>NC_079398.1:11527317-12127317 GCF_029220125.1 Pseudoliparis swirei
GCATCAGTGGCTTGATCACGCCTTGCTGGAACGGACCCCCCTCTGACTGATAAACAAGCTAATCTGTAGTGTGTGTGCAGGTATAGACGTGGCCGTAATATGTGTGAATGTAAGTATTTTCATGTGACAAGGTGTTTAAGATTCAGGGCCGACCAAGACCGTGACAGAGTGCGGCAGAGCGACTCATGTCGTCACGGCGACAGTCTGGCCTCAAAATGTAAATGACTAAAAGGAGACAGAAAGAGGACGGTGGGCTCGGAGTAGGGATGTAAATCCATAACTGATGATTGATCAATAACTTATAGAGAAACAAAAGAAGCTAACTATTGCAAAGTGATGGTTTTATTCACATTACTGGGCATGAAAAATTATCAAAAACATGATTAATCAGTTATTTCAGAATAAAGAAATATATACAGATATATATAACTGGATTATATATATATATATATATAACTGAATGTTATATATATATATATGAATTATTTATGTATGTTTTTTTTTATATCTATAAAACTGAATTATAAGTTTTATATAAATATATATATATAATTCAGTTTTATTAAATGTTCATAATTCATGCTATAAGACATCTTATTTTTAATTGTTAATGCTTATTTTGAGTACTTTTTGTGGAAAGATGGAAAGTAAACTGTAGAAATTAAACTTAACAATAATTTGGTATTATTGTTAAAAATTCTCAGCTCAGGTTCGGATTTAATTTTCTTTCCTTTCATCGTATACTTCTTTGGTTGCGGTGAAAACATCCCCTTCAAACATCTAGATTCATTTAAGTTTCTCACCATGAACTTCATTTTACCGGATGACAGTATTTTAGGGTTACCGTCGCGTAATGCAACGTTTCACTGTTTACATGTAAACGCCTGTGAATGTAACCGGTAAACAACCCGGTCACCGGCATCGGTTGTGTCCGGTCAGCTGAAAGAAACCGTCCGTCAGCGGATGAGTAGATGCGTCTCTCGCCGTGTCCTCATACGGTGACACATCCATCGCGTCCTCTCGCACGTCCACGTTCAGGACTCATAGTGTGCGTGTGTGTGTGTGTGTGTGTGTGTCCTTTCAATAAAATGTGTAATTGCGCTGGCAGCTTTAGAGCTCCCCAGTGGTGATGTGGAGGAGGGTGTGTGTGCGTGTGTTTATCTATTTCACCCATTGACAAGTGTGTGTGTGTGTGTCCACGTACGCAAAAGATGAGGGCAGCGATAGGTTGGTCTAATGCACTACTTATTGTTAGGGGCCGACATGCACGGAAACCACACACATATATACACACATACACACACAATCATATTCGCCCCTATTCGTCTGCTCTTTAACCTAATGCAGGAACAGGCAGAGGAGAAAAACAGATGTGATACATTAATTGGCCCCTTGTCACCCCACTATTTCACCCTTTGACATGTGTGTGTGTGTGCACACACACACACTTGTAATGAAAATCACAAAGCCTCCATATCATTGCTATCGCAGAAAGATATAAACCCATTAGCTTTTTCCTTTGGGCATGGACACACACACACACACACACACACACACATAGAGACAGACAGACGTACACACACGCACAGGTTTATCATTACACGCTGTAAAGCTTTTCCAATTGTATTATCCCTCTGATGTCCTTCTCTCTGTTGTCTGTTCCAAAGCCCGGGGTGCAGAGCACAGATAGTGTGTGTTTGTATGTGCGTGAGATTCAGTGGGAGATACAGTGTGTGTCTGTGTGTGTGTGTGTGTCAGGATAGGTATCTTGTAGACGAGTTGCCCTTTTCCGTATGTTTTTCACCTTTCAAAGGAAAGATGTTCAAGCTTATTGCCCTCTTCCCGTTGTCCTCCGTGCTGGCCGAGGCGTCGGCGTGTCACACGATGGAGTTGCGCTGGAGATTCGTTCCCATGTTCATAAAGAATAAAAACCTCACGAGAAAATGAAAACGGCGAGTAAACAGAGAGAGCCATCCCGCTTTTCTTTTTAACTCTTCCATCGCTTGACTGTTTTCCAGCATCGAGCCGAGCGGCTGGACTTCAGCGCCGCTCTGCTGCGCCATCGCCGGGTTCTCTTCTCATTGGTGACACGTTTCAACCCTTCAACTCTTCCATTTTCAAAGCTTTAAAAACTTCTGTAATATTCATCGGCGTCACAATCGGTGAGCCGTGACCTTAGCCGGTGATGTTGAAGGTAATGTTGTGCCGGACTCTGCTCCTCTCGACCATCGAGCCCATAGCTGCTGTCATGGGGACGTTTTTAGAGAAGCAGCTCTGAAGGGTCAGGATATGGAGCGTTGAGGTTCATAACTAATCTTCAGGCTCTTACTCCCCGGTGCTCCCTGTATGCTGGCGTTGGTTGGACTGCTTTGTCCATCCGGAGACCAAATCATTGGCATGTCCTTATTTATAAGGCTATTCTAAACGTACTTCCATCTTGTTGTACGTTAATTCATCAGAAAAATGGAAGCTACCTCCTTCGCTCTGTGACATGAGGCCTCCTCTTGCTCTGCGTCCCTAACGTCCGTCTAGAAATGGGAAGAATAGGTGTTAGGTTTGCGGCTCCTGCGGCTTGGAATTAGCTGCAGACTGATCTGGTCTACGGGAACCTTTTTAATCTCCTTAGGTGTTTTTAAAAATAGATTAAAAGAGTTAGAGGTCGGTTCATCTGGTTGTAGATGTTTTCTTTGACGGAGGTATGTGCACCTGTGTGAACTGGGTTGTGATGACTTGAGTCTTTGTTTTGGTTTTATTCATGCTGTGATCTAAACAATGATCTTTCTTTCTTTTTTATGTCGTCTGTCCCTGTTTTATGTTGTATTGTCTGAAGCTTTGTGTAATGTGCTGCTGCTGCTGTCTTGACCAGGATTCTCTTGTAAAGGAGATTTTTAATCTGAGGCATTTCCTGGTTAAATAAAATTAAAATAAAAAATATCTGGGTGTTAAGATACCATCGGAAATGTTCCACAATTTAATTTCGATATTCATTTATTTCTTTGTTGCTGCCCCAGTGAGAGCGCTACTGAGATCTACAGGCTGTATTTTAGTCAGTTATAAATGACACACAAAAAAATATGATTCCGCTCTCTCGTTTTAGTTGTACGGCGTGTCCAAAGCATTTTTAGTATCTCTGAACTGGACGACCATTTCTGAAAGCCTGCAAATGTGCACTTCCCCTTTTTATTGAAACAACCTTCTGTCAGTTGTGGACCAATTAGAGAAAAAAATGGTGGTGTGTTACCGACGCAGTAAAAGGTTTGGATCCTGACCACATTTCAAAAGTTGAGCTTTTATTCTGAAAGGGTTTGTTAAACTGTAAACCAAAACAACACGTTGAAAAAAAAAAAAAAAAAAATCGACTCATTTTGATCATGAAAATCCGTCTCGGTATTCCGCGGTACATCTATAGTACAGTCACACGACACACAACGTACACACACACTATACACAACATACACACACACTATACACAACGTACACACACACTATACACAACATACACACACACACTATACACAACATACACACACACTATACACAACGTACACACACAGCGGTGGGGCCGGCTCCTAATGCGCTAACAAGCTTTCTCTCTCCTCCCCCCTCGCCTCCTCCTGTCTCCCTCAGTCTCAAGTGATCGCAGGAGTCGCCACAATGAAGCACGCCATTGGGGGGAGAGAGAGGGAGAGAGAGATAAAGAAAGATAGCGTGATCACTTCACTTTCTCCTCTCTTTTCAGCCACGCACAAGAAAATGAGTTCCTGGCTTGATACAAAAGAGGCTTTTTATTCCCTCCCCCCGCCCCCCTCTTTCCTGTATATCTCTCCTGTCACTGCGCTTTTCACCAACCTTTTTCCCCTCTTTACCCCCTCGAAATGTTCCCCCTTTCTTTCCCTTTCTCTCTCTCTGCCGTAAAGAGATATTTTCCCGCTAATGACTTAATAAGAGGAGCCATCTGAAATTCAATTACAGATTTCATCGCGACGAATGCCATTTGGGTGGAGGGAGGGCGGGCTGTGTGAACGACGGTCCATTTTCTTAGATCTCTCATTGGTTTCTATTTGATGGAGATAATTCTATTCGATGATGAAGATCGAAATGTGTCACAAAGCATCGTTCAGCCTCAAATAGATCAAATATTTAGTGACTATATAACGGTGCATAGCTGCAAAAACTCATCTATGTAAAGACACCTGGGCAGAGGGTGTGGGTTGTTGGTGGTCGGCTAGCTCGAGGCCGCCGCTCGGCATACGTTGGGTAAAGCTGATGATGATGTCATCGAGACTCAGCCGTCGCGATGTTGAGAGCCAATCGAAATGCTCCCAATCTCTAGCTCAAATTTTTGTTTGGGGATTTCAAAGAAAATGCTAATTGGAAAAACTTTCATATAGTCAGAAATATTTCACATATTCTGGCAAAGGCACACACAAACTACACACCTATACACCAGTGTTAGCCCTCCCAACCCTTTCAAAATAAAAGCCACCAACTCGCACTGTATGGATGAACCTAGTTTTTCAAAATGAAAGCCCTTGAAGATGCGTTTATTCTTAACAGGAAACGAGTTTGGGGCTTTCTTTCAAAATAAATGCCTAATAAAGTAACTGTATCTTACAGGAAAGTCAGGACTTCTTTAGGCTTAATTTCCTAAATACAATCATCCAATGCTCACGATATGTTAACAGGAAACAAGGAACGTCCCTAGTTTTTCAAAATAAAAGCCCCAGGTAACTATATCGTAACTTGGGGTAGAGACTACACATTTTCCAAGCAAAGGCCCACCTTTATTCATACCTGCCTAATTAACTCAAATCTCCTGTTTGGCTGCTTTTTAATTCTGGTAAATATGAACTGCTCATGTCAAATGTTAGTCAGCGACAGTGCACAGTCTCTCTCTTGATGTCGCCTCCCCCTCCCGCCCAGTTCGGAGCAGGTGTTTGTGACACAGTGACATAAAGCCACAGGCAGAAACCCCCCGCTGAGAGGAAGAGGGGGTGAGAGATCTAACAGAGGCAGACGAAGAAATAGTGGGGAATAGTAAAGTGATGTTCCCGTCATTTATCTCAGCGGTGGCGCCGTGCCCGTGTATTTATTTCTCCCTCTTCTCCTCGTTCTTTCTTTCAGCTTCCTGCCTCCGTAGACTTCTTTCTCTCCCGCCGGTGTCCTTTTAAACCTTTTGACCTTCTCGGAAAATTACGAATCGGTGTCCTTCTATCGGGGCAGAGCCTTTCTGAAGAACCCACAGGTGCTGTTGGCGGATGCTCTTTTGTGTATTTCCCGAGCTTCCGCCTCTCACGCAACCACACACACCTTTTAAACATGATATAACGGTAATTATACATTGTTTTCAGGAATATATAACAGCTCTTGGTCCTATTTGCATGGCAGTCACACAATTTTCCCCTCTCACACACACACACACACACACACACACTCATCCACCTGATGGGGAAGTGCGGTGCAGGGGAAAAGGAAGCGGGAAAAGCCAAATGGCGAGATCACATGGACTCGGTGTGAGAGACACTGGCTTGACGCTCCGCGTGTGGCCGCTTCTCTTCTCGCGCCTTCTCTCTCTCCGGGAGATACTTTCTCTCTCACCACATCCCGTTGTTACTTAACAATCATCCCCCCTTCACCTCCGCCGCGACGAGCTGCAGGATTCTCACCCTTCTTCCTCTTCACCCTTGCCACTTCCTCCCTGTCATTTTTACAAGTTCCCTTCCTCCTGCGCCGTCTCCCTTTTGCTTGGCACCTCCAGAGTATTCGAAAAGCTCTTTTCTAAACTATAACGGCTATTTTTAGATCTTAAAGTCCTTGAAGTTCCCATAAAAATAAAGCGTGGTTATATCCAGTAAAAACGTTAAGCAAACGTTATCATCTGTCCAGAGTTTATTTAAGTTTTCCTTCTCTCTGCTTCCCCCTCATTCCCTCCATCTCCACCCTCCTCGTTTCTTGTTAATTCCGCCAGCGCAGTCTGTCCCTCCACTTTAAAGGAGCCATATTGTTGTTATTATCATTGTCTCTAACCGGATCAGTTACCATTAGACCTGAATCTTTCTCCTTCTGAGGCCCATAGACCAGCTCTCTAACCCAATAGAAAACCCATGGGAGCTATTACAGATGGTCGACCCATTCACAACGCACACACACACACACACTTACACACACACACACTCTGAGGTACAAACACACAGATTTCATTCTGAAGATTCATTGGCCTAATCCCATCACACACTCAAACGGGGAGACATGCGCTTACATACACACATTAGGCCTGTTCACAACCACTCATGTCAAATACACACACACACACACACACTCACTGCTCTGTTTGAAAACCCTAGGTTATTGGAGCTCACTGAGCAAATGGTAATACTATTTGGAGCTGATGGGCCTGAGCTGTGCGTTTGTGTGTCAAAGAGACTAACGGCTGCACATGGCTGTCGTTACGGCGGCTGCATGAGGTAAATGTCATCCTATCGATGAGGTTATCACTAATAGATGGACAGTTGAAGTCCTGGTTTCCATTTACTCAGCGCGCTGCGCCTCTCTCTCCCTATTCAATGCTGAAGGCTGTAATAGGGATTTGATTTCCTTTCGCTCTTTTTTTTTTTTCCCTGCGTTAATGAATCTGTGTGAAATACTGTCGCAGTCCGGCGGTAACCGGCCTGTGTGGCAAAACGCTGCTTTATTCTGAAAAATAATTCTTGTTTTGTATTGGCTTTATTTTTATATTATTTGATTTTCTATTCTGTCGCTTTTGCTGTTTTCTGCTTTTTGGTTAATGGATTTTTAATTAATGTTCAAATGTGCAGATTAATAAAAGATACATAAAAGTATGGGAGCTTCATTAAAACAGTTCAGAGTGTGTAAGAGGGGAACTTTAGGGGCTTTGAGTTCCAGATTTTCAGTGTGCGGCCACAGGGCCAAGATATCGTGCTCCTAAAACACTACATTTCCCAAAATGCAACTGGGTAGTCTCTCTATGAATCTTTCTGTCTGGTAAACACCCGCATCATTTCAACTCCACACACTCGCTTTCCATTGAGGTCTTTTTGGTATCCAACTGTTGTCTCCAAGCCTGTCTTCTGTTGTCGTTGTTGCCTTGACCTTTGACCTCAGCTATGAGGAGCGATCCCGATACCTAGAAAATATCGTGCAGCACCACCAGGAGCCGACCACGTTCGAGGACTATGCAGCTCGGGTCTACAGCCCCGCTCCCTGCACACACCTGCCCTCTGACGCAGGTAAGACGCACCGCGACGCAGACGAATGTTACGCAACACCATTCACAACGCGGCAGCAGGGGGCGGCGACGGGACTCGTCACCAGTGACACGCCGTTAACCCGCCAAAAATGGCCAAATCTAGACGCCATGTTGCTATTTCTTGTCCCCTCACACAAATCATTGGGAGGATTTAGAGCCGAAGGCAGGTGACATAAAACATATAAGACAAACCAAATACGAAGTGTGTGTGTGTGTGTGTGTGTGTGTGTGTGTGTGTGTGTGTGTGTGTGTGTGTGTGTGTGTGTGTGTGTGTGTGTGTGTGTGTGTGTGTGTGTGTGTGTGTGTGCCCCCTGACCTAAAGGTAAATAAGATACTTGTGGAAAAACCCAGGATGTAATCCTAAGAACAAGCGTTCCCCCTCTTTAAGTACCAATGCTGGATTGTAAACTACTAACAGCATCTAACAGAGCGGCCACACACACACACACACACACACACTGGTCGGTTTTACGGACTCGAGAGTATCTGACGAGTTCTGTCTTCTGTCCAGAGCTCAGAGTCGTCTTCTGTCTCCAGAGCGTCTCTGAGGACGTGTCTGACATGTAGAGGTGCCAGGCAGTCACATGGGAGTCGTACTCCACTGCACGACCCTCACGTCTATCCCGTTAAGCTTATTAGGCGGCGGCTGATAATTATTTTGTCCATAATTGATCCGGCTGGATAACTTGCATAATCAAGTTATCCAGCGCAGCAGTTATTACAATAATCCAATCCAGCAGCGGAGCCGCTCACGTGAAGGTAAGTGAAGCCTAAAGAGAGCAGCGCCGTGACGTCAGCGGCGTGACGTCAGCGCCGTGACGTCAGCGCCGTGACGTCAGCGCCGTGACGTTAGCCGAACACACGTCGGCGCGTCATGGAAGGAACACGGTCACATGACGTGTTACTTGTTTCTTTACTGGTCAAGCATTAATATGTGTGTAATCCATGACGTCTTCTCTTTTCTCCAACTGCTCTTCAACTCACCAGCTATTGTGTCAAAAATATTAATAATCGTGCAATAATAATCAACCTGCTTTGAGGCTGAATCACATGAAACCAACCTTGGGCTCGTATTATTTACCCGAAATGTTCATTTGGAGTGTGACAGCGCTGTGACAGCAGTTTGCTTTACTGGGTTGTCGATGTTCTTCAGCCCCAAAACGGCGTTTCAGAACACGGGATCAAGACGTGAGTCCAGTAATAAGATGTTAGGGCCTCTCGTGGCCTCTCGGTTCAGCACTTGCATCAATTTGAAGGATTCATAATCTGAACACGTCAACAAGTCATCAAGGACAAAATTCAGAATTCAGATCGGGACAATATCTGGACGATCGAAATAATCCTGTGCTCTGAAATGAACCTGCTCCAATTACAACCCCCTTCCTCATCTCTCTCTCTCTATCTCTCTCTCTCTCTACCTCTCTCTCTACCTCGACCTATCTCTCTTTACCTCTCTCTCTACCTCTTTCCCGCTACCCCTCTACCTATATCTCTCTCTCTTTACCTCTCTCTCTCTACCTCTACCCCTCTACCTATATCTCTCTACCTCTCTATCTCTCTCTTTACCCCTCTCTATCTACTTCTACCTATCTCTCTCTCTACCTCTACCTATCTCTCTCTACCTCTCTCTCTCTCTCTCTCTACCTCGCCCAATATTAACGAACAGGTTCCCCTCACTTAACAGCACAATGATCAAACGTTATTCTCTCTTTCTGTTCTTTTGTTTTTGTTTTTCCCCCCTTCTACTTTATTATTTTTTTTGGTTTAAATTGCTTTACCCTTTCTTTTTTGGGGGGTTCATATTATTTTTGTTTATTTATTTCTTCAAATATATATATTTTTTTGTCCTTTTCTTTTTTCTTTTTGTCCCCCCCCCCCCCTTCCTCCTCCTCCTTCAGATCGTATTGTCTCACTTGCCTATAGCTAAAAAAGGTAAGCCTGGTCACATGATTGACTCCCCTCGTTCTGATTGGCACCTCTCCTCTCCTCCGATTCCTCCGCCATGTTGTTTCATCTCGATTGTCATTTCTTGTCTTCTCCTCCGTGTTCTCCACAGTTTAAGCGGCTCTGCATGTGTTTATAACTGTGTTCTTTAAAAGGAAGCGTCATTTTCAGCTCACCTGCGGGTGTAGTGAGGTATGAATGTCAGTGTAACATCCTCTCAGCCAACACTCACACCAGAACAACCTAGATTTCTAAATAGGTAAGAGGAAAAATATGGATTTTTGTATATATTTCGGAGTGAGCTTTCCGTTTTTAAGCACTCGCTCAGCTTCATACCAAGCTACACTCAGCTGTGATGAAAGTGAGACTTTTCTTCTTTTTCTTTCCATACCAACGTGGGCGTTCTTCTCTTTTACCTTTTCACTCACTCAGTCGTGTTCCTGTTTGTTCTGTTGACCTGTGATGTCACGCTGGCCTGGTGAAACTTTAACCCTCTTGTATGCTCCTCTTCCTGGTTTTGGCACAATGTACCGCTGTAAACACACACACACACACAGGGTGTAACTTTAAACTAACATTTGAGTTTTGTTTTCTCTTTGAAGAAAGAAGTCAGTTAGTGGTGGTGATCAGTGAAATGTGCGTCATAATTGTGCGTTGCCGGTCCGTCTGTTATGTCGTTTCCATTCTGTCCGTTGAATGTCTTGTTTTTCTCTTTTCTGTCTCTGTGTGTGTGTGTGTGTGTGTGTGTGTGTGTGTGTGTGTGTGTGTGTGTGTGTGTGTGTGTGTGTGTGTGTGTGTGTGTGTGTGTGTGTGTGTGTGTGTGTGTGTGTGTGTGTGTGTGTGTGTGTGTGTGTGTGTGTGTGTGTGTGTGTGTGTGTGTGTTAGGCAACTTCTTATTCTTTATTATTCATTTTTCTATTTTTCTTTCTTTTCTCTGACCATCACTCCTGAATGGCTCCTTTGTCATCTCCTCTCTTTATGCCTTCTCTCTTCTCCTGTTTCCTCTCTATTTCATTTATTTCCCTTCCCGTTATTCTTTTCTTTGTATCGCTCCGCTTGTGTTTCATTCCTCCTCGCCTCCATCGTCTCGTCTCTTTCTTTTGTTCCTGGCCCTCCTTTCCTTTGGTTTCCTCTCCCAACCTCTCCTTTCTTTTCCTTTTCTGGCCTCTCCTCCTCCGTCCTCCTCTAGAGGAGCACAGTGTTATGTATATGATGGTCCCTAAGCCCGTAGACGGCTTTAACCTGCTCAGGGTGAAGGGGAGGGGTCTGAAGCAGAAGGTCCTTCATGCTAGCTGTGAATGGTATGTTTACAGAGAGAACGTCTCTGTAGGTATTAGCAATGATTAAATATTTGTGTTTCTTTTTTTACTCATGTAGTTCCGAACATTATACAAATTACTAAAAACAAAAATAGTGAAAAGGTTTCAGGCAGAAATGATCTTCTCTCGACTAACCTGTTGCCAACATCAGCTGTAAAGTCACCTTAAAACACACGTGTGATGCAGGACAGGTCTAGAAACCCCGTGTGCAGACGCTCTTTGGTCAGATTGTGTCAGTTTGTGGATCTACCTCAGAGTCCCGCCGCCGACCATCGCCACCGCAGTACCTTCCAACTGAAATGTAGACGGAGCTGCTCGCCCGCTGGAGACACAGCGACCAATAAAAGTCGCCGGGAGCTGATCACCGGAGACGAATCGGCGGATATTTTAATATTGATAAGTGTAAACATGAGCGCTTTGCCTCAATTCGATCCCGACAGCAGATTTATTCAGCAAAAGGCAGAAGTCCAACATTCACGTGGAGCTTTTTGATTACTCACACACGTGGTATCAGAGGTACTCGCATCTTAAAGCGGTATCTGCTCCTCGAGGAAGTCAGCGGGTCTCCGACTTTTTAGGGATTTAGAATGAATCTGGTGTCGTATACAAACAGGGCGTGTGTGTTGTGTGTTGTGTGTTGTGTGTTGTTCTCGTCTACGTGTGTGTCTGTCTCTCCTGCATCTGTGTGAGTTTGTGCAGTCTGGCTCAGTAGAACATCATGGGGCGTGATGTCATTTTCTTATGGTCCCGTCTTCCTTTTCATTCTCTTATTTCCCTCCCTCCCTTCCCCATCAATCCATCCTTCTCACTCCCCCCCTCCCTCCCCCCGCCTCCTCCTCCACAGGCTCCTGCCTAGAGATTCTTCGGGGAGAAAGTCTGGCTCTTGGGGATGCCGGGAGCGACTCGGCGTCCCCCATGTCTCCTCGGACTAGCAAGAGCCGCATGTCCATGAAGCTGCGGCGCTCCTCCGGTTCGGCCAATAAGACTTGAGCTCTCTAGATCACACGGCCCGGTCCGGGCCGGTCAGGAAAATCAGACGCCTTTTTTAGGTCCACAATTCGGGTTTAAAAGTAAAGTAAAAATATGCCGTCGTGGAGAAATCCACAGCGGAGCGTATTCCCATCAGGAGTGAGCGTAACCATCTGAGTGGTCGGTAGAATCGTGTCACTCAGACGTTCTCTCAAAACCACGCAAGTATTCTGTGAACACTGTAATCGTATTTTTAAATTGCTCACAGCTTCTGAATTTATATATATATATATATATCTCCATATATCCTTGGCTTCGCTAAAGAAAAGAAACCATTTGAACCAGCGCTGATCTTTGCCACTTGTTTATCTTAATCCGTGCCATTTAGAATCCGCAGAAAGCTGAAAGCCACATTGATGTTTAGCGAGGTCAAAAGAAGAGAGCTCGAACGCCGCCATGTGGAATCTGTATATTTGTACGATAGTCAGTCCGCGTGTGTGTGTGTGTATGTGTGTGTGTGTGTAGTCCTATGAGTTTTGATAAATATTTTAAAAAAGAATATGCATTTCTGAACGATTGAAAGCAAGATAAAAGTATATTTTTGTTCTCGGTAAAGCATTAGGCCTCTGAAGATAAAGGGGCGGGGCTCTGTTGCTATGCAGAAAATGTAAATAGAAAAACAAGTGTGTTTGCTCGCTGTAAAATAACAAAAAAACTTTGATCGCAAATGCGTAAAAAGGTCCTCTACATTTGAACCCGGAAGAAACAATTCCCTGAACGCCACGTCGGATCGGTGCTTGAGGGAACGATGGAGGGATGGTTTATCTTTCATAACGGAGAGAAAAGGGCGCTTTCTAGAAACCGATGGATCAAAGAGGAAGCACTCGTTACGTAGAGTTAAGTGTTGGCCTTCTTCTGTGCTCATGCTGTAAAATGTTGACAACGCACTGATGTTCTCATGTATGGTCCTCGTGTTGTTTTGTTCCTTTAAATATATTCTCTATATCTATATGTATGAGTATGAAAATATATATATATCGTTGATATATGAGTATCTATAAGGATGTGTATATACTGTAATGTGAGAATAGCTGCCAAAGTCCAACTGGTTGGTCCTCGGATCAAATTATCTACTTAAAACACTACAAGTATTTTGTTCTTCGTCGTACCAGTTTACTCTTCTCTGAATGTTCGACGCTCTGTTGTTCTGGATGGAGTGGAGCTGAATGTGTAACACTACGTTCACGTATTAATGTTTACAATTGGCTTTCGTTGTTCTCCAGGTTTCTCTTCATAAATAGTCTCGGCTGTGCTTTTTTTAGGTGTGTTTTTTTTTTAATGTTCATCTGTTTATTAGGGGGCTTATTCTCCCGATGTCTCAAGAATTCCTTCTTCTTTTCCCCCCTCGGCTGATCTAAAGGAAACGTACACATGCTGTTTGGAATATTTTCATTTGTAAATGTAGATCCCAGCTCAAGGTTTTGCGTTATGTATCCAATGTAACTGAATGTTGGGATAATGTTTAATTTTCTTTCTTTCAGCCACAGCTTCTCTGTAGAAAGGGATTGTCAAACCTTTTTTATTTCTGTGAACCCCTCTGTGGGGTTCAGGGTCACATTGTGCCAGTGTAAAGACAAGGTCAAATTCATGTTATTATTTTGTGTGGATATTTGACGTCCGCTGAGATTTGAGTTGTCCCGTTAAATTATTGCTGTTATGGTTCTTGTCATTATTATTATTATTGCCACGGCTGAAGAAGCACCATTGAGTGGTTGCGCCACATGATCTGCTTTCCCCACTGCATTCTGGGAAGGATCTGTACCATGTCGTACATAGACCGCAGCGCCGCCACGTCTCCATTTGGCGGAGGGCTTCAACGTGACCTTTTAGTCCCTTTGGATTAAACCACCAGTCACTGCACGTGGTTTGAGTCATGGCGCTGCTTTCATACCGACATGGAAAAGATGGGACACATTAGATCTGTTTTCAGATTGTTAGAAAGGATTTTAATTCAAACGTGTCAATTAAATAAATAAATAAAAAACTCTCAATAGCAAAACCAAAATGTATAAAACACCTAGGTTACCCAAAGCCTTTCAGCATTATATAACAAATTCATATCAAGCTGCCTGAGGATCATCTGAAGTATTAATCGGCCCAATTGACCCAAATCTGGCATCTTGGTTGTCTGTCGTTGGTTGCCATGACGACCATACACACATGTATGTATAGATACATATATATATATAAACACATATATATATACACATACATATATATACACATATATATGTATATATATATGTGTATATATATATAAACTAATATGTAACTTCCACGCCCGTGTGGACGGATGCTCTGACCGTGAGCGCTGTGACGGAGACGGGTGTATGTAACTACTGACAGTTCATACTGCATGACACCAGTATAACGCATGTGTTGATCATGTAACAGCTGTATCACACGCACACACATACACACTTCCTCGATGTTACTGTCACAACCTGTATTCTGTAGACGTGTAATGTCTGTTTTTGACACGGAAGAGAACGCAGATGTGCGATGGATGGAGTTTGACAATAAACGATTCATACCACTTAACAGCCGGACCCCATCATATATTGTGTGTGTGTGTGTGTACGTACGTATGTACGTACGTATGTGTGTGTACACCAACTTTGAAACCACAAGTTGACGGGCCGGTCATCATACCGTCTTCACATTTATTGACAATATATTAGAATAAATGTCACATTTCACGTCAGACATATCAAAGTGTTACCGTCCAGGCTTCACAGAGCCACAAGGACACGCTTAGCATCGTGAAGTAAATATTTAAACAGTAATGTATAATCAATAAAGACGAAATACTTTTGTTTTATTAGCAGTACACACGTTCAATGTTCCATTTTTGTATGAAAATAATGTACTTGGACGTTTAATATAAAAGGCATATTATGGTCTAGATTATTTTCTCTTTGTTTTATTATTTTTAACTGTACATGAAATAGTGAGGGCATGATTGTTTTTTCCATTAGATGGGGGAGGATGGTAAATTTCTAAATATAATGTCTCACGGCGGTACGTAGTGTAACGCGCTATAGGCTTCTGAGCTTTGGTGTAATGGGATTACTCTGCATGGAGCATGAGTAAATGCCTGCCACATGTAGAGAGGCCTGTGTGGATCTTTTCTTCAGCACATCATCACATGACCCCCTCCTGCTCAAATTAGTCAAAATCAAATTACCATTTGTCAGACTTCAATGATTCTGCTCAACGTAACAGTAGTTACTGTGATTAAATGTCAAATCATTCACACGCTCGATGTGAGAGGACGCAGGAGAGGCTCGAACAGTAAAAGGAAAAAGGCCAATACAGGAAATATATTCTCTCAATGAGAAAAGAAATATAGAAAACAATGTCTGACTTGTGAAATACTGGCTGTACACGTGATTTACTCTCCAAACTTCAACAGAAAAAATAGTTTAATTTAGAATAAGGGCCACTCTCCTGGTGTCATTTTAATGTAATCATATTGGATCTGCACCTGTCCAGTGAATTAAAAATGTCCTTTTCTTTTCTTTTACAACAACAAGAAGAAGCTGTAAAGACTAAACAACCTGTGGAAGATAATAGTTTGCTTTGTACTCGCTCCAGTGGGTCTTTTAGTTGGTGTAGTTTCAGCACCATGGACAGCTCCAGTACTGACACTACGTCATCTCTCAGTCTAGTTTGTCAGTTGTTTTGGGTTATCGGTCGCGTGGCCATAAAGCATAAACGATGTTCATATATCATAACTGCTTGTCAAATAATCTAATATTCATGGTGCTCATTGAGCTTGAAACAGAACTCACACTCACCCGTGTCCTGAAGCGCAAAAGTGCGCTTTTTGCTTTATGACCACAACTGAACCAAACCGGCTTCCGTCCCCATGTACAGTAGAACCACAGCTGCATTAAATGTACTTTATGAACAGGGTCCTCATAACGACAGTCAATACATAAGATGTGGAATTGGTTGTGTCGGTTGGCCCGGGCTCGCGCTCTTCTTACGGCCGCACGGTCATCTGCAGCAGCCCCACCTGCCGGTTGTCGGTGGGGTGAGACTTGTCGGTGTGTCTCGCGAGCCCCGGGGAGCTGAAGAAAGTGGACGGACACTGCTTGCACGTGAAAATCTGCTGCTGCTCGCACTCCCCGCTCTCGCCTCCCTGCGCGTGGAACATGTCCGGTCGGAGTCCTCCACCTCCTCCTCCTCTACCTCCTCCTAAAGTTCCCGCCAGCAGCTCGTCCCTCATCGCGTGCCACATGCGGTGCTTGTCCCTGATTTCCACCGACGGGAAGCGCGCGCCGCACAGGTGACACAGGAACACCTGGCTCTGTCCCGCGATGGTTTCGCGCGCCTGGCCATACGACGACTGGTTGGGAGACGCTCGCGCTGTCATCTCGTGCGCGGCCAGGTGTTTCTTCAGGTACGCCTGTCGGCGAAATTTCTTCCCGCAGTACCGGCATTCGTACACTTCTTCCTCCGGTAGGGACTGGGCGAACGGTAAAGGGAGGTGCGCGAGGGACGGCGGCGGCGAGTCCGCGCGCTCGTCTGGGTTGCCGGTTATCGGCAGCAGGCTCGAGGGTGGGCTGTCCGCCGCTCGCGCCTGCTGCTGCTGCAGGTCGAGGCAGCTTTCGGCCGGATTCCGGTAACGGAGCAAAGACTCGTAGTGAGGGCCCGCGAGGCCGTCCCCGTCGGGGCTGTCCCGGGACCGACCGTGGAGCAGCAGCAGGGAGGGCTCGCGCCTGACGCGGGAGCTGTCCAGCGCCCCGTGGTGCTGGTTGCTGTTCACGCGCAGCAGCAGCTCGTTCTCTTTGCCCTCCATCTCCACCGGGGGTCTCTCGTGCGGCACGAGCCCCCGCGCCGCTTCCTTCAGCGGCTGGCTCTTGTTCGCCTGAGTCTCTCCACCGGTTACCGGACGCGGCTTGTGCCAGCGGCGGTGCGACGCCAAGTTGGCGGGACAGCTGAAGACCTTGTCGCACTCGGGACACCGGTACTCCACGCGCACGATGCGGGAGCACTTGTGCTGCGCGAGGGAGAACGGATCGATGTACTCCTCTTTGCAGAGCTGGCAGATGTACTCTCCGAGCGGCTGGTTCCCGGTGGCTCCCGCCGGCCTCTCCCGCGGCCTTCTCAACTCGGGGATCTCCTTTTTGATCCGCAGGCCCAACACCGGAGAGGTCGTGACCTCATCCTCGAAGTTGAGCTTCCGGTTGACTTTGGGTTTCTTCGGCGGGTTGCCCGCGGCCGGTTTGCCGGTGAGCCGGTTGCCGGTGAGGCGTTGCTCCTGCTCGAGGAACGTGCGCTTCCTCGCCGGGTGATGCTGCTCCCGGTCCACGAGTGAGAGCGGCGGGAACAAGTGCACGTGAGCCGCGCTCGGGTCGTACTTGTCTCCATGACCGCTGCGGCCGCCGCTCGCGAGGAGCCTCTCGATGGAAGTCGGCGGGGAGCTCACGAGGAACGGCAGCTCCGGTAAGCCCGTCAGGGGGGACGAGGTCAGGCACTTCGAGGGGAACAGCGGCTCCGTGTCTCCCTCGTGGGGATGGTAGTGGTGGAGGTGGGGGTGGAGGTGGAGGTGGTGGTCAAGCAGTCTCGTGCCGATCGGTTTAACGGGGCTGCGGGACTCCGCTGACGTCAAGTCGCGTGGGGGCAGAGGAGGAAGAGGCGGGAAGAAGCAGGAGAAGCCACTAACGGGAGTCAGCGCGTCCACCTCGCTCACCTGCTCCTCGGTCTCCGGTAATTGCGCACGCTGATCCGCCTCTGCCTCCAGCGCGGACTCCACGTGCGCGCTCCACGCCTCTCTCGCGGCTACGGAGTCTTCGCGGGACACCGGGAGCAGTCGGTCCGGCTGTCCAAAGGGGAGCGCGCTCAACACGTCGGTCCCCTGCACGGCCGCGTCTGGGTGATCCCCGTGATGCGCGTCGGGGCCGGTAATGCCGCTGCACCGCGACCGGTACGACGCCGCGCACCGCCGGTTTCTCTTCACTAGGAATCCTCGAGGCATCGTGGCGCGGTGAGGAGGACCGGGAGGCTCGGCACCACCAGGCGGAAAGAAAACACAACTCTGGTCTCCAGCCCACTTTCTAGAGTAGAGCTTTGAAGTGTGTGTGTGTGTGTGGGGGGGGGGGGGGGGGGGGGGGGGTTAGAGAGAGAGAGAGATGCGCGTGTTCATCTTTGTTTGTCCAGCACTGCCCCTTTTGTCAGCTTTAGTTGACTTATCAGTGTTTTAGCATTTTGTTAATAAAGTATATTTAAATACTTAAATACCTTAAAATATAGATGCAGGCTCCATATGAACAATTGGTTATAAATTATATTAAATATTCAACGTTTTCTTTTTTGAGGGGACCAACATTATTTTGACTGTATACAAATGATTCTCATCATGTGGCCCGTAACATATTGATTTAACTTTATTTATATTTAGTTTTACTTTCTTTTTCTTTCTCTTATTAATACCCAAAAAAAGTCAAACATTTTGGAGAACCTAGGTTTGTACTCTTGTTTTCACGAGTAAATACGTGTTTGAATATTATTATTATCATTGTTCGCAATGATTATATCAATGGAAATTTGAGGTTTGCGTGCGTGTGTTCGTGCGTGTGCGCGCGCGTGTGTGTCACACCCGTCTAGAAGCTGCACTAGCCGATAAGGGATCGGAGTGATATTCATCTCGCCATCCGCGCCCCCCTGCGGGCTTGGCCGGCCCGCTCGGCCGGACCATGCGGTCCTCAGCTCGGCCAGTGGGCACGGGCAGCCGGCGACGCTCCCTGGAAGTCAATCAAGGCGGATGAGCGTGAGAAGGAGCTCCTGGGTCCGGCGCTGGCTCCACGAGGCCCGCCTGGGGAGCAGAGAGAGGGGGGGGGGGGGTCTACCGAGCTACCGCCACCTTCGAGTTGGGGTGCTTCTTCAATGTAATTGTTAGAGGCTAATGTCTCCCGCAGAGCGCGTGACCCAGGTTCAAAGTTATCGATCCGACTCATGGACGGATTAAGAAACCACTGGCCCCATGACCTGGACGTGTCAAGCCCCCCCCCCCCCCCCCCCCGCAAAAAAAACATCGCTAACAAAACAGTCCGTATGGAACAACGATACCGGAGCTGAGCAGACAACATAACGCGAATTATATGACCATGACATGAATGACTTAGGCCTAGCATATACCGGCTATGGTGCATCGTGTCATATCATCATATCAATACAAAGTTAACTAGAACGGGCACTCGGTAGAGTGCATACCTTCGCATATCACAAGATTGGGCATTGAATTATGAACATTTTGGCATTAGTTGCATGCCAATTGGACAAAAATGTATCGTGCTATGGTAAAACAAAGATTTGGACCTTTCCATGACCTTGACCTTGACCTTTGACCCGATTGATCCCAAAATCTAATCAACTAGTCCCCGGATAATAAACAATCATCTCACCAAATTTCATGCGATTCGGTTCAATACTTTTTGAGTTCTGCAAAAGATTTTGACCTGTTCATGACCTTTGACCTTGACCTTTGACCCGATCGATCCCAAAATCTAATCAACTGGTCCCCGGATAATAAACAATCATCCCACCAAATTTCATGCGATTCGGTTCAATACTTTTTGAGTCCTGCGAAAGATTTTTACCTGTTCATGACCTTTGACCTTGACCTTTGACCCGATCGATCCCAAAATCTTATCAACTGGTCCCCGGATAATAAACAATCATCCCACCAAATTGCATGCGATTCGGTACAATACTTTTTGAGTTTTGTGAATAACACGCATACAAATAAATAAATAAATAAATACACGGCGATCAAAACATAACCTTCCGGCATTTTCAATGCGAAGGTAATAATAGCGACTTCACGCAGAGGCTCTGGCTTAGGGGCCCCCTGAGCTCATGGGGCCCCTGAGCTCATGGGCCCCTGGTGCCGGTAGGCTCGTTCGGTAATCCATCCCTGAGTAGGACTATTGGGGCCCTGTTACTGACATGAATGACTTAAGCCTAGCATATACCGGCTACGGCGCATCGTGTCATATCAATACAAAGTTAACTAGAACGGGTACTCGGTAGAGCGCATACCTTCGCATATCACAAGATTGGGCATTAAATTATGAACATTTTGGCATTAGTTGCATGCCAATTGGACAAAAATGTATCGTGCTAAGGTAAAAAAAAGATTGTGACCTTTCCATGACCTTGACCTTGACCTTTGACCCGATTGATCCCAAAATCTAATCAAATGGTCCCCGGATAATAACCAATCATCCCACCAAATTCCATGTGATTCAAGAAGATTTGACCTGTTCATGACCTTTGACCTTGACCTTTGACCCGATCGATCCCAAAATCTAATCATCTGGTCCCCGGATAATAAACAATCATCCCACCAAATTTCATGCGATTCGGTTCAATACTTTTTGAGTTCTGCGAATAACACGCATACAAATAAATAAATACACGGCGATCAAAACATAACCTTCCGCATTTTCAATGCGAAGGTAATAACAGAGACTTCACGCAAAGGCTCTGGTTTAGGGGCCCCCTGAGCTCATGGGCCCCTGGTGCCGGTAGGCTCGTTCGGTAATCCATCCCTGAGTAGGACTATTGGGGCCCTGTTACTGACATGAATGACTTAAACCTGGCATATACCGGCTACGGCGCATCGTGTCATATCATCATATTCATATCAATACAATGTTAATAACAGCGACGTCACGCGCGGAGGCTCTGGTTTAGGGGCCCCCTGAGCTCATGGGCCCCTGGGCCTGGGCCCAGTAGGCCCGTTCGTTAATCCATCCCTGATCCGACTCACTGGACCTGAGTGAGTGAGTCAATCATGTCACCCCACCTTTTGGAAGCCCGCTTTTATATCAGCAACACAATAGAATAGAGCAAACGTTATACATTACTTAAATTAAGACATTGTTAAATACTGACAGTAGGCTACGTTTCATTTCATTTATTTATTTATTTGTACAGGGACCGTACACATTAATCAACCCATGGGTAAATGTGTTAATGTTAGCTAAGGCTAAATTTCAGCTTTGGTCCCTGTGGCCAGATGTTACAGCCTTCACTTAAGGAGTAAGAGGTTAACACGGGAACATAATAGAAAAGCAGTAAACATACAGGTTATGATAAAAGTCAAGTTATTTTCTTCCATCTCATCATTTTCCATCGCTCTCTAACCTAAATTCCAAATGGTAATTTATTTCAAATGTTCTCCTAATTAACTGATTGTGTATTATGAGTATGACGACTGGCATCAGGGATGTTACTGGATCAATATCACTGTTATATTAATGTTACACACAAACAAGTAATAAAAAGTATTAAAGTAATAAAAAGAACAACAAAATGTCATGAAGTAATAGAAAGTAAAAAAGTTCTTAAGTAAAAAAATGTTTAAAGGTAATGAAAAATTAAAGTAATGAAAAGTAAAAAGTAATGAAAAGTACAAAAGTAATGAAAAAGTAATAAAGTAATCCAAAGTAAAAAAGTAATAAAGTAATACAAAATAGAAAAGTAATAAATATGTGAAAAAGTAATGGAAAAGTACAAGTAATGCAAAGTACAAAAGCAATAAAAAGTAATAAAGTAATATAAAGTAACAAAGTAATATAAAGTACAAAAGTAATAAATAGTACAAAAGCAATATCAAGTTATAAAGTAATGAAAAGTACAAAAGTAATGAAAAGTAAAAAGTAATAAAGTATTAAGAGTAATAAAAATAGAAAAGTCATAAAAAGTATAATGAAAAGTAAAAAAGTAATGAAAAGTACAAAAGTAATGAAAAAGTAATAAAGGTATCCAAAGTAAAAAAGTAATAAAAAATAGAAAAGTTATAAATAAGTAATGAAAAGTAATGGAAAAGTACAAAAATAATAAAAAGTACAAAATCAATAAAAAAGTAATAAAGTAATGAAAAGTACAAAAGTAATAAAGTATTAGAGTAATAAAAATAGAAAAGTCATAGTCATAAAAGTATAATGAAAAGTACAAAAGTAATAAAAAGTACAAAAGCAATAAAAAGTAATAAAGTAATAAAAAGTACAAAAGTAATAAAAAGTACCAAAGTAATAAATAGTACAAAAGCAATAACAAGTTATAAAGTAATGAAAAGCAAAAAGTAATAAAGTATTAGAGTAATAAAAATAGAAAAGTCATAGTCATAAAAGTATAATTAAAAGTAAAAAAGTAATGAAAAGTACAAGTCATGAAAAAGTAAAGTAATCCAAAGTAAAAAAGTAAAAAAGTAATAAAATGTACTAAAGCAATAAAAAAGTAATGAAAAGTACAAAAGTAATACAAAGTACAAAAGCAATAAAAAGTAATAAAGTAATATAAAGTAAAAAAAGTAATAATAAGTACAAAAGTAATAAATAGTACAAAAGCAATAAAAAGTTATAAAGTAATGAAAAGTACAAAAGTAATGAAAAGTAATAAAGTATTAGAGTAATAAAAATTGAAAAGTCATAAAGTCATAAAAAGTATTAGTCATAAAAAGTAAGAAAGTAATAAAAAGTCATAAATTCATAAATAGAAGGGGGGGAAAGTAATAAAGTTGCGAGGTTCATTCTGAACTATACTATGAAAAACAAATACAGTTACTTGCCAAGTAATTTAGTTGGTATGAGTCGTTAATCTTGCTGCATCTGGTAAGGTCAGTCAGGAGAAAAGACAGAAAGAGACAGAGAGCGCGAGATCTGGCACATGCGCAAAGGGTAGTCCCCAATTAAACACATTCATTTTGCGTTGATATGCACACCATCTAACCTAAATACATCTTTAACTGCCATAAATATTATTTATGTCATTGGTAATAAGTTTGGTTGTATATTATTATTTGTACAACTCGTTTGTTGAATATTGGTTTGTTTTTATTTTGCATTTAATAGGAACTTTTTGTTGCGCTGGGACGCATTTGGTTGCAACCATCTGAAAGAGACATGTGGTTGTAGCTAGTTTCTAAGAAGTGCAAGTTAGCGAAAGATACGTAGTTCAAAGTGGACCCATTCCCTCGTGGATGTGTGCAGCCAGTGAGGTACGTTATTCATGTTTTATGTAAATGTTTTCGTCGCGCATATTTCTGTCAACTGTTTTTACGTAATGTCAACGCCAACCTTTTGTTAAATGTATTTGTACAGTTCGACGGTGGATTGTGAAGGTGGATGGTGACGGAGTTTGAGTGAAGTGCGCCCGCATCCTATAACATCAGTAACACAAGAACGACGGCGGCGTGTAATTCCTGGAGGGAGTGATAACATCTAATAAATGAAAGTATTCCTTAATTTTGTGTTACACCCATTAAATATAAATATCTTCATTTGTGTAATTTACTATTGCTTTCACGATGAAATACGTGTTTTATTATTATTATTATTATCATTATTCGCAATGATTATATTATATTAAATGTATCCCATATTTAAATGTGTCTCCTCTAGGGCTTCAATCGTTTTGTTTAATGTGTCTCTACTCTATGTCCCCTGTGGAGTTGATGCACAACATGTCAAATCCAATGTGTTGATCACGAAGACAAAGGGAGAGGATCGGGACGCAAAAAACATATTCTAGTGGGGAGAGAAAGGAGCAGCAGTCTAAAACAGGAACAAGGCTCTTTAGTCGATGTCCTGTAAGAAGTATGGATCCACAGACATGTGTGTGGGGGGGGGGGGGGGGGGTGTTGGCTGGAGGACTGTGTGTGTGTGTGTGTGTGTGTGTGTGTGTGTGTGTGTGTGTGTGTGTGTGTGTGTGTGTGTGCGCGCGTGTGTGTCTATAGCTTGCATCGCATCAGTATAGGCAGTGAAGTGGATAATCCTCCAGACTGCTGAAAATGACTGTATTGATCTGAGCTCCTCAGTCTCAAGCCTTTAAGTACTGCAGCATTATACAGCTGAGCTGTCTGTCTGGGAACCGTGTTTGTACATCGCGTCTGTGTGTGTGTGTGCGCGCGCGAGTGTGTGTGTGCGCGCGCGTGTGTGTGTGTGTGTGTGTGTGTGTGTGTGTGTGTGTGTGTGTGTGTGTGTGTGTGTGTGTGTGTGCGCGCGAGTCTGACACAAAATAAGAAACCAGTTGGGACATTTCACTGGTTCTAGTCTAATTAGTTTAGTTCTAGGACTTGAGTTAACGGCTTGTAGGTTTCATTTAGTGCCATCAGAGCTCTTAGCTGGTCAGCTCTTATGTGAGGGGGGGGGCACAGTGGTCCTCCGTGGACACCCATCAATTCATCGGTCCTGTGCTCAGACTTCATCTCCACGTCGAGAGTCAGAAGACAAATAATGTGTGACAGCAGAGACCTGAACCCTCTCATTTAAGTGGTCAGATGGCGTCATCTAGTGGTGCACATTCACACGCACCCACGATGATGGTAGCTTGTGGGTGTTTTGTTGGCTTGTGGTGGATAATATATAACAATAATACTATTTCTTATTATTATAAAATGTAAACTATTGACTTGTTAATTGTCATTGACTCACAGCAGCCTGCTGACAGAGACCTGCAGAGGAAACCAGCTGCTCTTCATCGATCTGCGACGTCATTCCACGCAGACGGCCGGGTTCGGTGTCTTTGCACCCGGTGGGAAGCGATGGCGCTCTCCAGGGGAAATACCTGTTGTGACATATCTGTGCAGATTGAGCAACTGTTTTCATCAAAGTGCCGTCAGGTAGAAGGGAATAAAACCCAGCGGCCCTGAAGGGAAGTCTGAATAAACCGAGACAGACTTAAAGCGAACCAACACACGTGATCAGCTCTTTTGAATCGTCTCTGCTTGGAGCTGCACTGGGTGCAGTGGAACATAACATGTTATTATTAATATAAATATGATACCAATATTTATTGATATAATCTTTAATAAATGATCAGTTGAATGCAGATGAAATATTACTACAACTTAGAAAAAGAAAAGTAGATTCGTAGAATGACTTCCGGTATGAATATTCCTGCAACGTTTGGAACATTTTAAGCCTCTCTGACTCAGCCTTCATCCCAGGAGGCCAATCTTTTTCTTTTTGAATTATTCAATGTTGTAACGCCCTATAAAATACTACAATGCGATACTACACGCAATCTAAAATGTAAAAACGCTCTTTTAAAGGTATGAAGTCTGCATTATATTTGATCTTTAGGTAGGAGAACACAAGCTTAAACCACAACATTAACTTAGTATCAAGAGTGAATTTACTCATGTATTTTTCATTGTTATATTATTATTATTATACATTATAATATTGAGTCTTAACATTATCAGCTAGTGTGAGCTTTTTATGGTTTATGTGTTTAATCTGATTTGATCATGTCAAACTTTAAATATATCACATCTCTGAAAAAAAGTAAAAATAGCACAGGACCACAGCTGTGCTCATGTGAATCAGAATATCACCATAATTATGTTCACTCCTTGAATAATGGTGCTAATTGAAGAGTGTCTGTTTGGAAGAGACAGCAAACATTCATATGACCGTAAATACAAGCGGGACGTCTGCCAGACAAGAAGAAGTCTGTCTGCCTTCCGGTTCAGGAAGTTTTCTGTTCAGGAAGTTTTCTGTGTCATATTTCGGTCTCCACAGTCACTCGTTCAGAATGCCGTGTGATGAGTCATCGTTCACTTTGACCCCTCACCAGCATCGTTTATCTGAGTGATTCATGCTGAGTCATGGTGTGTTACACATGTCAGCTCGTGTCCTGAATGCCCAGGGATTCCCACGACGCACGCACGCGCACACTCAAACATGCTCAGATATAGTGTGCATGCAGTCACACTGGATGAGCACACACTCAAATAAAATTAACTCATTGGATGAACTCAATTAAAGGTGATATTTAAATGTTTCACCTCTAAGAAGGGCGTGAATTTTTTTTGAGTGCTCTTTACTGGATCAATATCACTGTTATTGGATACATATTACTGTTATTGGATCAATATCTGAATCTGAATCAAAAACATTTATTAGCTACGTAGAACACGAAGAATTTGACGAAGAATTTGACTTCACTGTTATTTGATCAATCACAAAAAGCCTCTAATATAATAAAAAGTAATTAAGTAATTAAAAGTAAAAAAGTACTTAAAAGTAAAAAAGTAATGAAAAAGTACAAATGTAATTTAAAAAGTACAAAAGTAATGAAAAGTAATAAAGAAGTAATGTAAAGTTAAAAAGCAATAAAGTAATGAAAAGTACAAAAGTAATTAAAAATTAATACAGTAATTAAAACTAAAAAAGTAATAAAAAAGCAACCATATTTAAATGTGTCACCTCTAAGAAAGGGCTTGGATCGTTTTTTGAGTGTATAGCTCACACACACTCCCCGCTCCACACACACACGCACACACACAGTCCCACTCAGAGACGAAGACTTTCATTTTACAATGCTACTCCGACAGTTCCATCCCAAAATCATGCGACATTACACATGATTTGTCATTGGTAATGAATTCTCATTAATTCTACACGTTTTTATTACATCATTGAATCATCAGGTTTTAAACGGTACAATTCAGATCAGCATAATTAATTCTGAAATGCTTGTTTTACAGTCTGTTTTGTTTTTCTTCTTTAAGGGGGGGGGGGCACTTATTTATGTAGGGACACACACTGTAGGCAGTCCTACAGTGAAACTACATCCTCCCTTCCAAAATATCGCAACTATCATAAAGACTGCAGCTTATCTTGGTTACACAATCTCTATTTACTTTCCCAGATTTCATTTTTCCGAGTCAGAGCACACTCCAACAATAAATAGGTCATCGACAAAGTGCAAAGGACTCTCGTAAAACATTTTTTTTACACTTAAGAAATATTGATTATTAAACAGTTGTTACACAGTTGTTAAACATTTGGTTTAGTTTCCTGTTCAGTTTTAAGCCCCCCAGGCCCGCTGCGCACATTCCTCCCCTCCATCCATCTGCCTTCATCAGGGGTCAAGCAGAGGTCTTGTTTTCACTGTGAGAAGCCTCGCGCGTGCTCACGATGACCCGTGGCCCCACGTGACTCCAGTCCGTGTGTCCTCACCAGATTATTCACATTACAATCTAGATTCTAGGCGATGAAGCACAAGATATGCATTGTCATGAATGTGCTGCTCAGCCAGTCGCTATCGTGCCAGCGAAAAGAAAAGAAACATGCGCGCGCATCCCCGTCTAACTGGTCACGCAGACGGAACAATGGGAGGTAAAACAAGCCCGGAGTTTCCCTCAGGGCCTCGGGAACATCACGTTCCACTCCATGTTTACTTTTTCTTCCCCCTTTCTTTCGAAAGGGAGAGGTCACAGGCACAGCCTCATCGAGGGACTAGGAAGTCTTTCCGTGTTCCTCCGCGGAGGAGTGATCAGATACTCGGGTTTTATTAAAGGTCACTGCCGCGGAGTCAGTGGGGGTCGAATCCCCATCTCGGTGTAACAACCAGCTATGTGAAGCACGTTTAATGCTTCCGAGAAACAACTGCTGCTCCAATAATTATATGCAACTCCAACTAAAATTCAGAGCATCAGTGCCATACAATGTAATTAAGTTAGTCCAACAATTTTTTTATCGAATACAGCTATAACAAAATAACACTATTCATCAAATTATATTTATTTGCGTTTGTCCAGCTCAAAATATAAATTGGAAATGAATATGTCATTAATAAATATATCATTTTAAATGTAAGATACATGAGACAACACACAGTTGAGGTTTTCATTGCAAATACTCAAATAAGTTTAACATAGTCAAAACTGACGACCAAAATCACTTTACGACTGCATTTAAAAAAATGTATATTTAACAAATAGAAAATAATAAACGGACTGATCCGGGTGGGCTCTACTGCAGGCCTATTGGGCTGCAGAATCTCCACCTGCAGCAACATGTCCCCTTCTGTTCCAGGCGGGGGGTCGAATGCAAACGAAGGGTGCTCCCTCCCTCCCCTCCCCTCCCCCCTCACCCCAGTGCGACCGCATCCATGCACCAGAAGCCGGATGTGCTTCAAGTTATTCTGCTTTCCTGGATGGTGGAGTTAACACTGGAGTTGTTGATGCACTACTTTCTTATCCTTTAGTAGTCCATGCAGTCTGACTTGGCGGTGCATAGTATATATTACTTTAATACTATATAGTGTGAATGTTAACTGGGGATAACTTTAAAGTTACTGAGTAGATACAGTTGTTTGTATGTGGAAACACTGAAATAATGCAGAAATGTGTGTTTTGCAGCCTGCAGAAGGGACTTCGCCCTCTGTGATAAACTGAGGGTGTATTTATATGTGTCTGCATAGAAATCCCCTCCTGGTGCCAGCGCTCTGTGTGCTGTGTTATTCTGAGTGACAGTGTTCTGGAAATCCCCCACCTAGTCGTTAGCTCCGCCCCGCTGCAGCAGAGGGCATTTACAGCCTGCTTTGCACGGCTCCGCCCGCAGACAACCAAGCGCACCTTCCTCGCCAACAAACCCCGCCGCCATGGCCCTGCACAGGACCAGCATACTGAACCAAATGGATTACAGTCGGGACTCTAAAGAAGGGAAGCCGGCCCCGTCGACGGAGGAGCGGCTCGACAGCGGCCTGGACTCGCTGAAGGAGGAGGAGTACCAGGCGGTGGCGGCCGAGATCCGGCTGCTCCACTTGGAGAGCGAGCCGCCGCAGCAGCGCCGACAGCCTGCCGCCGGACCCGGGGAGCAGCACGAATGGAAGACGCAAATCACGGAGGACGGAGACACGTAAGTCGGACCTGGAGGAAACAAGTTATGTGGGGGGGGGGGATATTTAAGCACGGTGGATAATTTGCGTGTTCACGGAGTGTAACGTCGCGGCTCTGTCGCCGGAGGAGAAGGCCCTGCTGCGGGTCTCGAGGAGGTAATTTGATCCTTTTCCCTGAGCGGAATGTGTCATTTCAATGCAAAGCACGGGGGGGGGGGTAATGTGGAATTAATGCTTTACTAAACTTTCTGTTAACAATCCACGTAACGGGTTTAGTTGCGTTCAGGCACTGCGGCGGCGGACGTAAACAAAAGGCTATTATCAGGGGGGGGGGGGGGTACTAGTTCTATGGCCGCGGGTCAGACTGGGAAAGTCCCGGGCGCGCCGCCAAGGAATCCGACCGACGCGCGCTCCCGCGGTGCGAGGAGGGGAGGAAAGAAACAACAAGGGGGGGAAAGCAACAATAAAATTACATAACACGTTAAATCTGCGGAGTTTGACGTGTTTGCGGCTCATGAGACCAGGAAGAAAAACCGCGAGAGAAACTTCAAATGTGTTTATTAGTTTAAAAAATAAATAAAATAGGAACATTATTTATCTGCTGAGAAGTTCCTAGTTCATAACAGCGTTGTAACTGTCGTCACGGCGCGTGCGTTGGACAACGTGACTTTGGTAACAAGCCGTGTCACTGTGCAAGGCATAATAACGGTGGTTTCCCAACATGAGGTCTGGTGAACACTTTGAGGTGATTCAAATTATTCAAATGATGTATCCATTTATTTGTTTACGTTCATTTCCTGTCATGTCATCCGTAGGAAACTGGCTGCTATGCTGGGGAAGAAATTCAGTATCAAATAAACTGCATTAAGAATATTTTGAATGTTTGGGGGTCAGAAATGTGTAAACTGCTGTGTTGAAGAATACTTTAAAAGTTTATAGATTTTTGAGCACTAGGCAAACATTAAACAAAAAATCAGTACAATTGTAGATTAGGTTAACTTTTCATTTTTTTAAAGTACACACATGAAAGTATTTACTGTTATTCACCTGTTTACGTAATGTGAAGTGTTGTGTTGTGTGTGTATTATAACAGCGTTTCTTCGTCTCTATAGGCTGCTCCACCTGGCCATCATCCACGAGGCCAAGGAGTACATCAAGACGATGATCGACCTGTCCAAGAACACAGACTTCCTCAACACGCAAAATGACCAGCGACAGGTATTAAAGAAGCATCATCATCATCATCATCATCATCATCATCACTTTAAGAAGGAGACTGTCCTCTGACTCGGTAACTCACCCATCTCTTCCCCTTCGCCCTAGACGCCGCTCCACTTGGCGGTAATAACGAACCAGGCGGACGTGTGTCAGCGCCTGCTGGTGTCCGGTTGCGACCCCACGCTGGTGGACGACAGCGGGGACACGCCTCTTCACATTGCCTGTCGCCACGGCAACCTGCTGTGCTTCAGCGTCCTCACCCAGAACTGCCAGACGGAGCATTTACACACAGTGATGGCCGCCTGCAACTACCACGGTGAGAACTTTCGACTTTTGGGACATTTCTGGGGAACGCGTCGGACGTCGAACTTTTGACTTTACTTGTTTACTTGGAACGGAAACGTTTGGATTTAGCAGCGGTGGAGTTAACGAGTCCGTTTGGACATTATTAGAAGGTAGTTTCCTTTCCCACCCTCGGTGCATTGAAACAGGCCAGACACGGACCAGTCCGCTGCTGGTCTTTAACTATTCAAACGGAGGAATAGTGGCTCGAAAAGAGCAACTTCTGCTGCCTGTTATCAATGAATACGATGACTAGAGGGGAGGAAACGTGGCGTCGGACGCTAAGGCTTCAAATAGAATAAGACTTGTCAAATCTCACTCTGGGAAAACACATTTCTGATTATAAAATGTTACAATATCCAATGAAATGGACCCAATAAAAAGTCTGCTCTCCAGAGTAATATAATCCCAAAGTTAATACTGTCCAAACAAACTATTTAGCTCTTTTCTTAAATCCTTTTTGGAGCCTGGACTATTCCTAGACAACTGCAGCTGTGCTGATCTGGGGTCAGCTGTTAAGCTCTTCCTATGATGTCTCCCTGCAGGTCAGAACTGCCTCCACCTGGCTTCAGTTCAGGGTTTCCTGTCACTGGTGGAGAACATGGTGGATCTCGGAGCTGACATTAACTCAAAGGTACACACACCAAAGCTATATTTGAGAACACACACCTAAAGGCACTTGCGTTGTGTAGAATTACAAAGTACATATAAATATATATTATATAATCTTGTTCTCTCCTCCCATCCTATAGGAGCAGCGTAACGGTCGCAGTGCGCTGCACCTGGCCGTGGACCAGCAGAATCTGTCGCTGGTCAAACTGCTGCTGAAGAAAGGCGCCGACCCCAACCTCCTGACGTCCGGGGGCCACACCCCCTTCCACCTCACCTACGGCCGCGACGGCGACGACATCCGGAAAGAGCTGTACTCGCTTACCCACCCCGACCTGCGGGAGCTGCCCGACAGCGAGGAGGACAACAGCGAGGCGGAGGACGACGAGTCCGACGAGGAGGTGCGTGTTGAGAATGCGTAGCAGCCGCCGCCGTAACATTTAAAAACGAGCTCACTGGCCAGTGCGCGACTTTCTATTTATTACTTTTCTTTTTATCTCCGATGTGTTTGCAGGTGGGATATGACGACATACAGTGGAAAGGACATTAGCAGGAAGCGAGAGGAGGAAGTTACAGAGGCAGGCGGATGACGGTAAAGGACAAGAGAAAGGGCTCGGCTACTTTCAACGTCGCGGATTTGGCGCGTGCGCGACCGCCCAACGGAGCGGCGGCAACAACGAGTCCGGCTCCAGGACGCGGAGGGAAGAGCGAACACGCCGAGCTGTAAATACAGGACCGCCGGAGGAGTGTCGCTGTACGATGAGAGGATTGCTCGTATTCTGTGGACGCGGCAAATCATTAGTCACCAAAAAAACATCAATCCATCCGCACAGATGTACCTGCAACACCTCTGTTGTATGATATTGTAAATGCTGTGTATACAAAGATGTATTTTTTATGGAAGCTGTGAATGTGTACAGTTGAGCAGGTTGTATATGTCAGGCAGCAAACAGTCCAGCACACTCCAGTTAAATTAAAGACTCTCATATCTAACAGTAAAACAAACTTTGTGTGATCATGTTTGTGGGGATGGGCGACACGAGGGATGACATGTGACGGGAAGATTAGTTGAGAAGAAAAAGATGTCATAACCCAGCGTATAATCACCAGCGCCTGACAGATTATACAAGACATTACTCTTACCGCGTGCCTTCTGCTGCCGCCGTCAGTACGTCTGCTTCTAGAAACGCTGACGCATGACGGCTGTGTTTTATTTCTCATGTCACACAGTGAGGGGGCTAATAACTCCCTTTCCCTTGAATGAGGAACTGCTGGTGAATTGAGCCGCAACAGTTCCTCATACTTGTGTGTGCAGAAAGAGATAAGCGCAAAGGGGATGTGAACTTTTTTTTTTTTTTAGGGCGGGGCTAATGAGAAAGGGTCAGGAAATTCCCAGGAACAGAACACTCAGCTGGTTGTGACATTCCTGCTTCTCGTTCCTCCAAAGGGGATCTCCGCCGAACAACAGGATGCTTCAGTCCAGCTTAAGGGCGGAGGGGAGGAGGAAGGGAGTTTCTCTCCCGTTCCATTAAAATAAATATCCAGCATGGACCGTTAAGCTGCTAATTACACTCGTGACAGTATGATACTGGTACTGCAGATCGTGTGTTGGCTTTGCACACTAAACTTATATTTAAATCATTGAAAAACCTTCTTACAGTGGCTACATTATTGTGTAGACATCACAAATAGTGAGATTGGATAGTATATCTTAACCCCGTACAAGTGCAAAATAAAACACTGTCAATACAAATGTACTCAGAGTCCTTCAATATAAAATACATCCCAGTCAGCTATATTTTAGCAGAAATGGAGACTGTATGGAGACATAAATTGTCAACAGTGATTCTTAAAATAATGTTCCCTCCACATGCTCTCAAGTCTGAATTGCCCACTTTATATTTCCATAAAATTCCCCAACGGCAACATGCAAAGAAAGGAAAAACAGGGACACTCAAGTGTTCGGTAAAAACATTGCATTTAATAGAAGTGCAGTAATGTACATCAGTGGCAGCAGACCGGGGGGGGGGGGGTTGAGACACTGTGGAGGGGGTGATATAATCAGGGGCTTCCTGTTGACCTGAGCGAACCTAAATGAGGGTGTGACAATGACAACCGTCTGTGATAGGACAAATCCAACCCCCCCCCCCCCGCGTCAACATCTCCCTGAAACTAGAGTCGGGGGCGAGGGGAGACTTTCGAGTCGGTTATAGAAAACGGGGGGAGATGCACGTCGCGACATCCCCGAGGAGAAGAGATTGAAAGCTCTGTTGGCCGTCACTCGAGAAGCTGCTGGACAACAAAGTCCGCGACAGAGGAATGAAGAGGTCTCGTGCTGGAGAGGTACCCCAGACAGTTCTTCCGATGTGCTCAGGTCACGCTCCAAAGGGGCCCGTGGGAATGATGCTTCATATGGTGGACTGACCAGAATTTATTTTGCGTGTCTTCAACCCCACAACCCCGATACCGGCCATTCTGAACAAGATCATACCGACTCTTCATTAATCTTCCCTCTGGGACGAGAGAGACCTGGTGTGTGGAGGAGGTGGGAGGGAGGGGGGGGGATGCCGTTCCTCCTTTTCAGAGCTTTCCTCACTCTCTCTCAGACAAAGCCACCAGGTAGACATCGATTTCAGTCTCTGACAGAATCCTGGAGCACAAGCAAACAAATTAAGTCAACCTTTTTTCGTTACACCAGATTTTCTAGACACACACACACGCACGCACACACATATACGCAGGCACATTGTGAACACATTCAACCCTGCAAGCCTTTGCTTTGATCGACCCTGGTTTAAATTTTAAGGGGATTTCCATTACAACACGTATTCTGTTTTTTATCAATTATAAAAAATTGCTCCGATGTATTTTTAACAATGCCAAGACATGTTCCCCCTCCCCCCCAGTGTTAGCACAAACACAGCAATACTTTAAATGCAGGAGCCAGGGTATCTCTTCAGACTGGCATGTTTAGTTGAACATCAAATATTATTTTTCTTGTTTCAAGCTTTACTTTGATTCTGGAAAACCCATTTACAGCTGAGCAGGAGAACAAAACAACTGTTACCTGTGGATCCTATAACTTACTCGCATCTATCAATGCATTTACTCCTGTGTGTGAGGAAAAGACTCACTTGAATCGCGAATCTTTTGTGGTAATGATTCCCACCTCCAGCTCTGAGGGCTTGAAGTCGATGGACAGAACGCTTGCGAGACAAGAAATGGCCGTCTGTTTTGAGAAGGGGAGAGTTGAGGAACAGAGGAGGAAATAAAGTGAAAGGTTGCATCAGAGAAATAGACGCCTTTGGAAACGGGGGCTCATCTTCATAGAATCAAGAAAAAAAGGGACTTCACCTATAAATGTGCGTTTTAAAAATATGTTATTTTAAAGATGTGAAAAACATATAAAGCCACAGCACTTGCTATTGCAAAACGTAGAAGATTAGATGTATATCTGTGACATATTCCAGTTGTTTGCTTTGACTTCTTCCAAGGGAGGACATTAACATCTGGGAAATATTAACAGAATATGTAAGATATAACAAATTAGTTTTTATTAAACTATGATCAGGATTCCTGCAGTGACTCATTTTGTGTAATCAACGGCTGCCAGTGATTGGTTTACACTTCAGCAGTAACTCAGAAGTGGGGTAACATTCCAGCATGGCGACACAAATTCTGTGACATTTTCTGAAACACAAACGCACTCCTCGACTTCATCAGCCCACAAAATTCCCCCAAAGTTTGCGTGTTGTTCAGATCAGTCCGGCTGCGTGTGCGTCCGTACCTCCATGGTCTGCTGGTAGGTCCAATCCAGTTTCTTCTTGACTTTCTTCTCCAGGTAGCTGGTGGCCTCCGTCTGCTTGACTCCAGCTGCCGTGGCCTTAAAGCCACAGTAGTAGCCGGCCGGGTCGCACTTATACAGCTGCGGACCCAACTCTTCATCCAGCCCGACCACCATCATACCTTGGATGCAAGGCAGAGGGGGAATGAAGACAGGACAGCGGAAACGTAGAGAAACAGGCCGTGTTGTCCGTTATCCCATCTGGTCAACGCTATAACCAGCACTTTGACAAATACATTTGACTCAAAAAATGTTTTCTAACAACCTTGTGGAAGGGCTAAATCAACATCAGGTTTTAAAGATATATGTAAATTGGAGCTGCAAATATTTTGTCCCAATACCCAAAATATCATCACATAAGCATTGCCCAACTCTGGACATGAAGGAACATGTATCATTTTGGAAATAGATGACAAGTGGTTTTAATCAATTCCAACAGGTCAGTTTTGGTTAAAAAGAGAAACAACTATACAACACGAACAATCCTAAAGGACACACATGCACACGACTCACAGCAGCCTAGAGGCCTCATCTCAGCGTTCTGTGTGTAGACCTGCGAGATGTCTGCCATGCGTTTGCACAACATGTCCACGGGGATCTCATAGCCGTATTTATACATCCAGTTGGCCGCTTCATACCGCGCCCTCTGCACCTGAGACCTGCTGTCAGCTGGAGGGAGGAGGCGGTGGAAACATTTAGGACTGGACAAATACATGAGTGAACGTGAACAAGGAAAGAATATGATAAACGTATTTGTACAAATGCATCGTATAGATGGATGATTCATTCCACCAATTATATAATAAAAAATTACGACAACAAAAAAAGAAACGAGCTGACTGAGTCTTCCCCATCGGCTGGAGGAGACATTATGTACCTGTCATTCCAGTCATAACGCAGCCAATCTTCTCTGTAATTTTGAACAGGTGTGTGACTGTCATGGAGTCCAGCAGCTTGTCCTGAGAAAAACACAAGACAAAGACAGAGAGATATGAACATCACACAAGCAATGAACGTGTGTGTGTGTGTGTAAACTAATGTGTCCGTGTATACTGACTGGAACTTTCTTTTGTGTGACCACCACCACACAGTCCTTCCCTCTGATGGCGACGGACGTCAGTCCTCCCTGGTTGATGGCTTTGAAGGCATACTCTGGAGACAGGAGGAAGAAGTGACACAATTCAAATTTATGACAAACGAAAATGTGTGCAAACTAGGGATGCACCGATCTGATCGGCCGATATTCCCATTATCGGTTTTTCGTCAAACGGCAAATCAGAGATGATCAGCGTACTCATCTCTGAGTTAAGGCGTCTCAACCACCGCCGCAACGGCGACGATGCGCCGGCGCGAGGCCGCAGAGTGAGAGGTCCAGAGGATCCTCCCACCCACGGCGCCCCGTCCCCCGTCCCCGTTCCCGGTCAACTCACAGTCACTCTCACCGACTAGAGACTGATGCTCCTAGAGACGCATGGTCATTGGATCGGAGGAGCGAGAGAGTTTTTTGGAAGTTAGTAAAGAGATTTAAAGCAAATACAAAGTTTTGCAAAGTTAAAGAAAAAAAACGTGAAACAACATCCGTCAATCAAAATAAGATGACAAATCATACACGAACATATAAAAGTAAACAATTAACTGATTTAGTATCTTTATAGATCGTTTCTGAGATTTAGCTTAAATTATGCTAACATTAAAACATTTTTACTGTACCAAGGAAGAGTTTATAAGAATAAGTCAGACTTTTGTATGTTAAGAAAAGTCCTGTAAATAGATTTCCCCAAGAGTTCCAGGAAATGAATGATGCAGATGTGTTCCATACATATCTGAAATCCCCATCACTGGCAATCAATCAATTTTAATGTATCAATTAGGACATTTTTCAAAGTAAAAGTCCTAAATGTTTAATGAAATCTGTAATTTCTTTAATGTTTGAGGTGCTTTATATATGAATTTCCTCATAGTCCTAGGCAATAATGCTACACAATAAATAGAATGCTTCAATCGACACCGTGATCGCTGATCAGTATTTTCGGATCGGCAGATACTGAGTTCAGTGATCGGCACCAACAAACCTGAGCGGTGCATCTCTAGTGCAAACAGTTTTTTAATTTACTAAAAATCAGGAATCTGTGTAGGTGGTTTTACATGTAACTTTATTTTACATACGCACAACTGTTTAAGTATATATTTGTAAGTATTATACAAATATACCGTTGTAACGAGTAGTGTTTGTTAAACATATTTTCTTTTGACACGGTTTTAACATTTCATGCAGCTCAGTTATAATTTATTTAGGAGAATGGTCATTATACAAATGACAAAGAATAGCATTGTTAGCTAGGGCTAAGCAGCATGTTAAGGTTGCTTCATACAAAATTCACTTAACATGATTTGGATGCTAGCACTGCACATAGCACAGCTAGCTAAATGGAGCTATCTAAAAAAAGCTAGCAAAACTGCAACAACTACTGCTTAATTAAGGTGAGCATTACTTGGTAGTTAATCGCACACGAGTCGCCCTTGTGTTAACTCCATCTCGACGTTGAGACTCTTTTTTCTACAGAACACCGCGTTATGAATGGGCTAGCTAGCTCCTGCTAGCCTGTTAGCAGCTAGCTAGTGATGACAGAGCAGGTTGCGCTCACGAGCGTCACTCACCGACTTGGTACAGTCTTCCCTCCGGGGAGAAGATGGTGATGTGGCGGTCAAACCCTGCAGTCGAGCCGCGAGACATGGCGGCTGGAAATAACTTTCAACGGGTCGAGACTGAAGTTAAAGCTAAACTGAGAGGCTACAGATGCCAAAACAAGGCAAAGTATATACACCGGAAGTGACCCGTCCCGACTGAAACCTTCTACATCCGGGTCACCGTCGCAGCTTTTCAGTTCACAGACGTCACCAGCTGACTTCCAAGAAGTGCACATCCAATCACATGTACGTTTCCCCTCGTGTCTCAACAGTTAGATTCAAGAGTTCCACTTAGTTCTTTGTTGTACAAATATTTTATTTATTTACAAGAACACAGTTATAATCAAAACATACGAGATGCGTTTTCAGTGCTTTGTGAGGCAGAGCCAGCGTTGAGGTACTTCATAGGTGCACCTGTCCTCTGTGTCGTCGTAGGGAACGTGCCACGAGTCCGCTGACGTCTGGATAATGGTGTCGTAGCTGGGAATACTCTAAACACACACACACACAGTTGATTGGAATGCTTCTTTCATTCGGTCCCAATCAAATTTCTCTCTCTTTCTTCTCTTCCTCCTCCTCCTCTTCGCTCACCTGAAATCGGACCCTCCTGCCTGCTGCGACGTATCCGGCCAGCACCAGCTGGTGGCCTCTCTGCCATTTGAAGAAAAGTCGCCGGGTGGCTCCGTCCGGCAGGCAGGCCTTGTGGTCCCTCATCAGGTCCCGGCTCACAAACCGACAGTGGTTGCCGGAATTCAACGTGGCGTACAGCAAGAAGGGATCATCCTCCGAGCTGACCGGATGCAAATAAAAAAATACATAAAAAGAGATACAGACGAATAACAATGTGCAGAGTGATAACATGTGAATGATATTAAATCAGCCTCCCACATGCTGCTCCTTAGTTTCCCATGCCATTCTTCTTTTTATTTTCTCTTCCCGCGCTCACATGTTTTCAGTGAAGAAGCAGTGAGCCTTCTGCTGGATGAGATTCATGTTGTGTTTGTCCCAGGTCCTGGAGGGCCGCAGCATGTGTCTCCTGCCCAACACCAGGACATTCAGGCCCTGAGCCTGCAGCTCCGACACCACCGCCAACAACTGAAACGCACACACCTCAACACTTTTATTGATGTCAACATAGTGTAGCAAATCCTAGAGGACGAGTACAGTCACAAGCTCGGGGACTCATGTTTGTCTGTTTGTTCTCTCGCTGTATCTTGTGGCCACAGAGCGTCTGAGAAAGATGTGACATATTTGACCTCAAAGTGAAACTGGCAGGAAACTCCCCGGGTTGGACACACACACTAAAATCTAGACTGTAAAACTGTGTGTGTGTAGACAGGATTCTGAAGAAAGCGCTGTTGGTCTGATGGACGCTGTACAATATTTCTCTCCGTCTCTCATCGTCTCGTTATTTCACATTTCGCATGCACGTGCGTTATCTCACCGTCTCTGAATGCCTGCTTTTGTCCCTGCTGATGTTCGCCACATTCAGCCCATCGACGACCACGTCGAACGCTGGCTTCCTCTCCATGAACACCTTGAACCTCTCCAACTCCTGAACAGACACACACATAGGCAGAGAGAGGGATGTGTTGAGTCACACTTTTTTTTTTTTTTTTTTAAACAGGAAAGTTACACATGAATATTGTACAAAAACATTTGATTTTACACTGCATTGCATTACTGCCTTTTCCCTTTTTCATAGAAAAGAAGAAATAAGCTATTTAACAGAAAAAAACAGGGATTGTGCACAACTTGCAATGTTCTAAAGGTTTCCACGATCCAGACTAACAACACAACAAGATCGCGACCGTGCTGGCGGCATGTTCACAGTGACAACATCATCTTCGAGGGACCAAGAATGTCTTTGTGAACTCTTGGTCCAATCCATCCATGTGGATGTGGAGATATTTTACCGATGGAGGAATTCATTCACAAAGTACAGAATAATTCTGCAGAACTCCCCTCCAGCAATCTCAGGGGCTTGTTCCTTATTGGGGACCCCACCTGTGGTGGCCTGATGGTTGGCTGGTTTGATCACAGGCCCGCCAGTAATACGTCTACCCGGCCTTTCTTCTGAGAAGGCCAGCTGGCAGCTAAACAATAAAGTACTTAGTTTTGAGTTAAAGTTTAATAGCTTATGAAACATCGACCTTCACACTGAGGAGGTTCTTTTTCCCTGTTTTTCAATTAGACTCTAATACGACGAATATGAGCACTCTCAACTGTATTACTATTATTATTGTATGTCCAATAACATACTTACTCCCTCTAAAAGGGGTGAATAGACAGTCTTTGAATATAAAAGTATCCGTTGAACATGAATACCGCAGGTTTCCTGCAGTGCGGGGAATGAGGAAGGCTTCGTCTGTGGAACATCTTTGTACCATAATAGGCCAGCAGCGCTGCATCTGAGAATAGGCCTCCAGCACGGGAACATTGTTAGTACTACTTTCACTTTTAGATAGCGGCAGTATGGAAATAGGTTTCCAGTGGATTCCCCTGGACTTGAAACTTGACTGCGTGCACGCCACCATGAACGCCACCATGAACGCCACCATGAACATGTACAAAATAATAATTAAAAGGCTGTAATATTCCTCCTTCGGACTCGAGCCCCGTCGCCGCTGCACTGTTATTGCTTTTTAATTCATTCTACAATAATGTGCAGCTTCACATTGGAGACAGTTCTTTTTTTTTGTTGAGTAGGGGGAGACGTGTGTTTTTGGGTGGGAGGCGAAATAAATGAAAGAAAAGGACAAATGAAAGTGTGGCGATGAAGAGAGGGATTGAGGGATTAGTTCTGATGGAGAAAAGGTGCAGAAATAAATGAAAACATAAACAAATCTGAAATTGGCAAAGGAAAGAAAGAAGGAAAGATTAAGAGCAGGAGTAGGAGGAAGAGAGAGAGAAAAAGAGAAAGAGAAAGAGAGAGACGGAGAGAAAGTCCAGTATAATTATCCAGGGACTTTCCAGAGCCGATATGTGAAACCAGTTCATTGTGCTGCTGCGGATGATATACTGCTTAAAACACACGCACATGCACACGCACACGCACGGACACCCACACACACACACACAAACATTCAAACACCATTTTTACAAAGAAAATGCATGCACATTAGTATTCTGTATACATACCCTGGCCTGCAGCATTATTACTGAGGTACAAAATCTGAATGCAAAAAAAGTGACTGCAAGATACCAGTGATATGTACATCTGCCGGTTTTAATAACACCGCTTTAATAGGAGCTTCTGGTTGAGTTTCTCTCGCTTCCAACACTTATCTTATCAGTTCCACCTCGGGGTACTAATACAGATGTTTGTTTTGATATCTGAGGCGTGAAACTGCTAAACACCAGAATATGATGCACATGTGATGCAATAAAAGTTGATCAAAAAATATTTTTAAAAAGATATTCTTTTGGTGAACGTGTTTGTCAGAGTTAAACTTAATAAGCGTCACGAAGGTGGTGCATAATGACTGTTATGTTAGTGAGCATTAAATCGCGCGGGGGTTTTCTCACGCTATCTGTGTGCTTAAAATGGCATCACGCTTTCCCTGCTGGCTGCGACGACTTTGTAATCATCACATGCAGACAAACACAGCTGCCCTTCTGTCCCCCCGGCTCCCGGCATCTGCTGCTTCACTGGTGGTCTGAAGCGCCCTGTTTGGCCTCTTAAAAATAAATAAAATGGGAATTCATAAAGTCGAGTTATGCGGCGTGTCTGCCTTCCTCGTGTGAGGCCGCTGTGATCCAGATTCACATGGTGCTCCAAATGCTGGAAATTCCCTAAAATGTAACTAACTGCACCAACAAACTCCGCCTGACTACCGAAGAACACAAAGGAAAACATTCAAACTGCCTCTCTGTACATAAACGAGCGATGGCATACTATTCAACTACATGTTAACTGATGTGGACAAGTTTCGTATTGGAACTATTTCAAGTACCTTGTTTGCGAGTGTATTTTTGTTAGCATTATAAAAAGAATACAGCCAGTACATTCCAATCCAATGAAAAGCGTGTGCAGTGGATTCATCTACCCCAGATACAAGCCATATCCCAATCAAATTATTATTAATTGACTATAAAGAACAGAGAACATCAGACTTTGAGGACAGCAGAGACGTGTTGGCGGTACCGTCCTCTGTGACAGGGACTAATTATTAATTATCGTGTTGTCGTAGCAGCCCAGAGGAACGAGTCTCTGGAGGACAGACGTCTTCTTTTAAAACAACGCCTCAAAAGGAGATCTGATCAGAAGCGGTTTAGATCTGTCGTCTGGATAGCGAAAGTAGCAGAGTTCACTAAGCGGTTTCAACTAAAGCCCCAAAGGCCCCAGAGGCCTGCATGTGTACCAATGACGCCATCTAGCAGAACACAGAGAGAAGGAGATCATGTGCCACGCTGTTGGCAGATACGCCTAAAAGCAGATAATTATGTCTCGGTTTAAAAACACATTTCATTTTAAAATTTAGATTATATTATATTAGATATTTCTTTATTAGTCCCACAGTGGGAACATTTCCAAGCTATTTCAAAAAGTTCACAGTGAACACAGTTTAAAAGTTTACAAACTTTTAACACCAACCACGATAATGTATCATTCATCATGGCATGTATTAACGTAAAGGTTTATATAATGGTGGATTAGATTAATGGACTAACTGCACGCTCAATTTAATTAATACAATTACAAATCGATCATGAATTATCTGTTAAAACCTAATAATTCACAACTGCATACAATTAAATAAAATAAAATATAAAACAACATCCTGTGTTTTAAAGTCAGAGTAGACATGCATTTTATCTATTTAAATGATCTTTATGACTCATATTTAAATTATTCTCTTCAGTTATTAGAAACATGGCAAAGCTTGTGTATGTGTGTCGTGTGTGTGTGTTTGTGTGCGTGTGAGTGTGTACCTGTGGTGTAGTTTTGTTAAAAACATCTCGTCCCTGAATGATGTCAGCCATCACTCTGTCTTTCAGCTGTTGGTACTCTTCAACAGTCAGCTGGATGGACTCTAACGCCGACCCACACCACTTACACACACCCCTAGAAACACACATACATGCATACACACACACACATTCATAAATGACATATACAGGACACACAATTCTGCCAATGCACAAATCTGGATGAACAGAGATTCATGTTTAGGTAGGACGTGGTGCGGTTACTTTGGGTTGGCGCTGGTCCAACTTCCTGTCCATCTCTGGCCCGTGAGACTGAAGACAGAGAGACGGAGGAAGGAGACATGAGGAGTGTTGGGTTGTTGAGGCGGATAAACATGGATGAGACCATGTTAAGTTTATACAGACAAGAGAAAAAGACTAAATGCTGGTTTTATCTTCCAATAGAAGAGAGTAAAACAGGGGGAAAACCCTCTGAAACATATTCTGAAGCCACCGATCAAAGTTCAGCAACAATGTTCACTCGAAATTAGAGTTCATTGACCAGGTTATGGTTTTAAAAGCAGCATAGGAGTGATGTAATTACATCTTGCTATCAGTCCATGCGTATTGTTTATATACTTCTAAAATGACCTCATTTTGAAAGAGTTTGCCACAGGATTTAGGTAAATCATATAAAGTGCGTAATGCCGCCGTTTCCCACCTAAACCCTCAGAGCCTCTATCGCTCTCTTGTACCTCTCAAACCAGGTCTTGATGCTGCTGGTGAGGCCGCGTTGGGGGTAGATCTGGTTGTTCCTCATGTGGAGCAGAATGCCCAGCAGCCTCTCCCGGTGCTCCGACTGAGACACAGCTCCAGCCTCCTTCCCCCTTCTCCTCAGGCTCCCTCGCTCCCTTGTACAGAGCCTCCCAGGTTTCCTGGTGCGGGATCAGGCCATTTTCAATCAACTCGTCATAGAAAGCCCAGGCCGTGGCCGTGTCGCCATTTAACATCGCAGCCGCGATGATGTCGCCGTAGTTGCGCGGCGATGGGATAAAGACCTGTAAGGACAACGGTAAAATAACAGGTGACGACTGAGAAGTCGTCCAAAATAAGAGATTTTTGTAAAAATCTAAACGCTACTAACCTTCTTCACCTCGCGCAGGATGCCGACCGCCTCCCTCCACCTCTCCGTCCGGCTGAAGGACTTGATGAAGAGGCTGGAGGCCCCCGTTTCCAGACAGGGGAAACTTCCCCGCATGATGTCATAGACATCAAACACCTCGTCGTCGTGGCCGCCGGTCACACACAAAGTCAGGTACCGCAGCAGCAGCTCGTAAGTCAGAATCCCCGTTTCCATGGCTACAAACGACAGTAGGGACCTGTAGCAGAATGGTGCATATCCCTGACATTTAAATCAGCGTCAGAAATACACGAGGGCAAAGGGAAAAACTGGCATGAAGAAATACAATTTTGCTCCCTAATATCACTAGGAGAGGGGCAAAAAATGACCCCATAATTTCCTATAATAATTATGAACTTGTCAAAAACATCGTGGCCTATATGAGCTGGTCCAGTTGGCTCGTCATGTTTTGATTGTCTCCGTGTTGTTGGAGCGCTTCTTGATCTGTGACTGCGAGTGTGAGGAGGACTTCATCAAGAAATAAGTTATAATTGTTAATATTTGTTTAAAAAATTTAAGAATAATAAATAACCACAAAGAAATAATACAATTCAATACGATTGTCTGATTTATGTTTTCTGTTTGTTAAAAAAATCTTAGAAAACACTTTGAATCTGTAGACTACTGCCTCATAGTCTTATTATTGCCATTTGATGACAATTGCTCATATACTGTAAAACTATTTAATATTGTGAACAAAGGTCAAATGGTATTTCACAAGTTTCAAAAAGTGCCCCCAATTTCTTTTTAAATGCCCTCTAAAATATGTAAATTTCCTACCCTGATTTAAATGATAGCGCTCAAATTGTAAAACCAATGATTGGACCTAAAAAACGTAGAATGTCATTCAAACTCAGACACAAAAACACACTCTTACTGCACTCACTTGGCGATATCCAGCTCTGCCCTGGAGGTGAACAGCGCACCCATCATCTGGATGTCAAAGCGATGATTATTTCCCAGAGACTCCTTCAGCGTCCTCCAGTCAGCGGCCGAGAGCGGCCGGTCGGGAGGCTGCACCTTCTCTGTGAGACATTCATTAGTAATTCAGTGAGGGTTGGATGATTCATAGATTAATTTAGACCTCAAAAGGCAGTAGAAGAAGAAAAACATATTTAAACTAAGGTTATGGTCATGTTAAAGTGTCTATTGAGCAAGTATTCAAATTGAAATAATACGGAAATAGTTGTGAACACTTATTTGAACGGACAGAGGCACACAGGGAGACACGATGGTGTCCTACCTGGTCCTCTCCTCGTCCTCATTTCAGGGTCCTCCGCATGCTCCTCCACATCCGGAGGTGCTTTCCTCTTCAGCATCTCCATTGTCCTTTTTGCCGTCCCGGCAGCAAACACAGATTTGAGGGGAGACGTCCTCTGCCAAATAGAGGAGCTCTGACCCTTTCCCTTCTCAGCACCATCCCACAATTCCTCTTCCCTGCGTCTGTTGCCGCTATTTCTGACTCCCCCCTGTCCATCAGCCTGCCCACCGTTCCCCCTGTCTGCCTGCCTGGCCCCTGGGGTTGGGTTCTTGTGTCTGGTGCACAGAAGGCGGGCCGAGAGGGGCAGCTGTGGTGACTTGCACAGAAAAGTATTTAGTGTGTAGAAAGCCGAGCTTCCCTGATAGAAGAACGGCCTGAAGGGTTTCAGGCACATTCTGACTTTTAATATCAAGGCGGGGCCCATGTTGGCCTATGGGCTGGTACTTAATCGAGATAATCTAATACTACACTTTACTTCAGCTATACAGCAGATGTATCCTCATTTACATACTACATACACACTGTATAAATACGTATTTCCTCAAGCAACTGACTAAAAACCTCTCACATGCTGCTAGTTGCATGCATCAATAACGTGGAGCCTGCTAATAACCTTGTCGTTACCCAATGCTAAAAGATACTTGAATACCCCTCTCTCGTTGGTTCTTATAAGTAGGTATAACTCTTTAAATGCGACTCACTCTTCCTTTCGATCTCGGAATGAAATACAGCTCCTTTCCTTGTCCAACTTCATGCACAACTTAGGGAGCTGGACGCATGACTCGAGTCGCACAACTGACGTCATCAAAGCTTGACAGCTGCGTTTGTGAACTGTCAAGTTTTTAAAGACAACCAGTAAACGACCGGAAGACACGATTTAGTTTTACATGTTGCGACGCAAACTGTATTACTTGAACATATAAAATACAAATATTATGAGGAAATGTTAAAAAAATTAATTTAGAAAACTGTTTGTGTCTCATGTCTTCGATTTGTTGTGGGTTTTAAATAGACCCGAGGCGTATTTTCATGAATGCATAGCTGCCTTTGTTATTAATATTGTATTTGAATTGATATGAACCGTTTTGAAGTACATATGCTGTACTGCCTCGGCTTTTGTGTGGTTTGGGTTTTCCCAAATGTGTTAACGGTATACTTTTATTTTGACATCAGAAATCCAAACCGAAAGTCACATACTTGTTCACTCAGCAACTTGACGTCGACCCATTTTTTTGTTTGGGTGTCTTGGCTACTTTTATACACAAGTCTACTTTACGCTGTTTTAAACTTTTGCGAATGAAACGTTGTTCTGACGAAACACTTGATAAAGTTCAGAGACGGTTACGTGATGGCGAAAGACCAGCAGCCTCAATGGGTGGATATTTTGAAAAGGAGGTTAGCAAACACCAAAAAAGGTGAGACAAAATGTAAAGTGACGTCTGGTGCTAGCTAACGTGCGCTGCTTTGGGTTGACGGTTAGTTAGCCGCGTGAACGCTAACGTGTCTCTGAACAGATGACAGGAGCGACGAGGAAAAGAAAGCCGAAGAAACGGAGCTGTTCACCAAATACTACACGGACTGGAAGGAAGGAGGCGACAAAGACAAGTCCTACAAGAACATCCCACGGTTTTACTACAGGGTATCACTTCATAACGTTACACGTGACTCAACCCTGTGTGTCCCTGAACCCCACGAACCCCATCCGCCAAATAATGATCATTTTCCATAAAAATATAACGTGTTCGCCCCCAAATAATAAAACTACAAGATTAATATGGACACGCTATTTTATTGCAGGGCACCTTAGATTGTGATAATGATACATGTCACCATAACTACGATGATGATGATGATGATGTTCTGCAGCTACCAGCAGAGGATGAAGTATTACTACAGAAACTAAGAGAGGAATCCAGAGCCGTCTTCCTCCAGAGAAAGAGCAGAGAACTGCTGGATAATGAGGAACTACAGGTAACACACATGCACACACAAACACACACTGACTTCCTTCTGCATGAATAACAACAATCTGCGTTGTTGTCCTTTTAATCTTCCTCTTTGTCTTTGCTGTAGAATCTGTGGTTTCTGCTCGACAAGCACCAGGTTCCCCCGGTGAGCGGCGAGGAGGCCATGATCAGCTATGAAGCCTACCTGCTGGTCGGGGAGAAGGCCGGGCCCAAGTGCAAGTAAGCAACGGGAAGTAGAGGTTGAAGTGCGTGCAGCTCGGTTTCGGGGGAAACCCCTATCGTGCCAGTCTTGTTTTATGTCTTTGTTGATTGCACCAAGAGATTTGTGCTGGATCTAAAGTTGATTATGGAACTCCTCCCTCCCTCTCGCCTTGACTTTATATCCTTCTAGCGACATTGTGTCTTTGCTCGGATGACTTTATATTCAGCAAATACCCATAAAATCCCAGATGCTTTACCAGGAAGTGGACACAGGAGGTTAATATGTCAATGTGAGTCCACTGGGGAGAGAAGCCTGTCTTTGAAGTGTGAAGCGGAGAACAACTGCATCTCAGAACGGTCTGGAAAAGTATAAATGTAGCTACGATACTTCTGTATCTGGAGGAAGAAACGTGTGAAAAGCAGATGTCAAAGGGGGGTAGATCTGGCTTTCAGATCTAACATGTCAAAGTAACAATTCCTCGCCGCTTCTCTCCCTTCTTTCATTCAGAAAATTCTTCACAGCCAGAGTGTACTCCAAGCTGCTCCTCAGCGACCCGTACGGCAGGATCTCCATCATGCAGTTCTTTAACTACGTCATGAGGAAAGGTCTGGACTGACATTTTCTTGTCCACTTTGTCCCTTTTTTTCACAAAAAAGATGAATTATTTCATAAGAAGTTAGAACAACAAACAAAAAGGCTTCTTATTGTCACCTGGCCCAATTTTCAAGATATTTCCCTTGATGTTTTTGTTTTTTTGACCTGGATTGATCTAAACTGGTGAATATCTTGTCACTGAGTGTTGCTCATTTCTGGTCCCTCTGTACATCCAGTGTGGCTGCATCAGACCCGGATAGGTCTGAGTCTGTATGACGTAGCAGGACAGGGCCACCTCAGAGAGTCGGTAAGCGTTTCCCATCAAGCTTTTCCTCTTTAAAGTCATTACCAGTAGGAGGATGATAGCTTCTTTTAGTAGTGAAATGAAAACAAGCGGTTATTCTGTGTAGGATCTGGAGAACTACATCCTGGAGCTGATCCCCACTCTGCCTCAGCTGGACGGACTGGAGAAGTCCTTCTACTCTTTCTACGTCTGCACCGCCGTTCGCAAGTTCTTTTTCTTCCTCGACCCCCTCCGAACAGGTGAGCCTGAACCCTGCGCGTGGTGAAGAACATGACCCCTCAAGTCTAATGCCACGCTGAAATTTGGGGTTCGGAGAGGCTGAGGACGTTTGTGTCTTGTTTTTGCTTCTTCAGGAAAGATTAAAATCCAGGATATATTGGCCTGCAGTTTTCTGGATGACTTATTGGAGGTAGAATTATGATTATTTTCTTTTTCCTTTTCTTTCTTTGGTTTCTACACTACAAGCTGACAGTTAAAATATCCAAAACATGTTTTTTTTAATTGGACGAATATGGGACATTTTTTAGCTGTTAGATAAATAAATGCTGTTTTTTTCAAAACTTCTTCCGACCTTATGAAATCGCTCGACATTACAAGGCTGATTCATCGTCAAGCAATCCTCCCATAACTGTAAAGACCGACTTATGTTCTTTTTTTAACTTTTCCTCTCCACCTCGGCTCTTTAGCTTAGAGACGAGGAGCTTTCTAAAGAGAGTCAGGAGTCCAACTGGTTCTCAGCCCCGTCCGCTCTCCGGGTCTACGGTGAGAAAAAACGCCTCCAGCGCAAATGTAAAATCCAACGTTTTGTGGTTTCTGCCATTTCTGGATGTTTTGCATCTTCGTGTCTCCGCAGGCCAGTACCTCAACCTGGATAAGGACCACAACGGCATGTTGAGCAAAGAGGAGCTCTCGCGCTACGGCACAGCGACGCTCACCTCGGTCTTTCTGGACAGAGTGTTTCAGGAGTGCCTCACCTACGATGGAGAAATGGTCCGGTCAAATACGGCACTGGTCGGAGAGTTGTGGTTGCCAATCATGCTCCAACTGTTGTGTTGCCCAGTGGTGTTTTAATGAAGGCGCATCTTCTCATTTGTCGGTCCAAAATCTTCTTTTAAGATGATGGATTGGTGGACTTCTAAGGGGCTGGGTCTGGTAACTGTGTTTTTCTCCTCCTTCTATCTCAGGACTACAAGACCTATCTGGACTTTGTATTGGCGTTGGAAAACAGGAAGGAGCCTGCGGCGTTGCAGTATATTTTCAAACTTCTGGACATGGACAATCACGGATACCTCAACGTCTTCTCCCTCAACTATTTCTTTAGGGTAATTCAGCGTCCGAGGCTCCGAGGCCCTCTTTTCGAGACTTGGGCCGAGCGTGTAGCTCGTATCGGAGTGTAACCATACTGTCGTGTGCTTTCAGGCCATTCAGGAGCAGATGAAACTCCACGGTCAGGAGCAGGTCACCTTCCAGGACGTCAAGGTATATTGCACACACGGAGACATTCGTTTTTTGGGGGTAAAACAAAAAGAAAGGAAGATGACCGTTTCCGATCCTTGCCTCGTCCTCAGGATGAGATATTTGACATGGTGAAGCCTAAAGACCCCTTCAAGATTACCCTCCAGGACTTGGTGAACAGTTGCCAGGGCGATACCGTCACCAGCATCCTGATTGACCTCAACGGCTTCTGGAGCTATGAGAACAGAGAAGTGCTGGTGGCCAGCGACAGCGACGGCTGCAACACAGCTGACCTCGATGACAGCTAAGGAGGATTTATTTTGGGGGGTGGGGGGGGGGGGGGGTAGCAGCATACATTCAGCTTCGTTAAATTTCCTGTAAAGACTTGTTTTGTTATCGACCTTCAAAATAAATGTTTACTTTTCCAATGCCTCTGTTTTATTTGTCTTTTACACCACTGAAATCAAACGGGTGTGAAACAAATTAAAAAGCTGCTGCTTTGAGAATCCGTAGAGCTGAGAACTGTAAATGAATAATATTTATGAGATAAGATGGTTGGGATCATTAGAAAACCCTTCCTGATTTTATTGCCTAGCAGGTGATAAAGCTGCCATTTAGGAAACGGGTGGTTAATTCCTTTATAACGTAATGGGATAACTGGAAAAAGTTATGTTATATGTATGATTAAAAAACAAACAAATGCAGTTATGATTTTTTTTATTAACACAGAAAATATAAATATGTATATATATTCATTAAAGGTTTGTTAAAATAACTTTTGCATATTGACTCTTTTTACCAAAAAAAAAAGCATGGATAACATCCTTCAGTGACTCGTGAAAGACAAACTTATGAACAAGACCAGTTAAGAAAGTCTTCTGGAGCCGTATCGTATTCAAAAGAGGAATGCTAACAACGCTTATCTGAGGGCTGGTCCCACACAGACATGTCAGGGGATGTAAATCAATAGGAAGATTTTGATGGCTCGGCCTCGGCTTTAAGCCCGCAGCAGAACATTTATATGAAAAGACTTCCAGAAGGACACTTTAAGAATGAACCCTCAACACACACGAATAACACAGTAACAAAGTATTTGGTTAATTTCCCATGACCACGGAAACACATGGGACCATGTACAAAGACTTAGCTATAATGTTTACCTGTAAATATGTTATGCTCTGGAGGGAACCAAGCAGTTACTAATTAATCTACAAAACCAAGCATCATACCTATGAATTGAGCTCTTGGATTAACAGGCCTGCAAGTGAATAACTCAGCAAAATCACATACGTCCTGTTCAAAAGAGCAAGAAGGCACGGTGGCCTTCAGGGAGTACTTGTGACTGTCAGAAGGCTGACGCAGAAATGACATCATTCCCTGATTATCTAAATAGCACTTGAACTTGCGAAACATCGGACTTTCACTGACATACAGTAGCAGGATTAACAGTCATAAACACATTCCTGCATAAGGCTAGTAGAGTCACTCACTTTTTTCCCCCCTGCACTTTGAACTTAGATTAATTTTTTCTAAAATAAAAACATATAAATGAAAAAAAACGACACTATTAATCTATACTGCTACATAAATTAAAAAGCCTGTCTCCTCAATTTGAAGTCTCAGGAGGGAAGAGGAACGGGAACTCTGTTGTTGTCCGCGGCGTTGAGGGGAGGCTCAGGTTCGAGATCGAAGCTGATGTTGACAAAGGAGGCTCCGGACAGCTCCGGCTGCTCCACGGTGGCGGGATGAGGATCCTGCTGGTCCGCGAACCGACGCTCCGCCATCTCGGACAGGCGGTTCTCCTCCTCTTCCTCCTCCTCCTGCAGTTGCATTTAAAAAAAAAAAAAAAATCACGTTTTGACGACTGATGCTTATTTTCTTTTTTTCTTGCTCTGCAAACAGCTTTCTCCAAACAGGATGACTTCACTAAAATTTGCATTGGAAATTTACACACGGAACTCGCGGGCGTGTCCTACCCCTTTTTTTATGCGGTAGTACTCATCGATGGCGTATTGGTATTTAGGAGAGGTGATGCCGAACATAGAGGCCAGCCTCTCTCCCATGTAGTCACACGCTGCAGAAACAAACACACAGATCCACACTATAAACTATAAAGATATCTTGAAGAAAAACACATTTCAGAACCCAGTCGGATGCTATTTAATGCTTTGTATTATCTGTACCGTGAGTCTGAAATAAAGTTTGATTGATTAATTGATCCTAGCTACCTGAGATAGTGGCCTACTTTACCTGAGATAGTTGAGGTGCCCATTCTCCACATGTGGAACCAGAAGTATGGACCCCAGGTTAGTTTGGACTGAAATACACAAGAAGAGAACAAGACAATTAGACCACACACGTCTGCTGGGCAATGCCACATTTGTTTTACTTTTCAAAAGTGAACCCACCGCATCAACAGCAATGACTTCTCTCTTTACGGGCTCCTCCACGTCCTCTTCATCGGTGCTGTACTCCTCCATAGTCTCTCCGCTGGCGAAGAAGATGGTCCTGCGGGGAACCCTCACCTGGGTCCCGGCAGAGTCTCCCATTTCCACCCTCCCAAAGTCTGCCGCCCCTGTGAGATTCTATCAAAACAATACGTTATAATGTATCCGATGCTCCATCACTATTAGTAATAAACTTATAAAAATGTCAAACAAATGGCATGTTACGACGTGGAAAAGTATTTAACTAACATTATCAAGCCATTCTTTATCACACTATATACTGTAGCTAGTCAGGGAAGTAACGTTCAAGTGAATCAATCTGTGGGGACAAATTAGATAGCTCAGCTAGCTCCTTTGTGTTTGTTGACGGTTAGCTTCTTAGCTAAGGAAGTAATTCGCTAATAATTTAAACGTATTTCTTTTTTCATTGACAAACAGGGAAAGTGGCGAAAGTAGTTTCGCACGGACCAACCTTATCAGTTTCCATAGTTTGCCCCAGTGAAACGTTGACGTTAGTTAAATACAACGACAAATCTGCCATCTCGGTCACTTCTTCCACCTCACGCGATCCGGTTGTCTGGGTTGCGCCGAGACCACTTCCGTTCTAGGTTCTCCAGAATAAAAGCATTTCCGGCAAACCCCGGCTTGTTTGACAGCATCAGCTCTGCACATTTAAAAGAATAAGAAGAGACGTACAGTTTATATGCTCTTCTTAAAGAAATTAAATTAATAATTTATAATATTTAGAAAAAATATTTGTTCAATAATAACGATTACGGTACTATCAAAATGATATACAGTGGCAGAATGCAACACAACTCAAGTGCTGTACTCAAGTACTGTATTTGTACTTCTTAGATTTGTTTCATTGTATGTTACTTCTACTCTAAATGTTTGACTTTTTATTCCAATACATTTATTTATAGCAGTAGTCTCTTGTTTCACTGCAGATCAAGGTTTTATAAACCTTTAATGAGCATATCGAATTGGATGCAGTTTCATAAAGTGAATTTAACCCACTAACAGTATATACATTGTAATTGTTGAGGTATAATTAGCTAAACTATAACCAGCTGTGACATGAACATATTTTCTTTCATCATTTATAATAATTACCAGTAAACTATGTAATTATGTAACACTGACAGTGTCCATTTTGCCTGCTTGTGGAGTATTTTTGCTTTTATACACATTTGTATACACATTTGTATACACATTTTGCTGATGATATGTTGTACTTTCTTTTGTAGGCTGTGTGTAGTTTTATATGTTTATAATCAGATTTCAACCAGGATCGAAAGAAACAGAGTCAATTTAGAAAATCCGGTGGGATAAAGATGCTCTGCTCACAAACATAAAACAACAAACAGGAAAATAAATATGATACTACCCACTGAAACTTGACCGCTGGATGAGTAAAACAGTAGCTCTTTTTTCATTCTTACTGGGATACAACAGTTTTCTCAACCAGTTTACACTGACTAAACGAACACAAAGAATTCTAACTTTTTTGACGTGATTTTTGTATTTGTCATCCAATGCGCAACCATACGTAGTCAGACCTTTTATTTTGAAAGATTGTTCTCGGACACCGTGTGTCTCGTATGCGGCAGCTTGACGCTCACCGCGGCGAGAGGGATCCTCGCTGATGTGAGTGTTTTGGTCCAGTCGAGCTCCACTCACAAAAATGACAGCGCGGAAGTCTGGCTCGCGGCTGGAGACCGAGATAGAGCGGTGCCGCTCCGAGAGTCAATGGGACAAGATACCGGAGCTCGTCCGACAGCTGTCCGCCAAACTCATATCCAACGGTAAGAAGTGTGCGGCTCTCTTGGTTCATTCAGTCTCTCGGGCCTTCCCTCGGCTCCGAGTCCTCGGTACTTCCTGATAGCGGCAGCCGAGGCGGGGAGTTCTCCCAGCACTGTGCTGCTGTTGGAGCCTGCTAGCTTGGAAAGGTCAAGAGAAAGACTTCATTATTTTGTTCTCTGGGGATTTGGGCCGTCTTTGGGCCGTGTGGGGTGTAACGTCACACACACTGAGGCACTTTGATTTGTACGACATGGAGAAGTTAGCGTGTGACAGTTCTGCCCCTCTGGTTCACTCATCATCGGAAACCACTTCAAAGCAACATCACACACTTGTGTCAACCCTGTTACTTAACGCTGTATGTCGAGATGTTGATGATGCCAACATGTACCATAATAGTCCAGGTATTACTGATATGTTTTCACTCGTACTCCCTATAAACCACATGTTTACCCAAACTGACAGACAGGCAAAATTGGCATATTTTCATTTCTGGTTTTCGCAATTCTGTTAGCTGTGTGGCTAAGATGCGTGATGGCTAGCTGCATGCTAACGCTAGCTGTCAAACTCCTCGCTGATGCAGAGAGGTAAACTGTCCTGAGTTACAGTAACAACAACTACTACGACACCCTGAAGGCGACAGAGGAACATTTTTGTTTGACACATGTAAAGATAATGCTGCCTGGCCCCGGGCAGTGGCCGATTCATCACTGTAATCCGAATGGGTTTCTTGGAAGTATGAAATCCCATTTATTTTAAGTGTTAAATCTCTGTAAAATCCCTGTGACATGAACGCATCATGTGGATGATTATGTCACATGTAGATATCGTGATGCGTTCATTTGACAGGGATTTGTTGTTTTGATAGGGAAGTTAGAAAAGAAGGACATGTAAAAAGCATTATAACCCATCTTGCCATGCAATTTAAATTCACCTATGTGTATTACTATAACATTTATATATCAGAATCAGATTTAGAATCAGCTTTATTGGCCATTTACATGTGCACATACATGGAATTTGACTCCGGTTAAACGTACACTCTCCTCGTACATACATGTAATTTACAAATAACAAATATAAAAAAGACATTGAAGACAGCAGAATAGCAACATGTATGTACAATATAAAAAACAACAACAGTGACAATGAATTGGGGGCAAATTATCACTTATGGTGGTGGCCTTGATCCAATATAATTTCCAAATTGTAATAAAATAAACTGTACTTGTTCTTTTGCCACGAATGTCTGTCTCCATCTGACCACGACTGAAAATAACCAAGCATTAATGTCCATCAAGCCTTCTAGTCTGGTGATTGCTTCCTCCTATTCTTTCCCTGTTTACCTTTGTATATGATTGATGCAGTGGTGTGCAGGTCTCCCTGTGACATCACTGCTGATTGTAGCTAAAGAGCAAACTTCTGATCACACCCATTACTTAGTGGGGAGGTGAAACAGAGAGGGAAGCACAACACTGCTTTTCAGCCTGGTGTACTTTAAGAGAGCGACATCAGTTTATGGAGTCACATTTAGTTATTGTTAATATTAAGAGCGCTATTGATTTTTTTTTAATAGTAACCACAGCCCAGAATGCAATGAGAATAATTGTTCCTGTTGTGCTGTTCGGTAAGGGCGAGGGAAACGGCGGGCTTGGAGCGGTGTTTGGTGCAGGAGAGCTGTAAGCTCTGGTCGCTGACTGGGTCCAGTAACCGGATTAATGCTCACCTCTTAAAAACACACACAATCACACGATTTCTGAAGCGTGTCGAGGCATTACATACTTCTGGCTGGTATGTGTGTAAAGTCTGCAGTGTTCCTTTATATGTTGAGATATGTATTGCAACCGCAGTGACAGCTGACGACCAGGAGAACCCTTCAAAAGGATTTAGTCCCTCAAATCTTATTTTAAATTGTGAATAAAGACATTTTCAATCGACTATGAATTTATATAAAATTGACCTTCAGACTATACCCTGTGATTCTAGATTAACCATATATCACCCTAAAATTAATTATTGATTCATCTTCGTGAATTAATGTTTTATTTTAAACTGCCAGACTGATCATGAACTCATTTTTCAACCCAAAGTTGAAAAATTAAAGGTACAGTGTGTAGGATTTGCTGTTATCTAGCGGTGAGGTTGCAGATTGCAACCACCTGAAACGTCTCCCATGGGACAAAAAAACATCAACTGTATAAAGACGGGAGCCGTAAATGCACAATTTTGTTTTAAGTGGTGAGGCAATTACAGTCATGATTTCTCCTCCCGTGTGTAGATGACCTAGGTGAGCTGTTGCTGGGGGAATGCAAGCTTCAGACATACCTGAAGGAGAACCCCATCAAACAGGGAGCCAGTCCCCGGGGCCCACGACCTAAACTGGTGGAGGTCAGGAAACACCTCACTGCTGCTCTGGACAGAGGAAACCTCAAGGTAGCTGTGGCCGAGGAGGCGGTCGACAAGTTGTCCGAATGAATCCCTCCGTTTGGTGTCGTGCCCGCGCGGCCACACTTTACACTTTGTCACCTTGTTTCTTACTTATTCTACAAAAAGATTTCCGGTGTCTGACATGTGATTTGAGTGGTTCACGCAGACTTTTTCTTCTAAAATTAGTAGCTATAATGGAAAATATTAGAGGGAGAAAATGTCTTGTTGTGTGTCCTCCAGGCAGATTACCTCCAGGAAGCCAGTCTGCTGATGGCCAAACTGTGCTATGTGGAGGGAGAGTACAGAGACGCGTTGGGTAACCCTCACACTCCTCTGGTGTATTTACTCATATTTAGTATCTGTTACTGGAATTATGTTATTATAAAAGAAATGTTTTAACTTAATTCATACTTAATTGGTGTATTGACAGGTCACTACAGCAGGGTCAGCCTGGATGACATGCATCTGGGGGGAGCTCCTGTGTACAGGCTGTCCATGATAGCGGAGGCATACGCTACTAAAGGTACACACACACACACACACACACACACACACACACACACACACACGCACGTGCCCATGTCTCATAGCCTTCTTGATCCTAACCTGGACCTCAGCACTACTGCTTTGCTCCACATGGTGGCAGTGCAGTGTCACTGCTGTGGTATACACTGGATCACGTTGGATCGTTATGATTAATAAATGCACACGTTTGCACATCAGGCACCTAGAGTTGCCTTTGAATAATAGATATTTACTTGTTATTCTATTCTTATTCAGGTCATCTGTGCAACCGAATACAATTCTTAAAACTCAAGGTATAAGGTATGAATGTGATGATTATGAATGATGTTTTGAGGCTCAAAGCAGCTTGGATTAAAAACCATCAGAGGGATAAGACGATCACTTCAAGGGTCAAAAAACTACATCAAACAACTTAATCAAATAATATGAACTAATGGTTTGAAAGGCTAAAAATGTATAGCAGACGCTGGTAACTCATGGCCTTTACCACTGTTTACCTCTCCCCCCACCTCCCCAGGACTGTGCTTGGAGAAGACCCCAGCAGCCTCCCCGTCTCTCTCCAATAAGAACACCGGGTCTCCCTCGTCCAATAGGAGCACAACAGACCAGGAGCAGGAAATCATCACCTGCTATGAAAAGTCTGGCGACATCGCTCTGCTCTACCTGCAGGAGGCGGAGAAGGTACACGCCGGTCGTCAGCGCGGCATAGTCGTGGTCGAGTGCTGTGCGTGTTTTCTGAGCGTCAACCAATATCTTGTTAGCACCCGGACGCGTTGCCGTCGCCGTGGGTGTTGTGATGCGTGTTCTGCAGACGGTGTGCAAGTTTTACCAACGCGTTCCCGCCAGGGACAGCCAACTGGCAAACAAATCGCCCCCCTCTTAATTTTGGAGAATGTCGGCACTCAGACATTCTCCAAATTAAGAGGGAGAGATTTGTTGTTTGCCAGCTGACTCGAGCTGGCAAACAACCAAGAGCTGCAATAAAAAGCAGAGAGATACAAATAAACTGTCCCCACGTTCGAATCACACTTCAGTGAGATGTGATGGCCGAACACAACTGAAGACTATGGAGGGCTGTTGCTGTCATGCTAGAGAACAAGTTTGTATTGTGATCTTTTATATTTTTCATGTAATAACAAGATAACTTTTATATACGTTTTCTGAAAAAGGAACAAAAGAACTACAGTTTCACTGCTTGAGAGTGTGAGGTCGCCCCACAAAGAATAAGTGTTTTTATATTTAAGCTTGTATCACATAATAACAGTAAGTTTACCATTAAATGTTTCACGTGATAAGAAGACACAGTATATTGTTAACCAGTGTTATCTTGTATGTTGTAATAATAAAAAAAACATGTCGCTATAATGTGAAAAACGTCTGACGATGAATATTTCAGGTTAAAACTTGATACTCATCCGTTTTTTTCTTTATTCTGAAAAGCAATACGCTGTCGTCAGAGTTCTAGGAATATTTAAAAATATTATCTTTGTATTATAAGTCAGTAAAGGTTTGGGGCTGCACATTTCGTCATTATAATGTCAGATATTAGTGAGAAATAGACGTCACAAATCCCTAAAGTCCAAGGGGAAGTCTTTTTAAATGTCTTGTTGAGACTGACCTGTACTCTCCCCAAGACAGAGAAAAGCTGCAAATCCTCACAACAGATATTTTTCTCACAGTTTTGCTTGAAAAATAACTTGAAGATTTCTCTTTTATCAAAATAGTTACTGATTAATAAATCAACGCATTGTTTTAGCTCTAGTACAGTCACATCCTAAACCCTTTTATAGGATTATTAATGTAAAAATGAGGATGTAATTCAACATAACGCTTCACCCGAGTATAATAACACACAAACTTAACCAGCTTTCAACAGCTACTCTAGCCCTTTTATTCCTACCTATCATAACTTTTTCAAGTAACTGAAATTTTGGCCAACAAAGTTTTACTCGACTAACAGTCCCACTCGCACAAAGACAGAACAGATATTCTTTGTATCTTGCTTAGTTCGCATTTCTCATGCATACATAAATGTGATTTATTAAATAGGCCACTGTAGAAATGAAATGGTTTGAGTGAGCCATTTTGAATCTTACGTTTCTAAAATGGTATCAGGCTGAGTGTTGGCCCTGAAAAGTTAATAGATAATTGCTTTGTGTCCAGCAGATCTTTCCGTGTTAACTTTTGGATTTCTTTCTTTATCCCCGTCTGTGTCTGCAGGCCTTATCCGCAGGAATTCAGAACCGCAGCCCAAAGCCCGGCCCGACGACCCAGGACCTGGAACTGGGCTACTTCCTGGAGACGGGCCTGCAGAGAGCCCACGTCATCCACTTCAAGAACGGGTAAAAGAGGGAGGCGGCAGAGAGATAGAAATGGAAATGAGAGGGAGCCTACAGAGTTGCCTGTCAATCACTTCAAAACCAAAAAACTGATTTTTAACATGACTACCAGGCACGTTTTTAGTATTTAAAGAAGTATTTGAGAAGACGGACAGCTCTTGTGGACACGTTCTAACCGTGTTACGAAGCTGCCGACAGGTGTGTGAAAGCAAAAAAGTGTGAACACTGTGATGTAAAACGCGCAGCAGAAAGTAGTTCCCATGGCGTCGTTGTTTTCTTGACAGCAGAGATCATTTCAGGTCAAGACTTGTTGCTGGAAGACTTCTATATGTTGTTTACTAACCTCACATCATTTCTGATCATAACAACATGAAACATTAAACTATGGACTACAATACCGTAAGGCCTTATGACCTCATGAGCTTTTCTGTGTCACCTTTGCAAACTGGCAACGGTCTAAATCTGCTTGTCATTTGGATAAATATTCAACTATTCTCACACACACACGCATGGATAGAAACTTGAAAATGTTCTGGACATGTTGTGGATTATGCGCACATCTGTTGTGAGATGTCTTCCATTCACACTTACGCACACTACAGACTCTGACAAGTGTCTCTCTTCCTGTTTCCTCACCACGTTGCCATAGCAACCTGACACAAGGCGTGGGCCGGTTTCGGGAGATTCTCCGGGCTGTTGAGAACAGAACCACCCAGAGCCTGCGCATGGTAAGGGACGACGGAGGTTAGCTTTTCTGATTTGGCTCTGAGATTAAGGAGATGTTTATGTATCAACATGTTTGTGAAATATGTTTTTTTTAACGAGTTAAACAAAGTAGATATCACGTGTTAATTAGTGAGCTTTACATGTGCTGTTGGGAGGATTTTGTTACTTTCTGACACACCCAGGACCACTGTTTCCCCTGTTTCCAGTCTATGCTAAACTAGCTGGCGCTGGCATTATATCTTTCAAACAGGGATATCAAACTCTCTGCAAGAATGCAAAGAAGTCTATTTTCCAAAATGTCAAGACGTTCCCCCCTTCTTCTTTTTTTTTAAGACACTGCACCAGTCACAAACCCAACTATTCACAGTCTACTTCAGTCGGGAGATTTTTTAATATGTCAAAGTTGTAAAAATCTATTTCCTCCAGCCTTCCTGTCTGTTAGAAACTATAAGAACCTAAACATAAGAGCAGAGCTTTTTCCATGTTGATTTAAACCCACCACAAACATTTAAACAAACACTTAAAATGTGACTTTGATTGTAGATGTTATGATGATGAAAGAATCCAGATAGTAAAATGGTACAACGGTAAAATTATTAATATAACTGGCTGTTACTGGGAAGCAAAGTAACCAGATTGTGTGTCTGTGTGTGTCTGTGTGTGAATGCAGACTATAGCCAGACAGCTTGCAGAGATCTTGCTCAGAGGAATGTGTGAACAGAGTTACTGGTCTCCTCTGGAAGACCCGCCCACTGTGTCGCCATTGGACAATCCCACACGGCAGGGACACACTCACACCAAGAACTACAGCCTAAGCCGACGCCCACGCGTGTACTCAGGAGAGAAGTAAGTGATAATGTGTGTGTGTTGATACTTAAAGTTGGAACATTTCCAAGATGGCTCTAAAATTACTTCTTTGCCAATGTACCTTTTAACGTTTTTTTCTTACATGTGTTTCCCCTCATCCTCATCCATGTGTCTGACTCCCTCCATGCATTTCTCTCTCTCAGCCTGTTTTGCCCCCAGGAGAACACAGAGGAAGCGTTGCTGCTGCTGCTCATCAGTGAGTCCATGGTAAGCACATCAACGCCTCTCTTCAACTCAGGCTGGGAAACCTCGACATAAGGGGCCACTCTTAATTCTCTGGTCTGTGTTTGTGTGTGCTCAGGCTAACCGCGACGCTGTGTTGAGCAGGATCCCCGAACACAACAACGACCGCATCATCAGCCTGCAGTCTGCGTCGGTGGTGTACGACCTGCTGACTATAGCTCTGGGCAGGAGAGGGCAGTATGAGATGCTGTCTGAGGTTAGCAATCCCTCCTGTGGGCTGCATTGTCACCATCAAAGAGACTGTGGAAAGGGTTAAAGCCCAGATACACCCACATGAAATCCCACCTCAATTCCTTCGATTTATTTCCCCCAAACAAATAAATATTTTATTACAATCTGCTGTAAGAATGGAACTTGACGAAGCTTACAGATACCAGGAGAACGCTGATTGAAGTGTGTCCCATTTCCGATGTCTCCAGTGTTTGGAGAGAGCCATGAAGTTTGCCTTTGAGGAATTCCACTTGTGGTACCAGCTCGCCCTGTCGCTCATGGCGGCCGGCAAATCGGCCCGTGCTGTTAAAGTCCTCAAGGAATGTATTCGCCTGAAGCCTGACGACCCCACCATCCCACTGCTGGCTGTCAAGCTGTGCATCGGACCTCTTCACTGGGTAAGGAAGGAGCAGCTAATACATGTCCTCAGTGATTCTAGAAACCTTTGGTGAGGTTTTCTAGAGCTGTGTTAGCTCTGTTCAGGCCTTAAATACCCCCATTATCTCTAAAACAATGTCTTTTTGATATGATTTCTTTTTGCTTTTTTTCCCCTCCATTCGTTCTCATGTTATGTCCGCGACCTCCCACAATCCAGTTGGATGAGGGGGAGTGCTTTGGAAAGATGGTGATTGACATGGGGGAGAAAGCAGCTGAGTTCAGAGCCAAAAGCTTCTTGGCCATTGGGCTGGTTTACAGCCTCAAAGCCACTGACGGTAGGTCTCTCTCTCTCTCTCTCTCTCTGTGTGTGTGTGTGTGTGTGTGTGATCACAAACACTTTAGATGTCTGTCCCTGACTCTGTCTCTCTGCGACTCTTCAGCATCATTGCGGAGCACACAGGAGGAGTACCAGAGGAAAGCTTTGGGAGCCTTCCAGAGGTTGGGACTGAGCCATGCCGCTCGCCGTTTTCTCCTTTACACCCACATTTTACTCAGCACATTTGTGTTCACAGTGCAAACTGCTTCTCAGTCTGACAGGATGGAAACTGAATTTACTGTCCCATCAATCCATTATATTAAACCCTACGCCCGCCTGCACAGCTTTTACTTCTGTGTACATAGGATACGACTTGTATACGAGTCAGATGCTGCCATCCATATAAATGTGTTCAGCACATCTGGGAACACGTTTGTAATGCACCCGTCATTTAAAAGGGCGGGTGGGGTTGTGTGAGGTCCGACATTAGATGACAGTTGGTACATGGAATAATTCAATAAGAGTATACTATGAGCTTTATCTATGAATAAAGTGAAAGATGTTCCTGCTCATGATATACATACTTATCCCACATACCGTCGCTTGTTGTACACTGCCTATTTATATGGCGTTAAGGTCTCTCGTTGTGTCTCCATGTTTAAATATCCTTTTCTTGGCTCCCTCTGCCGTCCTTCTACTGTTGTGTTGCTGCAGCGACCCAATCCCCCCCCCCCACCGGGCGCGTTAGAGGTTCATGAAATGTTATTTGACTTTTTGTTCCGCACATCTGAACACGCCGTATCTGTGTCTATCCGTAGAGCTCAGAGTCTGTCTCCCACGGACCATCTAGCGGCCTTCTACCTGGCGCTGCAGCTCGCCGTCTCCCGACAGGTAACACGATCTGTCGCTGTAACAGCTAAATGAACATTTAATACAACGTCATTGACATTGACATCTCAAAACCGTACGAGTTTGAGGCGTGAAGTGGACACAGAGAGGAAATGACACACCTGCCACTTGACAAAGGGATTCATTTACCCTGACTGTGGTGAAAACCTGTTGTGTGTGTGTGTGTGTGTGTGTGTGTGTGTGTGTGTGTAGATCCCCGAGGCACTTGGCTATGTACGACAGGCGTTGCAGCTCCAAGGAGACGATGTCCACTCCCTTCATCTGCTCGCCCTGCTGCTCTCCGCTCAGAAACACTACCATGACGCTCTCAATATTATAGAGATGGCTCTGTCCGAGTACCCGGAGAACTTCAAGTGAGACTCCCCACACGGCCACAGGACATTTGTTAAAAAAAAATTTCTTTATTTCTCTGTCATCTTTCTCTCTCTCTCTCTGTGTGTGTGTGTGTGTGTGTGTGTGTGTGTGTGTAGTCTGCTGTATACCAAGGTGAAGTTGGAGTCTATGTGTAGAGGACCGGAGGAAGCTCTGCTCACCTGCAAACACATGCTGCAGATCTGGAAGAGCTTTTACAATCTTACAAACCCCAGGTAAACACACACACACGCACACGTGTGTAAATCAATTGCGAGCATCTCAGTCCAATCGAAAACATCCATTTCTGTGTATAATCGCCACAGAATATTTGACATGAAGACATGGAGATACTTTCAATGTCTTCAGTGTTTGTAGTATTTATGGAGATAGTTTTTTAAATGTAATTGAACATTTCTAGTCTTTCAACAATAACTTTAATCTGGTTTACAACATTATGAAACTGCATAAATATAGAAATGAAAAGAAATAACTACAAATTAAATAGAAGAGATGGAAAAACAAATTTTTATTAGAAATTTGTACAAATAAATAAACATAAAAATGTGAATAAACTAGGGCTGTCAGCGTTAACGCGTTAATCTATGCGATTAATTTGGCCGCGTGAACGCACTAAAATATTTTAACGCAATTAACGCAAATTATTATTATTATTTTTTTTTAAACCGCGGCAGTACGGTTTGACACTGTTTCCGTTTTTAAAACAATCATTTCTCCGCGAAAATAAGGAGCAGAAATCAGTTTAACTCGTGGATGAATCAGTCGGGTTTCCTCCTGCTCCTCCTTCCTCCCGTCTCCCCCTCTGATACACAGAGGAACGGAGGGCGACGTGTCGGGTGACGCGGCGCGGAAAGAACGCGACACACGAAACCTTCACCGTGATTGGTCAATCCGTTTGTCTGTCAACATTTCGGGGGAAAAAAAACAATGAACACTCAGTAAATCACAAAGGACCTCCCACCTCACAGATGAGGCTCATTTAGCAGCCTGTCAGTCAGAGAACCAGAGAACACGGCGCGAGGACAATGAGCCTCATTTCAGAGCTGAGATTGTTCTGGAATGGTTGATGTATAACACGTGGGGGTGTGTCACATGCAAAAGACTTTAAACGGTGAATTTAATTTATTTTGTAAAATGTATAAAATGCCCCCAGCCTCCAGAGGGTTAACGTGACATATGTGAATGTCAGTCAGTTACCAAGGCCACTGGTTCTGCTGTGTTCAATGTTAAAGATGACAGGACCAATGGGGTCTCAATATACCTCATTTTTTTTACTAATCTGATGTTTCACTGAAGAAACAATTTATCATCCACGATATTAAATACCTCGCTGGCACTGTATATGTAGGAGCCTCTTTGAAAACACAGCTCTGTGTGAAGTTTTGTCTTTAAAAAGAATGAACTTTTAACTTTTAACTTTTAATCGCGATTAATTAATCGCAATTTCAAAATGTGCGATTAATTAGTTAATTTTTTTTAATCGATTGACAGCTCTAGAATAAACCAAAAATACAAAGAGTAAAGGATAGAATATGATAACCTTTTTTCTACGGCAGGTATTATTGTCATGTGTTTATCCTGGCTCAATCTCCAGCTGGTGTGGTTTCACACGGCAACTAAGACACGAAATGTCCGTACTGTGCGCTGCTTTTGGAGACGTGTTTGCTTGTCGACCCGGGGGATGACAACAAGAGCCTAGCTGTGTGTTTGTGTGTCTCTGTGTGTGTTTGTGTGTCTCTGTGTGTCTGTGTGTGTTTGTGTGCTCGTGTGTGTGAACACTTGTTTTTGTGGCAGTGATTCTGGGCGTGGCAGCAGTCTATTGGACAGAGCCATGGCAGACAGACGGCAGCTCAACGCCATGACTCTGCCTGACTTCAGTGATCCAGATACGGGTAAACACACACACACACACACACTCTTTCTCTTACTCCTTCAGCGAGAACCCTCAGGACCTCCCCAGTGAAACTAATCCAATTGTCTTCATTGTCTTTCAGTAAACACACTTTATTTCTGACACGAGTCACTTGCGATTACATTTTGAAAATGGCCCTCGAGGGAGACGTGGCTTCCTGTTTCTTGTCTTTGTTTTGATCCATTCTCCCTCGAATCTACAGATATTAAACGAAAAGCTTTCCTAACACTGACATACATCCATATGATTGTTTTTCCTTTATATTGTTTTTTAGAAATATTGTTTATGTGCAGATTGACCCCCAGCGACCTGTAAGCTCCCTTTGTTTAGTCCTTGATTTATTCTGTTTCATTCCCTTTTGTTTGTTCCAGTCTCCGGTTCTTCCTCTTCTCACTCTGGTTCCGAACCGGTCTCCCCCACCTCCCCGTCCAGCATTTCCACCTTCTCCTCCCCGCTGTCTTCCCCCGTCTTCATCCTCCAGTCTCCTCCTTTCCCTCCACCCAAAAACCCATCCTTCTTCCCTCCTTGTCCTCCTCCTCCTCCACCCACCAAGACCAGGACTCAATCCTTTTGCAACCACGTCCGTTTCCGACATCGCTCCTCCAATTGTAATCCGCCTCCTCGTCCACTCGGCCTGTAGCACGGTGTGGAGAGTGACCTCAAAGAGGGTTTTTTGGGTGATTTGCTTGTCGGTTTACTCGTGTGTTTACTGACGTCTGGATCAATGTCAGCCGACTAGAGTGCACTGACGTAGCTCACTTCAGATGTTTTATTATATATTTAAATGTTATGGATTGTATTCAATCTGTCACGAGGCTAAATACGGGAGGTGTCATCCTCGTATCGGTGTATCATTTAATAACACACGTTTGTTTTGAGGTATTTATCAGTGTTGCATGATGTTCTCAGTAGAATATTACATAACAGAAGAGGGAGAACACTCCGACATCAGCGTTACCTCACCCAGTCCGGCGTGACTGACCTTTCCTGCTGGTTTACAGACAAACAAAGGCGGAGCATCAACACCACCTAAATATCAGACACACTTTGTTCACCGTCAGCCTGTGGACGGCTGAACCCCGTCGTCTTCACGAGGACGGACGGAGCTGTCGAACTAAACCCACTAACGCTAACCGGCTTTGGATCCGCTGCAGTTGCTTTGTGTTTTCTTTTGTCTGGTGAACTCACCCACTCACGTTGTAACTCCACACGCATACAGCTCGGATTTAGAGATCAGTTGGGTTTTTATTTGTTTTATTCCACTGAAAATGAGTTCCACATATTACAGCGTCGCCCTCTCTCCACATCATCTGCTTTTCCCTGCTCTTTTGTTTGTGTTCCTATTTTGCATCCCTCTCGGTCTCTGTCTCTCTCTATCTCTCTCTGTCGCTCTCTTTGTCTCTCTCTCTGTCCCTTTGTCTCTCTCTCTCTCTATGTATTTAAAGTTGATCCTTTTTTTAAAGCCACTTCCCAGCTTTGATATTCAAATCTTCTCTTTCCGTCCGTGTCTCATTCATCCTGTGCACATGGGCAGTTCCTCTCTCTTTCTCTTTTGTGCCAAAAAATACACACAGTAGTATTTTGGACTCCATATGACACTGTGGGAGACCAGAAGAGTACGAGAAGGGGGGGGGGGATGTTTTATTGAAGAAAAGCTTTTTATTCAAGCGAGCTGCAGCCATCAGTCAGTGTTAATTTAATCTCATGTTTTATGTGTCATCGAATCCCTTCAGGCTGCATCTGATGTGATAAATCAAAACAGGTCAAAAGGTGAAGATGAAAGTCGATGACGGTGCATAAATCAGACGTATGTTACTGAGTCTCATGGGGAAATGCATAACAATGTATTAAAACATGTACAAGTGGTCTTATGATATATCAAAACACAGAACAGCTCAAAGTGGATGAAGTCATAATTGTTGAGTCAATATTTATCAGTTAATCATCCCACTAAAGAGTTCCTTCACCATTTGATACCTTGTTGGTCATAACTGACACTCAGAGGAGCAGAGCGTCTCTCTATCAATGTTTCATGTACGACCAGAGATACGTCTGCAGTGGAGGATAAGTGGCATTTCAAAAGAATATTACCGAAAAGATAATATGTGAAAGATGCTCTGGGTACCATCGTATGACGTGTAGCTTCAGATGGTCATCCGCAGCCCCACGTGGCGGCGTTTGTGTCTCTGTGATGATCTGAATCCAGAAAACACAATTATGTCAATAACTAATCCACAGTGCAGATTGATGCTGTGTTCATGCATGAGAGCGCAGGAATTAATCCCCTTTGACCCGGTTAAACTACGGCCGTGTGTGTGTGTGTGCGTGTCTCTCTGGTTTTCTCCTATTTTTCTGTTGATATTGGAATCGTTGGAATCTGCTCGTGTGTTTGGCTGAATTAAAAACCTGCTGCGGCGCCCGGCGCTGCTGCGGTAGTAAGTCGGCGCCTCTTGGAGGTGGTGCATGTCCAATATTTTTAACTTTCTCCCCCCCCCCCTCTCCTTCAGGCTCGGTTCACGCCACATCTATCGCAGCCAGTCGCGTGGAGCAGGCTCTGTCTGAGGTAGCCTCCTCTCTGCAGAGCAGTGCCCCCAAACACGGACCCCTGCACCCCTGGATGACCCTGGCTCAGATCTGGCTGCATGCAGGTATGCACACGCACACGGAGGTGCAGCAGAGACGCGCTCTGCGCTCCTCATACGGATATTTGAAGCGTATATGAATATATATGAAGCCCAGGTGCTGTCTCAGAGAAACAAACAAAAACATTTCTACCGTCGCTAATTCGGAGTGAGGTCAGATCGATTTTTTTTTTAAGCTCTGCCCAGAAAAGTCCTAAAGTCCTTTAACGTTTCCCGTTTATCGAACCGGAAGAAGGTGCGTTACCCTCGGAGCGATGGCCTTTTGCCTCGTTCGGCTCTTTACGTCAAACTAAAGACGGGATGCTTCGTGCAGCATCATTGGCGCCATCGAGCAGACGGACGTGAGTGTTCTGGCGGCGGCGTGTAACAGCTTGACGGCCTTTGCAGCCGCAGCACATTAGATTAACTTTTGGAGTCCAGCCCCGTTTCTCATTTCTGCTTCGCCAGCAGACACAAACACAAGCAGACTGGAGAGCACCCGGAGACACACACACACACCACACACCACACACACACACAGAGACGAAGGTTGCCCGGGAACCCATTTATCTCTCCAGCTGCTTCCTGTCAGAGGAGGTCATTTCCAGCTTGGCGACACAGATAATATAATCATCCAATCAGAGGTCAGACGAGCAGACGGTTCAAACTCATTTCCTCTGTCTGTGGCATTCGTTGTTTGTATTTATCTCTGTGTGTCTCTCTCTGTATCTCTCTCTCTCTGTCTCTCTCTCTGTGTCTCTCTCTCTGTCTCTCTCTCTCTCTGTGTATCTCTCTCTGTCTCTCTCTGTTTCTCTCTCTGTATCTCTATCTGTCTCTCTCTCTCTGTCTCTCTCTCTCTCTCTCTGTATCTCTCTATCTGTCTCTCTCTCTGTGTATCTGTATCTCTCTATCTGTCTCTCTCTCTCTCTCTGTGTGTATCTCTCTCTGTCTGTCTCTGTCTGTCTCTCTCGGCCCCTCTCTCTCTCCCTCTCCCTCTCCCTCTCTCTCTTTACAGAGATCGCATTATAATTTTTTGTTTATTTATGCTGTTTGAGCGAGAAAGATCGAGTTTCTCTCTCACATTTTCTGCTTCTACGCTTATCAAAGTTGAATGATTTCACCCGAAAAATACATTTCACATTTCTGTTTGTGGCTCCTGACTTTAATACATCATTTACGTTGCAATAAACTGTAACTTGAGATGAGGCATCCTCCTCCTTGTGCAACACAGAGGTCTTGATTTCATGAGCCGGGTAAATCGATCGTTATCTCTGCGTTTCCTGTCGACTTGACAAAGATAATGATGTTTGAAACTACCACAAATTGTGCAATGTCATAAAAATGTTCTCTTAAAAGTTGTAAACTATAGTGTACCATTTAAAAAAAAAAAAAAAAAATGGCTAGTGTGCCATAAAAAGTCATATTAAACCATTCACACAGTTAAATGACTCAGTCTCTCCTCCCCGTCTGTCCTCTGGTAGCCGAGGTGTACACCGGCATGTCGAAGCCCGCGGAGGCCACGGCGTGCACGCAGGAGGCCGCCAACCTCTTCCCCACATCCCATCATGTGCTGTACATGAGGGGCCAGATCGCTGAGCTCAAGGGCAACGTCGACGAGGCCAAGCGCTGGTACGAGGAGGCCCTGTCCATCAACCCGACGCACGTCAAGACCATGCAGAGACTGGTAACACACACACACACACACACACACACAGGCTTGGACTCTGATGTTCTCCTTCAGCTGCGGCCTCGTGTCGGGCGTCTTGAGAACATAACAAACCCTCCAAATGGAAGGAAAGGAATAGTTTGTTAACGTCTCGCATATAACTGATTACAAGACGCCGCAAAGTCGTGCGAGTCGGATCCAGATTTAAGTGTGTGCATTTTTAAACGATGGAGGAACACGTTTTTAAATAAATAACCACATTTCAGTTCTTCCTGTCGTTGACAAATTTCATGAATCACTCGTGAATGAAAGATACCACCCAAATAATTCATCTTGCCCCCCTCCCTCATCCACCACCTACCCCCCCGAGTAGAAAGGGAGGAGGCGAGGTGAGGGAAAGTGCAGGGCTGTTTATTCTGCTGCTCCATCACCACGTCCTGCTCAGTGATCTACTTTCTGCAATAAAAACAGAATTGCACAAACGGGCTTACGAGGCCGTCGACAAGAATCCTCACAGATCACCACCATCACCACGCTGACCGTATGTCTTTAAACAGCTTCATCCTCTCTTTCCTCCATCCTCCTTTCTTTCTCTTTGCCTCTGGACCGCGACACAGGGTCTGATTCTTCAGCAGCTGCAGCGCTACAGTCTGTCGGAAAAGGTCCTGAGGGATGCTGTGCAGGTCAACAGGTGTGTGTGTGTGTGTGTGTGTGTGTGTGTGTGTGTGTGTGTGTGTGTGTGTGTGTGTGTGTGTGTGTGTGTGTGTGTGTGTGTGTGTGTGTGTGTGTGTGTGTGTGTGTGTGTGTGTGTGTGTGTGTGTGTGTGTGTGTGTGTGTGTGTGTGTGTGTGTGTGTGTGACACGTTTTATTGCAGGTTTATAACATTGACTAATCCATTTAAAGTCCCTCATGTGTATTTCTATATGTTGCTTTGTGTGTATCTGCAGCACAATGTGTCATTATTATATCTTGGGTCGATCACTACAATATTTATATTTTATCACTTTTTTTCTCTCCTCACCCCCCCTGTTCCTCTCCTCTCTTTTCCTTTCTCTCCTGTTCCTGCTCTCCTCGCCTCTTCTTCTATCACCTCCTCCCTTTCTTTTCCTTCGTCTCCTCCCCGCTCTGATTATCGCTCCTCATTCTTTCGCCCCCTCCTTCCCTGCCCCCTCCCCCATTTCCTTTCCTTTCCTCCTCTCTTGATTTTTCTTCTGCTTTTTATTTTTCGCCTATCCTCCCTGCTTTCCTATCTTATCACCCTCTCTCATCCCTCCTCCTCCTCTCCTCTCCCGTCTCCTCAGTACGGCTCACGATGTGTGGAACAGCCTCGGCGAGGTGTTGCAGGTTCAGGGAAACGCTGCCGCTGCCACCGAGTGTTTCCTCACGGCCTTGGAGCTGGAGGCCAGCAGCCCCATTCTGCCCTTCACCATCATACCCAGAGCACTATGAAGCCCCCCCTCCTCCTCCTCCCCCCCCCCCTCGTTCAGTTAGAGTCTCAGTACTGTACCACGCTGGCACAAATGATGGACCTGCAAACCCCCCACAGACACGCACAGTATGCCTGCATGCCAGCTACACACACCTGCACACGGGTTTACTGCCAGACCCTTACTGTAAATACACACACACACACACTGTATAGAAATGCAAAGAATACACAGAACCTATATACACACGCTCCCCTCCCAGCCCACATTGCCTTGCTGTGGCTTTGAACCCTGGCTGTGTGTGTGTGTGTGTGTGTGTGTGTGTGCGCTCGCGCCGACCTGCACTTTTTCCGTGTTTTGTTTCTTTGTATCTGTATGTACGCCCTTATCCGTGTGTGTGTGTGTCAACATGTTGCCTGAGCATATTTCTCTGTGTGTGTGTGTGTGTGTGTGCGTGCGTGTTAGTTGATTTAAAGACGTAAATAAGGTTAAGAGACTTGAGTTCCTACTCTTGCGTTGCTAGTATTCAGAAGCCGAAGAGTTTACATTTTGTTTACATGTTTCGTTTAGTAGCCAAATATTCCTGATAATCCCAACACACACACACACACACACATGCGTTCATGCGGAGGGGATCGCAGCTACTGTACGGCTGGCTCAGGACCGGCAGATCTTTGAGAATCTCCCGGAGCATTGACCGACGTGATGGAGCCGATCGGTGAAGCCAACACACCGGCTGCGTTTACACACACTGCAGATCAGAGTTCAGAGGACGGCTGCTCTTTTGTTTTTTTTTACATTTATTTTTTAATTGGAGCGCGTTATCTCTTACGTGTACAGACTTTACATCTTTCTTTACATCTTTTTGTTCAACTTTATTTACATGACATTCTATGAGTTTACAAACTTTACCGATATTGCACTATTGTTCCATTTCCTGAAGGAAAGCTTCGAAACTGAAGGAAGAATTCAACATTTTGGAAAATGTGCTTCTTTTTTCTTCTTCTTTTCTTCTCTTGCTTGAGAGATGGAGGAGAGGATTATTGCCACTTTAGAGAGTGGAATACATTGTTTCCATCAAACTCTTGGCAAAAACCATTAATGAGCATATTTCTCAAAATGTCAAAACCATTGCTGTAAAATAAATCCCATCTTTATATGAACACATTGTTAATGTTTTTTTAATCTGTTTGGGGAAGTTTCTTTTCTTTTAGCAGCTGATGTCACAATAGATAAACTCAAATACAAACAAGTGCTGCAGGTAAACTTCATATGAATCTGAAAGCCAGAGCTCCTATGCACCATGTATGTGTTCACATATTATTAATAACAGGAAGAATCTGTTCCACACATCTTCTCAATAATCTGATTTAATATTGTGTGTAAATGCAACCAGTGACTGTCGTTTGTGTCCCGTCAGTCGTGTTGAATACAACTAGATGAATATACTTTTTATTTTTCATTTTAATTATAAATACAAATTGTTGTTGTATATTTGATTGATCCAAATGTATTGTTGTAATTATTATTATTGCCATGGTCTTAGAAAGTAAATTATAATTCTATTTTCTGGAGGGTGATGTTACTGAGATGCAGTTGGAGGAATACAAAAAAAGATGAACTGATTCAGTTTGTTGAGTAAACAAATACATTTATGATTACGACGACGGAGGAAATAAAAGGGATTTAAAACATGTGGGACGACTTGTCTGTGATTTATTAAAAACATCTGTTAAAAAAAAAATGTACGGCTTCAAAAATATACTTTATATAATTTAGTTGAAATCCTCACGTGTTCTTGCAATATTCTCAAGATGAAAAAACCTTTCTTGGAGAAGTCATATAATGCTAATTAAATTAAACTAGGATAATGACAATGAATATTAAAAGTGGTTAAATAAATGTGTCTGTTGTAGTTAATGTATTGAATATAAAAAATACTGAAAAATTACTAATATGCAAAATATTTCATGACATAGTAATAAAACATGTCAAGAAGTCATCACAAAGTATGCATACATATGTTATGTCATAATAAAACATGAAAATAAATATACTATGATGTAAGTTTGACATAAGTAAAAGTGTGATGTACCATTAAAAGGTCCTTTTCAAAATATTTATAAATATATTCCAGTGGTATAGAAATAAATAAAAGGATGATAGTATGTAGAAATAAAAGAGTGATAGTATAGTATGTAGAAATAAATAATAAAAGGATTATAGTATAGTATGTAGAAATAACTTAAGTAATAAAAGAGTGATAGTATAGTATGTATAAGTAATAAAAGATTGATAGTATCGTATATCAAAGCATAGTCTGCTGTAAACGTGTCATTATAAAGTCATAAAGTTATAGTCTGGTGTTCCTTAAAGACGCTGAGAGGAGATGTTTTATCCAACGTTTATTGTTCCGTCCGTGCCAACACGCGTGCGTCCGTGCGTGTGTGTGTGTGTGTGTGTGTGTGTGTGTGTGTGTGCCTCGCTGTGACCTCGGGGGGCGATGGTGTGCGTTACTTTCTCCGGTGTGCGCCTGTCACCGGGGGGGCGTGTCCTCCTTTGTGTGTCCGTTATCAGAGGATTATGAGGCTGACAGGCTTTGTCCTGGAGTGTCAGGAAGGCCCAATTCAGCCTTGGGTTACACCAACAGCAGTCCCCCTTAGAGGTCATGACCTCTGCCCAATGTACAGTATATGGAGCTGAGTATATATATATATATACACACACACACACACACACACACTCTGTTGGGTATCCATCTTGGATCATAGCTTGGTCCCAGCTTGTTGTGGCCCAGTCTCAGGATTTATTAATGTATAATTATTAATTAATTAGTATTCCCATTAGACCTTTTAACTTATATGAAAAGCAGGAACATCTTAACACTAAAAGTAAATTTACTTTGTATATTTTACTGGGTTTACTTCAGTCAAAGTAAATGGCGAGTACAGTAAGTGTATTTGTTTTCACAGCCAGTCCATGAGCAATATATAGAAATACACTTTTAATGGATTACTATTGTACGTTCTAACGTCCCATGAAGCATGTCATGTGTGTTTTGAAGTCATAACATCTTTCATAATAGTCATAGTATAGTATGTCTCACACACACACAACTGAAATATTGATGTGGTTGAAAGCTGCAGCCAGGCGTGAGGGTTTTGTGTGTGTGTGTGTGAGTGTGTGTGTGTGGCACACGCCGTTTGTTAATGTGTGCACGCTTAATTTGAGGCACGTGAGAGAGAAGCCTCTGGATCGGAGACCCCGGTAACAGCTCATAGCTCAGAGCAGCGAGGCTTATTAATAAACTTCAGAACGTTACATAACCACAGCCGCCGAGTGTCTTTCCCCTCAGCCGTCGCCATCGACGACGTCAGCTGCACTGGAGATACTCATGAAGAACCATCTGCGCACACATGAAGCTCTTCTTCTTATTGACTCGGCTCCCCGGTAATTAAGCACCGACTGAAGTCTTTATCGTCTGTTCGGCTTCGTCTGCTGAAGAAAGCAGCTTTTGAACCGGAGGAGGTGGGAGGTATTTTAGGAGGAGATTTTATGGGTTTCAGGATGCAAGTGAATCGGTTCTTTTCATCCCTCGTTCTCTCCCTCTCATCTTCTATTATTATCTTTCAACCCCCCCCCCCGTCTCCCATCTTGCCCTCTCCTCAAACTCCCAGTTTCAGTTTTCTGCTCCCTTTTCTTCAATTCCACCCACCCCATGGATGGCTGTTGCCTAGCAACACCTCATTTGCAGACAGGCGGTTTCAACGAACTGGAGAAGTCCTCGTTTCTCACACACTAGTTAGTCCTCAGGGTTTTGGAGAGTCCCACATTTTAGAAATCTTCCTTTAAAACCACTTTTGCCTCCAATAAAAAGGTGAGCATGGATGAGACGTCGTCCTGATCTGATGTAATACGTTGCAATAACTTAGTTGCTATGCAAATGCTCCCGTTATATGAGTATTTAGGGAAGTAAAATCTGAACACCCCTCCCAAAATGTGTTTTAGGTGGGCTTCAGTGTGTGTGTGTGTCCACTCCCAGAAAGACATCTGTGCTACTTATTGAGTCATTTTAAAGCAGCACTTCCCCCACAAAATCTGCCTCCAGCGAGAGAGAAAACACGAGACTCTGTACGAGACGTAACTTCATGATATTTTATTGGAAAAACAAAATGTAAAGACTAGCATGTACAACTTGGAATGCTGATCAACTGAACTAAACAGAACAGTTGGACTGGGCCGGGCCTCGCCGCACCCACACGCACACAAACTCACACACTAACACAAGATAGATATGCCGCAAAGCACCGACCCTTTCCCCACTAAACTGAAATTAACACCCCGTAGAATCGTTATTCCAAGTGCAACGTCTGAGGCAACGTGCCGCCTGGAAGCGAGCTTCAGTGACGCCCACATTGCCTCAGCGTGGATCTTGTAAATCCTCCCCTTTGAAGCCCACCCAACCCCTCCAAATAGTGTGGGGAACATCCAACGGGCTCAAATCTATGCCCCACCCAAGCCTCCCTCTCAAAAAAAGGTACAAACACAAAAGGATAAAGCGAGTATCCTGACATGCCAGAAACACAGAATCTAAAATGAGTTATTCCATTTTTTTAATGTTTCTTAAAAATATCTCCGTTGTCACTGACTTCATTTAGGTAAGCAAACTGCAAAGGTCCCGCCGGTTTACTCACTCCCATCCATCTGTCAACCCCTCCCTCCCCCTCTGTGGGTCCCAGGCCAACCTGAGGCCGACCGCCTTCTGCCGTTGGGCTCTCAACAGTCACCCATCTAAAGCTGCATGCATGAAGAACAGAAGAACGGAAACAGGAAGTCATAGAAGAAAGGCCATCGGCCATCCCATAAAATCATCATGAAATCAGGCAGAGGGAACCAGGAAGCGGAGAGTGGCCAAACCAGCCAGCAGCAGAGGCTGCTTGGCTAAAAAGGTTGAGATCTGATTGGGTAGCTCGGCGCTGGGGGCGGGGAATACAAGCCAGTACATGCAGATAGATTCATTTCAAAATTTTCTTTGTCTTTTTTTTTTTTATTAGTATTTTTTCTTCGTCTTTTTTTACATTTTTGAGCTCGTGAATATGGACAGATTATCAGTTTTCCAACATTCAATCTATACAGAACAGTATGAATAAATGTAGATTTTTGCAATAAGAGGTAAGTGAAACATTTGACTGATTCTTTGTCGGGACGGGGAGCCCGGTTCATTTGGCAGTCATCATCTGAACAAACTCTGTGGGGGGAGGACATAGAAATACAACAGTGTTGAAATGTTATACTTAAAACACAGTGAAGACATTATGAATACAGTCCAAGGAAACCAGCCATTGGACTTAGTCTGTCAGCAGCAGCGTGCAGGGGGTCCTGGGGAAGGGCCGCATCACGGACAATATGTGAATACGCTTAAAGCAAAGTTCCTTTTGAAAGAAGTCAGATGTAATATGTTTCAATCTCTTTGTTGGCTGAGACTGAAATGTGACCGAGATGCTGACGGTCCACATTTCACATCGAGTCTCGAGTTCAGCTCAACACTGGAGCACTAAGTAGGAGGGACCCCCCCCCACACACACATACTCGATTACCACCTGGTGTTTCACACACTGTCGGCTTACAGAATTGAGCTAGGTTCCATAAATGTACTTAAACACCGATACAAGCATAAGTATGCTTCGAGACTCGAGGCTCCGGTACCTTCATAGTTGACCTGTCCGTCTCCATCGATGTCTGCTTCTCTGATCATCTCGTCTACTTCCTCATCCGTCAGCTTCTCCCCCAGGTTGGTCATCACGTGACGCAGCTCCGCTGCACTGATGTAACCGTTGCCATCCTGCCAAACACACAGGCGGCATTACAGGCGGCTCTCGTGAGACATTCCAATTCTATATTTCAACAGTAACACTCTTTGAATATGAAAATTAAGATTAGACTGTGGCAAAATAAGCAGCGGGACTACAGCTGCCACTTCCTCCCTCCAGCCAGCTGCCTCCTGGTTTAGGGTTTTAGAGTGAAACGAGGAGGCATCGTAAAGATAACTCCTCATTTCACGATCACAGATCCAACACGCCTCTTCTACTTTCAAAGAATAACCAGAAACAAAAGCACTTTTGTATATCGCTGCTAAACGGCTGATGAGAGGACAGCAATACATCTAGGAATCAATTACTGTTCTCGCAACCGTGAATACACACCTTATCAAAGACCCTGAATGCCTCCCGGATCTCCTCCTCACTATCGGTGTCCTTCATCTTCCTCGCCATCATCGTCAGGAACTCGGGGAAGTCGATGGTCCCGTTGCCTGCAGGGCGAGAGAAGTCATCATTACAACAAGTCAATATCGTTACAAATGTTTTATGAATGGGGCGCGATGGCAAAGCATGTTTTATTTAAACAATTGCTAAATCTACACCGTGAAGATACAAAGACTGGCATCATCATCATTAGATCTTCATCTTTCCAACGGTTTATGAATGGCTGAGGAGGAATGAGCGTACCGTCTGCGTCCACCTCGTTGATCATGTCCTGGAGTTCGGCCTCAGTTGGGTTTTGACCCAGTGACCTCATGACGGTGCCCAGCTCCTTCGTGGTGATGGTGCCATCTCCGTCCTTGTCGAACAGGGAGAAGGCCTCCTTGAACTCTGTCACAAGGGGACGCAGAGACGAAGACAGAGGGTGGAGGACAGGATGCAGGACGATATATTAGGAACAGCAGGAATAACAAAAGCTGACATTCCAGTGATGGAGGATGTGTGTTTATTGACGGTGTGAGCTTACCTGCAATCTGCTCTTCTGTTAGTTGGTCAGCCTAAAGAACAACAACAAAAACAGAAGAATGGGAAAGATTAAAACACTAGAAATCACGACACTGGTTGGAATCGACAGCTTTTTTAAAAACAGTTTCATGGACCGAAGCAACATTCAATCATTGAGAGCCATCACACTAAATGGAGGCATGCGGCGAGGACACGCCCGTTAAAACAAGCGCCCATAAATATCATTGAGGAAACGTGTGTGAACTGAGTGATGCAACACAAACACAAATCTTATATTTATTTTTGGGACCAACTGCTCTGCATCTAGTCACAGGAAGTGACCAGTAGGAACCACACACACGCTATGTTACTTCAAGACATAGTCCGTAGGATATGTCGTCTCTGCACAAGGAAAACAACATCAACATAAACCAGGCGGTGGTGCAGAACGCTGTGTGTCTGAACAACCTTCAAGTCATCAAAGTGGATATCTGTGAGGTCGGCCACCAGCATCGCAGCTTTTGGTGCCGTTTTCTTGGCCTGTCCTCCTCCTTCCATCCTCAACCCTCCAGCTCCTCTGCTCTGTTTCAGATCCGTCGCTCCTCCTCCTGCACCTCCCCCAAATGCTCCCGTGTTGACACTGAGGCCGTCCAGCTGCCCTCGCACCGTCACCAGGCCTTCAGCCAGCCACTCGGCCCGCTTGTTGTTCTGCACGCCCTGTTTCTTAACCTGGGCGAGCTCGGTCTCGGCTCCCCGCAGACAGTTCCTCAGATCCTGCATCTCTCTCACCAGGCCGTCCATGCGGCCGGAGGTCGTGTCCATCATCATCTGCAGGAAGGCTCGGTAGTTTCTCTCCTGCTGCTGGATCAGCTCCTTGTAATAGTGCTGCTGCTCATCCAAGAGGTCATAGACGGTCGACAGGTCAACCAGCTCATCTTCTGATGGGTACAGGGCCACTTTCTTAGGCAGCATGGCGAGGGAATGATGACATGAAGGGCAGAGGGGATGTCTCAGGATGGGAGGAATGGGAGGATGAAAAGAATTATGTCTAGACATCTATCAGTCGCTCCTGATTTGTAAACCAGATAGACGGTGGAAAAGGTGCACAGCAGATGTTTCCATCTCTTAGAATAGTTACATAACTGTAAGGTTGAGGGCGGGAAAAAAAAGAGTTTTGATTCGAGTAGATGGCCAAACAGACGATGCCTTCAGTCCTCCTGAACAGGGCGACAGCAGGACGCCACACGGATGGTGATCAGATAACTGCAGCACTCGTCTTTCAATCCATCCGGTGCAAGTGGCTGGACGGATGACGGAAGTTTTCACGATCCCTCTGGAGTGTCAAAGGTCAGCGCTGACGTGACCGGCGAGGTCTCGAGCCGTTAGAAAAGCTGGTTTGTTGATATGTTCCTGGTGACTCGGCCAGCCGTCTGTCAATATATCTGTCTGCTTAATGTCGATCGATCCTTCTGTCCTCGTGTCTCGCGGTGCTACGGGTATGTGACCGAATGCCGTCCTTCCCTGACTGCATCTGACTCCAACTGGATGAGGCGATAGAGAACCACACCTCCCCGTCAGTGTGTGCGTGCATGTGTGTGTGTGTGTGTGTGTGTAAGGCGTAGCTGTCTGTCCATCTCCCCAACAGATGACCAGTAAAGATGGATGTACAGATGAAGTGTCCACCTCCTGCAGTAATTCAGTAGATGAATAGCATTCGACACTTTGGAGGAGACTTGGTGTGTGTGTGAGTGTGTGTGGGGGGGGGGGGTGAATATATATAGGAGGCCAGAGGAGGTCAGGACATTTATTTAAGGTGTGTGAGAGTAACAGTGTCCAGACTGGGGGAGGTCACGAGGGTTTTGTGTGTCCATATGCATGTGCTAAACTGTGGCCTGTCATCTCACTGCTACAGTTGCAACTCCTAGGGAGGATCAGTTGCTGGTCATCTGACCTCCTGGACAGCGTCATGGTCACAGCGGCGGGCCCCCACAGACACGGGCTTCCTCCCACGCAGCTCCAATAGATTCTGCGAAATACATTAATTTCCAAGGACTCTGTTGCAAGTCGCAAGTTTCTTCAAGCAAATTTGCCAAAAATGAAAAACTGCTTTTCTTCCAAAACTAAATTTAAACTGTCAATGTACAGATACAAACGTGCAGAATGCGATTCTAACCAGAGGTTTAAAAAAAAAAAAAAAGAGGTGGAGAATGTCTTCTGAGTCCTTCTGCTGGTGAATCTTTAAATTGTTGTCTCCCTTTCCACAAGTCATGATTTGATGTGTTATAGTCTATATTTATTTGTATGTACTGGACCCTTAAACTAAAAAATAATTTATATTAGCAACATGGCATACACCATCTGTGATGCAGTTATCTTATTTAACTCAACACTTTCAAATAAGAGACAGAGAGACCACTAGTAGTGACATTTTAATCTTTTTCAGAAGGTCTAACGTAACATTAAATGATTAATATATTGTCTGGAAGAGTTTTTTTAAATCAAAGCATGATAATGATGATAATCAATACTCTAAATCTGATACTAAATGTGTTCTGTATGCGTCGGCCATTAGGGGCAGCGAAAATAAGAAAAAATGATAATAATGGTCGAAACAGAACCGTTTCCTCTCCAAGGCAGAGTACTGTGCAGCAATAAATATTAAGCGTTCGGAATTTGGCTGATGGTAATGACAGCGAGGATTTGCGTCAATGCATGCGTGAGCACTCTAGCGTGGTTAACAAGCCGCTAACCCCTCTAATACGCAGGCCAAATTCCTCTCAAGGCTCTGCAATGCTTGTGCGATAGTGAGTGCAGCATGTAGGCCCTATGATTTATTTTTACAGAACCCGTGAAAAGTAATACAAAATTAAAGCTGCAAGCAGCGATGAACGGGTCCTCGTTCCTGCTTCGCACGCCGAGGGTGCCGACCAGACGCCGGCCCCCTCAGCCGAGAACGCATGCCCGCCGTTTTACCGTTTGTCACACGACACTGATTTTACTTTTTTTTAAATCTTTCAAAGATTTCTCAAGATAAAGGTCTCAAGACTATACTGGCCTAGTTTGGAATGAATCGGGTTTAAGCCCTAGGAGGAGTTAACTGTTTAACAACACCACAAAATGTGAGAAAATAATGCAAAAAAGGCATATATTGAGGTTTTGATTGTAGCGCCCCCTAATGTTCAAATATTATGAAAAAATCTGGGTATTTTAAGGGATGTCATTTTAACATAGCCTAGTAATGTGGTGAGGATTGGCCAAGTGATATGGAAGTTAGGCGTCTTTAAATATTAGGCCACACACCATTTTTGATTGCATTGAAACAATAATGAAGCACAACAAGTCGTGTATGAATCGCAACTATCGTTTTGGAGGAGTTGAAAAGAATGTGTGTTTTACTAAATTCAAAATGGCGGAAAATGTAAGTGGGCGGAGCTTATGGTTATAATGTAATTTTTTTTAGAGCAGGTCTAAAGGAACATGTATGATGAATTTTAAGGTAATCGGGGCAAATAACGTAGCCTTTTGAACATAAAATACAGTCTAGGGGGCGCTATTGAGCCATATTAGCATTTCAAAGCTTTCAAATCATGTCATGTAACTACATCTTTGACTTTAAATGTGTGTGCTAAGTTTGGTTACGTTTCGAGCATTTTAAGTCCTTCTAAAGCCCCTTCGTTGTTTGACGCGAAGAATGGGTTGCCACGGCAACAGTGTTAGACGAAACATAAAATGCTTTGTCTTCTGGCATCATGAAAGTCTAACCTTCATGTGGAACTTATTTGATGTTGATCTGATGTGCCTTCTCAGAGAAGGAAGCCAAAGAATAAACGATTGTTGTTCCTGTTGCCACTAGGTGGCGCTAAGACCATAATTAAAAATTAGCATATGGATGTCTTCAGGGTCAGTATGTCATGACGTATGAGAAATATGGAGCAGATTGGATAATGTATGGCCGAGTTACAACAACGTACATTTTCATGGCGAATGGCGTTTATTTACCGGTCCGGCAAATGCACAAAGTTTAATATTTTTGAAATCCTTCAAAGATTTTTCAAGACAAAGGTCTCAAGACCCTACTGCCCAAGTTTGGAATGAATCGGGTTTAAGCTCTAAGAGGAGTTAACTGTTTTACAACCCCTAAAATCATGAAAAAAGGCCAAAAAGGCATATTTTGAGGGATTGATTGTAGCGCCCCCTAATGTTCAAATATGAAGGTAGGTTAAGGGTGTCCTTGTGGACATAGGCTAGTAATTTGGTGAGGATAGGTCAAATAATGTAGAAGTTGTGTGACTTCAAATATTAGGCCACACCCCTTGAATGTTCATTGGTCTATATTATCTGAATGCAATAAGATATCAACAAGATTTTCAGTAGTTATGATGACATTGAACCAATAATGGACCCCAGAAATTTTCGGATGAATCCGACAAGGCGTTATGGAAAAAAGTGAAAACATATTTTTTTACAAAATTCAAAATGGCGGAAAATCTAAAAAGGCGCATTTGATGGCCACCATTAACTTATTTGTAGAGCAGGTCCAAGTGAACATGTATACCAAATTTCAGAACAATCGGTCATAGCTTTCAAAAATGGCAGCCTTTCTACTACAAGGGGGCGCTATAGAGCAATTTCTTTATACTAAAATGCAACACCTGTAAAATATCAACATTTTCACCACTCCTGATATGCATGTCAAATTTGACAATGTTTGGGATATGATAAAGGTCTCAAAAACACTTTCGTTGACGGAGAAATAATAACTCTTAGAAAAACAATAGGTTCCTCTACGACGAAGACCCTAATGATGGGGAAAACAGAACATTTATTATTCTGTTCCTAAATAAATCAAGAATAATCTGTAATTAAACCGTTCTAAATGTGGTGATTGTTATGCAAAAAAATTCTTGATAAATAATACTATACTCCATCGACTGTATAAGCTCACATCAAATGGGCAAACCATGAACACATGTACTTCACACTCCAACTGGAGTATGATGACTGACTAGTATTTCCTTTCTATTTGCGAGACCTGTTTTAAGGAGGAAATACTTGACGACTTCATGTATCAAACTGTCAACCATGTAACTATAGTAACCATAAACCAGCCTGGTAACTCATTTAATAGGCAGCTAAAGAAAAGGATACTACAGAGCCTTGGCCAAAATGTCTATTTTACAACTATTTAAATATCCATCAGGGATATTCAAATGAAAATGAATTAAACACTCATTCTACTAATCTTACTCGTTGAGAAAACTACTTCTCAATTACCTAAATCGTTTTTAAAGCCTATCTACCCGACTGAATTTTAGGTAACCAAAGGTTATGGGCTTCAACAAATTTAAGTAACTTCCCGTTTCAAAAGCCTAAAATATTTCAGGAAATTAAAGTCGGGTTGGCTCTCCCTTGGTCTCGCCCCATCTGTGTAAAACAACCAACAAGAAGAAAAAAGTCCATTAGAAAGATGGACCTGCTGGTACTTAATATTAATGAGCTGCTGGGACATAAAAGCCAGACACAAACCACCATGTTGGTCAAGAGTGAGATGGATGTGTCAAAGACACAACCAAACCAAATGCACTTAAGATGCCATCTAGAAAATAATCCATTAGAAACATAAATTCTAGCGATATGCTGCTGCAGGATAATTAAAAAAAGGATTTACATAACTAGTTAACTGAAGTAAGGGGCTTTGCCTGCATAATCAAAGAGCATGTGTTCTGCAGATTACAGTTGTACATTTAAGACTTAAAAATTGCCTGAAGAAAAAAGGTCCACCATACCATATAATCTAATTTCCCCAAGACAACATGAATGCATGTCTGAGTGAATGCAAGCATCCCTCCCCCCTCGAAGCTATTTTTTCCAAGACCATTAGAGTATGATGCCGTCTATTCCCTGGAAACTGTTCCAGGGACGAAAAAACTGACACTGTGCCTTCATGAACAAACAACCAGATTTCAAAGTTCGGCTGTAGGAAGAAGGTACATCTCTTTGATTGTAGGAATAGAAAAGCAAATTCCATCGTGCTTGCAATGCGCAGATTGGTAGACAAGATTGTACATATTTATCTGTGTGGAAAAGTGACAGAGTACAGTGTGACTCCATATTCTGTGACCTAATTAGGACTCGCAGCTATCGCTAGTACGTTTTATTTTTACAATGGTTAGATATTGTACTTCGATAGCTGTTATCGATAGTTATCATGGCGACAGTGATAATATGTGAGCCGATATTCACGGGTGATTCGCTGTGGGCGCGGGCAGAAGAGGACGTAAAATCGGTTCCCCGAACAGAACCTCACCCATCCGTATTTTTTTTTATGACAAGATTTCCAACGTATGTGCAACACTGACATATAAAAAAATATAAAAAACATGCAAAGAGACTGGACACCGATAACTGCGTCGACAGCATCGCTTTGGGAACAAGCTAACGTTACCGGTACAGTTCGCGTGGACCGGTGGTACGGCCATCAAGTAATCAGTACTGGGGACGTAACGTTAGCTGTGATGCTAACACTGGGCGCCAACCGAACAGCCGTAACTACTGCCAAGTATGCGGCCACCGGTAACAAGGAGGGACCCGTCACAAAGTGTCACAATATCAACTCCCGTTTTTAAGCGCAATGGCGGGAACGATCTTAAGCAACAACGACGCGATACGCGTCTCTGTCAACCGTTAACAGCGAGCTAGGTCGCTAACTCCGCGGTACAAGTTATTTCTACTTCTCCGCAATGGAGGCAGGAGGGTCGACCCGGCAGACACGTCAGAGTGCCGGGCGGGCATTCAGTCAACGAGACACAATTTCAAGTCGTATAAATCACAAGCCGTGGATGGGGAAAAACTCACCATGTCAGTTTGAGTCGGGAGTCCGGTCTGCTAACGCTAACGGGGAGAGAGGAAATGGAAGGTTGCCGCTGAGCAAGGCTGGCTGGAGGCGGGCGGGCAGGACGAACCACTGCTGTACGGCTCACTGTATTCCTCCGCACTGGGGGAAAGTCTCTCAATCAGTGCGGCGTCCTGACGCCGTCTCTTCCAACGTGCACGCCCATACACACCCGCTGATATGCGCGTACCCGTCTAGGGTGGTGTCATGTTTTATGTGTTTTTATAAATGGATACTGCTCTTGAATTATTCGGGCTTCTTAGTTTTAAAAAAGAGTCTTCAAGACTGTAAACAGGTTGCATGTGAAATGTTTTGCATGCTGTGGAAGACTGGATTAACTTCTAGGGGCCTTTGGGGTAGAATGTGCTGCCCACAGCTACTAGCACCACACATAAAGCCCTCTGTGCACTGTATACTCTCACCATTTGTTCCGATGTGTTTGAACACAATTGTACAAAAACTAAGCTCTCAATATAAGCTCCCTTTACAGGACATGGAAAAGAGGAGGGGAAAAGGCCAATGGAGGGCCTGTTTTAGTTGACATTGCACTCTAGTGGTGCACATAACAAATGTGGCATGCAGTAAACCTGGGCACTGCTTTGCCCTAAGCCACCCTTGATGCTGTGTATTCAGAGATTTATAAATATATATATGTACACAGGCCAACGCAATACCAAATTAATGAAGCCCACTTTTGTGTTATGAAAGTCATACACATAATATTAGTGTAATAAAGAATAACTTTAGTTCTTAATGTAATAAGAAATAGTACCTAGGATAATTCTGCCTGATTTACATTACATTAGCTAATTGAGTCGTTCTTAATAGTGGTCGTTCGACCTTAAAGAAAATGGCGACAGGTTTCCTCGTGTCTATTTATACTAGCTTTTAAATATGTCTAAAGTGTCAAAGTGACGGACTAGCTTGTGTTAAACAGTTTTTTATTCAGGCGGAAGGATACGTTCGGGTTGACTGCACTGTGGAAGTTGGGGTTTTGCATTTGAGAGGCGGATTCTGATTGGATGGAACAGACCTGCAATATTCTGCAGTGTACAGAGACCGCTGATTGGCCAGGGCGGATCTGCAATGCGTCAAACCACGGCGCGGAAACGGCGGCAGGAGGGACGACTCCACCGCGACTGTGTGTAGTATGTGCTGCGTTATGAGTGACACGATAGGGCAGGTGACACTTCCAGGTAATATACAGGTGAGTCGAGAAAGTGATTGCAAAACAAACAAAAAAAACTTAGTGGTAATAGATATAAGATTAAAACTGAGACTGAATTCCCCATGTTAATATCGGAAATCTTAAAAGTAGATGATTTAAATGAACAACAAATATAGCAACAATGCATTGTTAAATTTGGTGTCAGATTTAGCATAAGCACTGTTCACATGATGAAATTGAATATACAAAATAACAAACAAAAATAGAGCTCACTCACAAAAAAGTGAAAACTTACTGAACTTGACACTGCCAGCCGGTTCTTTTCTATTCTTGTTTACTGGGTAAGATCACCAAGGTGCAGGGACGCAATATAATGTTACCTCATTATCCTCTGGTGTCTGCTAAAACATGGGTGTCCAAAGCATTGTTAACAAGTTGAGGCACATGCTTATTAACAGTCATTGAAATGCTGAGGTGGTGTTATGTTACATTTTCCAAAGTATATGTTTTCTCATTTATCTCACTATTTATTTACAATTAATTGCATTAGTCTCTCATCTGCAGTTGCCCTTTGCAATCACATCCAATATAAACATGTCATGAACCTTTAAAATATGATATATTTATTTAAATGCACTAAAGGGAAACCTACACAGCACACAAGGCAACACATTAGAATAATATATTTATTAACAGTATCTGGTACAAATTCACATGTAAAAAGGATAATCATTTGTTCATTCTTTAATTGTGTGTATGCATCCGAGTGTGAGTATCTCCTTCTCTTGCCATCAAGTGTGCCGGCATTGGCATGTTGCCAGTAAAGCCGACTCATGTTCTTGAATGAGATGCGCGTGTGTGTGTGTGTGTGCGTGTGTGTGTGTATATGTTCATTCCTCCAGCAGTATATCCAATTCTTCAAGAGGCAGTCGGAGTCGGAGTTCTTTTTCCGTTATCAGATCTACAAACTCCTGCAGATGCTCAGGGAACAGCTGCACTGCGTCCATGTACAGACCCTGATCACACACACACGCCAAACACACATATTTGCATCAATGCAAATTTACATACACACACACACACACAAAGAGAGAGAGAGAACAGATTTCACATAAGTACAATTAAAGAAAGCAGTGGTCTGAGGTCAGCTGCTGTGATGAAACATCACGTTTACGTCTAGCTCACCTTAGCCCAGGGAATGTTCTGTAAGGCCTTGTAGAAGATCCCTCTGGCTTTCTCCACCTTCCCTTCCGACACCTGCGAATACACACAGCGCAGATGTGAGACTTTACTGACCGTCGATATTTGTATATTCAAATGTGCAAATTACACAAAGTAAGTCTGCATAGGCTGGTCTTACTGGGCGTGTTAGTCCTCGTGCTTTTATCTCCAAGTCAATATTTGGAAAACGAGTAACCAGAATTAACTAAATGTGATATAAAAAAGGCCGAGCAGACTTCTCCAATCATTATTTACATGCACATTTTTACGTTTGAATTTGATTTCTTATTATTAGTATTTGTAATGCTAAATTTCTGCCTTGGTCCTTGACACATTTAACTTTTGCCATCTTCTTAAACATGTTTTTTACCACTGTGTGTTCATCCATCAGCTGACTGACAAGTTGATTCAATGAAAAAAGAAAATCAGGTATTTGCCCTCGCAGTCTGTGACTAAGAATAATTGGATAATGTTGTTTTTTTTAAAGGATTATGAACTTCCCCTACTTTGTATTTTCTTAAAACTGACTGGTCAAGGACAGGAAATGAGTTCAAGTAAATAGAGTGTCTCACAATATCAGTAAACATGTGCATTTGTTCGCGTGATTTTCCGTCTCACCAGGAAGTGGATGTACATCCTCCAAAGTAAAGGGCAGTGAGCACCCATCTCGGTTGCTATGGCGCTTTCAAACAGTCCACGGATACGGTTGCTGAGACCATTCTCGGGCAGGATGGGCAAGGGAGCATCATGACAACAAGAGCTATGATGACCATAGAAACATACAATCATTCATAGGTGATGTAGGCATTAGGAATGTTTGATAGATTCTTGGCTTCTCACGCATGAATACAGAAGAAGCCCTGGGAGACAAGTGAGGAAAGACATTTGGTGATGCATTTTTAAGACCCAGTGAAATAAACGAATTTAATGTTATTTGTTCATTAATTCCTTTTTATATGCCAAATATATAAAAAATAAATTAAAAAGCATAAGAGTATTTTACATCAATATGTTGTTTCTCTGCTGTTATACTGGTAAAAAGTGACTGAGTTAATGACTCATCCTGCATTCAGGGGCCTACAAAACAAATCATCCAATCAAATGATGCGCTAAAGCACAGTATATGTAGCTTGTGTTTAGAGTTCATGAGGAAATTACACACTCACACACACAAAACATGAATGCTCGTCAAATTTTAAAAGTCAGCATCTTGTGGCCGAAATGGGAATTACAACAACAAAACATGACTCCAGCCAAAACAGTCCCCGCCCCCCATTGTTTTTACAGATGGAAGAAAAATAAATAAATATGGAACTTAAATTATCCTGGTTCAACTTATTTTACTTTCTTAAAAATTGGATAACCAGGATTGTTTTTCTCTCACTTGCTCCCGGGATGTAATGAATTAGAGAAAACTATAATCACGGCATCTTGATGAGTAAGTTGTTACAACGCTTGTTAACATACAACATGAGTGCAGGAGAACCTCCTGCCTACCCGCCGTCCTCTCTGCTCTTACCGTTGAGCAGCGTCTACCAGCTGCTTCCTTTGTTGTTCGGCAACAATGGCAAAGAGGCGCGGCACCACGCTGCCGTTGTCCCTGGTTACAGAGTGAAAGAACCTACGCGCCCGGCCGGCACTATGGTAACGGTTCTCCACCTGAAACGTAGTCGAAAGAGGGCCATCATGCCAAAGCACACAAGCACAGAAATAAGTGGGCAACTACAGAAGCTCCTTGCAAATAACTGACCGATTTGATTGAAAATACAGATATAAAAAATTCCAATTTAATTTTCAACTCTTCAAAATAAAGAACATGAAAGCAACCGCTGTTACGAAGCAGCTGGTTCTCAAGGCTGAAAAAAAACAAGAGCAAACAAGCTTACTGGTCTATCTTTGTCATCTTTGGATGACGCATAAATTAAATTAGTTTTGGTCTTTAATGAGGAGACAATGGCTTACCTGTAAATATATGCTCCAGAGAGGGGCGCTGCTGGGCCATGTGGCGAGGGCAGAGGTCAGCATTTGTCTTAGCGTTGCAAGTGGAAACACACCGACGGTGTTGTGGTACCTAAGCAAAGCTGCCTGCTGCACTGCTAATGCCTCGCACTCGGAGGCCAGCCTGTGAGCCCAGTGGCTTCCGGCGTGGCTACGGTCCGCTGCAGACTGGTCAGCATCGGTGCCGGCAAGGCCGGCCTCCTCCGTCTCACTGTTGCGCTGCGTCAGCGTGCGGTGCAGCTCCTCCGTCTTCTCTCTCGCCTGGCTGTAGACGGCGATCGCTGCTTGGACGCCCATTGTGAGGTACTGAAAGAGCGCGTAGCAGCCTACCAAGCCCCTCGGCCTCAGCAGGTCCTCGTGAGCTGTCCGTGGAACGATGAGAGGAGGGGATGAAATTAATGACAGTTAGCCGCTTAGACCCGTCAGTAGGAAAGATGACGGCTGTTAATAACATGAACAACAGTGTCCCAGTAAACCACGTATGTGTAAAGGTGAGCTAGCATGCACAACACCAGGACCCTGGAATCAGAATTCAGCCCCCATTCATTTGATTATTAAACTTGTGCTTTTCCTTCTGTGACAAGTCAAAATGTCTCCTGTGAAGAGGCCTAATCAACTTGGGCTGTGCAATCAACTGATGTGTTACATAATACATGTATTTAGTCGCAGCTATCCTTGCTCTCATGTTACCTTACATGAAAATGACTCCAATGAGTTTCACATAGTGAGATGTTCACATATAAAATGTATGCAAAAGAGAGCCCCGTGTTGATAAATTGAATATCTGCTGATATTGTGAGACAGGTGAGGAAAAAGTTGGACTGGTGCATAACTAATAATAATGACCTATTACTGAAGGTTGTTACATGTTTTAGAGCAATTACTACTGGCAGAAAAGAAGCTGATAAAAATGCACTTATGAATCTAAACAAATGCTACCGAATGTTTTGGAAAAACATGTCAGCAGCAACAGTAGAAAATGGGCCACAGATTTGGGGTTTTTCTCAGACATGTAGCCCCTCCGTGACAGATGACACACACACAGACGTTGTTTAGGAACCTTTTCTGTTGGCCTGAGGGTTGTGGAGGCTTTGCTCCAGGGCTGACAAGCCGGCAGCCAGCGCCTGCTCGTACGACTTCCTGGCTTTCAGGATGGAAACCGGCGTGAGGGACTGGGAGGATGAGGAGGTTCCTTCCGTTAGCCGGGTCAGCACACAAACGGCTGGGCACACGGCGACATCCGCGGGCACTCCGCCCTGCAAACTCGAGCCGTCCTCCACCTCCAGTTGGGCCCACAGCAGACACAGCTCGCAGAGGGCGGGGCTCTTCAGCCCCGTGGTTCCCCCCATCGCGCTGGCCGTTGAGAAGACTTTGCGAGCCTCTTCCAGGTTGCCCAGCATCCACTCCAGGTGGGCGTACTCCTGCCACAGCGCCAACGACGAGCGGTTATCGGGTTCTTTGAGCAGTTTTTTGGCAACCCGCTTGCTGCTCTTGCCCTGAGAGCGCAGGCGCTTCTTGTTGCCGCCACGCAGGCAGCGCAACACCTGACATGTACACACACAAATGAGTAAATCAGGGCAACGGTCAATCTTTTTTTTTTTTTTTACTTGCAAGTAAAAACCTTGGAGTCCAGTAACACGACTCCTACCTTGAGTTTCTCGTACTGCATCCAGCTGAGTGACAGGGCGGCTCGGTGGTGGGCAGGAACGATAGGTTGGACCACACTGAAGACGTTGGCGACGAACCTCTCGCCCAGTTTCCCAAGCCCCACCCACTTCCTCGTTCCCTGGAGAGTGGTCGTGTGACCCACAGAGTTGACCCCGGAGTCAGGTAGGTGGTGGGAGGTCAGAGGACACTTGAGATCATTACCTAGGGTGTGACATAAAGTCAGCTTCGTATCAACGACGTGCTTCAAGTTGTTTATTCTATTAAAACATAGATGAATAAATATTGTATTTTACTATGTCTGTAGCTTCTTTACCCTGAGTAAGCAGAGAAAGGTTCTCCAGCAGCAGGCCCGGCTGACAGGGGGCAGCAGAGAGCACAGAGTCTACGGGCAACCCCAGGAAGGAGACGAAGCGCAGAAGAAGACGCAGCTGGAGCTCGGGCGAAGACAGACAAATTAAGGACGAGCCGATGTCATCAAACAACACCTACAGTTGGAGAGAAAGAGAGATAAAGAAGGCAAACAAAGCGGTCACACAAACGGTATACGGCGGTTTTGTTTTCGCACACTGTAATTGAGCTTCCACACGAGACATTTTGAACCCCTACCTGTCTGTCCGGGTCCTCACAGTCCACTTCTGACTGCCCCTTGGCTTTGTCTGGCCTCCAGGGAAGCCAGTGAGCTGCTTCTCGAGACGGCTCCACGTCCAACCAGACTGTCCATCTGGGCTGGCTCCGATCCTTCACCTCCTCCTCGTCCTCTTCCTCCTCCTCCTCTTCCTCTGCAGAAAAACACAGACACACAAGAACACGTTTATTTTGTAATCATTTTAACCCACAAATCAATTCAGAGATTATTCCAGGATTCACGTCAACAGTGTGTGTGTGTTTCACCTGCACTGGGCTGCAGCCACCCTCCTCGCTCTTGTTGGAGCATCCAGGCTTTCCAGCCTCTGGCCCCCAACTCTCCGACCCGCTCCTCCCCGCTGTCCCAGAACGGCTCGAAGAACTCAACCTGTACACATATAAAAGCTGAATCTAACCGGAATTCAAGAGCACTGGGGGGTCTTGTGTTTTTACGATGCCCATAAAAAGAAGAAGAATTCTAAGTGACCACATTTTGCTGTTCTGCTTCATTAAAGAAATAGTTCAACATTTTAGTGGGAAAGACGCATTTTTGCTTTCTTGCTTCGTTTTAGATGAGAGGAATCTCTCTCATGTTTGCTAGTTTTAAAAAGGTGCCCTGTGGAGCTTTCTTGTTAAAATGAAAACGTTACATTCAGTGTTACATTGTGTGTATAATATTTAAATCCTGTGTTGTTTACACCCATGTTTACTAGATCACTGCTGACCCACCGCATGCTTCTTTGCACACCACTGGCACCAGCTGACAATCTGTATAATAGTATTAACCCATTGGGAGGAATGTCTACTGAGTCGCCTACTTGCATGGGTGGTGTCGTTGTGTGCATATTTAATACAAACTAGACGTGACGAGTGGTCACATATTCTGCTAAACTGTGTCCGCAGGCGACAAGAGCCACCTCCCAGCACCCCCGAGGCTCCCTAATTACCACGTTGTAGATATTTAAAAAACTGAAGTGTAGACATGGCAAGTTGGGGTTTGTCGGGGAGGTCATGTCTTTGACTATTCCTAAGCCTGGGCAAATAAATGATTGGCTGCCTGGTGAGCTCACAAGACTATTGTCAAGATGAATCATCAGCATTTGGCTGAGATTTGCCATTCAAATATTAAAAGTTAGGATTAGCCAGTGAAGTTACATTGCTTTAGAGTTTGTGTGTGTGTCTGTGTGTGTGTGTGTGTCTGTGTGTGTGTGTGTTTACCTGCTGCTTGGTGGACAGTTTCCGTACGCTGTCGGGCTTGTAGAACGTAAAGTCGATCATGGCCTGAAACAGAGAAGTTGCTTTCTCTGAGTGACCAGACTGACGCAGGACATGACACTGCTGGGTGAAGATATCTGGACAGGAGGAGAGAAAAGACAACCGGCAACAATCAGAACAATTTCTAATAAGTATTGAGCATACAAAACATGCATTGTGCATTGTGGTGGCATTATCTCTGACTCCTATTCACAAGCTTCGGATGAGAGATTTAAAACAATAAGATCCAACAACCTTTAAGCTTCTGAGTATTTATTCCTGCGCAGGAAGGAACGAGTCTGCGGACGATGGACGTTCAGCAGAGGAGCACCAATGCACATTAGTTTTGAGCTCAGTTACATCCTCTTCCTTCAGAGGGGTCGAGTAACACACACACGAACATGCACAGTTAAGAGAGTGTGTAAGGGCGCAGGGAGAGGTGACTTCACTGTCACATGGCAATTAGGGAGATAGAGTGCTTCCTTAGGGAGGGTGAGAGACGCTTTGGGTCTTTAGTGGCCGATTCATGAGTTGAAGGTGATAGCAGTCAGGTAAGAGAGAGATGTAACTTATAGGCAAAGAAGCTGATGAGAGATACATTTCTATTTTTCTTTTATAAAGAAGCATTTTATGGAGTAATTTATTTCCTCATTCTGGGAACTGGTGCGGGCGGAGCTGTGTTTTAGGTTTTGTCTAGGTTCCCTATTTCTTCTTTTTTTAATAACTTTTGGGCAAGAATGTGTTAAAGGTGATACCCATAAATCCTGAGATTTCTCGAGAAATTTAATGGGTATGCTGATGAGTTTCACAAAATAGGGGCCTCAAAAGGTTCTTGCCAGCCCAAGCAATATAATACGATATGATATTCAAACCTGCAACAATTATAAGTGCAGTATTTTTTCCATTACAGCATCACATACGCCTCGTGACAGCCGCTGGTGACAAAACTGTGCAGGGTAACTGAATAAGTGTTAGAACCACTGGGTAAGTAAAGGCTAAAATAAATCTCTGTTACCCAACATATCCTCTTCAAGCCCCGGCAGGGCCGGGTGAGAGACCATGCTGCCGTCGCGCACCGCACTGAGCGTGCTCAGACACTTCCCGTACGCAGAGTTGACCTTTGACACGGTGAAGTTGCTGAAGTAGCTCTGGGTGAACAGCAGATACTCCCTCCACAGTGGGGCACTGTTTGGGTGGAGGAACACCTGAGAAACAACAGATATAACAAGAGTTATCCTTCGAAGACAGGAGAGGAACAGAATAAACCACATGCTACATGTAGAGGATAGCCATGTTCCACTCTTTTTAGAGCAAAAGAATAAACCACCGCTGGAGTCAAAACTCGGAAGCATGGCGTGTGTTTCATGGAAACACAGAAACATGTGTACACTGACCAGTTTCTTCCATTCTTTAGCCAGAAGTGAGGGCTCCAAGAGCTCTTGGCAGATCTTGAGCCTTTCCAGCTGCAGAGCGACGCAGCTGTGGTTGGTGGCCACTGCGCGCTCCGCGATGCTCAGCTTCTTCTCCAGCACTGCTCGGTAGGAAGACTTGCGCCACTTGGCCGACTCGCTGCCCTGTTGCTCCTCCTCCCCGCCAAACACCATCACGCTCAGCTCGTCCTGGTGAGGGAGGGAAGGGGGCTCAGAGGTAGCGCTGCATCGGAACAACTGACATGATGATCCCACCGGTGTCACATATGTGATCGGTATTGAAAGTTACTATATGGAGGGCGTGGAAATATGCACATGATTTGACATCCAGCATGTGAGACGGTCCATGGTGCTACATGGTGCACAAACATAGATTTAAACTTAAATCTCAACTTTAAATGTATTATCTCCGTCCCCATTTTCTAAACTGCAGTGATTTTGTTTGAAAGAATTAAAAACTATATATTCCTGACCCAGTTTATTTTCAGTAGAAATGAATGGCCTTGAGGATCACGGACCAAATATAGATGTAAGGACATCTTGAGAGATAGACTAGCACATTGTTGTTTTTTGTCTTAATCTGGGATTGTGTTAATGTTCAGAAATATATCAAATAAGGCCTCCAATAAACTGATTGTAATGCACAAGTGTGTGTGTGAATATACTAACAGACTCTGCATCGTTACAAAAGGAGGGTCTTCGCACCTGGTATCGAATGAATTGTAGCCATAGCTGCGTGTCGGCTGGCTGCTCTCTGAGCCGCCTGTTGAACTCTTCCGTCCTCCCGGTCAACAGCGCTGCGCTCTGCACCATCTGGGTGTCCTGCTGCTGTGTCTGCGGCTGCGCTGTCTGCTCCTGCTGTCCCTTCCCCTGCAGCCAGAGGGTCGTGGAGGAGTCGTACACACCGAGGGGATTTACTGTCGATGTCGGCACTCTGACACCTGGATTGACACATGACATTTTGTATCACACCAGCTGAGGTTTTATGCCCTACTTCTTGATATTGTTAAGCCTACAGCTTCTCTTACCGGTCTCCCCACCTTTTTTCTCGTCGTCGGCACCCAGCAGGATGAAAGGGGTGAGGCTGATGGCATCGTCGCACACAGGAGCCTTCGGTAACGTGGGAGTAGGGGTCTCGGAACTCAGCAGCTTGCGATTGACTGCAGAGAAGTATCTGTCGGCTGCTTTTTTCCTGTCCCCGCCTTTCTGTTTCTTATGCGACGCCGACACCTCCCAGCTGACTCCCTGTCTGCGAGGGTCGAGGCCCAAAGACGAGCTGCCTTTCCTCCTATACCTGAAACACACACAGTTTCAACGTACTCTCAGGACATGGAGGCTTTTAATTCACTCCTCTGAAGAGTCACAGGGAGTCTTTCCCAATCGTTTTGATTTGATTTGTCACTAAGAGAAGGAGAAAAATGTCACAGCATTGCCCTTGTGATGCAGAATGTAAGAGTGTATGTATGTGTGTGTGTGTGTGTGTATTACCTGGCTACATCTCCTCTGTACAGGGACTTGTACGTCCAGTTGGCTGGGTCGGCTTTGCAGTCCACACAGAACAGCTGCTGCGTGGGCGACTGGAGGTCATCCAACCATGAGAAACAGCTTGCTAGCGGAGCAGCCTTCTGACTGCATGACAACAGACGCCAAACCATGACCAAAGAACAGAAGCAAGCCATCGCTATCGTCTATTAGATCAAGAGGGTAACAATGTAAAAGTGTGCGTCTATACCTATCTGCTTTTCGCTGCCTTTTGAGATCACTTGGGAAAATGATTCCGGAGTCACTCCCACTGCTGTCTGAGTGTCTCCCACTCTTTTTGTGTTTTTTCTTATTTTTTCTCTTCTTTTCACTCTTCTTTTTCTTCTTTTTAGGTGGCACACGACCCTGCTCCTCCTCAGAGTTAACATATCTGCCAACACTGAGGATTATAAGGCGAACTCAACGTTACCCAACGTTACCCAACCCATGAATAACCTGCCGCATGCAGAGCCAAGAATTTAATTGACAAACGTTCATCTACTTCTAACACACGTACGGGAAAAGTTCATATCGCAAGTTTCTAAACAGAATGCTTCACAGTGAATAAAAACAGACGTGCGTAACTTAGACACAAATGGAAACATGAGGAGAAATGTGCAATGTAAAAAGATCAGCAAATGTAAGAGAACAATTGTATAGCAGCAACAATAAAATCGCACCATGTGTCGCTGACAATGGCTTTGGAAGAAATCTAAAAGCTGCCACAAGCCACGAAGTTGAACGTGTAAAGCAGAATGTCCAGTACTCTGGTTGTGACCCGTACCTCGATTCCTTCTCTTTCGGTCTCTCGTTGCTCTTCTCAAAAAAACGATTGTGAAGATTGATGGCATCTCCGGTCTGAAAACTCTTATTGCTCAGCCAGTTTAATTCTAAAAGGAGAGAGTGGGTGAACAATTCAGTTTAATTCAGTAATCAGGAGGATTGAGAGATCTTGATGTTTAAATGTGGTGAATCAACATGATGGGGAAAGACACCAAAGTCTAGGAAGCCAGAAACCACACCGAGTTAACTCAGTGGGGAGAGAAATGACAGTCTATGAGTCAATGACATCGAGGATCAGGGTCCTGTGGGATAGTATTAGAACCACGTCTACGTGGGGCTGATTGACAGCAGCAGGGTAGCAGTGGTAGTGGTGGTAATGTTAGTGACAACTTCCTTGTAAACACGTCACAATATGTGGAGTAGAACGTGATTACGCCATTAAACACACTCAGTTACCGAGCGTTTAAAGCATTTAACATTCCTCAGTGTTCAGCAGAAATACACGCCTTATAGAATATCATCAGTATTGTCATATGGTGCTCACTGAATAAAAGCTACTTTACTTTGTTTTCAATCCCGGGTGTTTGTGTCGTTGCTTACGTAACCACAAAACCGTATTTGTCCGGTTTATTATTAACTGCATGTACGGCAAGGTAACGCTAACGTCTGTCAATCAAATGCAACGGGCGACAGACGTTAGGAAAGCTAATATCAGCTATAATTCCCCCACACATGAAAAACACAGCACGGAGGGGAACTATAAGTCCACATCACAACGGGAAATCCACGAGAAATCGGTCACCTTGAGAAGAATCTTCTACTTTGTCACTCTCTAATTCAGCAAACGCTGGAAACAGAGCCATGTTGGTACGTCGCGCATAAACAGTCGCAGGAATATGACGTCACTGGACGAGCGAACGACTCAAATAAAATGACTAGTTTTAATATTACAAATACTTTTATTGTTCATTTGGTGAAACAATTGTGTACGGATTCTTTTTATTTGATAACCAATGTTTTGTATTTATAATAATTTTATAAACTGCCTGAAAGTTCATAAAAACAAAGTTATGTGCACAATTAAATAGTCTAACGACAAATCAGAAGATATTTTTATTCAATCTTTAAAAATATGTATAATTGTAATGTACAACTTCCTCTTCCTCCAGACACAAGATAGCGAGAACATTTCATGGAAGGTCAAAGTTTAAGTCAAATATTGCTCAATTAGTCTTTTTTTACTATAATATTCATATATTTTCTTGTTTATTATTAAGATGGCAGGAATAATATATTTAGTTGTTTAAAGGTGTCTTCTTATGAATGTCAATTATAGTGCACACGAGGACAAAATGTATGTATTTAATGATTCAACATTGTTGGAAACAGAAATCAAGCAGAAAGGATTCTGTACCAGATATAGTTGAGGGAAATATATCTCTTCTAATTTAGTTCTGGACATAAAACGACATTGCGTTCAGTTTTAATTGAAAATGTACTACCATCCTTACAACCAACAAGCAAAAAAGTCCAAATGGATTAATGATTTGTTGTATAATCAGGTTTAATGTATTATTGGTTGAATATACAGACACAATTTGTTAGTTTTTTATCTACATTTGTCTGTCTTGTTTTCATGAAAAAGGTCCTGTGTGGACATGCTGTAAAATAAAATGTTAAAATAAGTTTCAAAATGTTTACATTGTAAGATAACTCTAAATTGGTAGTAACCCATGAACATAATAAGTTGTAATACACTATTCTACCTCAGTTCCCAATTCCTAAATTCAAAAAAAAAATATTATTATATTTTAGATTAATAATCAAGATTATAAAAAATGGTTAATTTATTTATTGGCAAATTAAGCTTTTTCTTATAGTCACAGAAATATTAACAGAAATATAAGCTTTTTTATATATATGAAAGATCATATTGGAATGGATTTGTGCAAGAAATATGTACCGGTAGTACTTTTTTTCAAGTTGCTCCCCAGGCTCTATCCAACCAGCAAAATCGAAAGTGTTGGATTTTCAGTGTTAGGGTTGAGTGTTAAAATAGAGTTATTTCAACTCAGGTTTAGTGTTAATCAACTCCAAGAGAGTTATTGTTCAAAATGAGTTGGTGTTAATACAGGGAGTCAAATGTCATAATCTGCAAACAACTCTACAGTGTTGATTTTACACTACAGCTAGTGTTACCCATCCCCCAGAAGCATGGACGGATTAAGAAACCACGGGCCCCTGGGCCTGGACGTGTCAAGGCCCCCCCCCCCCACACCCGCAAAAAAAAATTGTAACAAAAATGTGTAAAAAAAATACAAATATACATTTTTTTTTAAACATCGCTAACAAAACAGTCCGTATGGAACAACGATACCGGAGCTGAGCAGACAACATAACGCGAATTATATGACCATGACATGAATGACTTAAAGGGTACCTGTAGTGCAAAACAACAACGTGCTACATCCATTCGGCGCATCAAATAAATCATATTTACCCCGCCGCTATTGTCAACAAGTCACGCATAGCCCGAGGATTTACATTTCTTTGTCAACATTCCGAGTCCGTGGGCGCTGCCATTTTGCTAGTTATTTACTCCAGCTCAAAGCTAACTATGACGTAGAGTCGTTGAAAGGAATTCAGCCCATCCGGAGCCACTTCTACACGCGTTGCTTCTTGGGATAGATCGGTGGCCTCAAGAATTACACAATCTATATCAGGGGTGCTCAATACGTCGATCGCGGCGACCTGCCAGTCGATCGCGGCGTAGTATTGGTAGATCGCATGACATAAAAAAAAATTGGGCCGCCCCCCTGTCACTTTCTCTATAGCGCCACATTACAGCAGCAGCATGTCATTTCTGTCTCTACGTGTTGCGTTGACAGTCCTCTGCCCGCCGTCTCGTGTGCCGCGGAGCTCCCGACACCGGTTTGCGCGCATCGGGACGGACGGAGCAAAGAAAAAGTCACTAGCACCCCCGAACATGTCGGCCGAACATTGCATCAATGAAAGACATCTCCAGCGCTGGCTTATGCGCGATGTAGCTATCAAGCTCACTCTTTTGTGTGAAGCAGATGAGGTCTAATGACACTATATCATCGGACATAAGTTCGTGCTCTTTACAACAAATGCACTCTCTGTCTGTTTTTTGTGGCACACATTTCCCACAACTGCACCAAACGTCCGCCGACTTGCGTGCACGGTCCGCACGGTGAAGCATCTGGACCGGCGGTCCTTCGGCATCAACTTCATCTGAATCATCGCTATCGCTGTCACAATTCACTAAATGGGGATAGTCTGCTTTTAAAGGTTCAAACAAGTATCCAGTTGCTGAATCAGACAATCTTTCATCGTCCATATTCTCAATCTCTCAGCATTTGTTTGCGGCGCCGACGTTGTTTACATTGGTTTCTGAACACATCCGCTGTGGCTGGCTGTCGATCTCTCAACGATTTGACGTCACACCACCCGCGACATATTCAAGCTCCAGTGCAATGTCGCATGTCGGAGTTGAGGACTTTGAACAGCCTAAACTACGTATTGTTATTGAATACTGGACCGTCAGTGCATGAATAACCTTTAGAAACACATTATCTTTTGATCTGGCTACATATTCGCTTTCACTACAGGTACCCTTTAAGCCTAGCATATACCGGCTATGGCGCATCGTGTCATATCATCATATCAATACAAAGTTAATAACAGCTACTTCACGCAGAGGCTCTGGCTTAGGGGCCTCCTGAGCTCATGGGCCCCTGGTGCCGGTAGGCTCGTTCGGTAATCCATCCCTCAGTAGGACTATTGGGGCCCTGTTACTGACATGAATGACTTAAGCCTAGCATATACCGGCTACGGCACATCGTGTCATATCATCATATTCATATCAATACAATGTTAATAACAGCGACGTCACGTGCGGAGGCTCAGGCCCAGGGGCCCCCTGAGCTCACGGGCCCCTGGTGCCGGTAGGCTCGTTCGGTAATCCATCCCTCAGGACTATTGGGGCCCTGTTACTGACATGAATGACTTAAGCCTAGCATATGCCGACATACGGCGCATCGTGTCATATTCATATCAATACAATGTTAATCACAGCGACGTCACGCGCGGCGGCTCAGGCCCAGGGGCCCCCTGAGCTCATGGGCCCCTGGGCCTGGGCCCGGTAGGCCCGTTGGTTAATCCATCCCTGCCCAGAAGGCTGCATGTTTGAAAGAGGCGGGAGATTGTTTGACGCAGCCAGACAAACACTCAGACAAATGGCCCACTTTCTTCAAACCCAGGATCCTGGCAAACTGCAAGAATTCTAATGAGAATGTTGAAGACTTGTCTGGGCATCACTCCTCAGATGCGTCTGGTAAGCATCGCTCATTATCTTTTTAAAACATTAATTTACTTGCCTGATTCAGAAATCTTGTATGAGCATAATGTGGATATATTTATTTTCACATGCAAGTCTTTGTTAAATCTTCTACTTTCCCCCTAGGCTGGGACAGTGACCTGTCAAGCATCCTACTGCTGGTTCACCTACTTCCCCCTACTGCAAACGGACCCAAGAAGAGTCCTAAATTTAGCTCGCATCAAGCAATCAAACATGTTGTGAGATATTTGAGGGTATGCAATGTTTTAATATGCTTCTTTATTTAATTGTATTCGCAATGATCTGGCAATAAAGATCTGGCAATAAAGAGGAGCTGAAGACTGTGCAGAGGGAGCTGAGGATGAAGATCAGGGAGGGGAAGGATGTCTACAGGACGAAGATAGAGGACCAGCTGCAGCAGAGGAACACCGTCGGTGTCTGGAAGGGCCTCAAAGCCATTTCTGGGTTCAAGGGGCCCAACCAACAGCCTGAGGGGGACCAAAAGTGGGTGAACGACTTGAACTTATTTTTTAATAGATTTGACCGGCCACCCACCACTCCCCCCAACCAGACCTCCCGGCTGCTGCAACCCCCATCATCTGCACCCCCTGTGGACCACTGCCCCCCCTCTCCGTCTCCCTCACCTTCTTCCAGCACACTCGGCTCCCCTTCACACCTCTCATACACAGCATTCCACAACCAGCAACCCACTCCAACACCTCACAGCAACCCACCCCCCAGAGTGTCCCTTACCCAGGTGAGAAGGGAACTGAGGAGGATCAAAGTGAGGAAGGCCACGGGTCCAGACGGCATCAGCTCAAGGCTTCTCAAATCCTGCGCAGACCAGCTGTGCGGGATAGCGGAGCACATCTTCAACTTGAGCTTGAGGCTGGGGAAAGTACCACAGCTATGGAAGACGTCCTCGTGGTACCGGTACCAAAGACCCCGGCCCAAGGACCTCAATAGCTACCGGCCGGTGGCATTGACAGCCCACCTCATGAAGACCCTGGAGGCTGGTCCTTGCCCATCTCCGCCCTCTGGTGAGTTCATCCCTGGACCCACTCCAGTTCGCCTACCAATCTGGCATCGGGTGGATGACGCGTCATCTTCCTGCTACAAAGATGCCTCTCTCACCTGGCAAAGGCTGGAAGCACTGTGAGAGTCATGTTCTACGACTTCTCCAGTGCCTTCAACACCATACAGCCTTTGCTTCTGAGGGACAAGCTGGAGCAGAGCGGAGTGGACCACCACCTGACCGCATGGATCCTGGACTACCTCACCAACCGTCCTCAGTATGTGCGGATACGGGGGTGCGAGTCAGATCGGGTGTCCTGCAGCACAGGAGCCCCACAAGGAACCGTTCTGGCTCCATTCCTCTTCTCCATCTACACATCGGACTTCAACCACAACTCTGCTAACTGCCACCTGCAAAAGTTCTCCGATGACTCTGCAATCGTCGGCCTCATTTCCGCCGATGATGACAGGGAATACAGAGAGCTAAACCAGGACTTTTTAGGATGGTGCCAGCGGAACCGCCTCCAGATTAACTCCAGTAAAACCAAGGAGCTGGTGGTGGACTTCCGCCGGGGTAAACGCTCTCCTCCGGTACCGTGAGCATCCAGGGACTAGACATTGAGATCGTCAAATCTTATAAGTACCTGGGTGTTCACTTGAACAACAAACTGGACTGGTCCGACCACATACATGCACTTTATAAAAAGGGACAGAGCAGACTCTTTCTGCTGAGGAGACTGAGGTCTTTCGGGGTGCAGGGTGCACTCCTGAAGACCTTCTTCGACTCTGTGGTGGCATCAGCCATCTTCTACGGAGTGGTCTTCTGGTGCAGCAGCATCACTGCAGCTGACAGGAGGAGAATGGACAAGCTGATAAAGAAGGCCAGCAGCGTGCTGGGGCGTCCTCTGGATACCGTGGAAGTGGTGGGGGACAGGAGGATGATGACGAAGCTGTCGTCCATGATGAGCCACGCCTCCCACCCCATGCAGGACACTCTGGTAGCGCTGCACAGCTCCTTCGGTCACCGGCTGATTCATCCCCGGTGTCTGAGGGAGAGGTACCGCAAGTCCTTTCTTCCCGCTGCGGTTAGGCTACACAACCGGCTGAGCTCCCGGTAGGCCACTTCACAACCAAACTGAACTTGGTCACTCAGCAGTTTATCACTTTATCACTACCTGGTGCAACAACATGTGCAATATGCTGAAGTACTTTTTGTTTATATACTTTTTATTCAGTCTGTACATATATTCTACTGTTTTTAATGCTTATTATATTCTACTGATGTTTTCTTTTTTAATGCTTATTATATTACTTGTTTCTATTTTATTATTCGTTTTATCAGTGAGCTATACTACTGTGATCCTGTAATTTCCCCACTGAGGGACTAATAAAGGAATATCTTATCTTAATGCCTGTTTTTGTGAAGAGGCACATATGTTTTTAGTAATGTAGTGAGCCATTAAAATTGTTCCTCATGCTTCTGTTTATTCCAGATTGGCGCCAGTGTTGAGACCTTCCTTGAGAGTTTGGAACCAGGACAACCCATCCTCCTGTGTGTCGGTGAAGAGAAGAACATCCAAAGATTCTATGTCATCGTTGACCACAAGGCCATCCCTTGCAAGGCTCAGATGTCCCTGGCAGCTTTCGAAGAACTCTTTAATTAAGGCCCACTTCATCTTCAGTGTTCACGACCACGAATCCCGTAACAGCTTCTACACATTCATCCAAACAACTGTGTTCAACATTGATGTGGGAAGTACCAAGGAAAGTCCTTGTGTGAAGGAGCTCAGAGCAAGATTGCTGAACACAAGTATCTGAGGTGATGCACATCCTTGGATGCAAATATGTTGTATCTGCAAGTGTCACATCCCCTTTTGGTCTATGGGATAAGCGGGGGGAACGAACACAGGACAGTCAAAGAATAAGTGGAAACGCCCAAAATTAGGAGTAATGTGGTCAAATAATATTTATTTATAACACAAAAGACAAAGGTTCAATAACGTGGGAGAGATCATGACAGTTGTGCCAAACAAATGAACTCAAGATAACAAAACTAGGCCTGGCTATCAACCTCTCTTAAAGGAAACAAACAAAATGGCTCCACTAGCTTCTCTAACAAAGTTTGCGTCAAAACAAGACAGAGGCAGCAACAACCATTAGCCAAGTGTTTCTAGACACACAGTACCTACATGAGTGCATCAATGTACAGGGTACCCCAAACTTACCTACTGTCCACAACCTCTCACCACAAACCTTCACCTCTCTCAGTGGCAGTGTCCACATGAACACTCAAAAAACCACCACCCCCAAAGTCTTCCCTCCTTTAAACAGGGCCCTCTAAGCCAATTGGCCAGCTCACCTTCTTGCACCCAGGTGCAGTCGGATTGGCCTGTTGAGGTGGTGATTGATGCCACCTGAAGAGAACACAAGGGGGGGAGGGGAACACACACACAACACTGACACGTAACACCCTCACCCATATAAGCCCAAACATTTTGTTTGGCGCTACATAGCACGTGACAACGCATCTGCAATAACATTTTCTGACCCCTTCTTATGGCTGATTTCAAGGTTGTCGTCTTGAACAATCAGAGACCAACGCATACGACGCTGGTTGTGGTTTTGCATCCTGGAAAGAAACACAAGCGGGTTATGGTCAGTGAATACTCTAATAGGTTTCTCACTTGACCCAAGATAAACCTCGAAATGCTGTAGGGCGAACAACATTGCTAGAGCTTCCTTCTCTATTGTGGAATAGTTAAGCTGATGCTTGTTGAACTTCCGGGAGAAGTAACTCACGGGATGATCGATGCCCTGGCCATCCTCTTGCAGAAGAACTGCACCAGCTCCAACTGCATTGGCATCAACTTCTAACTTAAAAGGCAACATGAAATCCGGTGCAGTCAGAATAGGAGTGAAACACATTATACCTTTAAGGTTTTCAAAAGATTGTTTGCAGTCGCTAGACCACACAAAGGGCTTTGTGGGACTGGTTAGTGCGGTCAATGGCGCCGCTACAGAGGAGAAGTTTTTGCAGAACCGTCGATAATATCCCGACATCCCCAGAAATCGGCGCAGCTCTCTTCTGGTCTTTGGTTCAGGGAATGCTACAATGGCTGCAATCTTTGCATCCGCAGGACGAACCTGTCCTCGACCAACCTGCTGACCAAGATAGAGAACAGTCCCTTTTCCAAACTCACATTTGGCCAGGTTGAGTGTTAGGGATGCACTGGACAGACGCTTGAAAACTTCCCTCAACGTAGTCATATGACCACCCCAGTCATTGGAATAGACGACAATATCGTCTAGGTATGCTCTACAGTTCGGAACATCTCCCAGTACTGCATTGATTAGCCTTTGAAAAGTAGCTGGAGCATTACACATACCAAACGGCATACTGTAGGAAACTGTCAGGAGTCACAAAAGCTGAAATTTCAGAAGCACGGGGGTTAAAGGAACTTGCCAATATCCCTTCAACATGTCAAGTTTGCTTACGTATGTGGCTGGACCAATCTCATCAATGCAGTCATCGATGAGGGGGTAATGGTGTGCATCTGGGAGAGTCACAGCATTTACCTTGCGGAAGTCGGTACAAAACCTTGGACTCCCATCAGACTTTGTATCCAGGATACAGGGGGAACTCAATACTGCAAAGCCATTCTGCACAAGGTAGTCCACCTCCTTTCTCATGACCTCTCTCTTAACTGGATTTACCCGATAGGCATGCTGCTTGATTGGAGTATGGTTGGTCAATACAATGTCATGGGTTATGACAGACGTTTGGGAGGGAATGTCCTTGAACAGACATGGAAACTCCTAAATAAGTTTCATAATTTCAGTACTCTGGTCAACAGTGAGACGAGACAAGTATTGGGGCAATTGAGACAATACCTCAGTATTACTTAGCCTGGCCCCCTGAGCATTACGCATCACCAACCCATCTTCCTCACCATCGACAGGGAGACTCACTGTGGAAATGGCGGCCACAGGTGAGACAGTCGTCATCTGCTGGGCCTCCAGTGACCCTGGGGGATCTTCGCTGGAATGGTACAGTTTCATCATATTCACATGGCACACTCTATTCTTTCGCCTCCGGTCTGGAGTTTGAATCACATAATTTGTCTCACTGAGCTTCTTCTCCACAACGTAAGGACCGGAAAACTTAGCCTCGAGTGCAGAACCATGTAAAGGCAAAAGAATCAAAACTCTGTCACCTGGCTTAAACAACTGTGCGACCGCTCGCCGGTCAAATCGCTTCTTCATCCTAGCCTGGGAAGAGGCCAGGGCCTCCCTAGATAAAGAACAAGCTCGATCGAGGCGCTCTTTGATCTTGCGGACGTAGTCCGGAATACTTCGGACCTTCTTCAGGGGGATGACCAATTGTTCCTTAAGAACTTTCAACGGACCCCTAACGTCATGTCCAAAAACCAATTCAGCAGGACTGAAACCTATGGACTCCTGTACAGCTTCGCGAGCAGCGAACATAACAAGTGGAACACTGTCATCCCAATCCCTCTCTGATTCGTGACAGTGTTTGCGTAACATGGATTTCATGGTCTGGTGAAATCTTTCGAGTGCACCTTGGCTTTCTGGATGGTAAGCACTAGACGTTACATGTTTAATTTGCAAGGTACGATGTGCTTGGGCAAAGGCTTTCGATTTGAAGTTCCTGCCTTGATCGGTTTGAACTACTTTCGGCAGACCAAACACTGAAAAGAATTTTACCAGAGCCTTTGTGATAACTGGCGCAGTTATCCTTCGTAGAGGGATTGCCTCTGGGAACCTAGTGGAAGCACACATGACCGTTAGCAGAAACTGATTTCCACAATAATTCTTTCAAACGGCTCTCCCATTGCCGGAATAGGGCAGAGGGGAGCGGAAGGAATCACCTGATTGGGTTTTCCTACTACTTGACACACATGACAAGTACGACAATGACTAACTACATCAGATTTGAGACCTGGCCAAAAGAAATGTCGGAGGACTCGTTCATAAGTTTTTGTGATCCCCATGTGTCCTGACCATGGGTGATCATGAGCTAAAGCTAAGACCTGAGAACGATAGGAAGTAGGCACTACAACCTGGTAAGTCTCACTCCAATCCATCTCCTCTGAGACTCCACTAGTCCAGCGACGCATTAACAGACCATCATCAAGAAAGTAGGCCACTTGCTTTTTCTTGGCTTCTTCTTGGCTAGGAACAGAGGAATGACATTTTACCAGGGTGACGTCTGCTTTTTGGGCAGCAATGTACTCATCCCTTGTGGCTGGCAATGCTACCCCCTCTGGACTGGTAAGAAAAGACAGAGTATCATCGGTACTTTTAGACCTGGTCACACTGGCCTCGGGAAACTGCTCTGTAACCAGAAAAGAGTCAGACAAGTCAATACCATATTTCTTGGTGTGGGCTCTGGTAGTCACACAGGCTGGAAACGTTTTCGGAAGCACCTCTTCCATGCTGTTACTGTACTAAGCGCACAAATCAGGGACTGGCACAACGCGCCCCCAGCTAGATCGTTTCCCAAGATGAAATCTACCCCGCTAATGGGCAATGCTGGCAACACAGCAACTTTGAAGAATCCACGGACTAAGGGAGACTGAACATTAATTATGTGCAAAGGGGCTGGTATTAAGCTCATGCCAACACCTTGAACAACTGCACTAGAGTTGCATGAGGATATTGACGACAACGGTAAGATGCCTTCGCGAATAATCGATTGGGAACTTCCCGTGTCTCTTAAGATCCTTACTGCCTGCTGATCTTCAGGATTCCCAGTAAGTGAGACAAAGCCCTCAGACATAAAGGGTTTGAAACAGTCATCACGTTCGCTCGCTTCAGGCTGTGACTTTTCAGATTCTTGCTGTGAGACACTTCTAATCAGACCCATGCCTTTTGGCTGGTGTGAGCCAGACTGTTGCTTACGTTGGAGAGAAAAACACTCCGAAACCACATGTCCTTTCTTATGACAATAAAAACACTCACGATCACCTCTCGGAGATGACGGCGGGCTCCTAGCCTTGTCAACGGGAGGGTGGCCGAAACTCGGTCTCATGGACTGCGGCGCTGCCTCTGTCTGGACGGAAGGAAGTCACAAACACATGTTTATGAGTGAGAACAAACTCATCAGCCAAGACTGCCGCCTTAGACACTGACGTCACTTTTTGTTCATTTAAGAACACAACAACTTTCTCCGGTAAAGTACCTTTAAAATCTTCCACTAGTATCAACTGGCGAAGCGATTCAAAATGATCCTTTACCTCACTTGCGGCACACCACTTGTCAAAGAGTAGGCTCTTCTCTCGAGCAATCTCCACAAACGTTTGCCCACTGGCCTTTTTGTGGTTCCTGAACTTTTGTCTGTAGGCCTCAGGGCCAAGTTCATAGGCACGCAATATTGACTCCTTGAGCACATCATACTGTAAACTCTCTTCCAAGGAAAGCGATGACACAACCTCTTGGGCTTGTCCGACTAACTTGCACTGTAGTAGAATTGGCCACATGTCTTTAGGCCAGAGTAGGGCAGTAGCAATCCTCTCAAAGGCATTAAAATAGGACTCAACCTCAGACTCCCTAAATGTTGGCACTAAGGCAATGTTCTTGCTTACGTCAAAACGTGGTTGGTTTTGACTTGTTTGCGAAAGTGTAGAGTTATGGGTTGACCGTTGGCCAGCAGAGATTCTCATGGCCTCCACCTCAAGCTGCTTTAACTTGACTTCTTCTTCAGCCTCTATTTCTAACCTCCGTATCTCTAACCGAAGATTATATTCAGCGTTCCGGACCGTTTCCTTCTCCTGCGCATCTAGTTGAAGGCGGGCTAGGCGAACCTTCAACTTGGCATCGCCACTGGATCCATGGGAATCTGGGGAAAAAGCCTCAAAACGTGGCAAAGTTGGAGGAGGAGAGCGACGTTCAACTCTTTCACCCAAAGCGGTAGCGGGTGAAAGAGTACCCTTGCTCGGTCGAACGGCGGAAGCCTCTGGCCGTACCAAAACATCCAACTCCACTGTCACTCCAATACCTTTGTTTTAATTTCTTGCTTAACACCATACTTCTGTACTGGAATACTAAAGTGGGCAGCAATACACAACAGATCATCCTTGCGGCATGAATTAACTTTGTCGAAGCTTGGATTTACAATAAAATCCTCCAAGTCAAAACTCATGGTTACTCTCTACAAAACAACAACTGATTTACCACCATTGACTGTCTGTCTTCTTTTTTTTTCAAGGGAAAGGATCCCGGACGAGCCCCCAATTGTGTTACGTCCCCTTTTGGTCTATGGGATAAGCGGGGGGAACGAATACAGGACAGTCAAAGAATAAGTGGAAACGCTCAAAATTAGGAGTAACGTGGTCAAATAACATTTATTTATAACACAAAAGACAAAGGTTCAATAACGTGGGAGAGATCGGGACAGTTACAGTTGTGCCAAACAAATGAACTCAAGATAACAAAACTAGGCCTGGCTATCAACCTCTCTGAAAGGAAACAAACAAAATGGCTCCACTAGCTTCTCTAACAAAGTTTGCATCAAAACAATACAGAAGCAGCAACAACCATTAGCCTAGTGTTTCTAGACACACAGTACCTACATGAGTGCATAAATGTACAGGGTACCCCAAACTTACCTACTGTCCACAACCTCTCACCACAAACCTTCACCTCTCTCAGTGGCAGTGTCCACATGAACACTCTCAAAAAACCACCACCCCCAAAGTTTTCCGTCTTCTCTCCTTTAAACAGGGCCCTCTAAGCCAATTGGCCAGCTCGCCTTCTTGCACCCAGGTGCAGTCGGATTGGCCTGTTGAGGTGGTGATTGATGCCACCTGAAGAGAACACAAGGGGGAGGGGAACACACACACACAACACTGACACGTAACAGAAAGTTACACCACAGAAGTTCTATGTTGCTTTGTAAGCATTTAAGATTTTACCATGGTTTATATCCAGGAAAGACATTACGTTTGAAATGTGGACAGCCGGGATGTTCTATATTATTTTGCACTTATTCAGGGTTCAAGAAACGCCTTATTCGTTTGCACCGGGACACTGTTTCAACAAATACTGTCACTTCAGTGCTTATTGTATCAAGGAGAGGGATGATTCATTTTATGTTGTTTCTATTGATGAGTTGATTTATTATAGACCCTATGATAAACAGTTATCTAATGAGATGGATGAAAAAATATACATTGTGCCACATTGCCATGTTGTGTGACCCGTGCTATTGTTTTGTGTGACCTGTGCTATTGAGGCTGCCATTTAAGAAATGTTATTGCAATGCAAATGCTATGTTTGTGGTGGGCTTGAAAATACAAGTTTTATTTGAACAAACTTTTGTATTGATTTTCTTCTTTGTAATTAAATACTAGGAGTAAACTGAATTCCAAAGTAAAATTGTACCATGTATAGCATTGAGGATTATAACTCCCTACAGTGTTAAAAAATATATATAAATCAACTCTACAAGAGTAAAATACAGAGTTTAATTTTAAATCCTCTATGGTGTTACATAGCTCAGCAACTCTAGTCGGTGTTAAAACAATATACAGATAGTGTTAAATTCTGACACTGCACACTAGTGTTGTGTAAATTCAACACTGGCCTGTGTTGACTGGTGTTAAATGTCAACTATTGAGAGAGTTGCTTCAACTCTATCACAGTGTTGATTTTTTTACGCTTTTAAAAGTGTAGTTTTAACTCAAAATAGGGTGGACCAATATAGACACTTTCAAAGTGTTGAATTTAACTCTATTGGTGTTGAATTGACACTGCGGATTTTGCTGTGCAAGTACACCCTCCAAAGTCTAAGAAAGGACATCCACACAATACATTCTGTGATGTATGCTCAGAGACAATCCTCCACTTCATAATAAAATAATTTATAACAACATAAAGACAGTGATAAACGTACAATAATTTCGAATTGCTGGATAAAAAGGTATACCATGTATTTGTGATGGTTATATCCAGATGGACCTTTTTCCTGCTCACTTCCTGACAAAAGGATTAGCTTGATCTTCTAGAACACATGCCAGGATATTAAGAGAGGTGACAGGGTTAAATTAAGGGGGCAGACTGAATGCCATAGCGTTCTCGGTTGTTATACAGTTGAAATGGGACCTGCATCCCCAGTAAAAAAATCAAAAAGTGTCAGAAGTAGATTTTTTACATTTTGTTTTGATTTGTTCAAACCACATTTGCAACTATCTTTCAAATGTAATCTTAATTGTTCTGTTGGGTAGTATAATAAGGGGGAAATGGTCATTTATATTTCCCTTAAAATACTGGTTCCACACTCTTTTGTATCAAACATTATTATTATGGGATGTCTGCTGAAACTGGGTAATTTGTGGAGGGGAAACATGTTGACATTTTAACTAAATTATTTTACTTTATTTGGGAAACATCTGATTTCCAGGTCAGGTACCACGATATGAGAGCACACTAAAATATAATAATCCAAAAGAGTTCGTGACAGTGTTCGCTTGTCTTAACGCTATCTATTATCACATTTCTTTTGTTGGGTTCAGAGAGTCTTTCCAGAAACGCTGCTGTGTATTCGAGTCTATTTGGCGTTACCAGGACAGCAGAGTTCTCTTCGATTACCATCCAATCAAAACTCTAAACCAAGTTTGGTTGACCAATGAGATGTCCGCTCTGCCTTGACCGACGTTTCATTGGTCCAATAGCGTTCGTCGGTCAACTGTCGCTGACGCACCGCCATAGCTTTCTCAGGTTAGTCAGTTGTTTGAGCGCGAGAGTGAAACAACGTAGTCTGTTTTCGGTCGGTTGTTCGGAAGTTTTTGTTTTTAAACCACCATCAAAATGAGGGAAATTGTGCACCTTCAGGCGGGCCAGTGTGGAAATCAAATCGGAGCCAAGGTATGAACGGCTTCTGCTTTTAAAATTAAGTTTGAACCCAAGGAACAAGTGCGTGACGCTACATTTGTTTTGGGCGGGCAATTCAACTAGCTTGCTTAGCAACGGCGGTAAGGGTGGCCGTTGGCCTATGCCACCCTGGTAAGCCTGTTAATGTAGCCGTTGTCCTCACACTCTTGTATTACTTTTCCCCCCCTTATAGTTCTGGGAGGTGATAAGCGACGAGCACGGCATCGACCCTTCCGGGACGTACCACGGGGACAGCGACCTACAGCTGGAGCGCATCAACGTGTACTACAACGAGGCAACAGGTGAAATGTCGCTCTGCTTTAAGTCCCGGGGCGACACGGTGAGGGTTAGCTAATCGAGCGGGGAGCCTCGTTAGTACCACAGGACGACGCCATCTCCCCCCTGTCCCGGGGGACGCCACTCCAAGTCACGGTTAAATCTCCTTCCTAGTTACTGGCGCCGTTTCCATGGCGCAGGAAGTCAACACCCCCCCAGAGAGCTATTATCCCAAATATATACGACACGGATGACGGTGTTTTGAGGCCTGGGCCTTTAGGGCTTTATGAGCCAAGAATTTGTATTTTTTATTTTCTCTCTATTTGGTCGCTACCATGACTGCTGTAATTTAAATCATTTAAATAAAACTTATTTAGCTTCCAATTACATTATATTTTTATATTTCCCACTTGTGTGATCAACATTTAAAAAGGCCAAGTAAGTTAATGAATGCTAAAAAAAACAAAACATATTTTTTAAAAGGAGAAAAGCTCCAAGGTCAGTCTTAACCTGACAACTTGTTCCAGCACTATGTGTGTAACTTGTATTAATAGTAATAATAAGTCATTTGTCTGCTTGCTTTCAATCTTCAGGTGGCAAATATGTCCCCCGTGCAGTGCTGGTGGACTTGGAGCCAGGAACAATGGACTCCGTGAGGTCCGGCCCCTTTGGCCAAATCTTCAGACCTGACAACTTTGTGTTTGGTGAGAATCTAATGTGAACAAATGTGTGTTTTGACTTTGGTTCATGGGTGTTGGCATACATAGGTTATTTTGAAAGGATCTTCCTTCCATTAGTAAAGGAGCTGGTCTCCATTGGTGCATTGTGTCGGACATGGTAGACATCTCATTGGTGACAAATGACCCTGTTTGCATATACAGGCCAGAGTGGAGCGGGAAACAACTGGGCCAAAGGCCACTACACCGAGGGAGCCGAGCTGGTGGACTCGGTCCTGGATGTGGTGAGGAAGGAGGCAGAGAGCTGTGACTGCCTCCAGGGCTTCCAGCTCACACACTCCCTCGGAGGGGGAACCGGCTCTGGCATGGGGACCCTGCTCATCAGCAAGATCCGCGAGGAGTACCCGGACCGCATCATGAACACTTTCAGCGTGGTGCCTTCGCCCAAGGTTCGCACAACACGCAGCTAATATTTCAACTTTCAATATTTGTCCCCCCGCATGCTTCTTTTAATGCCATTCCCATCTTCCTCTCTTTCGTCCCTTCAATCTTCCGCTCCAGGTGTCGGACACAGTGGTGGAGCCGTACAACGCCACCCTCTCCATCCACCAGCTGGTGGAGAACACAGATGAGACTTACTGCATTGATAATGAGGCCCTGTATGACATCTGCTTCCGTACACTGAAGCTCACCACGCCCACCTACGGGGACCTCAACCACCTGGTCTCTGCCACCATGAGTGGGGTGACCACCTGCCTGCGCTTCCCCGGCCAGCTCAACGCTGATCTGAGGAAGCTGGCTGTCAACATGGTGCCCTTCCCCCGGCTGCACTTCTTCATGCCGGGCTTCGCCCCGCTGACCAGCCGTGGCAGCCAGCAGTACAGGTAGAGGCCTCGGCTCGCTTTTTCACAGGCTCCGTTAAGGTAAATACATTTTTAATTAAATCCTAATTCATATTGTCCATCCCCTTTTAGGGCGTTGACGGTCCCCGAACTCACCCAGCAGATGTTCGACGCCAAGAACATGATGGCGGCGTGCGACCCCCGCCACGGGCGCTACCTTACCGTCGCCGCCATCTTCAGGGGCCGCATGTCCATGAAGGAGGTCGACGAGCAGATGCTGAACGTGCAGAACAAGAACAGCAGCTACTTCGTCGAGTGGATCCCCAACAACGTGAAGACGGCCGTCTGTGACATCCCGCCGCGCGGCCTCAAGATGTCCGCCACCTTCATCGGCAACAGCACGGCCATCCAGGAGCTGTTCAAGCGCATCGGTGAGCAGTTCACCGCCATGTTCCGCCGCAAGGCCTTCCTCCACTGGTGAGTCAACAAAAAAAAGACAGCGGGGAGGAGTTCCCACGCTCGTCTTGTTTATTACCCAGAATTCCTCGAACTACGGCATGCGAGTAAAAGTAAACTTGTTCCAGGTACACGGGCGAGGGCATGGACGAGATGGAGTTCACGGAGGCCGAGAGCAACATGAATGACCTGGTGTCCGAGTACCAGCAGTACCAAGAGGCCACTGCTGAGGAAGAGGGCGAGTTTGAGGATGAGGGGGAAGAGGACATGGCCTAGACACCGACCGACCGTGACGTCTTCTTTCTTTCTATGCAACAGTTGGGGCTCGGCAAACATGGTTCAGATTGTCGTAGAATGATTGTTATCCTGCTTTCAAACAATAATTTGGCAAACCGTTGAAAAGAATCTCACAGTACTTCCACTGATGAGCATCAAAAGATATAATATTGGACTCGTGTCCAGCCTTAGCAGGGAGAGGAAAGGATTTCTACAGCCTTGGTTTTTAAATGTTTGTTCCGTCTCTTTTCTGTCTTCTCACTTCCTGGTGTTGGAATGAAACTATTTCATTCAGCGAAAAAAAAGACCTCCATGCACTAAAAGTTGAAAGTTACACATAATGTCAGGAAGTGGTGAGCGCTACATTATCGACTGTATAGCTGGTTTTTAATAAAGATTTTATGAATTTGTTCTACATTGTGTGTTTACTTGTGACAACAAATAAAAATAGGACTTTTTATTACAATTAATGCTTTTTTTTCTATCACTCAAATCGTCTCCACTGCAGCAGTATTTATAGACTTGGTGTCCGTCCCGAGCCGACAGGCACCCAAATACTGCTCGACCTTTTGTCTCGTGGAAAAGAGGAAGCGGTTCAGTTCCTGGGTGAATGTTTAAGACCAGTTTGGTTGTTTTTAATGTTCAATTTTAAATGCACATTCTTAAAAAAAATTATATCTTGGAGAGAAAATGCATACAATGAAAATATCAGTATGACTGTTATGTAAGTCAAAGGAAGTCATTCAGCAGAAGCGGCCACAGGTCTGATAAAAGCATCTGGCTTTTATCAGACTGATGGCTAAACTTCCCTTTGAACACTTGGACTTATACACATAACCACCACTCTAAAACTTTTTATTTTTTTCTAATATTTGTGTTTATGTAAAGGTTTAAAGACAGCGGTGTCCAAAGGGACTTATTAGTAGAGAATATCTCACCACATTAAATGAGTTATCTGGATGCTAATTTACACACCTGGAGTTAAAAAAAATCTTCCATGACCTTGTGCTTCATATTTATAGTTATTCGTGAGACAGAATAGGAGTTAACACATTAATAACATGCATTTTCCTTATTAATTATAATCCGGACATTAACTGAACCAGAACAAAACAAAAGGTCTCGGGTGACGGATACTGATCTTAAAGAATACACAAACCCGGATGAGTCTCACCCTGTGGTTATAAAAGCTTCGCCTTGCGACCGAGGGAAGAAAGGAATGAGATCACTTTTAAATACTCGGTGACAATATAGCCTTTTTTTTGCATGACTATAACTTCCTTGTAAAATTCCCTGTGCACCAGCAGCGGGCGACGGCATGTTGCAGTGAGTCGTCTACAGAACTCTTTGTTTGGGTCGACGCAGCAGACACCGGTTACCTCACAGATCGGATATAAAACATAAGCGTGAGGGCAAAGTCAAGGCCCGTCGGCCTCCATGACCAAATATAAGACAAAAGAGATCCATTATGACCAGGAAACAAAAGAACAAAGGGGTAACAGGTTCAGCACAATCAAAACTGCTCAAGTAAACAAGCATAATTCATATAAAAGGAGTTTTTAAGATGCTATGCCATTTTAAAATCATGATCCATAAATGTATGAAATGAGTCACTGATGTCAAATGAACATAATAAGATATATCCAGACATGTTTGTGAGTTAACACCTCTCAGACAAGAGCAGCAACCCGGGGGGCCAAACTTTTCATATTTAGTCTGTTTGGAATATCTATCTGCCAGTTTAGAAACATCAGAGGTCCATTGCAGCTTTTATCTGCGAGAGACAGAGCTAAACACCACGTCATAATACTTGCTTTTGATTGGATGTACGGCCAACAACAACAAAAACACAATACCACAGAAACCATTACAGGAACAGGTTTGAGGTTTAGAGAAGTATTGTGATAGAATCAGGGAACAAAGGCAAGAGGTGAGTTACAGGAATGTTTAGAGGTAAAGCATAAAGGGAGAACGGAGGCCCCCATTGTTATCATAATCATGATAATAATAATTATGACTAATTATTATTATGCTGTCAGGCTGCACAACAAACTGCAGAAGATCGCTGGAGATCTTGGCAAACTCAGCACTTTATTTTTCTGGACACTTTAACCTGCTGGAAATTCACTTAAGGCACTGCCTTGTGTATATATATTTGGTTTCCTCTGTATATTTAGTATTTTATTATTAGTCTTTAGTATTTTTCTTTTAGTATTTAGGATTAAGTATTGTAATTGTGTTTTGTGTTTTTATTTTTATCTTTTATTTTTATTAATGCTTTAATGTGCACCCGCTGCTGTGATCCTGAAATGTCCACACTGTGGGACGAATAAAGGAATATCTTATCTTATCTTATAACATTCCCCGTCATGATAATGGTGCGGCCATAATTATCTATATTCTCCTAGTCCTTTTTTTGTGTGTGCCATATCAACATTAGGGATGATTAAGTTTAATTCCGACACCACATCAACGTTTCTGACTTCAACGGAGGTGTAATTTCCTCTGTTCCACACCGATTGCTAGTGTGGCATTGGTTACTCCTCATTGGTTACTCTCTGATTGGTTACTCTCTCATTGGTTACTCCTCATTGGTTACTCTCTCATTGGTTACTCCTCAGTGGTTACTCTCTCATTGGTTACTCTCTCATTGGTTACTCCTCATTGGTTACTCTCTCATTGGTTACTCTCTCATTGGTTACTCCTCATTGGTTACTCCTCATTGGTTACTCTCTCATTGGTTACTCCTCATTGGTTACTCCTCATTGGTTACTCTCATTGGTTACTCTCTCATTGGTTACTCCTCATTGGTTACTCTCTTATTGGTTACTCTCTCATTGGTTACTCCTCATTGGTTACTCTCTCATTGGTTACTCTCTCATTGGTTACTCCTCATTGGTTACTCTCTCATTGGTTACTCTCTCATTGGTTACTCCTCAGTGGTTACTCTCTCATTGGTTACTCCTCATTGGTTACTCCTCATTGGTTACTCTCTCATTGGTTACTCCTCATTGGTTACTCCTCATTGGTTACTCCTCATTGGTTACTCTCTCATTGGTTACTCCTCATTGGTTACTCTCTCATTGGTTACTCCTCATTGGTTACTCCTCATTGGTTACTCTCTCATTGGTTACTCCTCATTGGTTATTCCTCATTGGTTACTCTCTCATTGGTTACTCTCTCATTGGTTACTCCTCATTGGTTACTCTCTCATTGGTTACTCTCTCATTGGTTACTTCTCATTGATTACTCCTCATTGGTTACTCTCTCATTGGTTACTCTCTCATTGGTTACTCCTCAGTGGTTACTCTCTCATTGGTTACTCCTCATTGGTTACTCCTCATTGGTTACTCCTCATTGGTTACTCTCTCATTGGTTACTCCTCATTGGTTACTCTCTCATTGGTTACTCCTCATTGGTTACTCTCTCATTGGTTACTCTCTCATTGGTTACTCCTCATTGGTTACTCCTCATTGGTTACTCTCTCATTGGTTACTCTCTCATTGGTTACTCCTCATTGGTTACTCCTCAGTGGTTACTCTCTCATTGGTTACTCTCTCATTGGTTACTCCTCAGTGGTTACTCTCCCACTCTAGCCACTACAAGTGGATGATGGTAATGAGCTTCTCCTCCACTTCACCTCCAAAAGCCATCTGAGGGAACCAGGGACAAGGGGACGTTCTTCTTGGTCAAGGCCACCCAGGATGAAGAATGAGAGGCAATGTGAGGCTCCTCTATGGGGGGACACTGATATGCCGTATATACTGATTTAACAACACATTCAATCTCATATCGGTCGATGCGTTTTGTTCAACGACATATTTGATGTGTCATTTCTCAAAACTACACTGTTGGGCCCTCGAGGGCTTACCTTTAACTGAGAGGACACGTTTTCAAGTAACAAGTCTCTGCTCACCGGTGGGCGTCTGTGGCTCAGCGGGTGGAGCCCACCGCTCCTAATGACGAGGATGGGTTGAATGAGGTCAAAGCTCGTGTGTGCACCTGCCCGTACTTACGACGACTGTCATAAAGTTACTAAAATGTCATATATGTATGTGTATGTATATATATATATATATACATATACATATATATAAAATAAAAATAAATCTTTATTTATATACATTTTCTGATTTATTTGATAACAATTTAGGATAGGAATATATAAGCATGTTTTGCTTCTAACTATACCTTTTCAGTCTTTCTGTTTTGTATATTATATAGAATAATATTGTATTGTATTGCAATGATTGACTGAATAAATTACACAACAACCACCACTTGTCTCTTGTCCCCATCTAAAGCGTCTTTGTGTCTTTAGAAAAGCGCTATATAAGTCTAAATTATTAATGTCAGACTGGTGATGTGCGGATGTGTTATTTGCTGTGGTTTTTGTAATTTTGTTCAATCTATTTTTTAAATGTTTTGTGTTGTTCTTTACCCTTTTATTTCTCCTTTCCCTTTGTATTGTATCCTTAAAGTCCTGTCTTGTTAATTTGTAAAATCAAAATAAATATATATATATATACAAATTAAAAAATACTGCTGATCTCTTGTGATCCCATATGCAGCCGTATGTCTTTTCTATCGTCGAAATCTTCTCCACATCTTTCATCAACACTTCCCACGGTGCACATTGGTCCGTGTACGTAATGTTATTTCGTTTTTTCGTTTCATTCCAAATACGGAATACGGAAATCACGTGGTTTTTTCGTTTTCCGTTTGAAAACCAAAAACGGAAAAACGGAATACCACCTCCGTATTTCGTTTCTGCCGTCTGAAACCAAAAACGACAGAACGGAAGTGCTTAAAAGGAAGTCAAAATAAAAGCCAGTGATACGTATTCGTATTAACCTTAGAAGAATATTAATTAATCAATATAAAGAATAAATAATTAAACGAGGATATTTTAACGATGCAAACACATAGCAGGGTAACGTTAGAAGAATATTAATTAGTCAATATAAAGAATAAAGAATTAAACCTGTATATGTTAGCGACAGTGGTGACGACGGGAAGTTTAATATTCATGTACACAGCAAGAATCACCTTCTCACTTAATCGTTGCATTGTTTGATGCAACACAGTTAATCAACATGTAATTAAATAACTATTTCACACTTTCATTAATTATTCAGAATGGTTAACTGAAGATATTGAAATGTGTGAAAGTAAGTTAGTCTGGGGGGGGGGGCGGCGAATATTTGTTTATCAAGAATCTGAAAATGTCTATTTTGCAATGACAGAATCACAGAATCGAGAGAATCTGGCCAGAAATCAACAACCGGGTTAACTACCCGTTGAAAGCTGCATTGGTCCAACTGGTGGATCAGGAGGAGCTGGACATGGAGGACCAGATGACTCGGTTCTGTGTGTCATCTTTGACATGCCAGTTGGCCCAGATCGGTGTTAACCGAACTGTGCAAGCATGGAATGCACACAGGATTCCTGGTATGTCTTGGGTTGGTCTTTCAAGCCTTTTTTAATGTGAATAATTATTTTCAAAATGTTTTACTATTGAATGTTTCTTAAACATGTTTAATCAAATACTCGAAGGAGCATGTTGCAATACATGGCATGGTTGTGACAGCCACATTGAATTATTATTACAGGGAGGGGGATACCAAATTACTTGGCCAGAGATGGATGCCCAAATAAGCTGTCGACAGACCTTTTACCAAATGCATCTGTGGCTGCAGACTGGTACGACCAGGAAGTGGGCTCACTGACAGAGTGTCAGACTTTGGCACCAACCCGTTTCCAAGTTTACAGGACCAGGAAGCTGCAGTGAGGGAATTTGCTCTGCAGTGCCCTGATACAAGTGGACTGCTGGACAATGCAGTGAATAATCTGCCACAACCGTTCAAAGATGGACTCAAAGGCCTCATCGACATCTCAAGGAGAAATTGTCAACGCTGATGTTTTTGTGTGTGTCTAAGTTGTTCTTGTCTGTGCTTTTTAATTGGTTCAACTGACGGAATGTTTTTTTCTTTTCTTCAAATGTTGGGGGTCTAAAGGGAGAAATATGTTCTTTTTGAATAAACACTTCTGTTGTCTTCAAAGTCTGGCACGAATTTCATTTTTAATCTGTAATGGGAAAGTCTGGACCTGTAACACCAACTATTGATAGTGACACGGTGTGTTGACCCCCTGCCAGTGTGAGTAAGGCACTGGAAGATGGCTTGTTCAGTGACCTCTGACCTAGTTAACAAACTTACACCCCAAAATATACACACACAAGACGGTTGCAGCCGGTTTAGGGCGGTGAAGCCATGATAACTTCATACATTAGCCACCATCGTATCACTTGTTTCAGGCTCATAAGTCGGTCTCCCTGACAGCCGGGTATCACAGATTTGGACCCAGTGTGAAGATTTCCCACTGGAGGAGGACCCCGATGTGGTTGGGAACCTCGCTTGTTTATGAAGGGCAGTTTAAGGACCCTGACACCCTCAGTTTGGATGCCAATCTGATACCTATTGCTTCACTAAGAACACAGCTGATGTCTGAGCACTACAATCAAACAGCAGGAACAAACATCAATGATAAACAATCTGAGCCAACCTATAAATCACATAATACTAAACACCATTTTGACCTGAGCTTGTAGCAGGTATGAAGCTTCAGTGGAAGCTCAGTCAGGTCGGTTCAAACATCTGACATTCACTTTTCATTTGGAACAGCTCTTGGAAGGCAACACTTTGATGATGTAAATCATGCGAGCAGATTAACTGCAGATGGAAGAATCAGAGGAATTGAGATCCAGCAATACAATTCAAATACAGGAATGTAATCCTAATGCAATGCTACCACTAATTCTGAAGGCTTCCTCTTTTAGGGGAGTAGTTAACTTGTGCTTGACATAAAGAATTAGAAAATACCAAAGATTGTCTTTCTTTACTAATCTAGAAGTGTGCAGATGTCATTGGATCAGATATAAGTAGCCTACATGTGAGCTACTGCTCTGAGCTAAAGAAGGCCACGACCTGTTAGGCCTACTCTGAGCTAAACCTGTTGCTATTAGCTAAACAAGGCCATGACCTGTTGCTCTGAGCTAAACCTGTTGCTATTAGCTAAACAAGATCATGACTTGTTGCTCTAAGCTAAAGAAAGCTCTGAGCTGAATATGGCTTATCTAAATGTACATGCAGAGATATAGCCATACGGCTAAATACAGGCAACAACACCGAACAATCACTACTATAAACTATGTGAGACATGTTAGAGATGTGAGAGGAGCTGTGCTCTCCATGTTTCACTCTGATACAATAACTCATGGAGTCAGCTCCTCAAAACATGTTCACACAACACAGAGCTCCATCCTTCTGGAGACCAAAGGACTACATGATGATGATGTGATGTAGTCAGAGGAGTAGAGACACTGACAGCAGAGTAACAACAGAACAGGTTACATGTTTATGATGATTTAGTTTATTTCGATCAGCAAAATATACAACAATCATAATTCAACAAAAGAAGAAAGTGGCTGACCGAAAGAGTCGAGGCTGAAGCTAACGAGCTTATAAGTGCCCTAACCTATGATTTCTCGAAAAAACTTATTTCAAAAAATCATATATATATATACACACATACATACGTATACATATACATACATATACACACACATATATACATATAAACACACACACTATACATACACACAAATGCATATAAACATAAAACGAAAGACAAAACTTAAACGTGTCCCCATTAACCGTTGATGTAATGATGATGTAGTAATGAAGGTTACAGGTGAAGCACAGGTGGTGCTGTGACTGGGTGCTAACTGAACGCTGCTTAATAAGAAAAACTCAACTGTCTCTTTATTTTTCAATTGTCAATATGTATTGCCTCGTGGTCATCATATCCTCACTCTTCCATGTGGGAATGTTTAGTTCCAAAATGACCCAAATAAAACAAGTAAATACATGATGTATACAACTATGCTGGAAATTAACCATGAACATAAATATCAGAGGAAATAAACGGCATTAAATACATATGTATCAATAACAGGTATACTGCCATCTAGCGGTATAAAGGTGAACCGTTTACTGCGGTGGAAATATAGTCTCTGCACAGAAACATTACTTTGATTAATCTATATTAGGAACTGTGTTGCATCAAACAATGCAACGATTAAGTGAGAAGGTGATTCTTGCTGTGTAGGCTACATGAATATTAAACTTCCCGTCGTCACCACTGTCGCTAACATATCCAGGTTTAATTCTTTATTCTTTATATTGACTAATTAATATTCTTCTAACGTTACCCTGCTATGTGTTTGCATCGTTAAAATATCCCCGTTTAATTATTTATTCTTTATATTGATTCATTAATATTCTTCTAAGGTTAATACGAATATGTATCACTGGCTTTTATTTTGACTTCATTTTAAGCATTTCCGTTCTGTCGTTTTTGGTTTCAGACAGCAGAAACGAAATACGGAGGTGGTATTCCGTTTTTCCGTTTTCGGTTTTCAAACGGAAAACGAAAAAACCACGTGATTTCCGTATTCCGTATTTGGAATGAAACGAAAAAACAAACTAACAAAACGTACACGGACCATTGGCAACCTGTTCAGGCCTCCACTGCACACACAACACGACTGATCCGGACTGATGTGTATGCGGGTCCGTGTACGTTTTGTTAGTTTGTTTTTTCGTTTCATTCCAAATACGGAATACGGAAATCACGTGGTTTTTTCGTTTTCCGTTTGAAACCAAAACGGAAAACGGAATACCACCTCCGTATTTCGTTTCTGCTGTCTGAAACCAAAAACGACAGAACGGAAGTGCTTTAAATGAAGTCAAAATAAAAGCCAGTGATACATATTCGTATTAACCTTAGAAGAATATTAATGAATCAATATAAAGAATAAATAATTAAACGGAGATATTTTAACGATGCAAACACATAGCAGGGTAACGTTAGAAGAATATTAATTAGTCAATATAAAGAATAATAGTGACTATTTCTACTCCGAGAAATTGTTGACGGGGTGGGGGGGGGGGTGCTAGTGACTATTTTTTTGCTCCATCCCAATGCGCGCAGACCAGCGTCGGAGCTCTGCAGCCGGAACAATCGATCGGCGTATTGAGCACCCCTGCATTCAAGCATTAAATAGCCGAGAGGTTTTTTCAGCGTGAGGAATTCGATGTGTGGCGGGGTGTGAGATAAGACTGTGCGTGAGTCTCACGCTCAATGCGTGAGACTTGAGAGCCCTGGGTTGGAGGGAGCCAGAAAGACTGTCCCACATTTACAAAGAAACAAATGGTCAATTTGACCCGCCACATAACAGGAGGGTTAAATGTAGTTGACACTACAAAGGGTTGCATTTTGGGTAGGCCCTAACTGAGTTTATTCTGTGTTTATCTCCCGCAGTAGACGTGTTTGCCACTGCCACCCTTTTGCACTGAAGCACGCAAGATGGACTCCAGCCTGTTACCTTACTTAGATATTGTACAACAAATGATGCATAGTGGCTGTAGTGATGTGGACATAAAAAAACACTTGATATTTGAATGTGGCTTGCGTAGAGGAACGTCCGTGGCCAATATTCGGAAGTTTTGTAAAGACCACGGGTTAAAAAGACAGCGAGTGACGGACCAACAACTTGAAGCTGCAGTCTCCAATGCAATAACACAGGTAGGGTGCAGTTAATTTATTTGCGCGAAAAAATGCATACAACGAAACTATAAGTGTGTGTAAGGTTAGTATGTTATACTTTAACCCTCCTGTTATGTTCGTTTCTTACATACAGCCGTCATGCTCCCGGGTCAGTTTGACCCAAAAGTGGTCAGAAACAAAAACATCCTAATAACTATAGTTTGTACCTCATCACCAACACCATTACTAACAATCCAATCAGTTTTTAGTGGAATTGAGTTATTCACCCCTCCATAGATTTAATGAAAAATACATGTTCAAACAATTTTTTAGGTACATTGAAAAAATCTAAATCTAAATTAAATTGCATTAGTTTACTATAACATGTATATTCTCCTACATTTTATGAGCATTTAGTTAAAAATTGTCATGGGGTGATGTAGATAAATAGAGATGAGACACCTGTGTTCAGGGTCATAATGACCCGCCCACTAAAAATCAAGCCAAATGAGTCATAAAGGATTTGTATTGAAAGTAAACTTTAGTTATGTTCATTTATAGTGTTGATATGCATAAATTATGTTATAAAAGATGACCAAAGGCCAGCACATAGTCATCCTCTTGGTGCAGTCGTATGGATCTGCAGAAATGTCACTCTTGTCTGTCTTCAAAACTTGAGAGCCCTGAACAGGGTGTGTGTCACTCTCAGTCACCCAGTCTATTAGAAGTACTAGAGCACCATATTTATTAGGAGACATGAAAGAAAGCCTTACCTTAGTGTCCCATGTCCAATAAAGGTGTATTTAGGGGGGAAATGAGAAACATTTGTAAAGTGTGGTTCTCGTGGGGTGATGGCTGGGCACACAGGCAGGATATAGATGGTTCATACAAACAGATGGTAAGAAAGACTGTCCCACATTTACAAAGAGGGGAGACTCCATAATAGCTATTGTATTTAGTAGTTATATAGTTATTGTAACACGGTCCGAAAACTGTGCAGCTCCACGCAGCTCCAGCCGCAAATACCTGCCGTAAAGTGTGATCCATGTGACGTCATTCTGTAACTTGCTTGTATTTATTACAATAACAAATGATAACGACATCTTTTAACATTAAAGTTAGACACAGATCTGATTAAAGGTCAACATCTGAATCCAACTAAATAATGTAGCCTACTGCTAATTAAATTTGTCTCTTACAACTATGAAAATGTATCGAGTAAAACATGTTTAAACTGCAACTAGTTTTCATAATCATCTATAATTCAAAACACTTAACAATTAATTGTAATTTAATTGGAGTTGAAGTTGACATTTCATGGCTTAACATTACAATGCAACATGTGTTCCTTTCTTTATCTTCAGGGTGGTCCTACCTATGGCAGGAAAATGATGACTGGGAGTCTTGCAGCTGCAGGTGTCTTCGCATCAGAGGGTCGTGTTGGAGCTGTTTTGCGCAACATTCACCCACCTTACCATAAGGCACGATGCCAGGTTTTTTTTTTCTTCTCAAATTAGAATATGTTGTGCTATTCAATAAGGTCATGATGTTCTTTTTTGTCTGTGTTTAAGGGAGCAAGGAACCTCAACCCTCTTCCTTACCATGCAGCCTATGTGGGTCACAAAATCCACATGGACCAAAATGAGAAGATTGTCATGTTTGGCGTGACTCATGTGCTGGCAATAGATGGCTTCTCCAGCAAAATTGTTGGACAAGCTACTATGCCTGTAAAGAACAACCTCACCATCTACAATGACGTTTACAGGTAATTGAAAAGACTGTTGTCCTTGTACCCTAAACATTACAAATCATCCCCATTTTATGAGGTGTTTTAACAGGGTGTCTGTGGGTCCTTGAAAACAAAAAAATGCATTTAAAATTAAATATCTTACAATTTCTTGAATACCATTTTGTCAGCTCTGAAAAATGCACTTGATTAGGAAGAGACGCACATTTTCGAAAGTGGATTTAAATTCAATATGGCTTGTTAATGTATTAACCCTTGTGTTGCCTTCGGGTCATTTTGACCCGAATCAATATTACACCCTCCCCCCGCCTTCGGATTAATTTGACCCCATTCAATGTTTAATGTCGGTGTTCTTTCGGTAGTCAACAAACAAACATAAAGCGCCTCACACTTAAACTTGGAAAACAATATTAATTCTAATAATTTTCTGGAGGTTTTAATTGCTGGCGTCAAATTGAACCCAAAGGGTAAAATATGTTAGTAAATATAAAGGTAACAGGAGGGTGAAACATTGAATCGGGTCAAAATGACCCATAGGCGGGGGGAGGGTGTAATATTGATTCGGGTCAAAATGAACCGAAGGAAACACAAGGGTTAAAAGAAAATGCTCAATTTAAGTGGGATTAGTCGCATGTGAAAACCTTCATAATATATATTTTTTTAGTTTGGATTTGAATCAACGTATTAAATTGCATTCATATTGGTCTAAAAGAGGACTTAAATTAAACTTATTGAAAACTACAGAAATCCTTTTTAAGCAGCAAGTTAAAACTCATCTCACCTCATCAGTACCTGATAACACAAGGCCTACTACACATTTTGTAAATGTATCTGACACCATTAGCCTTACCCTCCATACTGCTGTCTGCCAATGTTATGTTTTCTTGCAGGAGTGCAGTAATGGAATATGGGATGTGGGACCAGGTCAGAGTGGATCATGGAAAGGAGTTCTACCTCACTCTTTTCATGCAGGAGAAGTTGGCCAGCCACCGCCACAACACTGAAAGGCCACCATATCTCCAAACACCATCAACAAAGGTGATCGACATACAATGGTTTTGCTGATTATAAAGTTAATCAACATGTAATTAAATAACTATTTCACACTTTCATTAATTATTCAGAATGGTTAACTGAAGATATTGAAATGTGTGAAAGTAAGTTAGTCTGGGGGGGCGGGGAAAATATTTGTTTATCAAGAATCTGAAAATGTCTATTTTGCAATGACAGAATCACAGAATCGAGAGAATCTGGCCAGAAATCAACAACCGGGTTAACTACCCGTTGAAAGCTGCATTGGTCCAACTGGTGGATCAGGAGGAGCTGGACATGGAGGACCAGATGACTCGGTTCTGTGTGTCATCTTTGACATGCCAGTTGGCCCAGATCGGTGTTAACCGACCTGTGCAAGCATGGAATGCACACAGGATTCCTGGTATGTCTTCGGGTTGGTCTTTCAAGGCTTTTTTAATGTGAATAATTATTTTCAAAATGTTTTACGATTGAATGTTTCTTAAACATGTTTAATCAAATACTAGAAGGAGCATGTTGCAATACATGGCATGGTTGTGACAGCCACATTGAATTATTGCCAAAATGCATCTGTGGCTGCAGACTGGTACGACCAGGAAGTGGGCTCACTGACAGAGTGTCAGACTTTGGCACCAACCCATTTCCAAGTTTACAGGACCAGGAAGCTGCAGTGAGGGAATTTGCTCTGCAGTGCCCTGATACAAGTGTACTGCTGGACAATGCAGTGAATAATCTGCCACAACCGTTCAAAGATGGACTCAAAGGCCTCATCGACATCTCAAGGAGAAGTTGTCAACGCTGATGTTTTTTTGTGTCTAAGTTGTTATTGTCTGTGCTTTTTAATTTATTGGTTCAACTGACGGGATGTTTTTTTCTTTTCTTCAAATGTTGGGGGTTTAAAGGGAGAAATATGTTCTTTTTGAATAAACACTTCTGTCTTTAAAGTCTGGCACGAATTTCATTTTTAATCTGTAATGGGAAAGGCTGGACCTGTAACACCAACTATTGATAGTGACACGGTGTGTTGACCCCCTGCCAGTGTGAGTAAGGCACTGGAAGATAGCTTGTTCAGTGACCTCTGACCTAGGTAACAAACGTACACCCCAAAATATACACACACAAGACGGTTGCAGCCGGTTTAGGGCGGTGAAGCCATGATGACTTCATACATTAGCCACCATTGTATCACTTGTTTCAGGCTCATAAGTCGGTCTCCCTGACAGCCGGGTATCACAGATTTGGACCCAGTGTGAAGATTTCCCACTGGAGGAGGACCCCTATGTGGTTGGGAACCTCGCTTGTTTATGAAGGGCAGCTTAAGGACCCTGACACCCTCAGTTTGGATGCCTATCTGACACCTATTGCTTCACAAAGAACACAGCTGATGTCTGAGCACTACAATCAAACAGCAGGAACAAACATCAATGATAAACAATCTGAGCCAACCTATAAATCACATAATACTAAACACCATTTTGACCTGAGCTTGTAGCAGGTATAAAGCTTCAGTGGAAGCTCAGTCAGGACGGTTCAAACATCTGACATTCACTTTTCATTTGGAACAGCTCTTGGAAGGCAACACTTTGATGATGTAAATCATGCGAGCAGATTACCTGCAGATGGAAGAATCAGAGGAATTGAGATCCAGCAATACAATTCAAATACAGGAATTTAATCCTAATGCAATGCCACCACTATTTCTGAAGGCTTCCGCTTTTAAAGGATAATTTAACTTGTGCTTGACATAAAGAATTAGAAAATACCAAAGATTGTCTTTCTTTACTAATCTAGAAGTGTGCAGATGTCATTGGATCAGATATAAGTAGCCTACATGTGAGCTACTGCTCTGAGCTAAAGAAGGTCACGACCTGTTAGGCCTACTCTGAGCTAAACCTGTTGCTATTAGCTAAACAAGATCATGACTTGTTGCTCTAAGCTAAAGAAAGCTCTGAGCTGAATATGGCTTATCTAAATGTACATGCAGAGATATAGCCATACGGCTAAACACAGGCAACAACACCGAACAATCACTACTATAAACTATGTGAGACATGTTAGAGATGTGAGGAGCTGTGCTCTCCATGTTTCACTCTGATACAATAACTCATGGAGTCAGCTCCTCAAAACATGTTCACACAACACAGAGCTCCATCCTTCTGGAGACCAAAGGACTACATGATGATGATGTGATGTAGTCAGAGGAGTAGAGACACTGACAGCAGAGTCACAACAGAACAGGTTACATGTTTATGATGATTTAGTTTATTTCGATCAGCAAAATATACAACAATCATAATTCAACAAAAGAAGAAAGTGGCTGACCGAAAGAGTCGAGGCTGAAGCTAACGAGCTTATAAGTGCCCTAACCTATGATTTCTCGAAAAAACTTATTTCAAAGAATCATATATATATATACACACATACATACGTATACATATACATACATATACACACACATATATACATATAAACACACACACTATACATACACACAAATGCATATAAACATAAAACGAAAAACAAAACAAAAAACGTGTCCCCATTAACCGTTGATGTAATGATGATGTAGTAATGAAGGTTACAGGTGAAGCACAGGTAGTGCTGTGACTGGGTGCTAACTGAACGCTGCTTAATAAGAAAAACTCAACTGTCTCTTTATTTTTCAATTGTCAATATGTATTGCCTCGTGGTCATCATATCCTCACTCTTCCATGTGGGAATGTTTAGTTCCAAAATGACCCAAATAAAACAAGTTAATACATGATGTATACAACTATGCTGGAAATTAACCATGAACATAAATATCAGAGGAAATAAACGGCATTAAATACATATGTATCAATAACAGGTATACTGCCATCTAGCGGTATAAAGGTGAACCGTTTACTCTGCGGTGGAAATATAGTCTCTGCACAGAAACATTACTTTGATTAATCTATATTAGGAACTGTGTTGCATCAAACAATGCAACGATTAAGTGAGAAGGTGATTCTTGCTGTGTAAGCTACATGAATGTTAAACTTCCCGTCGTCACCACTGTCGCTAACATATCCAGGTTTAATTCTTTATTCTTTATATTGACTAATTAATAGTCTTCTAACGTTACCCTGCTATGTGTTTGCATCATTAAAATATCCCCGTTTAATTATTTATTCTTTATATTGATTCATAATACGAATATGTATCACTGGCTTTTATTTTGACTTAATTTTAAGCACTTCCGTTCTGTCGTTTTTGGTTTCAGACAGCAGAAACGAAATACGGAGGTGGTATTCCGTTTTTTCCGTTTTTGGTTTTCAAACGGAAACGAAAAAACCACGTGATTTCCGTATTCCGTATTTGGAATGAAACGAAAAAACGAAATAACATTACGTACACGGACCGTATGCATCAGGTATCGACGAATCTGCGATTGTACGCACGTTAGCAAATAATGTTAATAATCATTTGACATTTATGCTATACACGAAAAAGAGCGACACGCTCCTCATGTGTAAACTAGGTCCAAACACTTCGCCTGATTATTTACCCTGATAATGCTGAAACACAACATCTCCGGTATCGGGTTGGTAGCCTACTCTGCATATGCCGATATGTAAGTTACGGTTTCATAATCGGTATTGGGATGGGAACACAATTTGATTAAAATATCTCCAGCCACTGTAATAACAATATAGACTAGAGCAACTTTAAAGTTCTTAGTGATCTGAATCCATCACGGGAATGTCGGACTCAATCCACTAGAACTCGAGAGGTCATTATTTAAAGAAAATACACCGGATGGATATTGCAGGAAAGAAATCCAACAATAAACAGTATTTAAATTTGGTTGCTAATTTAATGAAAATCTGAAGGACGATGACTTCATGTAAGCGATCGTACCAATTGGTAGGAGTCCAGGTTGCCATAGCGACAGCATCCCGCTGATCTTGGTGGCAAACTGACTGTACAGCTCTTCGGTAAAGATGCGAGGGGATCACCGAGCAGCCTGCAAGACGACTCGTCTGCCCACGAACTTCAGTCAGTAAAGTTTAAATCATAAACTGATAACATGAATAAATTAATGAAATAATGTTGAACTGTCAGGGGAGTCCTACCCTTCCCTGGGTCTCTTCACGCCTCTTTGTGGAGCAGGCGACCTCTGATCCAACGATTCTGTAAAAACACACACACATTTTTAATTCTATTTCACCTGTCAAATTAGTTTTGGAAGATGACATTTCTTTTGAGTTTGTTATTGTAATACTCATTTCAGCCACAAGGTGCCATCACTAACCCATGTTCTAAAGAGGACTCAAGACATTTACGAACACATTTAGGTGCTTTTAAAAATAGATTTAAAGAGTTTAAGGTCGGTTCATCTGGTTGTAGATGTTTTCTTTGACGGAGGTATGTGCACCTGTGTGAACTGGGTTATGATGACTTGAGTCTTAGTTTGGGTTTTATTCATGCTGTGATCTAAAGAAAATATCTTTCTTTTTTTATATATTGTCTGTCACTGTTTTATGTTGTATTGTCTGAAGCTTTGTGTAATGTGCTACTGCTGCTGTCTTGACCAGGACTTGCATTGTAAAGGAGATTATAAATCTCAATGAAGCATTTCCTGATTAAATAAATCTTTAGGTCATGCATTCAGTAGCAGTGCACTTCAGCCTCTTGTGGAATGAGTATCACAACAATAACGATGTTTCTCACCTGTTATTTTCCCACTAGTTCTTAAGTCACACAGGAGAGAAACCAAATGGTCATGTCTTGCCCCTCACTTGCCTCTCAAAGCTTCATAGTAAGATGATATCTCACCATTCGGGACGTCAGTCTCCCAGTCCATCGTTGGAGAGGAGGGAGGTTGAGGCTCAGCGCAGGTGGATGGTGGGTCGCCCGTCGTCATGGTCCTCCTTCTTTGCCAACACCACGATGGGTACCGTTGGTATGCACCGCTGACTACTGGAGGTGTCGTGTTTATTGATACAAATAAGACATGAGAACAAACTGCTTTTAAATGCAACACTGTATTTATTGCCCCCCCCCCCCCCCCACATCAATTAAACACATATGAACATCAATGTATCGACATACATTCAAAACAAATAACCCAAAACATCTTTCTAGAGAACAAAGGGTAGACTGCCTTTGTCTCTTCAGCCCTCAGAGGATTATTCTGCCTCTTTCGTAGTCAGAACTTGTTTAACCCGGTAATGATCTATCACAAGGACAGTTAATAAGTGAGTTAATTAGTTAGTTAGATAGATAGATAGTAAGTGACCCAAATGAAGACGAGCGAGAGAGCCATGCTCAACACCATTCTAGGACAGAAGGCCACTTTCCTTCCTTGTGGTGGCAGCTGGACGCTGCACACCGCCTCTCCAGGACTCTCCAGGACTCGGCGGGGTCCCACCCACTCACTATCCAGCTTTGGGCACCTGCCGTTCCTCCTCTGTGGGCTGGACACCCAGACCAACTCCCCAACTTCAAAATATTGTCCTCTGGTGTGCACATCGTAGTTCCTCTCCTGCCTCGCCCCCGCACTGGTTCCTGGTTTGTGGGCCGACTCCAAGCGGTCATGTCGGAGCTCGGTTTGTCACACACGACAGAGACATGCGTCTCAAAGTTTCTGCCCTGATCCGTGTGGATGACTTCAAGGGCCCCAAATCTGATGAACATCCCTCCCACCACAATCATCTCCAGGTCTGGCAGGCAGTAAGCTTTCTGTGGCGGCAGTAGTCCTCCATGTCACGCCTATGTTGGCCCCAGTAGAACCCCTGGCAGAGGCGGCGGAGGGGTATTACTCACCCTGAAGTTATTGCATGGAGCTTTGTCTCTCTCAGACACCGCCTCTTAAGTCAGTGTAGCAGAGTCCTGGCCCTGAGACCTCATGAAGTCAGTGTAGCACTGCCCTGGACCTGAGACCTCATGAAGTCAGCAGGTGGTGGTGACCAGGGCTCTGAGAGAGACAGAGCTCCATGCAATGCAATAAATTCAGGGTGAGTAATACCCCTCACGCCGCTCCTTGGGGACGAGGCTCTGAAGGCTGAAGGCAGAGGAGGCTTTATTGTTTCAGAGGAGGTTCTATTGTCTCAGAGAAGGCTCTCTTGTTTCAGAGGGAGAACGTACATCTGACAAATGTTCGGTTTCTGGGAGACAGATTTATTTTTGGTTTTGTGGCTGCTGATTGTGAATGCGTACTTATCTCTTGTCACGGTCACACGGATGGATGATGTATTTATTCTACTCCGCTGTGTGCAGTGACAACAACAAAAATTAAAAAAAAAAACCTCAAAAATAATTTGAGAAGAATCGTTTCACAGTGGTGCCGTTCAACTCCTGCCAGTGCCTCAAGAATCGAATCGTGTATTTGAATTTTATGGTTTTGTACTTTTGGTAGAGAAGAGAACTTGATGCAGTGTGAAAAGGAAACTTCATGTAGGCACTGTGGCTTAGTGGGTTGAAGCGCGTGTTTGGTGAACACTAAGTCTTTCGTTCAAGCCCCGGCAGTGACAAAAAAAAACTTGAAAAAAAAAATCAAGCCCCGGCAGTGACAACATTTTTGTTTTTGTTTATTTTGTGTAGCCAAATATTAAAAATTAAAAATGTGCCTCAGAGGGCTTTACAATCTGGTCACATACGACATCCCTGACCTTTGACCTCACATTGGATCAGGAACAACTCCCCCAATAAATAGAAACAAATCTTTCAGGGGGAAAATGGGAAAAAAACTCCAGGAGAGGATCCCTCTCCAGGATGGACAGAAGACATAGATGTCATGTGACCAGATGAACAGAGCTACAACAATATGGAGAGAGAGAGAGAGAGAGAGAGAGAGAGAAGAAGGCAAAGAAACAATGAATTGACAGTTCAGGCTCAAACATCCAACTGTGTCGAAAAAAGGGAAAAGATAAGCGTACTGGATATAAGAGGTACATTAATTGGTGATAACTCTCATACATACTGTTTTTATTGAAATAAAATATATTATATTGCTATATTCAGTAAATTCTCTCGAAGGCAGAAAACCACAAATTAAGAGAGCATGCAGTCTGAAAGAATACTAAATATTGAAAACACACAGACATTCATTTTAGGGATGGCCAAAATGATCCGACACCTAATTATTTTCATCAGTTATTTTGATTAAATGTGAAAAATCCCGATGAATACGAGACAGCTGAGAATCCCGGTAACCTCCATCTCCATGACACGTCATCGCTGGACAAAGGTCACGACTGGATCCATGTCAAGGAATGTGCAGTCAAACAGTTTCACTTTTCCAAGGCATCTTTTGGGGATCACCTGGCCTTGGACTTGAAGAGTGGAGCTCTGTTGACACGGCTACAGGTTCCAGATGTTTTGATAAGTCACAGTAAAGAACAACTTACAAGTATCAAACTATTCTCGTCAGTTTATTTGTCTATCGGGCTCCCGCCAACATATTTACGATACGCATGCGTCACCTTAGTGCATCTATTCTGGTGGTCACATGACCAGTGACATGGTACTTCAGACCAGTGGATCATCTCCCCCTCAGCAAAGCATCTTTGCTTGCACTTTTTAAAATCTAGAATTATTTATTTATTTCATACACTTTAGCTTTAATTAAAAATGAAGCTTGGGCACCGGGATAAACGATTTAAGTCCTAAATAAAGGCTTTTGATTGTTGATTGAAAGTGTCAGTGGCATAACGATCAGTCGTTATGGACTTTGGGCAGGTAACCCCCCACACACACACACGTTTAATATATTGACCAATTTATTTAAAAAAAGAGGCATCAATGCAACAGGATCTTTCAATCCGATCCACGTCATCATCATAAAAAAACACACACAAAAAAACATGCAATAACAGAATTTACAACAGACAGGAAATGTAAAAGAAGTCGACCGTGAACCGTCAGACGCCTCACGGGGCGGCCGTCAAATCAAGCGTCCAGCAGACGGTGACGTCAGCGTTGAGGCACAGCAAGGGATTCAACTTATAATTCACATTCAGAAGAAACATTAAAATGTAGCATTACAGTACAAAGAAGAGAAGTGACCATCCACTGAAAGCTGTTCTCCTCATTCAGGCTGCAAAGGAACTTCTTGTGCAGATCTCTGCGTCTCAACGCCTTACAGGTGGATGTTACTCCATTGAACTCCTCCTCTGGGCGCCATGGCAGCACGGGTCAACCCACCACCTAAGGTCACCCATTGGGTGTGACTGCCCTCTTTCCTCATCCAACCAGCAGCTTTAACACCAGCTAATTGATCCTTAGTGGGAGAATTCAATCTGGTACGGTTCCCGCATCTTAATTTAATTTATTCTTCTAGATGGGGGTAAAGATCCCCTTTTCTTTATTTATTTAAAAAAAGACAGTTTGACAAGAACTTACAGTAACACACATTATTATTATTAATACCGATTGTTCTTGCGAGTGTGTCGTTCAAAAGTAGAAGCACGTCTAGCAGCAGTCGCCCGGAAAAAAACTCCTCGAGCCTTCAGCTTCTCGTTGGGCACATTTTCAGTTTGGATTTCAACATAAATGAGTTTTGCTGTAAAATAAATAAAAAAACACATCAGAAGTTGGTTTAACAACGTGACCCCTCTTATGATAAAGTGTCCAACGGTTCTGTTTCCTTCTCTCCACGAGCTGCATCTGGGGGAGCAGGTAGGCACAAGTGACCTTAATGAGTGTAACCATCAGGTTTCGGTCAGTGACGTCGCATCGAGGGCTGTGATGGCGGCATAAAGATACGCGTGTGCGTGGGAATGCTCCATAAATAAAGTGTAACACCGGAAAATGAACATAAAGTACACAAATCAAGTGAAACGAGTCAGTAAACATATCACAGAAGGAGTTTTAGGACACTTGACAAACGCACCAGGATCCAGATCTTTAATGACATGCAGGGTAATAAATGAGGTATTGTCGCTTGCAGCACCCTGGTGTCGCTCAGCGAAGCACTTAAGGAAGTATATCCGTCTCTTCTGGATCGTCAGGCCGTCGGCTGCAGACGACGACACCGTCTCACTAAATAACTACCCTCTGGAGGTAGAGAGAGGGCCTCGAAGACCCGTGTAAATACTGCCACCGACAGTTGAAACAACACCAAAGCGCCCTTTAGGTGCGTCGTGACAACAATCAGGTGTTCTGCGTTTACCGTCCATAAGGTTTGGGGTTGAGCTCAAACAAGACGACCACACACACACGAGGGAGGTTAGGGACACGGACGCCGTGTTGCGAACACAGCCGGTCGGCCCTGTCGTTTCAGCTCGGCCCGCGGCGGTCTGGGGAGAAGACGACTCCTCGCGTCAGGAGGTCAGGAGGTCAGGAGGCTGCGGAGAGAAACACGCGGGTGACAAACTCGACCCTCGAAAGTCAGTTGAGTCGACTTGGAAACGGTTCACGAGTATCAGGCCATGTCAGTGCACTTGTTGTTACGATGGTTTGAACAGCATTCAAAGGGGATAGCTTGGATCCTTTGAAGTGTCTCTTGTCCAGGGAGTATTATGTGTATTGCCTAAAGTGGCTGGCCGTTTCATGTCGTTCGTCGTATATTTAAAGTGTGGCGTCGTGCAGGAGGCTCACCTTGTGCGTCGGGTTGGGGGGCCGACTTGTAGATGAGTCTGGTGTGGTAGAGTTCAAAGCAGGGCGCGGGGCAGAGGCTCGGCTCCCCTGAACACGTCTTGCAGTAATACGGCGTCCGCCTCCTCGCCGCCCCGCCCCTCTGCTCACAGGGCTTGGCTTCAGAGAGCTCCGCCTCTTTGCCCTCACATGAGTTCACCTCCTTCGCCTCCTCCGACTCTTCTTCCGTTTTCCTCCCTGGCTCCTCCTCCTCCTCCTCCTCCTCCCCAGTGTTTGTTTTCCTTTTCTTCTTCTTCATCTCCTCCTGCTCCTCTTCCTCCACTTTCTTCCTCTTGTGTTGCGAGCAGACCTTGCAGTCAGAGTCGGTCTCCCTCATGGCCAGGAAATGGCGCCCGGTCAGGCGCGCCGGCACGCCGGTACGCGGCTGAGTTTCTCCCTGAGGTTTCGCCGGCGCCGCTGGAGATGTGGACGCCTCCGCAGACGGCTGGTCGGGCTGCGAGGAGCCATCTCGCAGAGCTGGTGCAATTATTGAAACAGCTTGTGGTGAACAACCAATAACTGAATGAACCCCCCAACAAAACATAAAAATAGTAAAATTTAGCACCGTTAGTCTTGACCAGCTTCATCTTTAACACTTTTTAAATTATCAAAATGTAAAATATCATCCATGTCATTTAAAAACATTTTGACTGAGAATTTTAAAAAGCACAAACCACTAAGATTAAAGTTTTTTTTGTTGCTTTGGAGACGCTTCTTGATTGAAATCTGATATGACTCATCGGAAAAGTATAAAAACATACACAGACTCGTCGTGACCCGTTCGGTTTGACCTATGACACACAAGAAGATGTTTGAGAGCTTCGCCCAGCAGGCTGGAGACTCGGCGGCATCACAGTGTGTACAGCCGATATACAATGTGAGGAAAACGATCTCCCAAGATCAATTTAAAATCGTGCTTGTTGTGTGTGTGTAACCGGGTATTTGGATGCATTTTACAGTCAGGAAACTGCACCATTTAAAAACCAGGGCGCCTAAACCCGGCCTGAGCTCAACTACCCAACGGGTCCGACTGGTGTTTGTTTGTTTGTTTCTCTCGTTACCTGTTAAGTTATCGCAGGGTGCGGGCAGCTGGCACATGCTCTCCTTGTCCACGGTGAAGGGCCGACACAGAACCGACTTGTTCTTCATTTGACGTCGACGGGGCGTTGGCACGGCGTCGGTCTGAGTGCTGGCCTGGAAACAGACATCAAACATAAAGTACCGGTAAGTTGTATATATGAATATGCTGCTTTGGATCAAGATGTTTTATTCCGGAACAGTTCTTAAATCCTATTATGATATTTAGAAACTCATTTGTGAGAACTGTTCTTGTCAATAGCTTTAACATTTGAGGGAAGACCTCGAGTTATACGTTATGCTAAGACACACACACACACACACACACACAGAACGTACATGGTCTAGGTTCTTCCCATCAACGTTGGAGGTCGGCAGTGCTCCTACAAAAGAGGAATACAGATGTAACAGCTGTGCATTGAACCCCACAGGGAGTAAAGCATATCATAAATGTAGAACATCCGTTTGCTGATATAACGGACCGGTAAGAGCGGCGTCTGCCGACACGCTGGGCTGACTGGCAGAGCCGTTGGCCAGCGACACGACATCGGCGATGACGGGATTCATCTTGGACGAGTGCTGAGGCTGCGCCGGAGCTGGATGGAGGAGAGACGCCCAGGTCAGAGCAGCGTTGGTCATTTACTGTGCGAGAGGACTGCCTTTCATCCTCCTCCTCCGGTCTCTTCCCACTGGGTGAACTCCGTCACCAGGCACAACGCTGTCTGTGCACGTAAACACAACTTCCCCCTGTACCAACCGCACTGCAAATGACTTACACTGATGGAATCACGCAGGCATTGGCTGAATATAAATACAGAAAGGTGGACAGTGTTGTTGCTAACATGCCGTTTCATTGTCAGACGATAGAGGTCCAGGTCATTCCTCCTGCAGCGTACGCTGCCTGCACTCAATAACAACTCAGCATGCCAGCGCCTCGTAATGGAGCGACGCTGCTGGGTTCAAGTGGCCACGAGTCGGTCTGAAGAGGGCGACGTTGAGTTCTTGAGTGACTTCAACAGGCTTTAAATCAGAATCTGATGGCGGTCGGTCGTTTCTTTTGGTTGCCGACAATCACGTTGATCAAACCACACGAACAGTTCCAGAGACACAGAAGAGCAGAGTTTGTAAAATACTTCAATCTTTTTTAAAAAATGGACCCGATGTGCCTCACTTTTTTTAAAAGAGAGCTCTGATGTCCTTGGATGACAACGATGTCTGAGTCGTAAACTGCTGTGAAATTAGATATTGATCTTTTCAACTTTCAACCTTCACTCCTGATCGTAACTGGCACGTAAACAAAGTAAATTCATATTTGCCGCTGTGGTCGCGAATTAAACAAAACGCGCGATAATTACAGACTCAAGTTGCAGTTACGTCGTCAGTTTACGCCGCGACACATTTGTCTGAAATTGTCAGAACTCCCGTTTGCGTGTTTTAATTAAGGCCAAACGAAACATGTTTTGTGAGGTCACATGGGTTCCCTTCCGCCCTGCTCTGCTTCCCCTACGGCGTAACGGCGATGCGGGAACGCAATTTACCAAACGGTGTTTGCGGGGCCGTTCCGGCACCGTTGCTGCTGGCGGGGGGTTGGCTCGTCTCAAAATGCAGGAAGCAGTACTGCAGCAAGCAGGGCAGGTGGCAGAAATTACGGACTGAACCCAAACACTGCAGCTTCTCAGCCATGTAGCCCTGTTTCCGACAACCATCACACCGACCCATCTGGAAGAGAGAGGAGGAGGAGAAGATGGAGGAAGTTATAAACACCAACACATCATCTTGTTGAACACACAGTGCGGCACCAACGGCTAACCGCGTGCCGTGTGATGGGACAGCCGTCTCCTTACCCCGTAGAAGAGCACCGTGTACTGGGACATGCAGTGGGGTCGACAGAACTCCTCCATCTTGCCTCCGTAGTGGCTGTGCAGCATCTTCTGGCTGACGCCGGTGCAGTAGGTGCAGGGACGCCAAGAATGATCCTTGTTACGAGACGTCAGCTCGTGTTTATAAAGCTGCTTACAGCCTGGAACAGAGCACGGACATGTCTATTATTCATCTAAAGAAGTACGGGAGGTCAAAGTGACCGTTAGCTCCGTTTGGCTCACAGCGAGCGGAACGACGAGCCGGGTCCAGACTCATGCTGACAAATGGATTTACAGGACTTTAAACGAAATTTCTAAATATTTATATAAATGTTTATTCTTTTAATCATGCTGTGAAAACGAGCATATGAATATAACATATAGAACAATATATCCAAAACTTTTGGGATTACATATTTTTTCGCTGACTTTTCCAGGCCTGGAAATAACCATTTTAAAATTCCATTCCCTTTCCAGGTTTTCCATGACCGTACGAACCCTGTACGAGTCACACACGCACGGATGTGCACAGACTGTGTGTTTTAGTGTGAATGAGGTGTGTTTTACGTCGTTATACTTATCCAATCCCACAATGCAGCAGTGATCTGTTGATCCGTTTAGTGCAGCTTCCTAGCGTGTGTTGTTGTGTAACTTTGGCGTTTTAAAAAGGGTTAGTTAGTCACCCCAAAACACTAACTAACTAACTCACTGATCGAGGCAGCGGTAGACCAGCAGCAAGGCACATTTTATTTTTTTGTCAATGGAGTGTTGTATCTTTGAAGAGAGCATAGATGGAGATAGTAGCTTCAGTTCTCCGTGTGTGTAAATATTATAGAAACAATGTACATTTAAACTGATATTGACTTTCTTGTTATCTGTGGTATCTTTGCTTTGCTCTCATGCTACTATTCTTCCGTTTCTCCAAACTGGGGGCTTGTCGACCGCCATTTACTCTAGATACACTGTCGTGGAGAAGTCCCACTTCAAAATATCCAAACTATCCCTTTATGGCAGTAATTCTTTCAAAGATGTGACGGGGACAACAATGCAGAGGAGAAGCTAAAGGAGAAGGAACACGTCGACTCACTTTCACTGCAGAAGATCAGGTCCTGTTGGTTGTAGCTGATGGTGTCAAAGAGCACTTTCTCCTGTTTACAGAACTCGCACATGATCAGGATATTCTTCTGGGTTTTGTACTGCTCACAGCACGCCTTGCTGCAGAACATGGAGATCTGACCCTGAAAGAAAACAGGAGCATTGAAATCATGATCCTGATACGTTGCATTCGCCGTGCATTAGAGTTATAGGGTCAAGTACCAGTATGTAGGAGTCGGCACGAGAGCCGTGTTCCTTACTTGGAGACTGAAGAGCAGCGGCGTCACTTTGAACTGCTTGCTGCACTGATGGCAGGTCAGCTTGGTGACGTCGGTGAGCTCGTCGCCCTCCGCTGGTTTCAGGGTCTTACCAGCAGGTGGTCTGGCTTTCCCGGGGACAGAGGGGGAGGAGATGGCTGGGTAGGGAGGCGCCAGTGGGGGCGCTGAGGTATGACTGTGATGGGGGGCCTGGTAGGGGGCTGAAGATGGGTGGTCCTGAGGGACGGGAGGGACTGAGCTCGCTGGTTTGGCGGCGTCCCTGAGGATGGAGGCTCCATTGATGAGGTCCGACTGAGAGGCGATCCCGGACTTCTGTGAGAGAAATAACAGCAGTGTTCAAAACGACAGGACGACGAGGCTTAAGCTGACAGATGAGCACTCGGCAATCACTTGGTTGGCGTGCTATCGGTGCCGTTACCCTGTATGTGCAAACGCAGTCGTAGGAGCAGAAGTTACGAATGGTGCCGTCCACCATGGCCAGATGGTACTGAGGAACAGCCGACACCTTGCACAGGCAGCAGGGGAACGCAGTACCTACGGACCAGACCACCAGTGTCATAAATAACAATGAAGCATGCTTTTGCAAAAATACAAAGTACGGCAAGAGGAACACTTCAACTCGAGGGGAAATTGTTGCGCAACAGTTGAGAGGCGGCTGTGGTCACTAAGTGATTACAAGTTCTAAACTTGGCACGTGTGTGTTGGTGTGTGTTGGTGTGTGTGCGTCGCCTTACCATCGAGGACGTGTTTCGGTGGTCGACTGCGTTCCACACAAGAAGATGAACAGTACAGCTGGACTTTGCCCCGTTGGTCTCGTTCCATGAAGGTGAAAGCCACGATCGCCATTTTGTGACAGTTGGCACACTCGGAGGTCTTTCTGCAATCCTGTGCAAAATCACATGTGGCTATTCAAGGAACCACTGGCTAAAATGTTCCCGTCATCCTTATTTTAAAAAAGAAACCATCCTAGATGACATTTAAATATATATATATTTTCCACATACCCGTTTGTAGGTGTTGATGCAGGTGGGACCACAGAAGTTGAGCTGGGACCTGTCGATGGTGAGCGTCTGACAGGCGCCGGAGCTGTTGCTGCAGTAGAGTCCGCAGCCTTCGCAGCAGTTCATCGCCAGGTGCCGCATCTTGCGCCACGTTACGAAGCACGCGTCACTGCAGAGTTTGTGCAGACGACCTTGATGGGTGACCTCGTGCTCAATCTGCTGTGAGGAGAAGACAGGAGAATGAGACCGGAGAATGAAGACGTAGAGAAACCAGGGCGATTCCCGCTGACGTGGCTCATCGGGCATCTGGACCAACAGTCATGTCTCTTACCCGATTAGAGACTCTGCAGACGCTGCAAATGGGTCTGTCAGGTGGCTGCTCCGCTGGTTTCTCAGGCGGCTTCTCTGCTTTATTCTCCACCGTTTTATCGGGGATCTTGTCGGACGGTTTCTTCTTCTGTCTGAAGACGGAGAGACAGAACTGGCCACAGAAGTTGATGAAGGTGCTGTTGTCTCCTGGAATGGTGATCATGTCCCTGGGCTGAAGGATCTCCCTGTAGAGAGTTAAGGCGGTAGCCAGGAGGGTTAAGGGATGGAACAGACACAAGTGGCAAGAGGGGGCGAAAAGTTAAGTATCGAGTTAAAAATTTATGTTTTTTCCCCCCATTATGCGTTCAAGCTTAAATGCATCGAGGCAACAGGGACCCCAAGTTTACTACAAAGCTTAAGAAGTCATGCGGAAAACTTTATGAATATAGAGAAACTTAGAATTACTACGGCAACCGAGAATCACCTAAAATAAACTTAGCTTTGCTTTAAAAGCAGAAAAACACAACACGGTGGGCAGAGGGTTTTTAATGTGCTACAATGAATACGACTCACACAAGCTAAACGAAAGCTGGACTTAAGTTTATTAGGATTATCAATAAAACAATTGAGGGTTATAAGTGTGATTGAAATGTATTTATATGGAAGATGTATGCGTGTGTATATATATATATATTTTTGTTTTAATATTTATTTTCTTTGTTATTTTTCTTTATTTTATATACATTTTCTGATATATTTGATAATAATTTAGGATAGGAATATATAAGCATGTTTTGCTTCTACCTATACCTTTTCAGTCTTTCTGTTTTGTATATTATATAGAAAAATATTGTATTGTATTTGATTGACTGAATAAAATACACAACAACAAGTTCACACTATTGTCAAGTGAAAAAAAAAAAAAGATGCACCTGTTGCACTGGAAACATGCTTTGTTCTTGCCGGCTGTGGGCAGGTGGCCGGTCAGACAGACCGTGGAGCAGAAGAGCTGCGTCGAGCCTTTTCTCTGGAACGCCGTTTGGCCTTTCAGCAGAACCTACGGCCATTTACACAACCACGAAAAACATTACAACCCTCCATTAAAAGCTGTATTAATATATGCCAATCGTGTGATGAACAGATCTGATTCAATGGAACATTGAATGGTGTTACGCTTAAACCTTTGACATTAATAACAGTTGTTCCTTCATAACATGTCTATGTCGAGGTACCGGTACCTTCGAGCAGCCACTGCAGCGAACGCTCCCAGGAACGGAGGGCGGAGGTGGGCGTGGGGGTGCTGTGACCAGGGCTGGTAGTGGAAGAGGGGCCGGTGGTCTGAGACTCATGGCTTGGAGGACGGCGCCTCGACCTGGGATACAAATGGCCGTCTGAGTGGGAGCTTGGGCTGCTGCTGGAACTTGATTGGATGAGAGGGGACAAGTTGGTAAAGAAGAATAAATTATATTTCTTGAATACTTTTAATAATAAACACACATGTGTATGTACAAACAAGGGCTCTATTGTGCAATACCACTGCCCCCAAACTGGAATATCTTAAATGAATGCAGTATTTAGTAACACTTAAGGTACACTTAAAGCTTGGAGTTGTCAAAATGTCTAATATTAAAAAGATCTACTGGTTACCAATCAGGCCGGGGTGACTTGCCCACTTCCACAAGCATTTAGCAAACAGCTAATGCTAACAAAGGTTGCATTGAGCTACATTATTTATGATGCGTTCAAGCTCCATCTAGTGAAACATGATATTGGGAAAGGGTAAACCATCACGTTATCCTGATGCGTTTGAATGTCATCTTGTAAAAAAATGTTTTTGGCAAGAAATTTGAATAACTGCATTTGTTTGACAGAGATATTTTCACAGCAATATGAAATCGATATTACCGAGGGAATCATGACTATTTCAGCTAAGCTAAACAAACTTGACACACTTAACAATGCAGGGGAACCGAAACGTGTGTCAAGTCATCCTGATTTCAGAGCTTTCCTGCAGATTCACATTAAAGTTGATCAAGTTGTAGGACTCTGTTCTTGTCTGGAGTTGCCCAGGGTGAGAGGCGCCGGGCGGGAGAGGGGATACTCATGAGCCCCCGGCTGAGCGCTGCTGTGTTGGAGTTTGCGCCTCCCTGCGGGTTGCGGGGAGTAAGGCTCTGACTGTTGTTTGTGCTCATGCACCAAACCGCAGTTCAGAGTATCCGGCCTTCTTGGAGTCGGAGGGAGGGGTCAACATGTCCCCTCTAGAGGGACTTGGGGAGCACCAATATCCCTGGCAGAGGCCGCTGAGGTTGTTAAAAAGCTCCTTGGTGACAAGGCGGCGGGGGTGGATGAGAAGACCCAGGACACGCTGGAGGGATTACGTCTCCCAGCTGGCCTGTGAACGCCTCGGGATGGATGGAAGTTGTCGGATATTTGTCCTGCTAACCGATCCAACTTCACAGGAGGATTTTAGTGCCAGAATAGAAGATAATGTAGATGTGTGAGTTTTGGCCTGATATTTTTATTTTTACAATATAAAAATATTCCAAAAGCTAAAACATGAGTGTGACCAACAGAAGTTGAAAGCAGAGAGTATTTATTCATAGTCGTCACTGGACGGGTTCTTTAACTAACCCAATAGCTCACGCCGGCAGGAGCCAAACTGCCCACAGCGTTTCCCGTTTCTGCCGATCTGAAGCCACAGACTTGGACCAACAAACCCACGTTAGTTTCCTGCTGTTGTCTCTTTATTATCATCTTGCACCGGGCACAAGATGAACGCTACCAAAGCAATGAAAATCAACCTAGCTCACCGGTAGGGGACGTAAAGGTGTTCCCTCCACCTACGGAGTAGACGGAGCTGATCCGCAGCTCCTCCTGAAATGAGCACACATCTGGTTGGGCTTAATTGGTTAATTGGGCCTTTCCAGGCAGAACTGCTGTAGGTCATATAGTAAAATGATTGATTTGAAGACAACAAGAATAGCTTCGATATTGCTATGAAAACATTCTACAATCAGCACACAGTCTGAGCCGTCAGCGGCTCCAATTCAAATATGTCATTCAATCTACACCTGGGGATGGACATATACAGAAGATGCATGTTCATAACTTTCCCCGCCCACACCCACCTCCTGATTCTCCAGCTCCTCTTTGATCTGTCTGATGGAGCTCTGAGGCAGTAACGCGTTGTCGTAGCCCTCGTCGATGGGCTCGTCTTTAATATTGATTGGAGCCGACAACGGGGGATTACTGTCCTCCATCGGCGCCGCCTCTGACCTCTGAGATGACGAGAGAGTATTCAGAATTACCAACCGGCGGTTCAAAGATTTAAGAATTGCAGTTGCATGACAATCTTCCCAGAGCCCGACCTCTCCCTCCTGGCTGTCCTCAGTGTCCTCCACCTGGGTCAGGATGCTTCCACCTGGCAGAAAGGTAGAAGAGGAAACCGTAACTAGAATACATGATATAGAATATAATGGAGAGGAACTAAACAAACAAGGCGAAATCCCACTAAATAGGATTATTATGCAGATGCAGAACAGTGAGTCAGAGCTCTCTCTTTCTCTCTCGCTGTCTCTCTCTCACTCACTCTCTCTCTCTGTCTCTCCATTTACACTGCCCCTTCACAATTGTCAACACTGACTTAGAGGCCAAGATATCACGACTTATGTGCTGCATTCCATTTGAGCTGTGGAGGCGGACCGAGTACACACACACACACACACACAAGTTGGGACGACCCACACTAAGCCAGACTTTAAAAATCCAAGATGGCTGCTCTGTGCCTCAACAGTAAAAAGCTGTGGCAATGTGCTGTTTATTAGCACTTCCATCCCATCAAATATTATCCAACTCCTACCAGAAACACGTTGCTACGAACTTAATGAAAAACATGGTCCGAGTGAGTGATCAATCTTGTCCTTTACGACTGTCTAAATGCTCATGTGCATGCAGCTCTCTTTACCTTGGCTGTTCTCAGGTGTGTGGTCCTTGGAGGAGTGGGAGGTGTTAGCAGAGTCTGTGCTCCCTCCCCTCTCTTGCTTCTTCTCCTCCTCCTCCTCTATGGGCTGAAGGGCAGAGGGTTTGCCTGGAGTGGCGCTGTTGCCTCGATTGGCACGATCCACGTCTTCTGGTAATTTATGGTGCATGTCTTCGTTTGTTTTCTTTGCATGAATGCAATTCTTTGCATATTCAACGTCTTTCCTTTTGTCCTCAAGATAATCATCATCATCTTCTTGTTCTTCTTCCTCCTCCTCCTCTTGCTCCTCCTCCTCCTCTCTGGGCTGAAGGGCAGAGGGTTTGTCTGGAGTTGCGTTGTTTCCAACTCTTGCTTGGACCGCTTTTTTTGGTATTTCATCACCATCGAGCACCGGGGCCAGTCGATTGTCAAACTCACAGTCTTCCTTTATTGCCTCAACATCATCATCATCATCATCTTCTTGTTCAACCTTCTCCTCCTTCTCCGGCCCAAACACAGGAAGGCTATCTAGTGTGTCATCACATGCGGCCCCTCCACTCCCTCCTCTTTCATTAGTTCCCACGGTAACCGAGGAGGGTGGGACAGTGGAAGGGGAGGAACTGTGAGGAATGGAGGACTCTCCCATCGGCTTGTCCGTCTTTTCTACTTTACTACCGCCGTTGGGTTCCTCCTCTTTCACCGGTTGGTGTTCCCCTGCTCCTGAGGTTTTGTCTGCTCCCGTTGTCTCGTCCTGACCTCCGCTCCGGGAAGAGCTGGCAGAGCCTCTGGACGCGTCGGCAAAGTCCCCAAGCCCCATCACTTTGTCAAACACTCTGGACAGGCGCTCCTTTTGCTGGAAGGGAAGAAGAAGATGTGAGGGTTAGAGCTTCTATTCATCACTGTCAAACAAAATAACTGCTTAATACCTCAAAGTGTCAAAGTAACACAATATGAATTATTGAGAAACTGTTACCTCAACTTTAAATATTATAGATGCAGCTATATCTTCAAATGTTTAGAAAACAAGTCACACAGTTCTTTACTCGGCCCCATTTGAGGAATAAAGACACCGTATCACCTGTTTCCATTTTTTGAAACTGTTTTAAATGTAAACTAAAAACCTATCTATTCAGACAAACACTTATTTACCATGATCTATTTACTCAATGTTGTATTTTATTATTTCAGGTGAAATATAGACAGGGTTCATACACATGTTGACCAATAGATTTACATGACTTTAAACCAAATTTCCATGACCAAACATTATGTGAATTCTTGGTGTATACATGAGTATACCTTAAACATACATATGTATATACTATATACATATGTATTCTTTTAATCAAACTGTGTAAATGCAAATTTCCATGACTTTTCCAGAACTTTTGGGACAACTTTTTTTAAGGGCTTTTCCAGGCCTGGAAATAATAATTTTTAAATTCCATGACTTTTCCAGGTTTTCCATGACAGTACGAACCCTGTATAGAATAAACTTCATATATTGATTCAGTGTTTCGACACCGATTTAAAATGATCTCAGTTCAGATCCAGTTCTCTATATTTATACCCATAGACACCGACCCCTGATCCCATAGAAGCGAGTCCCAGATACCAATGTGTACACCATCATCATCCGTTCCTCTTAATTAGAAATCTATAAGTTCACCGTGCCATTCCTGTTTTATATCATAGCCCAACTCTGCATTTATTTATTTTTTCTTAAAGAACCATACGATTTCTGTGTGACGGTCTTTAACTCTTCGTCTTGGACCCAACTTGAGCGGGACACAGGCAGGGACATGTGTACATCCCAACTGGGTTTTTCAGTTCCAATGTGTGTTTGTATTAAGCACTGGGCGATTGAAAGATAAGCACACCGTGGATGTAACCACATACATTATTGCTCTTTTCCATCTTCACCTTAATGGATTACAGTGCAGGATCCACTGCTGACACGAGTTGCCCAACAATACACTCCACACACAGCCTCCAAGAGCAACGTAATTTTCCACATTCAAACCATCACCATCACATAAGTAATAACACAGAAGTGACAGTGCTATACACACACATCACCTTAATCTAGTGTCAGTAGGCAGTGTGTTGTAATGTTGACCTGGAAAGGAAGAACGCATGTTCCCCGTCCTACTGTTACGAGTGTGAGAGGAGTATCTCTCCTTGAAGGGAACTGGTGACACAAACTCTAACGTGTGTTATCAATATCTTGCCATGATTATGGATTATAATGACACATAAATCTGTAAATTACATTACATTTAGCTGGCGCTTCTATACAAAGTGACTTGCAATCATGATACATCCATATACCGAAGACAGGGGTTGAGTGTCTTGCTCAAGGACACCTCGACTAGGGTAGGGATTGAACCACCAAATCACTGACCCACAGTCGCCACGTATCCGGGATGGAGAAGGCATCCCACCAAACCCCATGTGTGAGTCAGTGGTGTCCTGGCATACCAAGTAATCAAGCAAGACCTCTTAGGATTTGCTTTTAAGTTCACATCACATGCAACTCAGTGACTCGCATGCCAACATTCAATTCGATGACACAGCCACGTATTGCTCTCAACCTGCAACAGCTGCGGGCTGGATTAGTAGATATGCTCTCGGGGTTTATCTATCCTATGGAATATGTGTCCACAGTAACACACGTCAGGATTATAGAGGCTTCTTGTCGCCCATCAGTGCTTAACAGCCTTGGTCGTTACGTTGGGCTAGCGAGCTACCGTTAGCTCCGTTAGCTGGCCCAGTGACTAGATATGTATGTCAGTTGAGCATATTTAGTGTAGCGCCCGGCTTGCTTTAATTATAATATGTTCTAATTCTTACCTTTAACCGTTTAAGTCTAAATTCTTCCGACTCCGCCATGTTTTTATTACGCTCGAGACGCTTTGCTCCCAAACTCCCTTCTCCGGTTGTGAATCAAGTAACGTCTCGCAATTTGCGTTAACGTCATCAACAACCAGGATGCTGCCGTGAGGAGACGGTGTGGAAGGGCCGTGGAAGCAACTGTCACACAAGTTACACCTTCTAATTTTTTAAATATATAACTTACTTTGGAAACGTGAGAAACACGAGACATATAAATTAGCCTTTAGCGTCATCTAGCGGTGAGGTTGGGAGTTGAAACAAACGGTGCATTTCTGCCCGAGAGCGCTGTAAGAAGAACCTACGGTGGCCTTCGAGTTTAGGTTGAAACTGACAACTTTGGCGTCACACTAACAACATTTGTCCTTCATTGGCGATTTATATTAAAGAAAGGCCGCTTGTCCCACTTTCGTTTTGTATTTTTGCATTTGTTTACGCTCCGTTGCGCTAAATTAGTAGGATCTCCCATTTGTCAACATTGGGGTTGTCAAACTACTCACAACATCAGCCACCACTCAATAACCTTTATTTTTGGCTTCCAACCGATGCATTTATGAAGACGATGCAGACCCTTCAGTGTAAAAACCTCAACGGCTCGTTTAGAGCCTTACATCTATAGTTTGTCCTGTGTGGGGTGCTGTAGAAACATGGCGGTGCAACATGGCGGGCTCCGTGGAAGAGGACCAGTCTCTCTCGTGGAATAAGGACTTAATCTAAACTAGTGAAAGCATAACGGTTCAGAGATTAACGTTATGCACTAATTAAAACAGAATACGCCATATATGGAATGTCTGTCAATATATCCACTTCGTCCTTTACATATAAAGACAACGAAGAAGGTGGGGAAGACATAGTGTTACCGTATTTTTGGGTGGCTCTTCTCCGTCTTTTGCTTCCGACATGGGAGGAAGTTGTGATGGTGTGTTGCTCCTGGTAAATTGATAATGATCTTGTTACAAGCGTGGTCTCCTTTTAGAAAATGCCTGGTGACTTTTACTCTTCCAGTCCTCGCATGTAGACCACCACATTACTAACACCGCTTTTTCAAATGTCGTCTCCAGAAAAATACGCCCTGCTATATCAGCGTCATTACGGTAATTTCTGTTTTGAATATCCGCGGAAGTGGCAATGAACAACCGCCAGGGGGCTTGTTGTGTCATGGCTGCACTGTGCTTTATGAGCAACAATCACATGATCCATATGATTTCCCATCTGACAAACCGGTCTCAATCAACCAATACATAATTTACATCACAGACATAAGCAGCAAAAACATAACCCTAAGTGTACAGAATGGCAAAATTGGTAATTTGTGATATTAGGCTATACAAAATATACCGAATTGAATTAGATACAATGCCTTATATATATATATTTAGTTTCCTCTGTATATTTAGTATTAGTATTTACTATATTGTTATTGTGTTTTATTTTGATCTTGTATTACTTCTCTAATGTGCACCCGCTCCTGTGATAATGAAATGTCCCCACTGAAGGACTAATAAAGGATTATCTAATCTAATCTAGATGTTACCCGATTATTCAGATACTTTTAATGGGTTACATGTGTCAATCCTATTTGAATTGGAAGTGATTAGAAAATACCTGCAGTTAAATCCATTCATATTTTTATTAGACCACTACTGCTGCACTTCGTCCTACATTTCCCACTATTCTACATTATTAATCTATTTAACGGGGAGAGCCATCCCTCGTCCTGCACGGCTCCACTCCAGCAGGGGGCGAGCTCAACACGCGCGCGGCCGTACCGTAAGTATGAGGCTATGTGCGCACGCTGCAGCAGACTGCGGGCATTAGAAGAGTGAGTTTGGTGGGAGCGAAATACCAAAACACTCTACGCGTGCCCGGCTACTGATTGTAAACACCTGGCACCAATAATAATCTAATGTACACACAGTTGGTCGCATGTGGCACTGAACGCATTCCCTTTATAGACGACCCGGAGCAGCCGGTCTGCAGACGGAAGCCCACTCTACATGCGCGCATTTCTATGTGCGCCATCCCGACGCTCTCCTCCGGGGTCAAAGGGCCATCGAAACGTTTATCAGGAAACGGCAGAGCGGGATTAGCATTTGTTGTTGTTGTTCTCGTCGCTCCCTTTCATCTCCCTGTGCGACAGTCTGGTCGGCTGACCCGCGGACTGTTCTCATAGGCGTGCATCGAGAAGTCTCTCCACCGGCGAATGAATGGCGATGGCGGCGGCGAGAGCGGCGGCGGCGGCGGGGGGCCCGTCGTCTTTGTCCCGGTTTAGAGGAGCGCTGGTCGCGGCGGTGCTGGGAGATTGCGTCGGCGGAGAGTTTGAAGGCGCGGAGGAGGTGCCCATGGAGAGCGTGCTGCAGCACCTCAGCAACCTGGACGACGAGACCAAAGGGAACGGTCAGTGAAAGGACGGGATGTCATGCCGGAACATGACATCACGTTCCCGCACGACAGGGGGGTACTGAGAGATGCGTTGCACGTCAAACGTTAGGTCCTAAAATCACGCCTGTCATTACGCAAGACACCTGATGTTAATGTGGGGTTCATGGTATTGCATAGAGGACTTACCACCACTTAAACATCCTGTCGTCATTATTCTACCACACCTTCCATCAAAGTAATAGGAACATGTTGTACCCAGAAGGATCTCCACAGGTGTCCGCTTTTTAAAACTCAGGAAACTCACGTTTCCCTTTAACATCAGTTGAAAAATGGCATACACTCTTTACTTGACAAGCCACCAACGAATGTATTGATGTCTCCAATTTACAGACAGTGCGTAAACTCTAGTGATGCAAGCTGTTGTGTTTCTATGCCTGTGTGTGTGTGCGTGTGTGTGTGCGTTAGGTATCCTTGAGTACAGTGACGACACCGCGATGGCCCGCTGTGTAGTCCAGTCTCTACTCACCCGTGCCGGCTTCGATGAGCAGGATATGGCTCGCAGGTATTTGTGTGACGCCCACGCTGTCGACACCCACACCTTCTCTGTTCTGAAGGCTTGTGAGAGGAGTGTGGAGCGGTAGCACTTACACGCCAACTGAATCTGGTGTGTCTCACCCCTCTAGGTTCGCTAAGGAGTACAGTATGTCCCCGGGTCGTGGCTACGGCTCTGGAGTGATCCAGGTGTTGAAGAAGCTGTCCTCCCCTCATCTCAGTGACGTGTACCAGCCGGCCAAGGACCAGTTTAATGGTCGAGGTTCGTTTGGCAATGGGGGAGCCATGAGGGCGGCTCCCTTCGCGCTGGCTTTCCCCGATCCGGCTGATGTGAAAAGGGTGAGCAGTGGGCATCCATGGGGAGGGGGGGGGGGTAATTCTGCGTGAGAAACATTCAGCCGATTAAGTTAAATTCTCATTTCTCATGAATAGTAAACAATACATCTAACAAATGAGCCTAGAAGTTGCCCGTATGCCATGTCAAGTCCCACATCACCAGGACCCTGACTTGTCGGATGCAGACTTTGTGTTTTCTGATGTCTTTCCTTCGTCCTCTCCAGTGCGCCCGTCAGGGTGCCATGCTGACCCACTCCTGCTCTCTGGGTTATAACGGGGCAGTGCTGCAGGCGCTGGCCGTTCACCTCTCGCTGCAGGGGGCCATAGACAAGCCCCAGCAGTTCATGAGCAGGCTCATCACGGAGATGGAGGTAGTGGAGGGCAATGAGGAGACGCGCAACGATGCCAGAATGTGAGTACCGTCCGGCTCTAAGAGGGCCGAGATGTCACCGGATGTTCATTTGGCATATTTTATCTACTCGTGTATATTTTTCTTTAACACTGCATTTTCATCCAGCCTGAAAGAAGCCGAGAAGCCGTTCTGCGAGCGCCTCCACAGAGTTAGAGACCTGATGGACCGGAGCAAGGTCAGCATCGAGGAGGTCATTTCTGAGCTGGGTCAGTATATGTTCATCTTGGACTTTTTAACTTTTCATTAATGTTTTTTAATACCTATCCATCCTTTGCTGTCCCTCCAGTCCTCTATTTTTATTATAACTCTCTAGGACAGGGGTGTCAAATTCATTTTCACCATGGGCCACATCAGCATCATGGCCACCCTCAAAGGGTTGTAATTGAAACGTATAAAACGTATAAACTACTCCCGAGCATATTGTGAAATAACTCTTTGCATTTGATTATTGTTTATTTGAGTGTATAAATATTGTACATAAGACCATTTCGCTCATAGAAATCCATTTAATTTGAAACCTTCAAAATAAAAGCACAGGATATTTCTCTTAAATTTCTTTATGAAATGGTGATCGTGTGTCTTTTCAAGCTGTCAGGGGCCACATAAAATGACGCGGCAGGCCGGATTTGGCCCGCAGGCCTTATGTTTGACACCTGTGCTCTAGGACATTAATCTGACAATGATTTGAACAATTTATCCTCCGTCTTTAAAAGATGAGAAATGTCACCCGTATGTTCCCTGTAGCCCAAGTTGACTTATTCACATTTCGTGTTTTGTCCATTCAAAATAGTTATTTAATCAACTCGTTGATTAACCAACTGTTCATAACCACAGGATGGAGCTCCATTTCTTCATTGGGGATCTTGAAAACTCCCATTTTGTAGTTTTCGACGTCTCGCTGCTCTTATTAAGTTAAAGATTTAAATTGTGGACTGAGTTATTGGATTGTTCCAACATGTGTGATGGAACTGTTTTCTGTGTTGCAGCCTCAATGAACCCAGATATGTTTATTGAACATGTTTGCCCTATGGACAGCTCACGCTCTTATCTAAATCCCCCAAGCTTCTCGTAACTCTGTCCCCGTCCGTCCTCCCAGGTAACGGCATTGCGGCGCTCCACTCGGTCCCCACAGCCATCTTCTGCGTCCTCCACTGCCTGCAGCCCAGAGAATGCCTCCCGGCAAACTACGGCGGCCTGGAGAGGACGATGGCGTACAGCCTGGCCCTGGGAGGGGACACCGACACCATCGCCTGCATGGCGGGGGCCATCGCCGGGGCCCACTACGGCATCGAGGCCGTCCCTCAGTCGTGGATTCGGTGCTGCGAGGGGGCGGAGGATGCAGACGTGAACGCGGGCCGCATCCACATGCTGTACCGCCGGTCGCTCCAGGGGGGCGGCGGCAGTGGGACGGGGGAGCGGCGCTGCGAAGAAGCAGCTGAAAGCCGATCCAGCGCTTCTAACGGCTTTGAGAGGAAAGCCCGAGCTGAATGAATCTTCAGCCGGATATAGAGGGGGGAAAAGGCCTCTTGAACACACTTAATACCTTTTATTGTTTTTTGGACTTTGGTGGTTAAATGGGAACTGGTTATTACGGGAGACTATCTCAACATTGCAACATTATTTTAGTAATCGAAACGGCTCTATAATTATTATCAATATTTTTAATGAACTAAATAAAACTGCTAAAATTATCAGGTAACAGGATAGTGAAGCTAACAAACAAGAAACAGCAGATTGACTGAGTGAAAACTGTCAGACAGAAATGTGTTCTGAATACACACACACACACACACACACGCTCACACTCTCTCCCCCCCCTTGCCCGCTCTGTGTTGAACAATCCTTTGTCATGTGAAAGTTGCACTTTGAATTGGCCATGTCTTGTTTCATGTTTTTGGTGGATAACAACTATTTAATAAACTTTTTTTTTTGTATTCACGTAACCTGTACAAGTTTCTTTTTTATTTAAGACTCCAGAAATCTAATCTGTCAGGAATGCAAGCTCCATCAAGTTGTCTCATGACTGATCCTGTAGCTCAGCACAACTGCAGACATACAGACTCTAAATACAACACAAATGTGAGGTTGATGGGAATATCAATAGTTTTGCAGGTGTAGTCGACCCGATGATGAAAAGTAAATGGTCCAAAAGAGACGAGCCCGCACGCTGGTATCTGTGTGTTGGAGAACAGAACAATCTTCCTCCAGGTTTTAAATCTTGTGCAGTTCCTCCAGGTCTGCCCCGAATCCAATATGTCTGACCATTCAAGAAAACAAAATAAAGTGGAACATTGTTATACAACCCCGTTTCCGTTTTGTTGCAACATGTATTTCAAGTACATGTATCTACAGTGGGTACGGAAAGTATTCAGACCCCTTTAAATCTTTCACTGTTTCATTGCAGGTATTTGCTAAAATCAAAAAAAGTTAATTTGATTTCTCAATGTTCACTCAGTACCCCATCTTGACAGAAAACAGATGTGGACATTTTTGCAAATTTATTAAAAAAGAAAAACTGAAATATCACATGGACATAAGTATTCAGACCCTTTGCTGTGACTGACGCTCATATTTAACTCACATGCTGTCCATTTCTTCTGCTCCTCCTTGAGAGGGGTGTGCTCCTTCATTGGAGTCCAGCTGTGTTTAGATAAACTGATTGGACTTGAGGAAAGGCACACACCTGTCTATATAAGACCTCACAGTGCATGTCAGAGTAAATGAGAACTTTTTTGATTTTCACAAATGGCTGCAATGAAACAAAGAGTGAAACATGTAAAGGGGTCTGAATACTTTCCGAACCCACTGCATCTTTTATTTGGAACCTGGTTTTCTGTACGACAGTCAGCAGTAACGTTGCAGTTTTTATTCATATATATTTTTCACATGTGATTAAGATCATCTGCAAATACCGGTGGTGTTAAAAGCGCATCGTATTACTGAGAAACAGGAGGCAACGCTCGGTTCATATTAAATGTAAAATGCAATGTTTCCCTTTTTCTGCCCGAATCACAAGTTCTTCTCTGCGGGCGCGACCTCCAAGAACAGCTGCAGGAACACTGTCAACTTGGTCAACAGCCCCCCGCAGAGCTTGTAATGGATGAAGGGTACATAAACTATAGCTCCGCTTAAGATAAATAAAGTCACATAGAGGTATTCAATCTGAGGATCGTCAATGATGGGTGCCAGCACGAGGAATACTGCAACAATGATGACCAGTATGGGGAGTATGATGGGAACCTGTGGAGACGGGAAGGGACAGAAACAAGGTGATTCTCCAGTGTTGGAAAAAAAAGAGACTTTTTTTCTTCTTCTTACGATGAGAGTGGATGTTAACACTCACCCTGTACGGCCTGGGGAGCTCCGGCTTCTTGATCTTGAGATAGATAAGTCCGGACAGGGTGATGCCGTAGAAAAACCAGGCGGTGAAACTGACGACAGCATCGAAGAGGAGGAGTGTCAGGCCAATACAAACAGTTTTGCAGAAGATTCGTCGACTTGCACAACATCTCACTCACCTGAAAAAGTTGACGATGCTCTGGAAGTCTCCGGGGATCAGCACCAGCAGGGAGACGACGGTGGTGAAGATGAGGGCCGGAGATGGAGTCAGCCTGTGGATGTGAGCCATGGCCAGAATATCTGGCTACAAAGCGAACAGGGGTCTGGGTGAAACGCGGGGTCAGCGGTCCCGTGCTGGACGCTCTACTCACAAGAAGGGCCTCTCACCATGTGTCCTTCCCTGGCGGCGACGAAGCACACGCGGCCGCCGCTGAAGAACGTTCCATTCAGGGACCCGAAAGCCGACAACGCCGCGGCCACGGACATGATCCAGCCCCAGCTCCCCAGCACCTTATTCCTGTGGGAAGGAAGGGCGACATCCTCACAAGAAGCTGCAACCGCACCCGCTCCAATTTTTCAAGTGTATCACAGGGCTTGGATACATTAGTCAGGTTTTCTTTTTCTCTCAGTTCACAAAGGTTATTAATTTATAAATGTTCTCATATTAACTGACATTTAACTGTGTTCCCGTGAAGTGTATAATTAACTATTCTAGTAAATGCATGGTAAGCTCGATGACAGGGTGGACATTCAAGTCTCAGGGAGCACTGCTGCACATGTGGAAGAAGCGGTGTGAAGATTTTTGAAGATTCAGAAGAAGCTGTGTGAACTCTGACACGACTGTCTGGCACCGTCAAACTATGAGCCTCTCAGAGTCCGTGACATCAGGCGTTATCTTTGATCAGGACTTGTCCTTCAACTCCCACGTGAAGCTAAATCTCAAGGACTGCTTTTTTTCATCTATGTACATCTTGTCTCAAAAAGTTGCAGAAAAATTGGTTCACGGGTTTGTTACTTTTAGACTGGATTACTGCAACTCCTTATTATCAGGCTGCTCTAATAAGTCTCTTAGGTCCCTCCAGTTGATCCAGAATGCTGCAGCTCGTGTTCTCACTAAAACTAAGAAAAGAGATCACATCACTCCTGCATTAGCTGCTCTGCACTGGCTCCCTGTAAAATCGAGAATCACTTTTAAAATTCTTCTCTTAAGCTACAAAGCCTCGATTGGTGATGCACCATCATATCCAGGGGTGCACATAACTGGTACGCAGGTACGCATGCATGAAAATAATCAACGATGCGTAATGCCACTTGTGTTACTTCGCGCCTTTGCGTACTTGACCGATCTGATATTGCCCCCCCCCCCCTTTCTCTACTTATGGATGCATTTTCATCTCTCTGTTGCACATTACTAACTCTGCTTTCTCTCCGGAGTCCTTGTGACTTCACGTCTCATAGGGTCCGTTGGACCTGGCTGGGTCTGATGCCATGGCCCTGCTGATGCCCCACCCACTCCTCCTCTCTACCTCCATCTGCCTGATGGATCATGGAGGTCTGGATCGTGGTCCATGCCTACTACCAACTTTTCATACACTCTGTCATACTCATTGAATGTGTTGTTACTCTGTAATGATTCCTTCTGGTCACATGACATCTATTGCTTCTGTCCATCCTGAGAGGGATCCTCCTCTGTTGCTCTCCTGAAGTTTTCACACCTTTTTTTTTATTTCTTGGGAGTTGTTCCTGATTCGGAGTGAGGTCCTGGGACAGGGATGTCGGATGTGAACAGATTGTAAAGCCCCCTGAGGCAAATTTGTAATTTGTGATATTGGGCTATACCAAATAAACTGAATTGAATCAGGTGCTGTCTTACCCCCAGGTTACTGCGACTGCGCTGGAGGACATGAGCTCTCTCGGCGTCAACACCGTCAGGTAGCTCACATTCACCAGCAGATATAAGCCAGTCACCAGAGAAATGGCAATCACAACAGCCCGAGGAAGATTCACCTGGAGGAAAACCAGAGTTGTTATGTTCCGGTTAATGTGTTTGAGCTCACACAACGGAAACTACTGACACAGGAAAAATGCATCGACTTTCAGGTTGAACACATTTATTGACATTGGTACTATTTGAATGCTTTCTACGCAAATATATTTTCAATGTTTGGCCCCAAACATTTCCCAAATAAAGCAACAGTATAAGAAACGTCACAAATAAAGAAAAAAAGCACAAACGTTGCAGCTCGTCTCCTCCCAATGTCTTGGCTGAAGCTGGCGAATAAGTGTCATAATTCTCAATAACTTAAAAAGGATTAAGAGCAGGCACGTGCACAGATAGACCCCTAGTGGTGCTCAAGCACCAGTCCTTTTGCCCTGGATGAGAAAAGTTCCCTTTCTGCTGGAGCCCCTTTTTTTTCATTCATCAGCATTTAAGAATAAAAATGACTCTCTCTGTCATCAAGTCCCCCCAAATGTGTTTTGATATACGACGGGGCATTTATTTGAGTTCTTGTGAGAATTTCGCCCCGACATGCTTGTACCACATTGTTTTATGTGATATGTTTCTCTTTGTTACCTTCGCATTGAAAATGCGGAAGGTTATGTTTTGATCGCCGTGTATTTATTAATTTATTAATTTGTATGCGTGTTACTAGCAGAACTCAAAAAGTATTAAACCGAATCGCATGAAATTTGGTGGGATGATTGGTTATTATCCGGGGATCGATCGGGTCAAAGGTCAAGGTCATGAAAAGGTCAACATCTTCTTTTTACCATGTCAATTTTCATCCAATTGGCATGCAACTAATGCCAAAATGTTCATAATTCAATGCCCAATCTTGTGATATGCAAAGATATGCGCTCTACCGAGTGCCCGTTCTAGTTTTGTCTGTTCCAGTTTGACAAAGATCAATCTTGTTTGAGCATTCCAGAGGGTGAAATAAGTAAACGCAAGAAAAAAACAACACTTGTAATAACTAAGCCAGAGTGAGATCATTCCGGGAAATATCAGACTGAGGCTTTATAACTTTTTTTACAGAGGTTTGATATTTCACGGCATGACCGAGCGGTTAAGGTTAGTAAGTTGTTTATTATATGGCATTTTTCGCTCCTATCATTTTGTAAATAAAAACTAATTGTAATTGTTAATAGAAAACATTTCATTTTGTTTAGCTCTCATGTCTTCTCACGACACAATGTGTTTTAATTACTTGCTAACTTCAAGTTACAGCGATCAATATAAAAATCATTTTGCCGATAGGTGCCTTTTTTTTTGGTTTGAGCACCTGCCCCCCAAAATGTCTGTGCACGTGCCTGATTAAGAGGATATTTATTTTTGAGATGTTTGTAATAAAATGTCTTCTTGGAAAAGAAAAGAAAATGGAACAGACCGTGACCATCTACACTCATTGTTTAAATTAAATCATCCATTTAAACTTCAAATCACAAAATATACAGACCAGATCTACAGAAATGGTGATTAACAACCATCTGTGTGATGTGCAAACATCCACCTGCTATTAACACTGGCAGGCACACACCTTTGTCATTATTTTAGGGCATAATTGCCACCCTGAGTGTCCTTGTGTCACGTAGTGACGCCTGTGACCGATGGGACACATCTGCCCTGCGTAATCTTGTATCGTCCGCTGGGTCACTGGAGGCGGTTATTTTGAAAATATATGCAGTGTAACTAACACTCTTTATTCCCAAATATTTGATCTTATTTTGTTTAGTTTTTCGCAGGTTGCACTTTATTGTTATTATCTTGAAAATGTATTCAGTGCAAAACAGGTTGATTGCAGCGACAATACGCGAAATGTGAAGTGTGTTGAATGGTAACATATGTCATTAGCAGTGAAAAACCTGTAGATGTGACACAACACACAAGCTATTGCTTTTCTGAAAAGATCTAGTAAAAGATAAGGGCAAAATTAGTTTTAAAGTGTAATGATAACAGACCACTTTGCATTACTTATAACTCCTGTTTAAAATGTTCATTAAGCAACGTTATTTAACTCATAGAAATGTAAGGTATTCTATATACAGTTTGTTCATTGTTATCTGACTGAATGAAAGACATACTTGGTTATATTATATTATATGTGGTTACATTGTTATTTAAAAAATAAAAGTAATTGTGACAGTAAAAATAAATTGTTTTATAACAGTGTATTTTGATGAAACTTTTGTGGTTAAAAAAATGTCTAAAGAACGATTGGCCCCCGGGCATCTTTACTTTATCACATTTGGCCCACGTTGCAAAAAGATTGGACACCCCTGCCTTATCTGGATATGATCACTGTTATATAGAGTGATAAAGGAAAGATTTACGATCTTAATTACATCTACAGTTCATGCATAATTATATATTTTCTTTCTATTTGCCAACAGCATACATGTCTTCTTAAACAGATGAGTATTAGTGAACAGTAAACTCTTACTTCTGGGTGCTTCAGCTCCTCGGTTACAAAATTCAAAGTGTTCCACCCATCGTAGGACCACAAGCCCTGATAGAAAGCAATGCCAATGGAGCTGATATCAGCATTTGTTCCCTCAAAGGAGTTATCAAAGTTCTTAGTGTGTCCCTGGAAAAGCATCACGGCCCCTCCCAAAATGATCACAACCAGTGCCAGCAGTTTGACGACCATGGAAACCACCTGGATGGCGGTGGCCAAGCGGACACTGAGACAGTTGACTAAGGCCACCACCAAGATAGCCGTCGCGGCCGCGCACTTCACCGCGGCTTGTGGAGGGGTGCATCCGCTGTAAAAGGGAGCCACGACGTATTCAGCCAAACTCAGGGCAATTCCTGTGGCACTGGCAGGCCTCATGACAATAATGAAGCTGAAGACAAACATAAAGGCCACCACTCTCCCTGCTGTCCGCAGTATATAGATGTATTCTGCTCCAGACTCCGGTATGACTGTGCCCAGTTCGGCATAGCAGAGACCCGCAAGCATGGCTATCAATCCACAGCAAGTCCATATTATAAAGCTGGCCCCGGAGCTGCCGATGGCAGACAACACAAACTGGGGCGATGTGAAAATCCCGGATCCTATCATGGTTCCAGCAATGAAGGACACCGCTCCTATGATCCCCACTTCCCTCTTCAGGTTGAGTTTCTGTGTGTCACTTTCCATCGTTTGAGAGCTGCTGAGTCTTGACCGGCATTCAGAGTGAACACTAGATACAAAGAGATATGCCTGGAGCAACTGCTGTTGGGTAATGTTGAAGTTATACAGGAAGTAAATTAACCCTTTAATAGCCACTAGACCAAGGACTTTGCTCAGAACTTCATGCTATCTTCTTGTTTTCCCTTTTTACAGCAAAGTTTCCTTGATATTTATGAGTTAGTTTCCAAATCCGTGTCATTTGACATAAGTTTATCTAAAAAATAAAATCGTTAAAAAAAATCTTGTTCCGAGGTTATTGCTCTGGCAGTGTAAGACATATGCTGAGATTCTTCTGCTTGTCTTTCAATTATTAACAAGGCATGCATCAAATACAGAACATATGTTCTCCCTGATTTTAACAGTCCTGTTATTTGTAATGTCAATTGTGGTCTGTCAACAAAGATTTTCAAATGTTCAGTTAATACTTGAACAGTCAAAGACAAAAAACAGATAATGCGCAAAAAAGGATGTTCAATTAGTTTGAAGCTGTGTGTTTTTAGAGAGTAAACATTTGAATGCCACGTTTGGCCAATTATGACGGCCCTACTCAACTGACCAGACATGTTCCCCAATTGAGTGTATATATTCATATTTAACTTAACTCTCTCGTGTCACTCTGACCCACCAGAGTGATGGGAGAGGGTTAAGTTTGGGAAACATGAAAAGTCATTGTGTATCAGTGATTCCCTCTCTTGGTCACAAAAGAGTGAATCATCTCTTTACTCATCTCTGAACTGGTCTTGTTAAACCTTAGTGCTGCGTTCGACACTATTGACCATCAGTCGATTGGCATTTCAGGCATCGCACTAAGTTGGATTAAATCCTATTTATCAGATCGATCTCAGTTTGTATTTGTAAACGATGACGCCTCGATAACCACCAACGTTAGTCACGGAGTTCCACAAAGTTCTGTTCTTGGACCAATTGTATTTACCTTATATATGCTTCCTTTGGGCAATATTATTAGGAAACACTCCATAAACTTTCATTGTGTTGCAGATGATACTCAACTATATCTATCTATCAATCCAGAGGAGACTAACCAGCTCACTAAAATTCAAGCATGTCTTAAAGACATAAAAACATGGATGACCTGCAACTTCTTGATGTTAAACTCAGACAAAACTGAAGTAATTGTACTCGGCCCTGAGCACCTCAGAGATCAATTATCTGGTGATGTAGTTTCTATAGATGGCATTGCCCTGGCATCCAACACCACTGTAAAGAATCTCGGTGTCATCTTTGATCGGGACTTGTCCTTTAACCCTCCTGTTATGTTCGTTTCTTACATACAGCCGTGATGTTCCCGGGTCAATTTGACCCGGTTAATGTTGAATCATCCAAAAGTGGTCAGAAACCAACAAATTCTAAAAACTATAGTTTGTACATCATCACCAACAACATTACTAACAATTAAATCAGTTTTTAGTGGAATTGAGTTATTTACCCCTCCATAGATCAGTTCAATCAGGAGCACTCACTCGTTTTAATGAAAAATACATGTTCAAACAATTTTTTAGAAACATTGAAAGAATCTAAATCTAAATTGCATTAGTCTACCATAACATGTATTTTCTCCTAAATTTTATTTGCATTTTGTAATTTTTTTTCATTTTCATGGGGTGATGTAGATAAATAGAGATGAGACACCTGTGCTGTTCAGGGTCATAATGACCCGCCCACTGAAAATCAAGCCAAATGAGTCATAAAGGATTTGTATTGAAAGTAAACTTTAGTTATGTTTATTTTTAGTGTTAAGATGCATACATTATATGATAAAAGATGACCAAAGGCAAGCACACAGTCATCCTCTTGGTGCAGTCGTATGTATCTGCAGAGTGTAATGTTGTAGGACTTCTCAGCAACCATTTTGTATGTTTGGCCCTCCCCTGCTAAGGCGTGCGTGGAGTTTTCCCGCAGGGAAAAATGAAGGTTCCCGTCAAAATAGTGTCTGTATTTCTCGCACAGCTGGGGTCGTTAGAAAGAGAATGTGTGGGTCTGAGATTGGGATGAGACAGGGTGTGTGTCTCTCCCAGTCAGACAGACAGTATATTAGAAGTACTATAGGCCTACTACATATGTATTAGTTGGGACATGAAAGAAACCCTCACATTAGTGTCCCATGTCCAATAAAGATGTATTGAGGGGTAAAGTTAGAAGATGATAAACATTGTTTGTTCTGTAAAGTGTGCTTCTCATGTCGGGTGATGGGCTCACAGCAGGATAGAGATGGTTCCCATAACAACCACCTGATTCTTTTGTTTGAAGTTTGAAATGTGTACAACTTTATATATGGGGTTGTGAACGGGGTGTGTGTGTGCTGATATGTGTGTTTGTGTGTGTGTTGGTGTCTGTGTGCGCGTGTGTTAGTGTGTGTGTGTGTTGAAACTTGGTGGGTGGGAGTAAGAAAGACTGTCCTACATTTACAAAGAAAGAAATAGTCTAAACGTGACTTCTGATTACTTTTAGCCTTCACTTTCACAGCCGGGTCAAATTGACCCGGGAACATCATCTCTGTTATATAAACCTGCAGGGGGGGGTTGCAAATACATGATATTTTTTTACTATTTTTTTTAACGTTGATTACACTAAATAAGGTAAGCAGAAGAAGTTTTATACAGAAAGAGTACTTAGAAGTATTTTTCCTAGATTTTCAAACTTTGAAACGGGTCAATTTGACCCGCAACATAAGAGGAGGGTTAACTCCCACGTAAAGCAAATCTCAAGGACTGCATTCTTTCATCTACGTAATATTTCAAAAATCAGGCACATCTTGTCTGAAAAAGATGCAGAAAAACTGGTTCACGCGTTCGTTACTTCGAGACTGGATTACTGCAACTCCTTATTATCAGGCTGCTCTAATAAATCTCTTATGTCCCTCCAGTTGATCCAGAATGCTGCAGCTCGTGTTCTCACTAAAACTAAGAAAAGAGATCACATCACTCCTGCACTAGCTGCTGCTTCTAAAATCAAGAATTTCATTTAAAATCCTTCTCTTAACCTACAAAGCCTTGATTGGTGATGCACCATCATATCTTAAGGAGCTTGTAGTACCATATTGCCCCACTAGAGAGCTGCACTCACTAAATGCGGGACTACTTGTGGTTCCTAGAGTAGGATGGGAGCCAGAGCCTTCAGTTATCAAGCTCCTCTTTTATGGAAGCAGCTTCCGGCTTCAGTCCTGGAGGCAGACAGTCACCTCATGTAGATTAGACTGAAGACTTTCCTCTTTGACAGAGCTTTTAGTTAGGGCTGAGTCAGGTTCACAAAAGATCACAACATGTTTGGGAAGCAGGAGGCTCTGGTCAACAGACTCCAACAACTGATTTGACTGGTCAAAGGTCTGATGGGAGGGCTACATTTACACTACAAATATATGCTAAATATTCTAGAAAGTTGGATTTGTTGAACTTGTTGAATGTTGCCTTGTGTTCATTAAAACACTTCAAATCAACATCTCTCTGCTCATCATTTTGCCACAACACAATCTCTACACATGGTATCCTCTGACCCGGGAACCTCACCTCAATACAGGAAAAACTCCCACCCAAAACACCTTCTGGCCTACCAGGGGCTACAGTCCACGATATCATATCTACCAGGATCACAGGCTACTACAACCCCCGACACCACAATAAGGGAGCAATTGACAGAAGAAATACACAGTAAAATAAAAATGAAACAAAAAAAGGTGATATGCAGAGTCATATTTTGAGATAGCAGGTTCCACACTGTCTCTTTAAGAGAGGTGTGTGAAGGAGAGGTGCAGTAAGCAGGATGAAGAAAAACTTATGCTTGCTTTAACCAGGAACTTTTTTAATAAATGTTGCAAAACAGAAGAACAGTTCATTTTAAGGGTGATACACATATATAGATATTATACCCCACAAAATGATTGCTCCCACATTCCCTGATGTGACAAACAGTCGACTACAGGTTTACAACAAAATCTTCCCCCTCCAGAAATTCCATGAATGAGCTCTAGAGGCACCTCTGACCTCAGATGAGTTGTGGCAGTAACGGATTAAAAGGCAGTGGTCATCATTTCCAAGACACAAATGCATGTTAACAAGGATTTGTTGAGCTCCTAAATGACTGCATGCAGCTCTTTGCAAAAGATGTGTATGACTTTACAATACAATGAGCCAGCTATCTTTATGCAATGGGATAGCTTATGTAATTTAAACTGACCCATACTGTGCTCTCTGCTTTCCCCAAAGTATATTGTTAGAATTAACAATACAGTTTCTCTGATCTTGAATTCCCGAAGTATACTGTCTGACATGTTAAGCACGTGGTGAAAGATTTCCCCTTTGTTACAATTAAGTCTAAAGTCTAAAATGTTAGTGTCGATCTCTTGACTATAGTAACTCTTGGGCATGATAGTTAATTGTACAAACAGTTCATGCATAATTATATATTTTCTTTCTATTTGCCAACAGCATACATGTCTTCTTAACCCTCCTGTTACCTTAGGGTCAATTTGACCCCATTCAATGTTTAATGTCGGTGTTCTTTCGGGTCCCAGGCTGTTTTTCACTGTGTCAAACATATAAGAAATATCAACTTTTTTATATATTTAAAGGGCTATTTAGGTAGTCAACAAACAAACATAAAGTACCTCACACTTAAACTTGGAAAACAATATTAATTCTAATAATTTTCTGGAGGTTTTAATTGCTGGGGTCAAATTGATCCCAAGGGTAAAATATGTCAATAAATATAAAGGTAACAGGAGGGTTAAACATTGAATGGGGTCAAATTGACCCTAAGGTAACAGGAGGGTTAAACAGATGAGTATTAGTGAACAGTAAACTCTTACTTCTGGGTGTTTCAGCTCCTCGGTTACATAATTCAAAGTGTTCCAGCCACCAAAGGCCCACAAGCCCTGATAGAAAGCAATGCCAATGGAGCTGATATCAGCATTTGTTCCCTCAAAGGAGTTTTCAAAGTTCTTAGTGTGTCCCTGGAAAAGCATCACGGCCCCTCCCAAAATGATCACAACCAGTGCCAGCAGTTTGAAGACCATGGAAACCACCTGGATGCCGGTGGCCAAGCGGACGCTGAGACAGTTGACTGCCGTCAGCCCCAAGATAGCTACTGCAGCGACCAACTTCAACACCAATTGTGGAGGGGCGCAGTCGCTGTAAAAGGGAGCCACGACGTATTCAGCAAAACTCAGTGCAACTCCTGTGGCACTGGCAGGCCTCATGACAGCGATGAAGCTCTGGGTAAACATAAAGGCCACCACTTTTCCTGCTGTCTGCAGAATGTAGACAAACTCTCCTCCAGATTCTGGTATGACTGTGCCCAGTTCGGCATAGCAGAGCCCGGCCAGCATGGATATCAATCCACAGCAAGCCCATATTATAAAGCTGGCCCGGGGCTGCCGATGGCAGACAGCACAAACTGGGGCGATATAAAAATCCCGGATCCTATAATAGTTCCAGCAATGAAGGACACCGCTCCTATGATCCCCACTTCCCTTTTCAGATTGAGTCTGTCAGAGTTGCTCTCCATTGTCTCACTGCTACTTTCTCCTCATACTCATTTACAGTGGATCCAAGACATGTACTATAGCTATAGGTCCCGCGAAGTTACACTTTACACTACAGCAAGGTGTGGCATGGCACTTCTATGACACATGACAGAAGGCGGTGCAAAGACATGATCATTAAAACTGAATATAAAGTCTGCAGATTGCAGGCAAATAAAAATCACCTGAAAACATTAGATTAATCCACTGGATTTGGGTTTCTTAAAGGATTTTTGCATACATTATATCCCACAGCTTTAACGCTGTGTCCAGAAGATGGTTCATCAGATACCCGCAGAGTTCTCCTCTTTCCCAATAACCCATCCTTGGCAGTTAGTTGCATAACTTGTCGTTCTGAGTTTGTATTCATGGTTGATGCACTCATTGTAAGTTGATTTGGATAAAAAGCATCAGCTAAATGACATGTAATGTAATGTAATAACTACTTGTCCAGCTTTTCCAGGCATTCCTGCCACAAAGAGAAATTACTGTTTTGTGCCAATGCTTCGGCAAATCAACAAAACATTCTAATATTTCTGAGAACCGCTACTTAGCGTAGCCCTCAAACAAGCCCTTAGCTACAGGTTACCAACCATGCTTAAAGTTACTCATCGTTTTTTTTGCAAGTGTGCTTGTGGATGAACTTATATTTAGGGGATATCTGTCACATGGCAGCTATTCGTCTACTTCATTTAGCAAGTGCTAGCTAGCCACACGATTTGGCAGCAGTGGTAAAAGTATTAGTAGTTGTTGTATAAAAAGCGACAAAGTATGTTTAGGTAGGTTCGGGGTGGATGAGTCGAATACAGACATTTCGATCATTGGTGTTGGCCTGTGAGTTCTGTGAGAAGCCAATTTTTTTATTTTGCTGACTCATTATTTTCTGTGGTAAAGCCTATTTTGTTAGCATTTTAAATTGCAGTTGGTTACATAAGTAAAACATACGTAGGCTAAATGTCGAGTGTCTAATGTGTCCCCGGGTTGGGTCCAAATAGCATTGTGGGCAACGGATCCCTGGGTGCCTCACATATGCATGTTCATGATGTCTACTGTGTCGTCAATGGGTAGCTAAAGTTTAAACAGTAATCCATCATCTACTTTTAATTTGACTGTTTCAAGGTTGAAATGAGAAGGTTGTAAACATGGATACTTTTCTCATAAACATTCGTTTGTTCACCTTTGAGACTTTATTTCTCTAGGTCGACGACAGACAGTGGCAAAATGTCATTTCTTGATGGATTACTCATTGTTCTAGCACAGAGGCGTTTGTAGGATTCAAAGAAAGGGGGGGGGGGCAAGCCCCAAGAGGACCGCATGTCTGAGTATGTTTGCGTGCGCAGCAATTTTTTGCTGGGACCCGGATATCCATTGTTTACAACAGTTCATTGATTGGTTTAATCAGAAAGGGATTTTGCTCTTTGGTTTTGCTGCATTCAGTATATGCTAAATACAAGAGACAATAAGCACAATAACTTTAATTAAAACAATGTAATAAGATAGTACAAATGACACCCTGTTGATTGGACTCACCTCTGGACGTTTCAACTCTTCCGTAACATAATTCAGATTGTTCCAGCCATCATAGGACCACAGTCCCTGGTAGAAAGCAATACCAATTGGATTGATGGCCAGATTTGTGTTCTCAAAGGAGTCTTCAAAGCTTTCAGTGTGCCCTCTGATCAGCATCACCAGACCTCCTATTATAATGACTACCAGTGCCAGAACTTTGACCACCATAAAGAACACTTGCACCGACATTGAAAAGCGAACATTGAGGCAGTTCAAGCCGGCGAGCACCACAATCGCAATCGCAGCCACGCTCTTCACCAGCAGCACCGGGGGAGGGCAGTCGGGGTAGAAAACAGCCACGGCGTACTGAGCGAAACTCAGCGAGATGCCAGCAACGCCAGCAGGTCTCACAAATAACACGGAGCTGAAGATTAACATGAAGGCGACGACTGGCCCCGAAGTCCTGAGGATGTAGATGTACTCCCCGCCGGATTCTTTGATGACGGTGCCCAGCTCGACGTAGCAGAAAGATGCCAGGATCACCAGTAAACCACAGCACGCCCACACCACCAGACTGGCTCCAGGGCTGCCGATGGCGGAGAGCACCGTTTGCGGGGACATGAAGATCCCAGAGCCGATCATGGTCCCTCCGATGAGGGACACGGCTCCCACCAGCCCGAGTTCCCGCTTCAGGTTCAGCTTCTGTGCCGCGTCGTCCATAGTTGTTGTTCGGCACCTTTAGCGTAAATTGTATGGCCAAAGTCACTCTGGCAGTAACCCAGGGAGTTAATAACTACATGGTAGGAGGTATTTAACGGAGCCGGTTTGGCTTTGTACCTTATCTCTTTTCAAAAAGGGAGAGCATGGACTCTGGACTCTGTAAAGCGACTTCGGGTGTCTTGAGAAGCGCTATATCAAATAAATGATTATTACCTTCCCATTGAAAATGCGGAAGGTTATGTTTAGATCGCCGTGTATTTATTTGTATGCGTGTTATTCGCCTAACTCAAAAAGTATTAAACCGAATCGCATGAAATTTGGTGGGATGATTGGTTATTATCCGGGGACCATTTGATTAGATTTTGGGATCAATCGGGTCAAAGGTCAAGGTCATGGAAAGGTCAAAATCTTCTTTTTACCAGAGCACGGTCAATTTGTATCCAATTGTCATGCAACTAATGCCAACATGTTCATAATTCAATGCCCAATCTTGTGATATGTGAAGGTATGCGCTCTACCGAGTGCCCATTCTAGTTATTATTATTACCTGTGCATTGAAAATACGGAAGGTAATGTTTTGATCGCCGTGTATTTGTATGCGTGCGTGCGTGTTATTCGCATAAGTCAAAAAGTATTAAACCGAATCGCATGACATTTGGTGGGATGATTGGTTATTATCCGGGGACCATTTGATTAGATTTTAAGATCGATGGGGTCAAAGGTCAAGGTCATGAAAAAGGTCAAAATCTTCTTGAATCGCACGACATTTGGTGGGATGATTGGTTATTATCCGGGGACCATTTGATTAGATTTTGGGATCGATCGGGTCAAATTCTTCTTTTTACCATAGTGGTCAATTGATATCCAATTGGCATGCAACTAATGCCAAAATGTTCAGAATTCAATGCCCAATCTTGTGATATGCGAAGGTATGCGCTCTACCGAGTGCCCGTTCTAGTTATTATGTGCTTCTTGTTTTGTAAGCTGGACCCAGATGTGAACCAATCAGATCTCTGAGATCCTCTGACCCTCTTCTCCCCCTTTTTACCGCAAACTGACATCACCTCCACTAAAACAGACCTCATTTGTATGTTTGCATTTCATGTTTAATAAAAAACATTTCCGTGAGATTGTGTGGCAGAGCAATAATCTTATAAACTCTAACTTCTTCTGGCTTTAAATTTTCTAAAATAACAAAAACACACCCACGATTCATTTTTTTATTTTTAAAACACCATGCCACCAATCATGAAAAACTCATATTCATCTTAATTTTAGCACCATCAGGACACGTATTGCTACAAATAATAAGAAAGATCATCAAAATAATTAAATATATATATACTTTATGCCAACTCTGTAAACACACAGGTAAGCAGTGACTGATGCTCACACAGCATACAACAACCTTTTATGATCTCTTCACTCTGTGGCTTGATGTTTCTCTGCAGCTTCCGCCAACCATACATCAAACAAAGCCCCGTGAGCTTATTGTCCAAAATATAATGGAATGCTTTCTTCCACTTCCCTTACGTAAAATGTGTCGCATGACAATCCACGATCACAGACCTGCATTCAACATCTTTTCTTGTTACACTCATTTCCAGGTCTTCCCTCTGCAGCAGTGTGCAGTAGATGTCTCCCATGGTTTCATGACCTCCATCAGGAAGCTTTGTCTTCCCCTCCGGTGACGAAGAGGTGGACGGTTTTGTTGGAGTGCAGCATCTGTCCGGCCCGCTGGGCTCCGGTGACGGCAGCCAACTTGTGAGCGTCGTAGCGGGAGTAGAGGACCGTGCCGGTCCAGCTGGCCTCCTCCCCTCGACCCCCTGCTGCCAGCATGTTGCACACCTCGCTGTAGAAGTGGGGGTAGGAGGGCAATCCATAGAATATCAGGTTCTGGATCCCTTTGATGGTGTACCTAAAAAAGAAGAAGTGAGAGTTTCTGACAGGCTCAACAATTTATATTCAAGACCTTTTAAGACTATTCCAATGCTACATATGTCATTAAATACCTGTTACACAGACATACCAGCCAGAGAATGGAAGTATGAGGGAACACCACTAAACGTGATAGTCGAGAACAATTACGTGTTTTATAACACTTCTTCAGAAGGCCTATGCTAGTAATATTTTTTTATTTTCCTTCAGAAAGGTTACAATAATGTAATTCTCGTTTGAAGGACAATTTCAGCCTATTTACATGTTTTAATTATCAATAAACCACAATAAAGATGCTAGTCACGGGACATTAATGAGCCAGAGAAGAAGATCTGGAATGCTGACTTCACAAAACCTGAAGCGAGGGGTCCAACTCTTGAACTCTGTAAAAAGGGATATCTGTGTGTATCCTTCCTGTTATCGCAAATGGTGACATGTAAACTCTTAACAATGTAATAAAGACAATCTTTAAGGGCTTTACTATCGATGGCCTTGGAGTGACTCCAGCAATCAATATCACCAGCATGCTCATCGATTTCTACTTATGGCCTTCCACTAAACAGCCATCGTCTTTCATCAGAAAGAGAGTTGCTAAGCGCTGACCTCTTGTAGAAGTGGAAGCGTTCAGTGAAGAGCAGGAACTGCTTGTCCCCTTTCTCAAAGAAGTGTCTGGCTCGGGAAACCTCGGACTTGCTGGAATACTCGCAGATGCTGGTAAAGTTGATCTCCTCTTTCTTCATGTAGTTGCGCAACCGGATGTAGTCGAAGTAAGACGGGATGTAGAGCAGAGTGTGGGACATCACCGAGTCCCGGTACTGAGGCAGCACTTTATCGACAAAGAACTGAAACCTACAGGCAGGATGGGGAACAGCGGGAAGGAAAGAAGAAAAAAAAAATCACATTTTTGTTTGGATCAACCAAGCGTTTGTTAAGATCTCATGATCTGTTGCATATATTATTATCCGTTTACATATTTTTTATTTAGATCTTGATTTAACTAATGGAAGCTAATATCCTAAAAACAAGGTTTACCATAGACACAAAAGGAGTGCAACATAAAGTTGACATGAAATTAAAAAATACATTAATCCGTTTAGATAACATCCCAGGTCATATTATAAAGAATAAATGTGTTATGTTATGTAAGCTAGTCCCAACCAATAATATCATGCCATCCATCTCAATCAATCTGCAGCTCTTAGCGACCAGACGGCCGTGTCCTCGCCGACAGTGAAGCTCCAATGAATCAAAGCATTTAAAAACACCTGGTCTATCATATCTACCGACTGTGAAGGCGCCACGCGAATCACATGTGGGAACGCCTTACCGGGCGTCGTGGTCCATGAAGCTGTCGGAGGAGAACATCTGAAACACGTGAGGCAGCTGAACCAGCACCTGGCAGATGGAGCCTGTTTTTGGCATGTTCTTAGTGGCAATCTGAGGCAGAAACGACACAGGGAGTTATTATTAGTATTATTTAAACAACCTACTTAATCAAAAAGTATTGAAGATATTCAGCTGCAAACCCTGTAGTGTGTGTACGGCTCCAACTGCTGTGAACTAACTCAAGCAATGAGATCATTCCTGCCTTTAGTCGTGTGTTCAACTGAATGACAGCCCGTGCTGCAGCTCAGAGGTATAATACTCAACTGTAATGGGTACCTACCTGTCCGCGGTAGTTGGTGCAGTGCTTGGTGAGGATGTTGTTGATCTGTGGGTCCTGGATGGAGCTGAACACCAGCGTCTGCCGGTAGTGTCCGGCCCAGTTGTTCAGGTTCAACATCCTCACCCTGGAGAAGTCCACTCCATGGGAGTCCAGCGGCTGCAGGTTTATGTGCTTCATCACATGCTGCAGAGGGGTGGACAATGTCAACTTATTATTATTAAACATCCAACCTCTACGGACACCTTGACCACACCAGCTTTCGACAGTAACGCCCTCGAGTCAAACTCAAATTTAAAAAGGCTCAGGCAGTGCGTCTATTCCCTAAATGCCAAATTATAACAATTGTTGTTTACCAGCAGATGGCGCCACATCCGTCCCAACAGTAAAAAAACAAAACACCACCCTGCTGAACAGACGGCATCCCGCGGTCATGTCGAACCGGCGCGTGTTCTTACCAAGACGTGTTCCCAGTTCTGCATCAGAAAGACGTCCGCCTGCTCCACCACCAGCAGGTCGATGGAGGAGAGGAAGTCAAAGTCTCGCTTACTTTCCCCATCTGCTCCCAGCACCGTCCGGAGGCCCAGCGGTGACGCAATGATGATGTCCGACGAATAGAAGGGGGCGTACAGGCGTATGCTGCTCTTCACAACGGAGAGGCCTGGCGAGGAGAGAGACGGGGACAACGACTCAGACAGGAAGACTCGCTGGTTTGTCCACAAGCTGGTCGACTTCTGTGTGCACGACCGTACCGATCCTGAAGTGATCGTCCACGTTGCCCGAGAAGATGGCGCTGTAATCGTCCGGTCTCTGCAGATTGGGCGGCTTGTCGCCGGCCTCTTCGCCAAACTCTTCTTTGAACCTCTTCTTGTTGCTGACCACTATCTTCTTGCCTTTGGTCTCCAGCAGGCTGATGAAGGTCTGGACGACCCGCAGAGCTCCGCCTCGGAACGGAACGAGAATCAGGACCTGACGTAGTTAAAACAATCATTACGACCGGGCGGGGAAAAAATATGAAGTATACTGCGCTTTTGAGTTGAAGTGTTTAGAAAAGTGACGATAGCAGAACCTATTAAGGTACTAAATCATCCAGAGTGAGCCATACTGCCACATCTGCTGAGGCAATTAGGGAGTTCCTCTCAGATCGCTCATGCATGACTGCTGTGAGATATTATGTGTTCACGGTGAAATGTAGTTTATTTTACTCACACACCATGCAGGGACTTTTTTGCAGCAAGTAAAGCGCATGATTTCCGTAAAGTTACTTTGAGACAAATTTTCACATCAAAACAAAGTTTTAATTATTTTTTAAGTTGTACAATGTGTGACGACAAAATCCGTAATACATCTGAGGCTTGATTGGAGTGGGACACACACATTGAAGTGTGATCCAGCCTGAGGACAGTGGTCCAGATGGCTGTACATTAACCCTTGTGTTGCTTTAGGGTCATTTTGACCCGAATCAATATTACACCCTCCCCCCGCCTTTGGGTCATTTTGACCCGATTCAATGTTTCATCCTCCTGTTACCTTTATATTTACTAACATATTTTACCCTTTGGGTTCAATTTGACGCCAGCAATTAAAACCTCCAGAAAATTATTAGAATTAATATTGTTTTCCAAGTTTAAGTCTGAGGCACTTTATGTTTGTTTGTTGACTACCGAAAGAACACCGACATTAAACATTGAATGGGGTCAAATTAATCCTAAGGCGGAGGGAGGGTGTAATATTGATTCGGGTCAAAATGACCCTAAGGCAACACAAGGGTTAAGATGTATAATTTGTGTGAAATGAGTATTTGATTTCCTGCTGCAGTACTCTTGATATTTGAGACTTAAACCAGCACAATTTGCAACGGAAGGAGAGTTTACAAAATGTGCTAAGAGAAATATTAAATGGAGCTTTGTTAAAAAGCCAAACCTAGAGTAGCCGGTCCTTTACCTTGGGCCGGGTCAGTCCTTGGTCTCTGGGTTCGTCTTGCGGCTCAGCTCCAGGTTTAGTTTTGTTTTTCTGCTCCCTTAGCAGCGCGTTGTGAGCCAGGACCCGAGAGTTGGCCTTCAGTATGTGATTGAGCACGTGGAGGCAGTACGCAGTGCAGACCTGAGGGCCATGGGTCAGAGGGCAGGTTTCTGGGTAGTAGAGGTCCTTGTAGGAGCCCATAAGAGCTAGCAGCTCAAGCTGCAGGGGGCTGATCTCACCAGTCAGCCCCTGAGGGTTGGAGGTTTGCTTCAGATCCTTCCAGCGGGTCTTCAACACTTTGTGGATGACTGGCAGGTTTGTGTCTTTTTGTGAGCCGATGGCTCCAAACCTCTCCAGGGGAAAGGTGGAGAGTAAAGTGCCCAATTTTGGCCACTAAATGTGGGGAAAGGCAAAGATAGTAAGGCACATCAGCTGCAGTTTGAATTAATTTGAATGAAAGAAAGCGGTTTGAGTTCACAGAACGTTGTATTTAATACCGTGATCTGGGCCTTGGCTCTGCTGCGTGACGTTATCTTCTGCACGTCCTCTTCTCCAAGCTCTGCGTCTAAATGCTGCAGAAACATGTCTGTGTGGACAGAAAGACACGGTCAGACACGCCGCAGTCAAACCACAAGCCTCAACTTCATCATTGAGCAAGGAGGACATTCACTTGACAAACTAAATCACATGAAATGCAATACAGGGATCATAAATCAGACAAAACTAATGACTATAAAACTGTTATTTGAACAGAATTTTCGGAGCCGTGGTAGCAGTACCTTTGCCGTCGTGCTGCTCTGCAGTGCTTTCAGCGTCTCTTTGTCCTCCTCCATCGGGTAATTCGGTCTCCAGACAGAACTGGGTCTCATGCTCCTCGTCTACGAACTCATCCCCCGCCTCCTTCTCCTGCCCTTCAGTCACAGCCGTGTCTTCTCCCGCATCACCACTGTGCTCACTGTCATCATCACTTTCCCCTGCAATGAAAAAGAACAACAATATTCAGTTGACTGCAATATGTTGTCCCGCACTGTCTGAACTTTAACAACTCACCTTCTTCAAGAAGCTCCTCTTCTTCATCTTCCTCCTCGTCGGTGCTCTCCTCTTCGCTCTTGTCATTACTGGAGGGTTGACAGAGAGTAGAAAGAAGCTTCTCGTAGGCGGTTTTCTGCTCTGGTTCCTCCTCTTCCTCTTGCTCCAGCTCATCAGGCTCAGCGTCTGACTGTACTGGGCTTGCCGTCTGTAACAGAGGGGAGGGCATAACACATTTACATTTGTATATTATTATATTGGCGTTGGAAAAATATTACACAACTGGAGGTTAACAGCAACACACACACACACACATATATATATTACTGCCACGGAAAATGGCAGTAATATATTATGATTTTTATCATAAGGAATTGTAATGCACTACTCACCAGTTCCAATATCTCAGTTCTTTCAGGTCTTGCACCGACTCTGTCAACCAAAAAAACACACACAAAGGGAAATTGAGTTGCTGAGACCACTAGCACCATCAATTACGACCACAAAGTTGACTAGAGGAAAAGCAGTCTTAGTCCTCAGGGCTGCTTGTTGACATCTTACTATTAGATCATACAGCGAACAACTGAGAACAGGATGCATTTTGGGAGAATGGGTTAAAATAAGATGAGCTAACGTTGTGTTAGCTAATGGATGCTCCACTTTAATTTGAACAAATACGAAATTAAGAGTTCTCTTGGGAATATCAAACAGCTACATTCATAAATACTGCATAAACTATATATGTATATTGGGGAAACCCCAATTCGGGTGTGTCTATGACGTTAATGCTCAGCTCAGGATAGTTGTAAATAGTTACTAGTAAAACCATATCTGACATATAGTTAGTTAGTTAACACACTGCACAGTGAACGCCAACTCAACGTTAGCTAGTTGGCGAACATAAAAGTAGCTGCATCTTTAGTTAAAGACTGCGCGAGGTCCGCCGCGCCGCTTACACGTCATGGAAAGGATGCTCTTCGCCGAACTCCTTCAAGTGTTTCTTCTGCTTTTTGGTTAAAGAAGTGAAAAGCTGTTTGTTCTGGCTCCTTTTCCCCATGTTGACAGTGTGCTGCACGTGTGCTCCTCCAGCTTCTTCGGTGGTGGTGAATCAGTAGCTGTATGACCGCCACCTAGTGGTCTGGTGTGAAGTTACATCCTGGTCGACAGTAAAGGTTTGATGGGCCTGACTGAAGAAGCTGTCTCAGTTCTGTTTGCGCGCACTTGGATACCGGGTGGTATCGCCCGCTGACGGTAGAAAGGGTGAACAGTTTGTGGGTGGTGGTTATTGTCTTCATCGCTTGGGCCTGGCCACGCACGCACTGGTGTCGTCCAGTCCAGGATGGAGGGAAACAGTGTCCAGCGATGTACTGTGCACCACCCACACCCTGTGCCCCCATGCCCAGGGCAGCAGTTCCAGACGGTGGGCGTTGTTGGGCCCTTTTCACCACGTGTGTGTGGTCATCCCCATGTCCTCGGAGTCGGAGAGAAGCCGGAAAAGCTGCTGACCCCTACCTCAACCCTCCTATGGAGATGGGGTGGTGTCCTCCTCTCCTCTCTCTGCTTCCTGATCAGCTCCCTCTTTGGCTTTGCTTTGAGGCTGTTCTCCCTGTTCTCCTGGCCCACTGTTACCCCACTGTGTACTCCTCCCCTCGTCGTCTCGTCAGGCGTCGTCGTCGACGTTTGTGTCCCAGGCAAACTTGGTGATGTAGCAAACTTGATGATGGCGTGACGTGTGTGCTGGGTGTAGGGAGTGTACAGGGGCGGGGAGGAGGAATCTCCCTGAGGCTCCGGCTCCCGTGTTGAGGTGGGGTTGAGTGGTCAGCCCACCTGGTGGTACCGCTGGCGGCCGCCCGACAGGCAGCAGCACATGGTGGTAGCAGGCAGGTGCTGCACATGGTAGAGTGCAGGAGCTTGGCGGAAACAAGTGTGGCGGGCTGAGAGGGAACAAAGCTGTAGAGCACATTGAGCAGTAGTTCCTCACCTCCCTCCAGGAAAGGCAGGTGAGGCGGTGCCATGGGTGCCGCGGTGTCGGTGGATCTGTTTGGTGGATCTGTTTTGACGATATACAGGCGCGCAATGCAACAAGAATAGTCAGTCGACAAAAATCCTCTCGATGACCAACCACTGAAGGTGAGGACCAATCGGGTTCCAGTCAGGCAGGCAGGTTACCTTTCAGGTAGACAGGCACAATTTGGGGACAGGCAAAGGTCTCAGGACAGGGAGAGGTTGAAGATGTCTGCGACTCCTGCCAACCTGGTCTGCACATGCTGAGGCGAGGCGCCCCGTGTGGTCGGGGACCTGCTGCTGCCGGATGTCCACCCGCTTGAGGCTCTGCGCCACGCCGCTCTGAGATGATCAGCAGGCTGGTCTCCTCGGGCGCTGCTCGCGGCCGGGTGGCCGGCCGAAACCGAGGAAAAGAGCATTTAGGCTGCCTGGGAGGAGGGGAGGGAGAGTTCTCTTCTTCCGCTGTTCTCTGAAGTCCCATCAGGATTGTGCCCCACCTCTCCACACTTCTCTCCGTCGCTTCTCTTGTTCTCTTCCTCCACCTTGTTCCTGTTGGGCGAGCCGATCTGGAGGTGAGGTCGTCGTCGCGAGTTTTGTATTCCGCCATATTGTCCGGGCCATGTCAGCGCGCTCACACCGCGCGCAGCAGCAGCGTGCATTGCCACGTTGATCCACGGTTTCTTTTCTGGTAAGGATAAATCGATAGGTAGGAACACGAGGAATATGCTTTTCTTGAAACCCGTGACGAACGACTGAGTGGCGGCGTTGTCACTGGTTGTTGTGTCGCGCGTCCCAACACACTCGAAGCAAGTCCGTTTCCGCTCCGTGTGCGCGCATATCCCGACTCCGCCCGACCACGATTGCTGCACTTCCTTCAGCGTGATTGGTTACGTTGCTTGCCTGAGCCCTGTAGGCGGGTCAATGAGGGCGGGAGCGGAGGTTGTATCGCCGGGCGTGGGAGGAGGAGGCTTTGTAAGGAGGAATGCGGGGTGGTGTAGGTGGGTAGAGAACCGCCCCTTTTGTGTTGCTTTTTGTTGGTGGTCTCCAGACAGGAACAGGTTCGCTGGTCCCATCGTTTGAAGCTTGGCCCTGTTCCCTGGCCGAATAAGTCTGGACTCCCGCGCCGCTTGGTTCCTTCAGCCCTATTGTCGTGTTAGCTTGGTAAAACAGCTACAGTAGATTCCATGGTGGCACTGTGTACCCGCTTGAGCCACAGAGGTCGAAGACACAGAGAGAGTATAGTACTTCAGTGGAACCAAGATTAGTTTGTACATGTACATACCCCCTCCCACGTTTCTTTCTTTAGAGAGAGACATGCCCGCAACCCCAGTTTACTTGAATACTGTCGTCTCGATGGCCGAGTCGGCAACACGCTCCGGCATCCATGTCTCCGTAAGGCAGAATGATGCAGTGTCCTTAGTTTCGGTGGAATTTGGCCTGAGCCCTGTAGCTCGCTTATGTGTTGTCCAAGACTATTTTGCCAGTAAAATGGTGGGTGGGGGTATGGGCCGATTTCCCTCACGCCTCAGCACGCCCCGCACGCCTCCCTCCTTCGACGCCCGGCGGATAACGCTGCGTGAATAAATGGTAAAATGGGCGGTGCGGGTTGTTCCTGGTGTTCCTGGCGGAAACTGTTGAAAAGTCAGCAAAAAATGATCAAATGCCGCAGCAAACTGTCATCCAATCTCCAGTAGTGTACGCTTTGTGCAAAAACCCGGCATGCCAAATATTAATAAAAAAAAAAAAATAATGAGATAAAAGCATCAGCAAAAACCAAAACCCATCACGTGATACCATCACATGCGGCGCACGTATATGCTCATATGTTGCTTGTAGTCTCCTGAGATATACAGTAAATAAATGTATATATAAATATAATATATATATATAAATATATATACTATTACATATATATAATAATAATAAATTATAATACATATAATATATACTATAATAATATACTATATAGGCTATCGACTGCAATGGATTTTATATGAGGCAGTCAATATGTTGTGAAGTGCTGACGTTCAGCTTTATTTCATTGGATATAACAAAACTATTGCATCACCTGTATAAGAATTGCAGCCTTTTGGTGTTGCTAAGCTTGCCAATACATTCCTTACTTTTAGGAATGAACCAAACTGTTGATTTGGTCAATCCGTTTCTATCTGATAGGTGTCGTCTGTCAGCTTTTGAATGGCCTCCTCCTCTTGCATGGTCACCTCTTTGGTCCTCATTCTGAGAGTTCCCTGCTACCAAATGCAAATTCAACATTTTTAATCTTCTCCAGACCTTTTTATCTGATTTATTTTCAGGAAGTAACAAGGGAACAGGCCAAAACTGGCCATCTAAAATAATTGATAGACAATTGCCAACTTACTTTCGAGCCTCTGAAAATGTGGAGTACTGTGTAAAAATGGCTCTAATTCCTAAGCGGTCAATGCGATTGGTTTGTATCTGTTGTATTAAAGCTGAACTACATCATTTCCAATCTGTGTATGGTCATGTAAAGAGGAAAATAGTCAGAGTCCAAATACGTATGGCCCGTACTGTATGTAATTATTATATTCAGTGACAGCGGGGTGAATGTGAGGCTGCTGCACAGAAGGTTATCTGTAGTGCTTTAAGGCTCCGTGTTGAAAGTTAAAGACAGGCCTTGTCTGAAAACTAACCTTGATCAATTATTGAACATATGGTAATATCGATTTACTGTTTGCCTGTTTTAGCTGTTACCATGACGGCTGCTCATGTATTATTAACCATGCTGGTGTCTAGTGCAGACCACTATGGCTCGCTGAACGAGCGCGTCTGGCTTCTCCGAATGGCCCGTGAAGCATGTGAGGCGCTCTTGTCTTTCAATGGAGGGGCCCGAAGGGAAACGGGAGAAACAAAAGGCTGGCAAAACCGTTCGGTTTAGAGTCGCGTCTGCCAACAGCGGCCGGGTCTTGGCGGAGGTGTTCAAGGACGAAGCGTCCCGGTGCGGCTCGCCGTTGGGCTCGGTGGATTCGGACGGCACCAGCAGCCCAGGGGCTGAGCAGGGGAGCGAGGCCAACAGCCACCTGAACGGCCTGGCGGTGGAGGCCGCGGACGCCAACGGCTGCGAGCCCGACGACCTGCTCCGGTACGCCAGTGCCAAGAGAGCGACGGTCTTCAGCAACAAGCGGGTCAACATCTGCAGCAAGAACGGGACCATACGAGGAGTGAGGAACAAAGTGAGCGCCGGCCAAGAGCTCTTCAACAACCTCTCCGGCATGTACTCCGTGAGTATGGCTGCAGCGCTGAGCTGGAACACCTGGGGCAGCTTGTGTTTAGGTCACTGCCGGTGGGCTGTGCGGGGAGCAGATGGTTTTAAAGACGTTTCTTTGTGGCACATCGAAGGATTGAAGATGATCTAAAATACTGTGAATCAGAGTGTAATCTTGTTAAGTCATGACCTGTATTCTCTTTCCCTTCGTCATCAGAAAAGAAGTAAAACAGCTTGGAAGTAGCAGTTTAACACCACGTGGGCAACAGGAAGAAAGACTCCCGAGCTGAAGGTTCAAAGTTCAAAGTTCTCTTTATTGTCAATTTCCCATGTTGAACATACAGAAAATATAAGACGTTTGTCTCATTTTTGTCTGACATAAAATGAAATAATATGAATAAAGTGATAAAGTAATAAATACATTTCAAACAGTCTACAGTTAACAACAACAAAGAACATTTACACAATGTACATTTGACAAATTAAGAACTACAAAAAAAGACTGTCTGTACAGTAGCAGCAGTCGGACAAAGATGAAGGTTGTGGGTTCAGTTTGGTGCACACAGACTTCCTTCTGCTGACTTTCCAAGTGATTAAAACAAACCCTTCAGTGTCTTCTTTTATGGCCATATAACATGACACGGTCCAGTTCTTTAAATCAGATTCATCTCCCTGGTAAGGATACAATAATGATGCTGTCATACCTGATAATTTGTATTTTCTCTTAAATTCTTACAAATGTAATCATTGGAAACGCCCATATGAAACATTTCCAAATGTATGCCGCCACACTTACGGCATGTGACTTGTCACTGAAACCAAATAGTGGAACAAAAGTGCATTTGATCCTCTCTGCCTTGATGAAAAAAATGATTTTTGTATTTTTTTAAAGATGCTGTGAGTATAATTGTGAATTTCATATGATTTTGATACATGGTGGAGTCTCTCTCATGGCATATTGTTGAATTAAGTGAACATGCATGTTTTTCTAAGTATTTTGTAATTTGGCATGCTTCAGATTCTTTCCTGCCCATAATTCAACTTCACTATATAAACCTGCCTTTGTTTTAAGAGGTTGATATGTTTGTATTTCTCATTTCTCTGTCGCAGCAGATTTCTATGTTCAGTAGGTTGGATTCAGAAATTTTTTGATAAACAAACTGTAAAGTTCTGTTCTGTGTCTTCTCTGTGTCTCCTCTGTCTCCTTGATTGTGTCATTCCCTGCACCTGCCCTCAGCCACTCTCGTCTCGTTAATGTCTCATGTCATACACCTGTTTCCATTTCGTACACCTGTTTCCCCCCCTATATATTGTGCCACTCCTTCCCTTGTCTGTTGCTGGATTGTTGTCTTTTTCCCGTCGTCCTGTGTTTCGTGCCTGCCTGCCCTGAACCCCGATTCTCTGCCTGCCCCTTTTTGGACTTTGTTGTTTTTTGTGTGGAAACGTTTGCCTCATTAAAGAGCACCTTTTTGTTTATCTACACTGACTCCTCGTTTCCTCTGCACATGAGCTCCTGCACCTCCCTATACCTGTGACGTCGGCGTGAAACAAACAATCTTATTTTAAATGATCAATTGTTTCCTCAGTTGATTGATTCACCGCTTGTATTCTGACATCTCAGAGAATAGTGAAAGAAATGTTGATTCTTTAAAGGCCAAGGTAAATGTCCTTCGTCCAACCAAGAGTCCAAAACCAAAATATATTCCATATGATATCTAATTTAGAAGCTGGTACGAGGTATTGTTGACGGGGGGGGGGGGGGGGGGGTGCTAGTGACTTTTTTTAGCTCCATCCCAATGCGCGCAGACCGGCGTCGGAGCTCTGCAGCGGAACAATCGATCGGCGTATTGAGCACCCCTGCATTCAAGCATTAAATAGCCGAGAGAATTCGATGTGTGGCGGGAGTGCGTGAGATAAGACCGAAATGCGTGAGTCTCACGCTCAATGCGTGAGACTTGAGAGCCCTGAAAACGTGTTCCTTTGTAATTGATGTAAAATGATATTCAAACTTAAACCCTTTGAAAAGTAGTGCAATAGAATAATTGTCTGCAGTGTGAGAGGCTGCACTGCCATCTGCTGGCAGAGGACTTTGCGAGTCTTTTTTGCTTTAATAAACCGTGCATGTGTTCTACTATATCATAAATACAAGCAGTGCTGCCGCTAGCCATGTTGGTGCCCTAAGCTTAACTCCTTCACGATGCCCCCCCTGAGATAGGAAAGTGACCCGCGGTGTCGACGGGGTGCTCGTGAGTGTGCTCACCTGTGCGCGCGGATGTGTCGGCGCGCATCACAGCAAAGCGATGCGAGCCGAGAAGTGTTGCCGGGGAGGGGGGTGCTGAGCGATTAAATATTACTCTTGTTCTGCCTGTTTTGTGATATACGTGCCTAAAAGGTGCCTAATATTTCTAGACTGAAATAATATCGGCCTTATAATTATTATAAATAGGATTTTTTTGGTTCCCTTTTTTGTGGTGCCCCCTCAGGACTTGGTACCCTACGCACAGCGCGTAGTGCGCGTTATGGGAGCGGCGGCGCTGAATACAAGCACATCTTATCTCTCAGCAGAAAAAAAGTGTGATTCTCTTCAGGTTTTGATCTTCTAAGGCCTTTTACTAGCTGTTCTTCAAACCTCTCAAACTCATCGAGCGTGAACTCCTTGTTCGGGCATCTCTCCCTGACATTAGATTAGAGTTGTCAGCATTGAGAAAACCAAATAATAAGACAACAACGTAGAAGATACACTTTAGTTTGGATAGGATTCTGAACTTGAACAGACCCCTCCCCCCATTCTGAGTTAACCCACGTGTGCACGTTCTTATGTCAAGCACTTGTGCGCGCGGCCGAGAGACCAAACCTCTAACCTCATGATCAGCGGCTAGTTGCTGTTTTCCTTCCGCTGACGTTTATCTGGAGGTAAGTCACATTTTGTCAGTGCATTAATGCGCGATGTGATCGGCTTGTGCCGGCGGACTCGGAGCTTACAGGCCACGTGATTAGTAACTCGTGTTTACGGAGCGAGCGTTTGCGCCAGCTAGCTAGCTGAAGGGTATGGCCGTGTCCTAGCTCGCGCCGAGAGCCGAAAGTCTATTTTCTCGTGGAATATAAAGTTGAACATAAAGCGACATTTGTAAATGTGCAGCTTCGCTAGGTGCAGGGTAACTTGTTTTCTTCCATCCTGTGAGCCGAATTGAACATGTTTGGGATGTACGTTAGCTACGGTAGCTACCGCTAGCTTACTCCAAATATAAACTAGCTAAATAATTAAGTTATTTAGCAGTTAAACGTTTGATTGACCGTGCAAACAAAAAATGCACATTGTGTGTAACGTTCGCTGTTAACATTAATAGCTTGACACTTCATGATTGATTCTAATATTGCTAGCTGATATTTTTTAAACTTGATGGTTTAGCAAATATTAACTTAATGATATTTATGAGGAGTCTGCTATTTAAGATGCCACATACACATGTATATACACGTATAAAACGTCGTGCCACATTTTATTTTGGTGCATTTGTATCACTGACCAATTTGGTGTCTTTTGACACTTTTCCCTGTTTATTTTCAAATATCAAATCCAAACCTCGCGCTAACCTCGCGAGAGTTTGAAGTACCGCCGGTGTAAAGTGTGTGAGGCCTCTGTACTGGCTTAACTGGGCTTGTGGGGATTTGATCCATGTTAGTCATTTACTTCTTATTGCTTCTACTTATGTAGGATGACAGATCTAACAAAAAAAGATATGACTATTTATTTTGTATTTAAATATGCGATCATGAGATTTGTATACATATTTTAATGAATAATCAAATAAAATATTGTATTACTTTGATTTAACTCCATGACTATTCATATTTAATATATGTTTCCGTTTTCTAAATGATAATCTGAATGTGACTGATGATCTAATCTTTTTCTTTTCTTTTCCACAGACGGGGATAAAATAACAAAATTGCCACCAAACAAAATGAATAGGCTCGATCCAGCAATGCCATTGAAACCTCAGCCTGTGTGTTTAAAGATGATCTTGTGTGAGAAAAATACCAATCTCCACCAGAGAGAGTTCAAAAATCCTTTTTTAAATTTTAAAATAGAATTTGGAAACGATTGTTCCAAGAAAAGACCATTGCAGGATTCAACTTCTGATGATGGCTATGAGACTCCAGCAAAAAAGACGTGCAGTCCAAAGGATCTGTCCCTGGACCTTGGGTGTTTCATGGACGACAGCAGCCGAGACGCCGCAACAGGGGACTCGGTGTCACCTTCTGCCATCTCTCTGCCTGCATTGTTAGATAAGGTCCAAACTATTCGTAGTGAAATAAATGAAGGTGCAGGTCCCCCGCTCCACGATGTGAAATGTGGGCCCTCAACAGAGCTGGGCGTCCACAAACCGTCCGTACCACACGGTTTGAGGTGTGATGATGTCCTCGTGAATCTTCTACCTGCCTTTGACTGTGATGCTGAAGACATCTTGTGTCTCGATCCCAGTGACAATATAGAGAGCAAAAGTCCAAGTAACAACACATTTCTACAAAACCTGTCTCTTATTATGAGTGGGTCAGTGTTGGAGTCTCATACCACTCATGTAGAGGCGTTGGAAGGAAATACTGAAGAAGCATGGGATATTGGTTCCCCCATATTTGAGTCATCCATTTTTCAAGCTTCAGTCGTCGGAGAGGAAGACATTTTAGAAAGTAGTTATGAGACTACATTGCCCCTCCAAGTTAAGGTAAGCTGTGCACCAGGAGGTACTGATGTGGTACTGCACACATGCAGTCATGTTGTTTTCCTTTACTGCGTTCACTTGGTACAATATGTTGTGTGCATACCGTATATTCACACGCACACAACCTGTGTGCTTTTTTTCAAGGTGAAATCAGTTGTTGTGGATCCCAGTCAGCGGGCCTCCAGCAGTGAAACGGCAGCAGCAGCACCTCCTCTCCTAAAGCCGAGCACAGATGAGAACAGAGGCTCCAGGACTGTCAAACTTGTCAGCAGTGCCGTGAGGTACTGCAGTAGCCTCTGTCATGTCTAGGGGGCGCTGCCCGACCAGATAAATTGCAACGTGGAAGTATTTGGCCATAGCTCAATGGAGGACAACTTTGTCTCTGCTTGATAATGGTCTAACCCAGGGGTCGGGAACCTATGGCTCTTCTGGTGAAGGCAGACAATTTTGAGTTTGAAAAAAAAATCTCTGCCCGCCCCCCTGTAATTTTCTCTATTGCTGCAGATTACAGCAGAAGTAATTTAAGGTCCCTTTTCTTAAAGACGTCTTTGTTCTTTTATTAAACTAAACAGCCGTGTGTTATTGATCGTCTCTACACAACAGTCATTTCTGTCTCTACGTGTTAACACTTCTCTCGGCTCTCCGTCTCGCGCGCCGCAGAGCTCCGATGCCGGCGCGGAGCATAAAAAAGTCACCTGCACCCCCCCTCGTAGCATCATGCAGCACTAGAAGTCGCATTATTATACGTTACAAATACTATATGGCTCTCAATGAAATATATTTGGCTTTTATGGCTCTCCCAGTCAAAGGTTCCTGACCCCTGGTCTAACCCGTCTACCTATTGTCTCTTTCAGGCCGGAGGGCTTTGGCAGCGAGCGGGAGTGGGATCACGCGAAACGGCTGTACGCCCATTCGGTCACCAGACACATGAAGGAGCATCAAGGAGAAAATAATGGTAGCGCGACCTATAATGGAATTTTACATCGCAATGCTTTGATGCACCATTAATGTGAGAAATACAAAATAAACGGTACAGATAAACATCCCATTTGTGTTCCCTCAAGGTGTGATGTCTGAGCTGCTGACCCTGATGAACCAGGTGGCCGGCCAGAGACAAGGCCCCGATGGAAAACGGTGGCATCATCCCTCGGATCTCACGCGCAGGTACATCATTCTCTGTATTTGTTTGCATGGTTATGCAGAGGTGTGAATTTAAAATGGCCCCAAGGCAGACCTGTTGTAGCCACCGTGAAAGATGTGCCTCTGGATGTGTGCTTCCTCGTAGGGAATTCCAGAAACGGTTTGGAAAAGGGGGTCCAAGAATGAGCATCTGGGAATGGCAGACCCTGAGCCGTCCAGCAGACAAGCGCTTTGCCGAGGTGCCGTCATATTTTAAAAGGAGTCACTTCCTAAATTGGGAGTAGACGGTCCTATGAACCGACTGCACTCAACCTAATGTAATCTAATGTTACACCAGGTACAAATCTAACCTCATATTAATCCTTATCTTCGTTGATCTGTGTGTTTTGGATTGTCAGTTTTCTCTTGCATGTCTGCACGTCCCTCTATTAGACAATTAATGCATGTTTTTGATGTGGACATTTTGCTTAGGCGCAAGCACTCAAGGGTTTCAAGGATGGTGAATGCCTTCCATTCTTTTACTATATTTGAAACTATGCATGTTTTAAAATGTATATAAGTCTGTTTTGTACTACTGTTTAAAAAATATTGTACTTTTTTTAGTTTATTGTATTCCCCATTCATGTTTACTACTGTCTGTGGTGAGAACCGCCCAGGCCTGCACTGACGAGTTTCTCATCTGTTCCGGTTGATTTCTTGCCTCTTGGCCCTCTTACATCCTCACACCTGTTTCTGAAAATGCTGGCAGAATTTAAAGTTATTCACTTGAACAAAAGTGGCAGGCATATTGGGTACAGACATTATATTTAATGTTCCTGTTGCATAGTCCAACCTTGTACAGTTTCTCAAGCCGAGTGTAAATATTGAAGCTGAAGGTATAGAGAAAGATGTGCAAATAATCATTTATGTAAATGTGTTATTTAATCCTGGTGAAGCCTCGCATGCTTTAGTCATGCAAATGAAGATCCCTGCACTTACAACTCAAAATTGAGGAAACCGATGCAAATATGGGATTGCTTCTTTTTACGACATGAAGGTCAACACAACTCTGCATTTATAATGTCATTTAATACTTTTTATATGGGGTGAGGCTTAATTTGTTTGTTTGTCGTGCCCCGCACGATGTTAGCAGGAAGTGATTGTTTAAGGTCAGTTCACCCCAGTCTTAAGCTTTTTTCAACCGCATCCTAAATTGTAATGTAAAACAAGTGTCCTGACTAATCTGCGTAGTTCACAGACCTCTGGACAGTTAGCTACTTTTACTATATCTTTTTGGAATTGAATGTTTTTCACTGAAAACGCTTCTCAACGAGGTTTGTAAAATACAAAGACCCAGACACGCACTGTACATTTTATGACCACAAGCATAAATCCTCTCCCTCCGTATTGGGAGGTCAGCAGAAGTCTCGGTGGTTATTAGAAAAGCCGAGCACTCGTGTGAACTGACCTTGTGATTGTGGAGCAGCAGTGGCCCCAGTGTACCCTCGGCTGCTCGGAGGAGTGTCTGCACTGAAGGTGTCACTAAACCCTGAAACACTGGAAAATTTAATGAAGTAATAAATGTGTAAGTGAAACGGGCTCCGAGGGCGTATTCTCCTCTAATAAAGCCAGCCGTGTTCAGCACCACCGTTGTCCCCCCTCTGGTTACTCTGTGTTTGTGTTCGTGGGCTGTGCTCCGGTACGGCTGACAGGAGGGACCCGACATACACACAGCCGCCTCAGCACAGGTCCTGTTGGTGGAGTCATGTGTGCGAAGCAGTGGAGCCAAAGCTTGTTCTGGTACGATGCGTCTGAGCCACGTGATTTGCTATAATTTAAGTCTGAAACTCTGTAATTTGATCGATGTTTCCACGAGGATCCTCCTGCTCGACTCCTTTCCTCCCCAGAAACACGACTTTGGCCGATTGTGTGTCTGCGTGCTCTTCAGTTGACGCCTGCGTGAGGTTCACGTGTATTATTCACTAAGTGAGCCCGTCTTCCTTCGGTCTGTGGGAGGTTTTCTTAAAAACTATATTTCACCACTGACCCTTTTTTTTTACAGAAAGTGTTGGGCAATCTCATGTTTTAGTCTTGAATGTCACTACTTATCAATAATTTAAGATCAAACAAACTTAAGTGTGAAATAGTCTGGATTTTGTATTTTATTGAAGCATACAGAAGTAAGCATACACCCCGTGTGAACCATGCTAGCCCCCATTCAGCAGTGACTCCTGTACACTCCATACAATGAGTATCAACATGATAATAAAGCAGTTCATTTTTCCAAACCATGCTTCTTTGCGGATGTCATTCCTATATTTAAAAAAGCCCGGACATGAAATGAGGTGTTCATATTCCAGCCGTCTTTGTGGTCTAATACCAAATGCACACTGTCAGTTTAAAAACAAATAAATCCAGTGCGCCTTTACTGCCCCGTGGTCTCGCCGCAAGGCCATGCTCCATGACCGCCACTGAGCATCCGCGATGTTTCAGGCGTCGTCTCGTAGAGACGCTGCAGGGCTCGAGGGGAACGTGGAACGTCTCCAGTCTTTACTCCAGAGGGATTATGTAGGCTGTCAATAACTTTAGTTTTATTTAGTGGTGGCAACAGTTTGTGGACTCTTAATGAGATGGATGTCTCCCCCTCCCCCACACTATCTAACAGGCTGTGTCCTCTTCAAGTCGGGCTTTTTTAGTGCAAATACACTTGATGTGATGAGAACTGGATGAGAGGAGGCGCTCTGCGAGAAGTTGAATCGACGTGTTTTGCCAAAGAGGGAAACTACAAGAGTGCCTTCTGGCAAAAACCCTGCATATAGATGGTAGTAAGGAGTTAATATGTTGACAGGGGCCACGTAGGAGAGTATCATCATTTGTCTAATCAGCGTCTGGTTTTTAAGTTAAATTTGATGTATCTAACCTGCAATTATAAATCACAAATGTAAACCTCGACTCGGAGACGGAGCTGATCCCCGACGGCGGCTTTAAACATTTCCCTTATTTAAGCAAGAGGAGGGAAGTCAATCTTGAAAAAAGGCCCACAGGGAGTGTCGTTTAATAAATAAATAGTTGGCACCCTTAAGGCATCAGCTCATAGAAACCCTCCGGGGTTGACCATCATCATCATCATCATCACCCGGAGCTGTGTGGTTGGATGCCGGTCGCCTGTAGAGCGACTGGTGCAGTGTAACAGTGTAACGCCGCATAAACAGACCAGCAGAGGAGTGTATAGAAGGACTTTAAGAGCAGAGCATCGACAACAAGTGCCTACATCCCCAGTAGTGGTACCCTTTTACTTTAGGCTTCTATACATGTTTCCACACTTCGTAAAGGTGACACCTCCAAACAAGAATGAGCTGACACCACCTAACAAGAATGAAATACAAAAATGTATCTACACATTCAATGTCAACCATTTCCTCCGGGCTTTTTCAAACTTACCTCAACTCTATATGTCGGCCGTAACATCTCTAACTTCGCACATATTTGAATATCGTGAAAGAATATGACACAGATGTGAGCTACAGGGCCGTCGATCCTCCTCAGTAGATCATGGGGTATAATTGTGTTTAAGGCAGTACTACTGAGTTTGAATCAGCCCTCTGATGCATCATTTGCGTTCTTAAAACGAGTTCCCCTCTCGGCGACAGTTGGCCTCACGGTTCTCCTCGGCTTGGAGTCTGGGTAGAAGCCCTTCTGTCTTGCTGACGTGTGTTCGTGAGCCTCACCCCGGTTCGTATGGATGTGAATGAATGTTGGTGGTGGTCGGAGGGGCCGTAGGCGCTGATTGGCTGCCTCGCTTCCGTCAGTCTGCCCCAGGGCAGCTGTGGCTACTGATGTAGCTGACCACCACCGGGATGACTGTGTGTGTGACTACTGGACTCTGCACTCTGTAAAGTGACTTCGGGTATTTAGAGAAGCGCTATATAAAATTGAATGTTATTATTATTATTATTATTATGTCATCAGGGTTTGGGTTCGGAGTCGTGCGGCCTCGGTGGCGAGGGGCCCATGAGCCTCATCATGACGAGCAGATGGGCTTCAGAAAGGGGGGGGGGGGCGCTTGTTTGTGCCAACACAAGGACTTCTGGGTCAAAAGAGGAGGCGTCGTCCCTCCTGGCTGTCACACCTCGATGATGTTGACGGATGGCATTCTATTGTTGTTGTTGTTGTTGTTCTTGGGGAACTGTGGGAGGAGAGGAGAGGAAGATGGCAGGTCTGAGAAAGGCTGGAGGACTCACAGGAATCAGACAAAGAGCTTCTTTCAGTGAGCGGACGCCTCCGCACGCCGTGGCTTCACTGGTGGTTGAGGGGTACAGACTTGTTCCCTGCGCTGGTTGGAGGGCGGGACGGGTATGGTGGGTATGATGTGGGCCCGTGTGCCCTGATAACTCAAACCAGAAGCCATGTCTTGCGTGAGGGAGGAGGAGGGGGGGGGGGTTATACCTTACTGCGCAACAGCCCCCCCGTCGGGGGCTCAGGAGTGCTGCACTCAGAGGAGTTTTTGGTCTTGTCTTTGTTGGTGTTGGGCTCATTGTCTTTGATGATGTCATACTGCCGACAGAAGAGAGTGATCACACCTAGAGAGGAGGGGAGAGGAGAGGGGAGGAGAGGAGAGGGGAGGAGAAGGAGCGGAGAGGGGAGAAAGGAGAGAAGAGGAAAGGAGAAGGAGAGGAGAGGGGAGGAGAGGAAGGAGAGGAAGGAGAGGAAGGAGAGGAGAGGAAGGAGAGGAAGGAGAGGAGAGGAAAGGAGAAGGAGAGGAGAGGGGAGGAGAGGAAGGAGAGGAGAGGAGAGGAAGGAGAGGAAGGAGAGGAGAGGAAAGGAGAAGGAGAGGAGAGGGGAGGAGAGGAAGGAGAGGAAGGAGAGGAGATGAGAGGGGATTCAAGATTCAAGATTCAAGATTCAAGATTCAAGATGTTTTATTTGTCACATACACACACAGGGTGTGCAGTGAAATGAAAGTGGCAATGCTCAGCAGGAATGTGCAAGGGCAACAAGTACACACTATTTACAATAAAAAACAGCACAATATTTACAGTAAGTGTGTGTGTGTGTGTGTGCCTAAGAGGGGCAGTTGTGGGGGTCCTGGTGAGGTCGGAGTTCACAGTCCTGATGGCCTGAGGAAAGAAACTCCGTCTCAGTCTCTCTGTTCTTGCAGCGTGACTACGGAGGCGCCTGCCTGACCGCAGCAGCTGAAACAGTCTGTTGTTGGGGTGGTGAGGATCCTTCATGATCCTGCCGGCTCTGGTTCTGCACCTCCTGGTGTACAAGTCCTGCAGGGTGGGGAGTGTAGTTCCAATAGTGCGTTCAGCCGAACGCACTACTCTCTGAAGCCTTCCTGTCCTGAACGGAGCAGTTGCCAAACCAGGCTGTGATGCTTCCTGTCAGGACGCTCTCTACAGCTCCAGAGTAGAAGGACTGAAGGATCCTCTGGGAAACTTTAAATTTCCTCAGCTGCCTGAGGTGGTAGAGGCGCTGCCTTGCCTTTCTCACCAGAGTGTCTGTGTTTGTTGACCATGTCAGATCCTCGGTGATGTGGACTCCCAGGTATTTATACCGCTCACCCTCTCCACAGTAGTCCCGTTAATCCCCAGTGGTGAGTACGTCCTCTGTTGTTGTACCCTCCTAAAGTCCACAATCAGCTCCTTAGTTTTGGTGACATTCATGATGAGGCTGTTGTCCCGGCACCAGAGTGACAGATCAGCAACTTCCTCCAGGTAGGCCTTCTCGCCGTTGTCGGAGATCAGGCCCACCACCACTGTGTCATCCATAAACTTGATGATGGTGTTGGAGCTGAACCTGGCCACACAGTCATGTGTGTACAGGGAGTACAGTAGGGGCTGAGGACGCAACCCTGGGGATCCTGTGTTCAGGGTGAGGGGTTTGGAGGTGTGTCTGCCCACCCTGACCACCTGTGGCCTGGCGGTCAGGAAGTCCAGGATCCAAGCACACAGGGGTGTGTTCAGTCCCAGCTCAATCAGCTTGCCGGCCAGTCTGGAGGGGACTATGGTGTTGAAAGCTGGACTCTAATCAATGAACAGTAGTCACACTTAGCCCAACTTCTGGCTGTCCAGATGAGAGAGTGTGGTGTGCAGTACCTGGGAGACAGCATCATCCGTGGATCTGTTTGGGCGATAAGCAAACTGCAGCGGGTCCATGGAGGAAGGGAGGAAGGCGCAGATGTAGTCCTTTATCAGCCTCTCAGCATTTCATGACCACCGAGGTGAGGGCCACCGGTCGGTAGTCATTCATACATGCTGGAGAAGCATTCTTGGGCACAGGGACAATAGTGGATCTCTTGAAGCAGGCGGGGACCACGGACTCAGCCAGGAGAGGTTGAATATTGTGGTGAACACTGGAGCTAGCTGGTTAGCACAGGTCTTCAGTACTCGCCCAGATATGCCATCTGGACCTGCAGCTTTCCTGGTGTTCACCCTCAACAGAGCCCTCCTCACACTGTGCTCGGTCACAGAGAGTGTGTGTTCATCCCCAGCGGTAGAACTCACCTCGGCTACGCTTAACGGTGTTGTTGTTAGCGCGAGCTAGCTGTTGTTGCTAGCCTCAAACCGTGCATAAAATGAGTTCAGGTCGTCCGCTAGGGATGCGTCGGCACTCACCATTGCGCGGGGTCTGCTCTGGTAGTCTGTGATAGTCCGTAGCCCCTGCCATAGGCGCCTGGTGTCGCGCTGCTCCATCTGTGATTCCACTCTGTCTCGGTACCTCCTCTTGGCTTCCTTCACCGCCCTCCTCAGTCCATAGACCGCTGCCTTGTACTCGTCCATGTTGCCGGATACAAGAGGAGAGGAGAGGAAGGAGAGGAGAGGAAAGGAGAAGGAGAGGGGAGGAGAGGAAGGAGAGGAGAGGAGAGGAAGGAGAGGAAGGAGAGGAGAGGAAAGGAGAAGGAGAGGAGAGGGGAGGAGAGGAAGGAGAGGGGAGGAGAGGAAGGAGAGGAAGGAGAGGAGAGGAAAGGAGAAGGAGAGGAGAGGGGAGGAGAGGAAGGAGAGGAAGGAGAGGAGAGGAGAGGAGAGGAGAGGAAAGGAGAAGGAGCGGAGAGGGGAGAAAGGAGAGGAAGGAGAAGGAGAGGAAGGAGAGGGGAGGAGAGGAAGGAGAGGAAGGAGAGGAGAGGAAGGAGAGGAGAGGAAAGGAGAAGGAGAGGAGAGGGGAGGAGAGGAAGGAAGGAGAGGAGAGGGGAGGAGAGGAAGGAGAGGAGAGGAGAGGAAGGAGAGGAATGAGAGGGGAGGAGAGGAGAGGAGAGGAAAGGAGAAGGAGCGGAGAGGGGAGAAAGGAGAGGAAGGAGAGGGGAGGAGAGGAGAGGGAGGAGAGGAAGGAGAGGAAGGAGAGGAGAGGGGAGGGGAGGAGAGGAAGGAGAGGAGAGGAGAAGGAGAGGCAGTCAAACACAGATGAAGTGCTCCTGCATATGTTTCTGGTGTCAGAGGCTCCTTTACCTGCCCACATGATGAGCACCACCACGATGATGATGAGCTCCCCCGCCCTCATCTGGGTGGTCTGGCCCACTTCCTCCATCGTCACCTCGTCTGAAGGAATCAAGGAGTGACATGTTTAACTGACTCGGTGGGATGACGATTGACTTAAAACATCAACGTCTGTATCGTGGCAGAAACACAGAAAGGAGTAAATGTTGTCATGATTTATCATCGAGGGATCGAGTGCGTTCAGGTTTCCACTCTGACGACGGACACGTCGAGCCGCGCAGAACGAGCACGACGGGACCGCTTTGCATCGCTTCAGATCAGAGGAGGAGGTTTGGAGTTTGTGACATTCAGATACTGAACGGTAAACTACCGATGTCCATTTCTTCATAGCGGCCATTTGTCCAATAACTAAAATAAAACTATAAATCTAATAAACTGACGCACCGTGTTTTTTTTTGAGTTGACGCTGCCAAAAGAAAGTAATGTCCATTTCCGTATTCCATTATTCTGATAATTTATTTACTAAACAAACAAAAAGAACAAACAAAATGTTGACAGGGCCTTCCGTGTGCTGGTATAAAACCATCGGCCACCCTGATGCATGCTGGTCCTGAAGCTACCCACACCTACACATAACCACAGGGGCCCAGTGTTACCCAATCAGTGAACCACACCTAAAACTAAATATATTCAAACAACTTCTTCTTTTCGTTTCACTGAAGCGTGATAGTTATATGGCAGTTTCCCATTTCTTTACATTATTCAAACAACGATCACAATGAACTAAAACTATCATCTGAAAAAAGCTCTTCTAAAAAATCTAAATATATAGGCAATTAAACAATATTACTTTACAATAAAACTAAATACAAATGTCAAATTAAATAGCTCCTACAACACTCGTTATTGAAGGAGGGTTTTCAAAAAAGGGACACGTGGAGTTCTGCAGTTGTTCTTTTGTCTTGAGTGCACAGAGGTATACACTTTTATTGTGGCCTTCCCTTGTGAGACTAAGTGAAGACACACTTACTGGCTTCAGATTGCAGAGCGGGTTAAACAAGTGCACTTTAACATACAAGGCTTCATTTAGTCATGGTCAACTAGTTGATGAGAAAAGTTTAAACTAGAACGGGCACTCGGTAGAGCGCATACCTTCGCCGCAGCCACTTTTTTGGTACCTTTTCATGACCTTGACCTTGACCTTTGACCCGATCGATCCCAAAATCTAATCAAATGGTGCCCGGATAATAACCAATCATCCCACCAAATTTCATGCGATTCGGTTGAATACTTTTTTTGAGTTATGCGAATAACACACATACAAATAAATAAATAAATACACAGCGATCAAAACATAACCTTCCGCATTCTCGAATGCGAAGGTAATGAGATGACGTCGTCTTAAGACTTCTTCTGGTTTGAGATATCTGGGGTAAGGGTGGGGGCCATGCAAAGGAAATATGAATAATGTAGGGCGGAGAATTTAAGATTCAATCCTGCTCCACTGCGCTGCCGACAACACATTGTGTCATCAGGAGAATAAACTGTCTGCATACAGATATTAACTGGAGCCAATACCATCACGGATGATACGTTAATATTGCTCCTGCATAACACGGCCTCGTGTCTCGGCGGGGCCCACCTTTAACTTCTGATAGTGTGTTCAATATTTTAGCAACAATCTTTCTTCCCCTCAACTTCTTTTTACCTTTGACCATTTTTTAAAATCCATTTGAACTTGCTCTCACGCTCCTATGAGGCTGCTGTCTTTATTTCACTGCCGTCTCCTTCCCGCTCAGACCTCAGTCTAGACTTTACCCCCATGAGGAATACTGGCTCTCTCACGTCAGCTTTACTCTTCACATTTCGCTGCTATGTGTTAAATTTTAGGTGCAGCAGCGTCAATGTCAGGAAGCCGACGCACACGGGGGGTGCGGCAAGAAGAGTCCTTATATTAAAAAGACTATCTTCCCGCAGCTGGGCAGGGAGGCAGAACACGAAGGGAATAGCCGAGGCTTCATCGAGGCCCCTGGGAATGTAATAGAGAGATAAAGCACCGCAAAGAGCCAATCACAACACTCGGGATCAATCCTCCTCCACCTCTATAAATCCCATCGTGGTCTTTGAAGCGGTCAAAGGGACTTTGTCTCTTTATTTGGCGTTATGGAAGTCAGGAGCTTGATCTAAAGTGTTCCTCCCCTTCCTTTGAGTTCAATGCAGTCTGTGATGTTTTGGAGGGCCCAATGTGGTGGGGGCCCCGCGCTCCAGTGGATCCTGCAGATCGATTGGCCTCTTTGAGCTCGCGGCTCGACACCAGAGCTGCTGTTTTGTCAGTTTTTCAGATTTAAGCCTGAAGCTCCGGCAGATGGAGATCAACATAAACAAGGTTGGAGCTAGGTTCTGCGTTGTCTTCATGACTTTTGTGTATACATTTTTTTTTCCTGTGACACGGTTGTGTCCATTACGTGAACTGCATCTTTTGAAGTGGTCATTTTGGGAAGTTTGGGCCTTGACCTTTCTGTAAAGTTGTTTTTCTTTTCATTTAGAATGCAGATTTTTCATGAGAGAAAGAAAAGGAGTTTCCTTCCACTATATTTTTGAGATACAGCATCCTGGTAGACCTGTTTTTACTTTCTTTCTGTTTTTTATTACTATTATCTAACAGTAATAATCATCAATATAGAACTTTTAGAAAACTTTGTATACATAAAAAAAAAAAGATTCAACTTCTACTTCAAGTAGTATTTTTTTCCTGTTAACAATTGATTGGGAAAATCTTGTGCAGAGTAAAGAAAAGATGTGGCTTGTCTTTACAGATAAGTCAAACTATGTAGCGTCTCTTTCGTATGGTAATATTTGATTTATCTAAATAAATGTCGCTGCATGTCACAGTTTCACTACATTCCACCTGCAATAAATAGTTTGATAAAAAAAAAATACATTGAATTCATGTATTTATTTAACATTATTTGGCCCATTTAATACGTTTAAAGATATTAGGATCTGTCTTTTGAGGTGTCTGTGTATCTCATGAAGGCTTCAAGGCCCTGCTGTTGTTTCAGTCTGTACGCTGGGCTACAGACCTCACAGATCCCTCTTATCTTCCATCTCACTGGAGGAAGGAAAGCGCATTAAAAGGTGCATTTACCAAAATGTTGAGCTCATCAGGCGTCAAAACCATAAAGGAGACTTCCTCTGTCTTCATGGCTGCTTCTACATCAGTGTCCACACAGTGTCAAAGAAGAGTAGAGTTAGGTTGATCCGACGTGGCGTAGCAGAGCTGAGGAGGGATGCTGTCTGAGGGGAACTCTCCCAGTATTTAGTTGCTGGCTTGTTTTGAGAAGAAAAGATTCCTTCCTTCCTTCCTCTTTGTTTTAGGGGAGTTTTTCCGCGCGCCGGGGGGGGGGGGGGAGAAAGTTCTGTTTATCAGATCTCTCCCGCTTCCTTTGATCTCCTGATTCCTAAACCCTTTGTCAAAGGGGACATTAGATGAAGGATGAAATAATCCATCTCAGGTTCATCCTCCGTTCTTCCCACTGCTGTCAGAGTGATGTGTCAGAACAGAAGGCCGAGCAGTCGAGCGAGGATGATGAAAACGACGCTTTCCTTCCCGGAGACGTTCGCAATGGACGACCGTCTGGACTCAGACTATTACCTGCTTTGATAAACAGACTATTTGTCTCTTTTTGCCTCATTTGGTGCACCGATCCTTTACATTACTTTCGTCATCATCAATGTGCCGAGTGACGAGCTGCATCCTGCCAGATGAAGCTCGTCAGTATGAAAGCTCAACACATCCGGGTCGATTTGAACAGATCCCCGCCTCGCTCTCACGGGAAAGCGAGCGCTCGTTTTGACGCCGTGTCGTGGATCCTAACTTCTAATGACAGATACTGACTGTAAGCTTTCACTCGCTGTGTGTGTGTGCCAGCTAATATGTGGAAATCGTAAACATTTTTGCTAAACGGATGAGTGGACCGAGGCAGAGTGACAGTGAGGATCTGATCATTTTAAGGGGAAAAGTCAACAAACGTTTATTTTGATTGTTACCACCGTGATGTCCGTTGGGTAACCACGAAGCAGCTAACTTAGCTTTTCATAAAGACTGGAAGCAGCTACTCTGGGTCTATCTAACTTAAGTATAAAGGTCAAAATGTTACTTTTTTTTATCACACGACAGTTGTCTGAGCTTAAGTTACTTTTTTCAGATTTCAATTTTTCCTTCTCCTCCAGTTGTGTTGTTTTGAGTGTTTCTGGTAAAATGAAGGAGGAGTAGTTCTTTGATGTGATGAGAACATTATTCTACTTCTTCAGCTATTCAACTGTTCAAAAAGCCTCTTGGATCACCGTGAATATGCATTCAAAGCTGAAAGCCGTGTTTTGTGGTCTTTTTAGAAAACACACATTGAAGTAGATCAAAGGAGGTCAAATCAGGGCAACCGTAAACATGAACAGCGGTAAAGTGTAACGTACACACTAATGCATCAGTAATATTTATCCAGAAACATGACAAATATGATAAAACACAGATGGGGGACTTTTGCTTTTCATACTTTAAGTATAATTTCCTGATAATACTTACATACTGTTACTTGAATCAGGTTTTACTTGTAGTGGAGTATGTTCACAGGGTTGAATTTGTACTTTTACTGAGGCAAAAAAGTGTTTGAATACTTCCTCCACTACTTCAAAATCTGCAAAAGTCTGCCAGCAAAGCACAGAGACCTTACTCCACTAGGCCTGAAATGAATCACCAGCCGCGATATGTGTGATGAGACACTTCTGTTTACTGTGTGTGAGTATGAGGCCCTGTTGTTGTTGTTGTTGTTGTGTCTCACGGCAGGAGAGAGAATCACCACCTAAAGGACACAAGCGTGTGTGTGTGTGTGAGGATGGAATCGGGGGGAAATAACTCAGGATGCTCGGCGGTTATTGATTTCAGTAAATTCCTCACGTCTCAGAAAACAACACCACCTGTGCTAATAGGGCCTCGGCGGTGAGAAGATCATGTGGTCAGCGCTCTGCAGTGATTGTATTGATCTTCTGCAGGGCTCGGCCCATTGGCCGCCATATCACAAGTGTGTGTGTGTGTGTGTGTGTGCGTGTGTGTGCTGGTACCTTTACTCTGAGAGGCCTGGGTCTCGGCCTCCTTCGGCGTTCGGAAGCGCAGAGTTTCGCTGAGCGGGCTGGTCTCAGACATGCTGATGGACTGGACATGCACAATGTAGTCCGTCTCTTCCTCCAGGTCCCATAATGCACAGGAGCGCGTGGTGGTGTTGACTTCCTGGATGAATCGCAGCATGCGCACGTCTTTCTTCTGTTGGGAGTGCGTGACACGGGAGAGGAGAGCAACGCGGGTCAGGCGGAGTACAAAGTACACAACGGATTTTACCACCCAGAGCAAAGCGGCTGTTTCACCTCAGTTCAATAATTTAGGAAATTATACGTTTTATATTTCTTGCCGAGAGACAGAAACAACTCTGTGAGCATCTCTACTTCCTCTGCACACACGCCTCTGTGACGCTGTGACTGAAGCTGTCCTCCTCAATTCCATCACTGTGTGTGAGTGTGTGTGTGTGTGTGTGTTCATACACTCACGCTTGTTTAATGTGTGAACCTGAATAATGTGTGTGTGCGTGTGTTTATGTGAGCACAATGGCAGAACATAATACCAGGTGTCACCCACAACACAGAGCTGTCACTGTCTGATGATGTCAGAGAGCATCCAGAGTCCTGTGATAATTCCCATAATGCACTCTGACTCCGAGCAATACAACGGCAAGGTAAAGAGAAATGCACATGGCATCAAATGGCCAGTGATAAATTTGATTAGTGTGTGTGCGTGTTTGTTTGTGTGTGTGTGTGTGTGTGTGTTCTCCGTGCTGTGTGCGCGCTGCTCACCTGCTGTGTGATGGCAAAGCCAATAACGGGGTCTCCCTCGGGGATGTCCCATGTCACCACGGCCGAGTTCGCTTTCACCGCTTTGATGGTCACATTGGCAGGAGGCGACAAGCTATCTGCAGAGAGAGAGAGAGAGAGAGGGAGGGAGAGAGAGAGAGAGAGAGAGAGAGAGAGGGAGAGAGAGAGAGAAAAGCAAATGAAGACAGGAAGACTAAACATTTCCTCAGACACTGCAGACTGGTTGGGTGTAAAAGGCTCAAAACTGTCTGTGAGGTCAAATTTGTAAGATTGGAAAGGTTGAAATTAAGTTTGAGAAAGTTTAAATTCTGTTAAAACAAGTTAGGAAATGGATCGCCATCAAATGCTGTGGAGACATTCGTGGTGAATGAACCCGTGCCCTCTCACACCGTCATGAGGGTGGTGTTTTGTGGCGGTCTCCTCCGGTGTTTCCTCTAGTGCCACCAGCAGGACACACGTTGAACTCGTCCGATACGTTTTGGTTCATGCCCGAGAGAGTCGAGACCTGCCGAGCTCCAGACGTTGTGTCGAGGCAGAGGGAGCTAACGTTGGCTGAACTAAGATGGTGAATATGGGGAACCGGCTCAGCGTGTTTTTCATTGTTTCCATGGTGACACAATCAATTAGCTCAAAGCGCTGCTCTGCCTAAGTGCAGCCAGCTGGCTTTTATCTTCAGGACGCTCAGCACACACATTCCCCTCAGTCAAAACTTTCCTTTTCCAGTATTGCGTAGACTTCTCATGACACAGCTCTAAAGCCCAAATCAAGCGGACCAGGAAACAATAACAGGTTAATTAACCGTAACTCTGCCAGTGTGAAATAATTAAATCCTCCCGCATTGCACTCTGGTTTTATTCTTTTCTGTCTGTCTGAGCAGAGCTGATGGTAACAGAGATTTGAAGCTCTTCAAACACCAAAACGCTCCCAATTCTACATTTGCTTTCGTCCCTCTAGAACCCAGAGAGACATGAATGCAGCATTTCAACGGAAGAAAGAGCTTTTTAATTCCAGACCAAACGCATCACGACAACAATGATGATATAAAACTATTCATCCCGAACACAATGTGTTCAAAGTCACAAAGCCCTCATTAAAATGTGTTCACAGAAAACAAGTATGGGCAGCCAGATTTGACCACAATGAATAATGACGTGAAATAATTGAGTGTGAGACTGTGTGTGTGTGTGTGTGTGTGTTTGGCCGTGTTGCTCCAGGCTGCACACCCCACGCGTGTTCGCCACAATGGAGGAAACGGCTCATTGAGGTCATTGTTCAGGTGTGACAAACACCACATAGCGTGACACAATAAACACGACAGCATTGCACCGTGGAGATGGAGATGGATCATATGGAGGACTCAAAATGACTTAAGTATAAATAAATAAATAAATGAATGTATGAATAAATACAAGAATAAATGAATAAATGCTTAAATAAATGTATAAATAAATAAATAAATACAAGAATAAATGTATAAATACAGAAATAAATACAGCAATTAATATATATAAGTTATAACTCAACAGGACATCATTAAATAAATGTATTTCTACATTTCTGTATTTCTTCATTTATTTATATCTCTATTTATGTGTCCACACGTATTTCTTCATTTATTTATGTGTGACATTTACGTGTCCGTATATTCAAATGAGCTGGGCGGTCCCAACCTCATTGTTGAACAGGATTGGTCAAGTCAGGGAGCAAGACAGAAGCAATCGATCCCTAGCACTTGGATCTGTAGACGAACAGCGTTTATTATGCATTCTTGTCTGTACATTCTAAATACTACTGTTGAGTCACGGAATGTAATTTAAGGATGTTTTCAGCCGAGAAGTTAGTTGTTTAAGCATCAAATCTGTGGTCGGTTTATCGAGATTCAGTCTAATAAGGATATGCGACGGAGATTTGAGGTCCTGCTCGCGGGACCACTGAGCTCCGGGCGGTCAGCGTACTGTGTGGCCGCCGAGAGAAGCCTGATCTCGGCAGGACTTTTTGAAATGCTCCGCTGGCTCTGACGTCTCCGTAGCGGCTAAACATGAGATATAATTAGGTTTTTGAGGATCTAAAGAGCACAACGAGTTTATTATTTACTAAAAGATAACGTTACGTCAATTTGACTGAGGGTTAAGATTCATAACTTCATATTGTAGCGACCCTGGGTCAGGAAAGCTACGAGACGTTGTATATTTATTATCGTTTATTCGTAGCCTACGCCAAACAACAGTGAACACCGCAACACATTCTACTCCACTGTAAATTATTTTACAGTGAATAATTTGAGTAAATTCATGCGCAAGAACAGTTGATGTGGTGACGTCACAAGACCAGAAAGACCGTCCTGCGTCCTCGAGAGTCTGGACTCCCAAGACCAGACTCCAAAAGAACACGAGTCTGTACTCAGTGTTCTTGGAATTGATAAACGGCTGAAGTCAAAAAGCTGTCGAGGCTAACTTCTGCTAACGGTGAGCTGAGCGAATCAACTTCAGCGTCATGTGCCAGGCAGAAATAGTAGAGCACAACACACCAGGTGCATTTCACTCCTGTGACCAATCATGCTTTAGACAGAGGTTCGGACCGCCCCAGCTCATTTGAATATACGGACACGTAAATGTCACACATAAATAAATGAAAAAATACGTGTGGACACATAAATAGAGAAATAAATAAATGAAGAAATACAGAAATGCAGAAATATATTTATTTAATGATGTCTTGTTGATTTATAACTTATATTTATTCATTCCTGTATTTATTTATTTATTTATACATTTATTTATTTATTTCTACATTTATTTAAGCATTTATTTATTCATTTATACATTTATTTAAGCATTTATTTATTTATTGCATTCATTTATTTATTTATTTATACTTAAGTCATTTTGAGTCCTCCATAGGATCATGGCGGCGTGAGAGTGTAATCCATCACGACCGCCACAGTCTACTCTCTCGTTTAGAGGCCCGAGGCGCTGATCGAACCTCATTAACCGAGGGTCCTGCTCAAAAAAGGCCAGGGAATGATTAGAATGCTCCATATGGACCTGGGACCAACTACGGATTTTATCTTATCGTCTGAATGAGGACGCTCTCAATTATACGAATAGGGAGGAGGAGAAGTGGCTCCTCGCTCTTCAATGGGAAGTAAATGTAATGTAGCCCGCCAGATGCAGTCAATGGGTCATAGAGCGGGTTAACGCTCACTTGACCTTCGACCCGGTACGATTCACGCAGTCGGTAATGGCGGTAGGATGGGCCGCTGCAGCTCTTGCATACACGCCGCCCTGTAGACGCCACATCCGAGAGGGCCTCGTGTGTCACGTCTGAACGCTTTGATGGACGGCCGGACTAACGGCGGATGGCAGGATGGAGCCCCGCTGCACCTCCTCATCAGCTGGGAGTCGGGTGTTTGAAGTGGCTTTGCTGTTGTTTACTCTGTCCTGAGGGGGCAGGGGGAAAGGGGGGGGGGGGGTGGCTGATGGGACTGAAGAATTCACAAATCAAACTCATTAACCCTCTCTTAGCACAGGTGAACATTAAGAGGAGGGTCCTTGGCATTGTGAAGTTTCCCATTCCATATAAATCCATGAGGAAAAATACCTATTGAATTTATTAGTTGTTAAACATTTAAAAGGACCATCTAAGATAGACTGATGTGAGGATAGAGGGGGGGGGGGGTAGTGCTGGTTATGCGGAGAGAGGACTGTGTGGAACAGTCTGTCCTACATTCAACACTCGCTCTAATCCCCCATTTCTTCCCCCAAAATTGTTTTTCCCTCAATCTCGGCCATGCCCCCCTAATGTGAGAGAAAGAGAAGTGGAGCGGTGGCTGAGGCAAAAATAATCAGCACGAGAGAAAAAAAAGAACGAGATATAACGATGAAGCAATCGATGCTCCGGATGCCCCTCGGGGACCACGATGGTTTCTGTCACTCTGACAGGCCGTTGTTTGGTTTGCACGTTAAAAAAACGACGTTCTTTTAAATTGAAAATGTCGATGTTTTCTTTCTCCTCTTCCTGATCTGACAAGAGTCGTAAATAACAGAGGGGGACTTCAGTGATTCACTCTGGCACGTTCACAAGGCGGGGCACTAGAGACAAGCAGACACAAATAAATACGAATAATAAAACATTGGTGCAGCAGAAGCTGAGATGTCCCGACTTTTATTTCACAGCTGTGGTTTGGTTTATTTGGTCTGGAAAAGAGAAAGAAGTAACGCTTCATTCATGTCCGATTCAACTGATTACATCTCTTACTCAGCAGCCTCATATCAGACTTTACTTTCATGACTCAGTGAGCACAGAGAGACCAAACTGATACCGACCATCCAGCAGCTTCCTGCAGAGATGACAAAGATCTGTTGACGATGAATACAGTCTCTTCCAGAAGGATAGCAGAGCCAGTCTGGTGTCACTCCATCTCTCTCCATCCAGTATTTTCTTTATTGTTTTGTGTGGTTCGACTCTGACTGGCACCTCTCCTACACCTCATGTCTTTTAAATCTTATCATTTCTTTCACTGTCGGATATTCGTTTTAATATTTGAAAGCGTAAAAAACAGAAACCCATATGTGTGTGTGTGTGTGCACAGGTGTGAGTTTTCCAAAGGGAGTTTGTATTAAAGTCTCCTTTAATTAAAGACAAGAGAGAGACAATGGTAAAACAATATGATTACATCTATATTTACATATGTATATTTATTTTTTCAGTTTTTGTTTGATTCGTCACGTGTTTGTTGTGTCACAAATTAACTGAAACAGAATTTGGCCGTGTTGCATAATGTCAATAAATGATCGTTGAATCCTCGTATCTTCGAGACGAGGTGGAGAGTAAAAAACTAGTGACCTCATCTCTTTGAGTGTCCTCAAATCCCGCAGGTTCACTTTAGGTCCGTCTCCTTCCCCCCCACGGCCCTTAAATATCCACGTGGCAGAGAGTCCGCTTCTTGATTTCTTGATTTCTAGAAATGATGCTATTCAGTTTTGAAATAGGCCTTGAATGAATGACGGCTGAATGAAGCTGAACCGCCGACTGGGACATGTGAACAGAACCAAGCTATCAATGTTGTTAGCGACGTCCGTGCTTTTCCTACTTTGGTCCAAAAGACCTGTTTGATTGTGAATTTGTGGGAAAGTTGCCACAATTATAATTTGTAAACACTGTAGCATGAGTACAGGGCGTGAGTTTTTTTTGACCCAACAGGCGATTCATCATCTGGACTGCATTCAATAGATGATGTTCTGGATATTACCCCAGCTGTTCTGTCGTGTTGACCTGCTGCGTCGTCATGTCCACATTACAGCTGATTATTTATCAAACGTATCACCGGGTTCATATTTAAAAGAACCAATGGGCAACTCGGCAATATCGTCGCAATCTCGATATATTTGATCTTTGATTCCATACCGCCCGGCCCCCATACCTCCGACACCGATGAGGGACTTTGTGTTCAGTGACCAATGATCACTCGTCTCGTTTCAGGCATTTGATATTTCAAAAAAAAATCAACAACTGCCATCTGGAAACACGAACATCAAAGACCCAACGGCTGTTTTCTCTTTTTAAAGAAATAAGGCACTACCGAAAAACCCTTCAGGCACACACAAGTACTTTTTAATATGCGATAGAGAAAAACAAATGTGTGTGTGTGTGTGTGTGTGTGTGTGTGTGTGTGTGTGTGTGTGTGATGAATAGCTGCATCTCTTTGACTGACTGGCTGCCCGCTCAGAGATCTCCTCTCTTCCCTGTTTGATGGTCATTTGGTGAAGATGGGTTGTTTTCACACACTCTCCCATGTGGCCTCGTCTCCTTCAGGAGGCCACAGCTGTGGCCTCTCCTCCAGGAGACCGCCGCTGTGGCCTCGTCTCCTTCAGGACGCCACATTGCTCCACGCTTCTCTTGTCACATGATGTTCTGGTCCTCCCAGCTCATGCGTCACCTCGCAGGCGGTTGCCAAAATGTTCCTAGGGTATATTTTTTGTTAACGGCCTTTGAAAAGATGACCTCTGATGACCTCACGAGCGTCTCTCAAAGAAACCCGGAGCCTCACTGCTCAGTTCGATTACTGATTCATTGATTTGTTGTCTTGTTTTTCGGGCCCGAGGAAAATCTGCCTGCGAGGATTACGGCCTCATCTACACGAATGTGTAAAGAGAGTCGATTTACATTTGGAATGGAGACGTTACCTTTTCCTTTCCCCGCGATCAACGGACGCTTCATGAGTCACTATAAACACAGAGCCGGTAAAGACGTCACCATTGTGTATACGTTTAATGGCGCCTGCCAGTCCTCTCCGCCTACTCATCGATTTGGCCCGCTTTCCCTGGCGGAGGCGTCTGACGGAGTCTTAAAATAACCTCGGATCGACTTGGAGGAATGCCGTTACTCTTCAGGCCGCCAGATTCACAGTTGATCACATAAACATTTAAATCTCATTGGGCTTCATCATTTATGACTGAAACAGCAGCTGACACGAATCAAGAAGGCCGGAGAGGAAGCTGCGTTGTCATGGGCGATGCTTACATCTACATTATTTTCTTTGCACTTTTTTGGGGCATTTTATGCCTTTTATTACATCTTTAAGGACAAAAGGGCCCTGGAGCACACTGAATGATCTGCAGCCTTTCAAAGTGCAAACAGACCAACGTGTCACAGCGTGGTGTCTGTGAGGCAAAGACTTAAAGGGACACGTCTCATTATTTTACATGTGGCTGGATGAGATATTTACAGGGTGGCAGCTAAATGTATTTTTAGTGACGTTAATCATTTGCATGTTTATGTTAATAATTTGAACTCACTTTAAGGATGTGTTCATGTGCAATCTATTATTGTGTTTGTTTATGTTGTTTTATTAAGCTTTACTCATCAGTTGCACAATATATCAAACACATTAACAAACACTTACAAATGGGTATAACAAAGCAATCAGTGTGTTATGAACCTTTTGTGACGTGTTGAATACATAAATAAAGAAGACTGTCTTGCTTGTTTGAATTTTTTTTCTCTTTCAAATTCTGCCCGTCATATTGGACAAAATACAGCAACGTGCCAGAGTCCATTACAGACATGTGTGTGTGTGTCTGTGTGTGTGTGTGTGTGTGTGTGTGTGTGCATGCAAGGGAAAAGAGCAGCTCAGCAATGATCACACCAGAGTTGCATTTTTGATGGCAAGAGTGAAGTTAGGCACGCCATCGCAGTGAGTGGTGTGTGTGTGTGTCTGTCTGTCCGGCTGTAAAAAGCATGTTTTTTAAAGATGCACTCATACAGTGTTGGACATCAGCACACACACACACACACACACACACACACACACACATACACACACACACACACACACACACACACACACACACACACACACACACACACACACACACACACACAGACACACCCGCACACATACACGCACATGCATTAATGGCGTTTCACGGATCTCTTTGAGAGGACCACTGTCACTCCTCTGGTGATCCGATCATGTGGAAAATGTGCACGTGTGCAGCAGATTATTACCAGCCTGAAATTAGATATAACGGTCAGCTTGGTTTACATCAAACACACACACACACACACACACACACACACGCACGCACACATGCACACACACACACACACACGCACACGCACACACTGCTCTGCTTTGAGGCAGACGCTATTGGCTGCAGGTCATCTCAGCCTCACTTCATCATTCCACCTGCAGCTGCCTGTGACGTGTTGCTCTCTCAGCTGTGACTCACTCTAATGCTCTTTTGTTTTCTTTGGAGATGACACACGCAGAAATGCCTGCGGACACATCCGCTACACATCCGCTACACACAGCTGACACCTCCACACAAACACATCAGACTGAACGTCTCGCAACAATACAATTTACAAACGCCTGCACGAACCTCCCACTCCGCCATCCCTCCGTTACCTTTATACACGTTAAAATAAAAAAGATATATATTCAGAATGAATAAAAGAAAACACTCTCCGTGAGCCGCCGTCCGTCTGGATGCACGTGAACATAAACGTACCCGCCGTGGCTCGAGGGACGCAGAGGCAGCCGAGGACGAGCAGGGGGACGAATCGCTCCATCGTGGTACCGACGCGCGGTCCCGTTACTCCGGCCGCGGACGCTGCGCGAGCCGCCGCTGTGCCGCTGAGGCGCCGTTCGGCATTCTCCTCAGTTCATGCGTATACTGTCTCGACTGGGGTGGTGGTAGTGGAGGTGGAGGCTGGGCGGGGTGGCGGGAAGGGGCACTCGCGACTACCGGTTTGCCGCGAGGCTTCAGCACCTCGGACAGCGCGCATTCAGCAGCACATCACCGACGAGCCGCCGGCAACCGGCCGGTGAGCTGCAATCTGCCGACTGCTCCCACGCCGAGTCGGTGCTCCAGCTGCGCGCCCCCCACCCCCACCCACGCACCCCCCACCCCAAACAAACACTCCCAGATCTGCCGCTGGTGGTGCTGGAGGTGGTGCTCACCGCTCAGCGCCGCTCGGCTGCTGCAGGCCGAGTGACGCGTCGATGACTCCGTACATGACCGTCTAGACTGGACAGTCATATAGCCTACGGTTACCGATACTCGGACTCCACGGCAACAGAGAGAGAGCGAGAGAGAGACAGAGAGAGAGAGAGAGAGAGAGAGAGAGAGATGGAGGCTGCAGGAGTGTCAGGATAACCGTCCTCAATATTTAATATTGCCAAATGTCAAGAACAAACCATTTAAAATACAGTTAATGACACTTTGTGCATTTTCTGTACTTACATAATCCTATTATTTGTCTATTGTTGGACCTGCTGTGGGGGACTGAGGCCACCAGGATAAAACCAGCATGTGGTCCAATGCGAACTTGTGACACAGAAAGCGCTCTCTCTCTCTCTCTCTCTCTTTCTCTCTCTCTCTCTCATTCTCCGGCTTTACTTGCCCACGCATCCGTTCCGTTGAATATGCATAAACTGGCCCACGCAAAAAATAAGTATCCGCGGCGCTCCTCGAAACCACTTTTTTTCTCTCTTTTTTCTCCACTTCAAAAACAAACAAGTGCGTGAGGGAGAGTATCAGTCCAGAGTCTGGAGAGACCCGCACTGTCCCCAAGCTGTGTGCCTTCACCCCGCTGTGAGCCTCGACTCAGCCTGACGCCTCTGACGTGCTTCAGAGGAACAGTTGGTAGTGGAGGTGTGTGTGTGTGTGTGTGTGTGTGTGTGTGTGTGTGTGGTGTGTGTATGTGTGTGCGTGCTGGGCGGCGGCGGCGGGGGGGGGGGGGGGGGGGAGTCCTGTAGAAAACACTATCACCACATCAGCAGTGTTGGAGGAAGTATTCACATTCTTATCTTGAGTGGTTGCGTATACATACTCCTTTACAATTAAAAGTCTTGCAATGATAAAGCAAAAACAATTCTGCAAATATCAAAACTTAAATTAGGTTAAATTTGGTTACTTTTTTTGTTATTTGAATTGTTACATTTCCAAGATTTTAAGTATCAAACAAGACCGTTATGTGTAGGAAGTGCACATATTTTGAAAAATGGTGCTGAAGAGCTTGTGTGTATGGAGGCTGTGTAGCCCCGGACACATTGACCTCAAAGAAATCATCAGAACAGCATTTCATTTCCTCTTCTGCAAAACACAAGGCTGTATCATCTGTAGACTTACAAACGGTGTGAGAAGAGACTGAAGCCCTCCCTGGTTTACAGTATAGGAGGCGAAACACACGAGTCATGATGACCTGAGGGGAGGAAGGACTGCGTTGAATCTAACCTGCTGCGTCTAATTCAGGAGGAAGCCATTAATCCACAGAATGAGCCTCGGCTCCACAGGGTCTTCCTCCCAGCAGGATGCTGTGACACAGTCTTCACAAGGCAGTGAGCTCTTCCTCACATTGTGCTTCAGGACCAGCACACCGTGCATCCTCACCGCTCTACACTCTGTTACTGTGAGGCCATGTAAACACTTGCTCCCGCAGCACTGTAAACTCAAATCATCCGCTCTTTATATCAGTCTTCCCCTCTGTCCGCCTCTCTCCGTCCTCTTCTTTCTCTTTCTTTGTGCCTCCCAGTTTATTCCTATTAGACATTATTCAGCAAGACCTGCCTGCTGCATGCTGATGAAGCCACGGAATGCTCCCGTCTCTCGTGTGTGTGTATGTGTGTGTCGAAACTGAGAAAGACAGAAAAGCTTGAAGCATTAACAATTGAATATTTCCCTTTGGCCGGAGAACAAAGCCGGGAAAGAGTTTCAGTGGAAACAACACACAGATGTAGATTTAGGATGGTGGTGCGTTCGGAGGGAGGCAGGGGTCGCAGACAGTGATGGATGCACGACAGCAGCGGGCGAGGAACGAGAGGATGCTGGTTCTTGAAATGACACTTAGGCGAGGGATGAAGTAAAAGAGGGCTCCAGACGAGGGGTGTGCGAGGTGAGCACGACCAGTTGGGTCAATGAAATGAGTCATTTAAAAAAAAGAAGATATATATATATATGTATATATTATTATATTATATATGTATATATTATTATTGTATTATTATATATATATATTTTATTATTATTAAATATATGTATATATTATTATGTTTACAGAAAAATCTGGGATTTAATAATATATCATCCACTCGTAGATGCTCTAAACACAATTCGAATAATAAAGAAAATAAATAAACACATGATTACTCACAGGTGTGTGTGTGTGTACTGACAGGTGTTTGTGTGGCTGCCTACAAACATGTTCCACAAACATCCCGAGAAGAGACACAAATAATGTCTGAAATATAACTTTAATTAAACCAGTGTGACCACGGACTTTCTCTTTGGCGGTGAGCCCTTTTAATCTAAATACCTGCAGCGCCAATATATTTAAACACTTACTGCCATAAACAAACTTCTCTGCTCACTCCATTAACTGAAGGAATGCCCTTCAGAAAAATGTAAATAAGTCAGAGGAAGTGCTGACGTAATTAAGAAAGTGAAGTATTCCAGTTTGATCAGATGGATCACAGAGGAAGTGTTTCTTATTTAAAGCGTCCGAGCTCATAAGGTGCTCATTAGCGCGTGATGGATAACCAGCGCTCCTCTCAGACGTCACAATCTCTGTCTCATATCGGCCGTAAACAACCCACGGCGCCGCGATGCCGTCCATCAGGCAGGCCGTCAATCTGTCACGCAGCCGGCCGACGGAGGAGGACTAAAAGGCCCGCTGATGAAATAGTGAGCCGGGCTGTCAACCTGTCAGCGCCCACGCTGCAATATAGTGTAGTGCACTGTGACCACCCTGTGAAGGATGAGGAACACAATCACTGAGTGAGAGTTGGCTGGCAGAGAGAGAGAGAGATAGAGAGAGACATAGAGAACAGAGAGAGAGAGCGAAAGAGAGGGACATAGAGAACAGAGAGAGAGAGAGAAAGAGAGAGAGAGAGAGAGAGAGCTGCCTCAGCCAGCAGGTACTTTACTCATCGTGCACAATAACTGACTTTTGTTTTCCCTCTTTTTGCTCTTGTGATCTCAAGTCATTCCTCTCGGTATGAACTCCGTCCGTCGGCGTAGTTTCAAAGAAGTAATCTCCACGTTGCCCGTCATCTTGATCATAAGAAAACAAGTGAAGCTCGTCTCATGGTCGGCTCCGTCAACCCCCCCGACCCGCCGTCTTCATGAAACTTGTCCTCCTCCAGGCTGGACACCCCGTCAGCCTCAGAGAGCTTCAGGCCACGTCGGTCCTCCACTCGGCCTGCAATGAACTCCACAAATATACAGTGGGAACGAAAAGTATTCAGACCCTTTTAAATGTTTCACTCTTTGTTTTATTGCAGCCATTTGCTAAAATCAAAAAAAGTTGAGTGTCACAGCAAAGGGTCTGAATACTTATGACCATGTGATATTTCAGTTTTTCTTTTTTAATAAATTGGCAAACATTTCTACATTTCAGTTTTTTTTCTGTCAAGATTGGGTGCCAATTAATGATTGATGCTAAATACAATATATTTACTTTATACTTTATGTATGAGAAAATAAAATGTCCATCTCAGTTTGAGCAGTTGAGTAAATGTTGGTACGGTATCACACAGGTACATTTGTACTGAGCGCTTTCCATGATAAAAAAACCCGTATGGTGAAGATGGGAAAGTCGGAGTTTCACTTCCACTCACCGCTAAATGGTTTGGAATGACACTTAATAATAAACCAACGATGGAGTTGCTCTCAGCTCGCTTCATCCTCTTTTGGCCGAGCGGACGGCAACTTTAATGTTATTTTGCAGCAAAACGTCTCTGACGAATCAGTCTAACTGCCGGGCAGCCAAGAGGCCGACAGACAAAGTTAGCGGCTGTATCTTGTGAACACAGGGAACTATTTCACAGCATATATTTACCTCAGGCAGATAAAACAGAGCTAAAAGGAGAACGAATATTGGACTGGCAAACTCAAATAAACAGAAAGACACTCAGAGAGAAATCTTCCCAAAACAAAATGTCAGTATTAGATGATGTGAAGATCTACAAGCGCAAACCCTTTAAAGGCTGGATTCATATCCCAAACTATTCAAATACCATGTGTGTACATTTTTTTCTTCTTAAAATGAATACACTACCGTTCAAAAGTTTGGGATCACTTAGAAATGACTTTATTTTTCAAAGAAAAGCACTGTTTTTTCAATAAAGATAACATTAAATTAATCAGAAATACACTCTCTACATTGTTAATGTGGTAAATGACTATTCTAGGTGGAAGTGTCTGGTTTCTAATGAAATATCTCCATAGGTGTATAGAGGCCCATTTCCATCAACTATCACTCCAGTGTTCTAATGGTACATTGTGTTTGCTAATCGCCTTAGAAGACTAATGTCTGATTAGAAAACCCGTGCAATTATGTTAGCACAGCTGAAAACAGTTATGCTGGTGATATAAGCTATACAACTGGCCTACCTTTGAGCTTGAAGTTTGTAGAACAAAATTAATATTTCAAATATTAATCATTATTTCTAACCTTGTCAATGTCTTGACTATATTTTATATTCATTTGATAAATAAAAGTGTGATTTTTCATGGAAGACACGAAATTGTCTGGGTGATCCCAAACTTTTGAACGGTAGTGTATGTATTATACATAAAAAATAGAAATAAATATTGTACATAATATACATGTTGAGAAATAGAAAACAGAACACAACTATTGACACAGACTATTTACAATATGGCTTCACTCTAATAACACCGTGGCTGTGTCTACTACCGCACACTTTACGAAGTACACTGCAATACAGTGCACTGCAATTCAGTGCACTGTATTGCAGTGCACTGCGTCGCTGATAAGTGCTGTCTCAAATGGAACACTTACGTTAACCACTTGGCGGAAGTGACGGACGCAAATCTGTTCACGGCACCCGCGAAATTAAGCCGGGAGTGACGTACGCAAATCTGCTTGCGATACCCTGACCCTTAAACTGACAAAATGAATGCACTTCTTGCCCTCTTTTTGTCCTTTGTTTACCCCTTTCTCCACCCCATGTGGAAACTGCGATACCTCCACAATCGCGGCAGGAGCCTCCGCCTTCTGGCTGAAGTCGAGATGGTATATGTAAATTTAATTGTGATTTTGCCTTACCTTCACAGCATAGCTTCATGTAGTAGTTGCAATTAAATTCTCCTAGCTAGGTATTCTAAATTCTCAATTATCTTTGTCAGAAGTAGCCTTCTTCTTTGCAATCCACATACACACCATATGGAAATAAAACATGACAAATCTGTACATGTTTGTCCCTAGATTCCAATTAGTTTTAAGAATTATCCACTGAAATGATAGGCATCATCTGGGTGAATTCACACAGTAATAGGCCTACTTTGACTGACTACTTTTATACACATCTCTGTTGTAGTGAAGTTTACCCTGATACAGGAATCAATGAGCAATTGAACACACAGGCATATTAATTATTGTTACAAACATGCATCAATTCTAATATAAATCAGAAAACGCAATAAAAGACAACAAAACCTCAATGACAACATTTTATTGATAAAATGACTTGCATATTAATATAATCTTCTCTTCCCCTCCCCACACACTCTACAGCAGCCACTCAGTCCCAGGCGGTGCTGCCGTATCAATGTTGCAATGCCACTTTCTACTCCGAGAGAAAAGTTGTTGACGGGGTGAAAGTGACTATTTTTGCTCCATCCCAATGCGCAGACCCGGTCGGAGCTCTGCAGCGGAACAATCGATCGGCGTCGGGATTGAGCACCCCCCTGCATTCGAGCATTAAATAGCCGAGAGGTTTTTTCAGCGTGAGGAATTCGATGTGTGGCGGGAGTGCGTGAGATAAGACCGAAATGCGTGAGTCTCACGCTCAATGTGTGAGACTTGAGAGCCCTGGTGACGTGAGGGTGGACTTCAGGCTCACCCGAGAGTCATTCAACGCCCTCATGGCTGTGCTGGGCACTGACTGTGACCACGGTTGGGGCCTCGAGATCTCCTGTCTAGTTTTTATTTTTTGGCTTGCCAGCGCCACCTCCTATCGGGTGGTGGCCAGGGCCTTCGACAGGCCCCGGGCCACCGTTCACCGGCTGGTGCACAGGATGAGTGGGCAGATCGCTGCGCTCCTGGACACCGTTGTCCGCCACCCTACAGGAGAGGAACTCCCACGCCTAGGTGCCCACTTCGCCCGTCTAGCTGGGTCGGCAGCCTTCAGCAGAGTGGTGGGGGCTATTGATGGCTGCCACGTCAGAGTGAAGCCCCCAGCGGAGGATGCTGCCTGCTATTTTAACAGGAAGCTTTTTCATTCCATCCAGCTGCAGGCCATCTGTGATAATAAGTGCAAATTCATAGATGTGTGTGTGGGCTACCCAGACTCAGTGCATGATGCCAGGGTCCTGAATAACAGCCCCATCTTCTATGAGCAGTCATAGCCTCCACCAGGATACTGTATCCTTGGGGATGGTGGCTACCCCTGCCTGTCCCAACCCATCTGCCTCATGACCCCCTTCAGGCAGCCTGTCCGCAACCACCTCCAAGCTACAACTGCTGCCTGTCAAAGGCGAGGTGTGTTGTGGAGAGGTCCTTCGGGATACTGAAGACGCGATGGCGATCCATCTTCTTAAAGGCCCTGGAGGTGGATGTGAGGTTTGTGCCAGAGGTCATTGGAGCCAGATGCAGATGTCGGGAGGGCAGCAGAGGACCAGCACCAGCACCTCCAGGAAACGTCTCTGGGGCAGGAAACAGAAATAGGATAGCCATTCAGTGCTATGTCCCAGACCACGATTACATTTAAATTAATACATACATACACAACATTAAAAAAACAACACACAACGATGATTGAAAGCTACAATTATTTCTAGAAGGACAAGCTTAGATAGCTATCGTAACGGTATTAATTATCGGGCGGCGTGTGGGCAAACGCTCGCGGTGTCATGTTAACCCGTTATTAAACTGAGCATATCCATTGTTAATCCATAATTAAAATTGCTATTTCGATTGTTTAACAGAACAGCCGTTGTTTAACACTGTCCGATGACTGACATAGCTATCTGTCGTCTGACTAGCCGCTGGAGCAAGCGCCTGGAGCCCGCCACCTGCCCCCGCTCGTCAAGCCGATAAAAGTGCACCTTCGTCGGACTGGCAAGAGGACCGGGTGGTGGATTACCCAGCTAGGTTATCATAACCGCCATGCAGATCCAATGGCATCTAATGCTACCTAGGTATGCTAACTGTCGGTATATATCATATACATCGTTAACTCCACCAAATACTCATGTCTTTAATACCAGTATAATGTGTAGTTACCGCTGATACTTACATTTACGGTCTGTAGCTTCGTGGTCTACCGCTTGTGCTGTCCGCCATTGTTTTAGAAATAAAATGAAAAGCTGGCGAAAGGGCTCCTCCTCTTCCGCTACGTAGCCAAGATGGCGGCCGTTTAATGCGAGTAGTGTCCATCGTTTTACACTACATTTTTTGCCCGTTTGCAGTGCACCATCCGGGTACTTTCAGTGCACTGAATTCTGCTGGTTTTGTCAGTGGCGCACTTCGAGCACTGACTTTCAGTGCTCGAAGTGCTCAAGTGTGCGGTCGTAGACACAGCCCATGTCATCGTGTCATGCAGGTAGGGCTGCAGGCTGCGCGGCAGGCGCTGGTGAATCCTCTCTGTAAAATACAATACTAGTCAGCACAGCGCAGACGTAACGGACACCGTGACGGGACACGTAGGCCTAACAGACACGGTAAAACAGACACGTAACCAGTGGCGGCTCCTGAAAAAATTCTCAGGGGGGGCAATTTTTTTGATAATGATTAACCCAAAACCACAGACCTTCAGACAGCTGTCTATGTGTAGCATCATCACAATGCCATCAAGTCATGTGACTCCAGTCAGTGTGACGGCTGTGACTGAACTCTGTCTGTGAGCTTGTAGTTAGTTCATAAGCACAGACAGTCTGAGGCCGTCTGTTAGCTGCTGTCAGTAATCCAGCTCCTGGTCTTTGATTTGGTGATTTTTTTCAACAAGATTTAAATAATTATAATAATAATAAATATCAGATCCCCATTTGTGACTCCTGCATCTGAGCTTTTTCAAATAATAGAATAAATGCAATTGTAATTACTTTCAAGTAAACCAGATTGCTCCACCAGACAAGAAAAAAGCTCAATGTTGAGCTTTTGTTTTGAAGGGCAACACCAGAAAAGCCGAACTCACGGAGGTAAAACCTGGCAAGTCGCCAATAATCTCGGCTGTCGCGCATGCGCAGGCGCAACTTGTTAATGCCGTAACGTAAACATTTACACTAAGGTACAGGCATCTCAACATTTATTTCTTGATGACTTAGTTTTATGTCTTTGTACTTTGACCTTGTGTAACATGTGAAGTTATCAATAAAGGTATTTCTGCATTTCCCTGCGCCTCACCTGTCGTCCTACGTTCCTCTTTCAGGAGCACAGCTGACAACACGGCTGTCAGAGAACCCGTTTACAGGCGTTCATTAACATCAGGCGGAGATCTTTTCTGACGTCGATCGTCAGGAAGAAAACGTTTCAGAAGACACTTTAGAAAATGTTCGAGAATGAGGAACAATGTGTTTCTGATTTTATTTTCATTTTATTTTGGAGAGTGACAGCGAACGTCTCCGAGATCTACCAGTCGATCGCGATCGACGTGTTGGCGACCGCTGCTCTAGGAGGTCCGACTTATATTGTTGCCAATGTGTCTTCATTGTTACGCCGACCGAAAGGAGTCTCTTTCAAAGAAAGAATTGAATCGCTGCTGTTGCACTGAGCACTGGCCATCTCGACTGAATACGCCTCTGTCCAAGCTGTATGACGTCGATTACTGATGACAAGCCCTGGAGGGGCGACTCCTCCCGGAAGCCATCAAAGTCAAAGTCAAAGTCAGTTTTATTTGTCAATTTTCCATATGTGCAAACATACAGAAGATCGAAATTGCGTTTCTCTTCTGTCCAACATAAAGTGAATTGTGCAACATATAGACAACATAGAGTGCAAAAATAGTAAAAAACTTGTGAACATATAGACAACATAAAGTGCATAGACAACATAAAGTGCAAAAATAGTAAGAAACATGTAAACATATAGACAACATAAATTGTGCTAGCAGCATTCAGACATGTGAGTCTGAGAGAGGACGGAGTGGGAGGATGGGGAGAGAGTTCAGCTTCCTGACAGCCTGGTGGATGAAGCTGTTGGACAGCCTGGTGGTGTGAGCCCGGAGGCTCCGGTATCTCCTCCCAGAGGGCAGGAGGCTGAAGAGACCGTGTGAGGGGTGGCAGGGGTCACTCACAATCGAGGTCGCTTTGCGGGTGAGGCGGGTGTTGTATAGAGAATGCATTGAGAGCTCTGTTTTGTGAAAAAAATGGGTTTAACATTGGAGTCAATGGGAGAGGTCTGGGGCGATTTTCATTTCGCCCAAAGTCGCCCCAGAAGGGGCGGGGCCATTTGAAGCACGACTTTAGGCGGACTGAATGACTGTTACCTGATTGGACAATGACATACAGAGGCAGAGCAGACGTCTAGTGGTAGAATGCAACTTTTTTCTTTTCCCCCGAGGCAGTGCGTCGCCCCAATCGCCCTTATGGACAAGCCGCCCCTGCACGTAACACACACGTAACGTTTAGTATAGACACTTACCCGGGTCCAAGTGGATCTCTTCTGGCTGTGTGTTCCTTCTCGTGGCTCTGGAGCTCCTCCGCGGAAGTCGCTGCAGCTGCTTCCTTGTTGTGAAGTCCGTCCTCGCCGTGTTCTCTGGCTTCTCTGACTGACAGGTTGCTAATGAGCCTCACCTGTGTGGTGGGTAGGTCCTTTGTGATTTATTGAGTGTTCATTGGTTGTTTTTTTTCAAAATGTTGACAGACAAACGGATTGACCAATCACGGTGAAGGGTTTCGTGTGACGAGTACTTTCCGCGCCGCGTCACCCGACACGTCCACGCCCCTATTTTTCTCTGCATGCGGAGGAGCAGACGGAAGGAAGGAGGCAGAAGAGGAAACCCTACTGATTAATCCAGTAGTTTAAATATATTTCTGCTCCGTATTTTCGTGGAGAAAAAAAAACGGAAACAGTGAAATACCGGTGCTAAACCGGTACTTTTAACGAGTAAATTTGATTTGAATGCTTGTACACATAGTATGTTATGCATTGTATGAATGTATTCAGTGGATACCTCCATCTTTACTTGTAAACAGAATTTCTTCAAAGCCCCTCATTTGCATATTCCAAAACACTGTGATGTCACAGACTGTGACCTCATAAGGCCATTCATCAAAGCCACTGAATTTACAGATCTATAACACTCGGTGTCCTTTCCCTCATATTTACTCCAGCTTTGCAGCAACACACACTAGAGTTATTAGAAAGGTCTTCAGCCATCTTCAGTTATAATGGGCAACACATTTGGAAAACTCTTCAAAGCTGAGAAGTTCATCGTCCCTGGAGAAGTGAAAAGAGAAGAAATCGGAGATGAGGAAAGCCTACAGAGGGGGGAAAGTGGGCAACTGGACCCCATTCACAGTGACAATAGTTTGCTGTCCAGCTCTGGGGACAATAGTGTCATCCCTGGAGGAGTGAAGGGAAAACGTACGGAAGATGGGGAAATCTCACAGAGTAAGAAGCACAAGAGACTGGAACCCTTCCCCTGTGACATTGAGATGCCGTCCACTTCAAAGGCCATTAGTGAGTTGGCATCCACTTCAGAGGCCATTCGTTTCATCCCTGGAGGACTGAAGAGAAAATTTACGGAAGATGAGGAAATCCCACAGAGTAAGAAGCACAAGAGACTGGAACCCTTCCCCTGTGACATTGAGATGCCGTCCACTTCAAAGGCCATTAGTGAGTTGGCATCCACTTCAGAGGCCATTCGTTTCATCCCTGGAGGACTGAAGAGAAAATTTACGGAAGATGAGGAAATCCCACAGAATAAGAAGCACAAGAGACTGGAACCCTTCCTCTGTGACATTGAGATGCCGTCCACTTCAAAGGCCATTTGTGAGTTGGCGTCCACTTCAGAGGCAATTCGTTTCATCCCTGGAGGAGTGAACAGAAAATTTACGGAAGATGGGGAAATCCCACAGAGTAAGAAGCACAAGAGACTGGAACCCATCCCCTGTGACATTGAGATGCCGTCCACTTCAAAGGCCATTAGTGAGTTGGCGTCCACTTCAGAGGCAATTCGTTTCATCCCTGGAGGAGTGAACAGAAAATTTACGGAAGTTGGGGAAATCCCACAGAGTAAGAAGCACAAGAGACTGGAACCCATCCCCTGTGACACTGAGATGCCGTCCTCCTTAGAGGACACCGAAAGTCGAAACTCACCCGATTCAGCCATCTTTAAGGCCAAGTACCAGCAGGTGCAGAAACTTGGCCAAGGAGGATATGGATGCGTGTTTGCTGGCTACCGCAAAGTGGATAATCTACCTGTTGCAATCAAGCGTATCTACGTAGACACCAAACTCCACCTTTACCATGATGGCAAAGGGAACCAGATCCCCATGGAGGTCGCGATCCTAATGAAACTAGCGGCTGAATCGGAGGGGCATTCAGCACCCATTAAGCTACTGGACTGGTACATTGTCGACCCGGAGCTGATCCTGGTGCTGGAGAGACCAATGCCGGCCGTAGACCTCGGCAACTACATTGAAACCAAAGGAGGCTACTTGAAGGAACTGGAAGCCAAGATTATCATTAAGCAGTTGGTGGATGCAGTAATTGACCTCGAGCAGAAACACATATTCCACCGGGACATTAAGCCGCAAAATCTCCTTATTGAGACCTGCATGACGTTGCCGCGAGTTCGCCTCATTGACTTCGGTGTGAGCTGCTTCTACAACGAAGGAGACATCTTTAGCCATTTTTACGGTACTCACATTCCCCCAGAATGGCATACTCGGAAGGAATACCAAGCCGGACCCGTGTCAGTATTCCAGATCGGGCTGGTCCTGTTCTTCCTGCGAAAAAAAGTGACATATAAACAGGGCATGTCCTTTTTGGACCTGAGTAAGACCCCTTGGCTTTCCAAAGATGGCAAAGATTTCTTTGAGGCGTGCTTATGTCCGGATCCGGATATTCGTATCACCCTGGACCAGCTGAAGAATCACCCGTGGCTGAGAGCCATGTTTTGTTAGCAAGGCTGGGGGCCACAGGGGAGCAGAATCGAGAAGAGCTTGTCAGATAAAACAAAAGTCTTTACTTCAGGCAGGTAAATCGCTGATAAGCTTACGGACAGACCTAGGGCTCGGCTCTCAGCTCCCCGTCGGCGCCCCGGCCGATCCCTGCTCCCCGTGTCCCGGCGACCGTTCCCTGCTCCCCGTGTCCCGGCGACCGTTCCCTGCTCCCCATCGGCGCCCCAGCCGATCCCTGCTCGGCGTGTCCTGTCCGCCGATCCCTGCTCCCCGTGTCCCGTCGGCGCCCTGGCGGCTCCCTGCTCCCTGTGTCCCTTCCGCCGATCCCTGCTCCCTGTGTCCAGTTGGCGCCCTGGCGGCTCCCTGCTCCCCGTGTCCCGTTGGCGCCCTGGCGGCTCCCTGCTCCCCGAGTCCCGGCGACCGTTCCCTGCTCCCCATCGGCGCCCCAGCCGATCCCTGCTCGGCGTGTCCTGTCCGCCGATCCCTGCTCCCCGTGTCCCGTCGGCGCCCTGGCGGCTCCCTGCTCCCCGTGTCCCGTCGGCGCCCTGGTTGCTCCCTGCTCCCCAATTCCCGTCGGCCGATCCCTGCTTCCCGTGTTCCATCGGCGCCCCGGCCGATGCCTGCTCCCCATGTCCCGTCCGCCGATCCCTGCTGCCCGTGTCCTGATGGCCGATCCCTGCTCCTCGTGTGCCGTCGGCGCCCTGGCGGATGCCTGCTCACCGTGTCCTGTCTGCCGATCCCTGCTGCCCGTATCCCATTGATCCCTGCTCCCCGTGTCCCAGGGATCGGCCGGGGCGCCGACAGGCATGGGGAGAAAGAACTAGCGTGCACTGCAGTACGGAGGCGGCAGCAGAAACAGGCGTGTGCTTCGGCTCAAGCTTGTCTTCTACGACGAAGGAGACCCCTTAGCAACTTAGAACCAGAATGGACTGTTGCTCACAGGAGGCAGCGTGAACCGGCAGCGGGAACCGGCAGTGGGAACCGGCATGGTAGTAGTTGTTGAATTAGATAATTTACTAAAGCAATATGTAAATTAGGATTTACTAATGTACCATAACTTCATACATGTTGTTATAGAATGTGTGTTATTGTTTAATAATTTACAATATTGTTTAATGAGTGTCTGTGTATTATTGTTTAATGCATTGCTGTAACACACTGGTGAAGACGAATCTCTTTGTGTTCCAAGAACACAGATCAGTGGCAGAAAGGAATCCCCTCCCCCTCCCCGGCATGGAAAGAGCCCCTGAAGGAAACCACATTCCTGCAGTGGACCGCATGGCAGAGGGCAAATGGTGGCCGGAGTGATGACGTCATGTGGATATGCAAATCTACCAACAGCCAGACGGCTCGGCCAATGAGCGAATTGGGGAAAGATGTTACCAAGACAATGTATCCAATGAGAAGTGGATATTTCCCTGGGCGGACGCCCGGAAATATAAAATATAAAATGAACTTCGGAGGCTGCGAGAGACTTCTTTTCGGTGAAGCAAGAGACAGTTAACTACAATTGGTTTAGCCAGGAGTGGTCTGTGGATTGTGAAGCCTTAGAAGTCCTCGGCCGAGAATTTATACTCTGTATCTGAACAGTTATTAGTTATTATCAACGATTGATAATACTTTTTATTAAATACATTTTATTATAACTTTTCGACTCCGGACATTTTCTTCGGTTCAGCACCAGGGGATTTCTGAATACTTAACAGTTTGGTGACTGCCCGACGTGATTCCTTGGTGTTTTGGATCGAGGAGGAACCGAGTTGAACATCTGGAAGGATCACTCTCCCCCACTCACACGAGGCCTCACAACAAGGGTAAGCAGAACCCATTGTTTTAAACTGAATTCTGCATAGTTTATCATAGACAACATTAGGTGTGAGTGGAGAAGAGTGTAAAACTAAACGCATAGATCTTGAAATAACTGTTGATGATCGGAGTATAAACTATTGTATGTTGCATGCTGTGAGTCCTTCTAAAGAGGATCATTTGGATACCGGTTACAGGCAGGGCCAATGAGCCCTGTGCCAAGGAGGAGTGGCGTACACTCTACAGGATATGGTGTCCTGATATGGTTTTTGAAAAGGATAGAGTGTCGTCGTCGAGCGTACTCATTTATTAAACAGGGACATTAAGCCCCTGGTTTTGCTGAGCGGGTGTAACATAAAGCTTGAGAAGTCTGTGCGGGGAAGAGTTACGTTTTTTAAGACGACGGTCTGACTTATAGTCTCCTTAGAATCTGCATGGGTGACGAACGAGATAAAACCCACAACCTGAAGGAGCTGAGCTAGCATTAGCTGGCAAGACGCTATTGAAGCAGAATAGATACCAGCGCTCTCGCTGAGAAAGAACGTGTAAAAAAAAAAAAAAAAGAAACCAGCATGGCGAAAGACAGGAAGTAGGACCGAGCGGTCGCAGTACAGCACCAATAGGAAATAGCGCCCCTGGTGGTAGGGAGTACTTATTACAACTTACCCCAGTGGGCTGATAGAGTACTGCAGGGACTAACCTCTAGCACCATCGACCTCTAGCACCATCGACCCTCTATAGCACCATCGTGTCCACATTTTGAATTACAACAAGAGCGATAATTTGCACCACTGTGTCCAATTTAGGTATTACAACTTACCAGACTGTACTCAACTGTTTTTGCCATAGCTGACACACACACTTTAGCAACTAAACTGATGCTTACATACACCATCACATAAGCAGAGCAAGTTTGTTTGCATAGGCACATTTTAAGGTGCTTCACATAAAACCATTGAAGGTAGTGGTTGAGAACATTCATTTAAATAGGATTGTAACTTAATAGTTTGAATCATTTTTTATCTAGCTTGGTGAATGACTTTGATTTGATTTTGGATGGATGGAACTTTTCCCTCTAAAGCAGGGGACATAATTTTAACAAGGGCTTTTTGAAGAAGCTAAGATAAGAGTGGGGTTTTATGAGAGTGACCAGAAAGGGGAGGTCAGGATACAGGTCTCTCTCCCCCTTCCCTCTCCCAACCCCTCACGGCCCACATGCCACCAAGATTCCTTGACTGATAAGAGTAAGGAAAGAGAGAAAGTGGACCCTATGTTTTTGACAAAGGACTCCCAACACTTACTTATACGATGTGGGAAGGTCTCAATGACTGTAAGATTCTCTCTCTTCCCACCCCACCCCCCACCGTCTCAACACACACATTGACGATCTTATGCATGTCGCATAAACATGAAAGAACCTTTAAAATAAATTGACCTTTGAAAAGGAACCGGGGCCGCGTAGAAATTAAACACATGTGTAATGCATAAACTGTGAATGAATGTTGAATACCGGTGGTGAATACATGTTGTCAAAGTGGAATCAACAGAGCAGAGTCGAAACCTCACGGTGTCAACGCAAGCTCTAGTCTGTTGAATTGCACGAGTGATAAATAAGGATTTAGTGTTCCGAAAGACACGTTGTCGAGTAAAGAACACATTGTATGGCAATTATGTACTATGTTTAAGAGCAGTTACGAGTTTGAGATTGAGGAGGATACTGAGAAACAACGAGGAAACTCCGCTTAACAAGAGCAGAAACGTAAACACGCGAGGGAGAGACCAGCGGCGAGCTGCTGCGCGTCCCCGCTGAGGGCACGCGCCTTCACAGACAGAGCAGCCCCTCCCCTACCCACTTAGCTGCGCGCGCCGTTTTACACCCTGCAGGCACCCAGAGCGAGCCAAGATGAGAGAATAACAGAGCAAGAACAAGGACGGAAGAATTCCTTTTGAAGATAACTATTAATTAGTAGAGTGTGCGACCATCTATTACTTTTTGAAATGGTGTTTTAAAGAAATGCATTGTTTTGCCAAATTTTTAATTTTTCTTTAAATTAACTGATCAATTGCCCGGCTAGCTCAGTCGGTAGAGAATGAGACTTTTAATTCAAAGGTTGTAGGTTATTCAGTTTTAAATTGATCACCTTTATTATTTTATATAGTCATCTATTTTATATTTTTAGTATAATTTTTCCTCAGTCTCTCTTAAAGATTTGACCCCTTTCAAGCATAACTGCAGTTTTTTATTTTTTATTTTTTATTTTTATTTTTTTATTTTTTTTCAGCCACAAGGCACCTCTCTTAGCAGTTCAGATAAAAATAATAAAAGAAAAACTGAGAAAAAGGTTGATGTTTCTAAGATAATGATGATGCCACCATTGGATGGTGAGGGAGGAGCAGCTTATTTAGGTAGAATCAGAGAGTTGTAGAACGACAACCTAGGGAAAGATTTCCTTGAAGATAGCATGACTGAACAGTTTTTAGGTTATCAATAGAATCATCAGTGACTGTGACCATACAGACCGAACTGAAAGGAGTAGGACTAAAGTACATGAACTTCTATGACTTGGAAGCTCAGGTCAGACGCCAAACAGATAAAAATAAACAGAGCAGAGAAAAGATGACCTGACCAAAGCAGAAGCAAATGGCACAAGCCACAGTGCAGCAGACAGCAGCACAACATGGACCTTAAGTCCCGTATAGTCCGTATCCAGCCCCTCCTCCAAATCCATAAGCACTGATCTATCAACAGCCACAGCAAGCCACGTTTGCACCGCTTCAAGCTTAGTTCCCTCAAACCTTATGTCCCGCAACAGGTGGGTCAGCAGCCCATAAATGGGGCCCAACAACAGAGAGATAATATTCAATTCAGTTTATTTGTATAGCCCAATTTCACAAATTACAAATTTGTCTCGGAGTGCTTTACAATCTGTACACATAGACATCCCTGCCCCAAAACCTCACATCGGACCAGGAAAAACTCCCAAATAACCCTTCAGGAGGAAAAAAAAAAAAAAGGGAAGAAACCTGGAGGAGAGCAACAGAGGAGGATCCCTCTCCAGGATGGACAGATGCAATAGATGTAATGTGTACAGAAGGACAGAATATGCATAAAAGAAGCCCGTTCAGGAGTAAGAGGAGTAACAACTGGGGCAACGGAGGCTTTAGACGAGTATTAATAAATTTTTAATTATAGTCAGGCTGGACATTGGGCTAATTTTTGTCCTTATCCACCACAGGGTTAGCAGTCTCAGTCAGAATGGCTTCAGTACTCCCATAATGTCTACCCCGCCATAACAAGCACCCAACACACAGCCACAGCCACAAGGCAACAGTGATCCATGGCACCAGGCCCGGACCAGAGACACAAAATTAGGCGTGCCCAGATCCAACAGCTGACAGCGAACTGTACTCACTGAACAGAAATGTGCCACACCCACTAGTCACCCAATGATTCAACTGGAGACTAAAGAGACACTGAACAGGAAGCAAAGGGTCCGGTGGGACAGAGTAGATGATGATGACATCACACCTCTGCATGACAACAGCCAGCAGTGGAGACTTTGGTTCAAAGTCCTGCATCCCTACTCGCCACCAGGGGACCAAAGACATTGTGCCCTTAACTCCTCCTTGATACAAGATGAGATCTGAGATCCTGAGGGACTGCCTGCAACACGAGATTGAGGTTCGTGAAGACCCAGCTGAGGAGGCTTGGAGATCTATGCAGAGAAGCAAGGAGTAGCAGCGGCTCGTGAATGAACACCAGAGTTGCAGATTGTATGCAGTCATTGACACCGCAGCTCCACATCACAGTGTTTGTCCAGAGTGGAGGCACAGAGAAGAACAATGGTGAAAGCAGAGGTTGAGGCTACGGACTGGGTGCACAAACAAAATGAACACTTGCATTACTCCACATTTGAGAACATGTAAAGAACTGCACACACATCGGAGGTCCAGTTAGTATTAGAGACACATGCTTAGACACATGCTTAGCCACACACATAGTAGAGAACACTGATCATGGGGACACTGACAACATGCTTAGCTTATTTCCAGACACTTTTAGGACTAAAGGGTGAACTGATGTGTGACTGATTCCGATAGCTCCCGTAGAGATAGTTAAAAACCGCGTACGATTCCAATCTAATCGTCACCAGCATCCCTTAAGGATGGAACAGACTAGATATATTTTTTAAATCATAGAATGGTTGTTATAGGCAAGTGTACTGGAGAGGACGAGGGCTCCCTGGGATACATTAATTAATTTCCTAAAACCTGGAAAATGGACCTTGATTTGGGGCCAATAAATAAATTTGTAACCCGCTCTTTACTAATTAGGCCGACTTATTATGACATTCCTTACCCAAGCACAATGATGACGCTGTGAGTTCAGACAAGACATGGTTCTCCTGCATTGATTTGACAGACGCATGCATTTTAAATTTTATTTCTCTCTTTTCTTCGAGAGGTTGACTGTTTATTAAGATTATTATTATTGAAAAGGACGGATTTGGGAATTCCATCCTATTTCAAAGGAGGGAGTAGAACTGAGATGATGATATGCTGTTAAAAGGAGAATCAGATCTGACAATGACACACATTTTTGCAAACCAACACCTACAAGAAGTTGAGAAATATTTCTAGAGAGCACATTCACACGGAGCAGTCTATTGCCCAATCACAGGTGATAGTCGCGAGAGCTAATCAACAATTGAAGCAATTGAGACAATGATGGCTAAATTATCCTCAAAGGAGGAGAAAATTTCTCTCCCATGAGTTATTGACATGAAGACCCATGCGGGGTCTACAGAGAGTTAGGAGACAGTCCTAGACTTGACATATTTCAGAGAATATTCTGGGAAAAAATAACTGACCCGATCTAAGTTTTTCTCCAAGTAGGTTGCTGAAGCCCACTAGGAGCCAGCTGATGAGTCATCAGTGGAACCAGGTGACTGGGTAAGACTCGAGGTTCACAAGAGAAGTGGACTGAGCCCAGGTGGACAGGGTGTTTTGAAGTCATTGCAAGGACTTCACAGCGCCCTCCAGGTGAGAGGCTTCACCAAGAGAGGAGCACCGTATAACACATTGTACATTTGCAGATCAGCCGGCCGAAGAATCACAACCAGCCGCTGAATAGTTGCCTCATCAGGGTAATTCTGACTAACAGATGTGAGGTCACTTCCACACATTTCTGCCTAGGCGCAGGAGCGAGAGTTAAGACTGCAACACAGAAAGTTGTCGCATACGACATCAACTCTCACTGTTCACTGTGTGAGACTTGCCATTAGCTGCACCACCAGGTGCGACTGTTTGTTTTCCCATGATGCTTTCAAGGGACGAAAGAAGATTGACGGACGAATACCTGCCTGCTATCAGATCCTAGTAGGATTTGAATATTTCTATGCCCTAGTCAAGGGCCATAGATAGGATCAATTGCATTTATCATAACCAGTAAAGATAAATAAAGTTAGATTGGATTGGATAAGTAATTGAGACTCTGTTGGACGACGGATGGCCATTTAATAGATGATTCCTCCCACACGGGGTGAGAAGCTGTTCCTCCGACTCAGTTAAAGATTGCGAATTCAAGCCTAGAAAGTATTAGATACTTATTAAATATAGAAATTAAAATATAGACAATTTTTCATAGTCAAGTGTCACATTCTGTATAAGAGCCGGCCTAGTGGCCGCTGTGTGGTGTTGTGTTTTCTAATTCTCTTTCACAGCGACCTGCCTCTCCATTACCAACCTCCATCTGTACCTGCTGTGTTGGCCTCACCATCAGATGAGCTCCGCCCACACCGGAACAGGTAGTATGAACAAGATGCCATGCGACTAATAACTTGCTTGCCCTGATGTGTATTTCCAAGATAATTAAGGAACTGGAGACATGGAGGACGAGGACTGAGGAGAAGAACATTTTGGAAAGAAAGACGAAGCAGACTGAAGCAGAAACTGGAGAAGGACACACACACACACACACTGAGTTAATGCAGGACTGAAATCTGTTTTATAACTCGAAAAGTAGAAACATCTACCTCTGAGACTTTAGGATTGGAATTAAAACATTGAATTGAACCACAAAGAGAAAAATACTTCATAGTAATGATAAACAATAATTCACTTCATAAGATGTTTACACTATGGAATAGTGTAAAAGGAGGGATTGTTGAATTAGATAATTTACTAAAGCAATATGTAAATTAGGATTTACTAATGTACCATAACTTCATACATGTTGTTATAGAATGTGTGTTATTGTTTAATAATTTACAATATTGTTTAGTGAGTGTCTGTGTATTATTGTTTAATGCATTGCTGTAACACACTGGTGAAGACGAATCTCTTTGTGTTCCAAGAACACAGATCAGTGGCAGAAAGGAATCCCCTCCCCCCCCGGCATGGAGAGAGCCCCTGAAGGAAACCACATTCCTGCAGTGGACCGCATGGCAGAGGGCAAATGGTGGCCGGAGTGATGACGTCATGTGGATATGCAAATCTACCAACAGCCAGACGGCTCGGCCAATGAGCGAATTGGGGAAAGATGTTACCAAGACAATGTATCCAATGAGAAGTGGATATTTCCCCTGGGGCGGGACGCCCGGGAAATATAAAATGAACTTTCGGAGGCTGCGAGAGACTTCTTTTCGGTGAAGCAAGAGACAGTTAACTACAAATGGTTTAGCCAGGAGTGGTCTGTGGATTGTGAAGCCTTAGAAGTCCTCGGCCGAGAATTTATACTCTGTATCTGAACAGTTATTAGTTATTATCAACGATTGATAATACTTTTTATTAAATACATTTTATTATAACTTTTCGACTCCGGACATTTTCTTCGGTTCAGCACCAGGGGATTTCTGAATACTTAACATAGTTCAAATATCCTCAAAATGAAGGGCGAAAATGTTCCTATGAGGTATTGACAGGGAGACCTATGCAGGGTCCGCAGAGAGTTAGGAGAGAGTCCTAGAAGGGACACATTTGATGAATATGTTGAGAACTGAACTAACCAGAGTTTTTCTTAAAGCAGGTTGCCAGAGCCCACAGCTGATGGGAACGGCCATCGGTCAAGCAGGTGACTGGGTAAGACTTAAGATCCACGAGAGGAAGTGGACTAAGCCCAAGTGAACAGGGTGTTTTGAGGTCATTCCAAGGATTTCTCAGCGCCTTCCATGTAAGTGGTCGCACGAAAGAGAATGACACAATTTTACACATTGTAAATTTGAAGATCTGTGGCTAAAGAATCACAAACAGCCACTGAAGAGTTGCCTAATCATGAGGGTAATTCTGAGTAAAAGATCTGAAGCCATTTACACACATTGCTGCTTCGGAGCATCATTGTTGTAAATATGTGAATATGTTGCTTATTCTCAGACATTAGAGCGAAAGTTAGGACTGCAACACAGAAAGATGTATGCATACGACACCGACTCTCACAGCTCACTGTTTCTTGCCATTTACTGCATCATTGGATGCAAATGTTTTGTTTTCTCCATAAACTGTTCTAGGGTTCGAGCACGAGCGAGAAGAGTGCTGGACAAATGCCTGCCTGCCATCAAATCCTAGCAGGATTTGAATATTTCTATGACCTAGTTAAAGGAACATAGATAGGATCAATTAAGTTTATTATAACCAGTTAAGATAAATAAAATTAAAGCTGCAAGCAGCGATGTACGGGTCCTCGTTCCTTCTTCGCACGTCGGGGGTGCTGGCCGGACGCCGGCCCCCTCGACGAAGAACGCAGGCCCGGAGTTCGGGCGTTTTACCTGATGTGTTTTAAGCTGATTTGCTTTGGCCACAGTGTTGGAACCAGTTCATTTCAATGCGTTATGTGCTCTCTAGCAACATCTAGTGGTGTTTGTGGATAGCTGCACCATAGATTATAAACACGGAGTAACCGGAAGTGACATTCAGGAAGTCCGCTTTTCGCACACGAGCTCACGGAGTTCTCTGACTGACAGGCTGCTAATGAGCCTTACCTGTGTGGTGGGAGGTCCTTTGTGATTTACTGACTGTTTATTGGTTGTTTTTTCCCCAAAATGTTGACAGACAAACGGATTGACAAATCATGGTGAAGGTTTCGTGTGACGAGTTCTTTCCGCGCCGCGTCACCCGACATGTCGCCCCCCTGTTCCTCTGTGGATCGGAGGAGCAGACGGGAGGAAGGAGGCGGAGGAGGAACCCCTACTGATTCATCCACGAGTTTAAATTCATTTCCGCTCCGTATTTTCGCGGAGAAATGCCGCGGTTTGACACTCAGAGGAGTGCAAAAACGTCAACGCACACCGGAAGTAAACAAAGTTGCGTTAATTGCGTTAAAATATTTTAGTGCGTTAATCGCAGCCAAATTAATCGCATAGATTACCGCGTTAACGCTGACAGCCCTAATATATATATATATAATATATATATGTGTGTGTGTGTGTTCGATATATATTAGTGCTGTGAAAAATAACGCGTTAACTCAGTTAATTAAATTACAGGTTTAACTAGGTTTTTGTTTTTTTACGCGTTTAACGCATGCGCAGAATGAGCTTCCAATCCGTCTGTTGTTGGTCGTCTCTAACCAGCAGCATGTCATTCTGTCTCTAGTGTCGCGTTAACACGACTCCGATCTCCGTCTCGCGCGCCGCAGAGCTTGGATGCCGGCGTGTGCGCGCACATCGGGACGAAAAAAAAGTCACTTGCAAAATGAGCTTCCAATACACCACTTCAATCTGAACTCTGTCCGCTCTCATGCAGACGGTCGTGCTGTTCATCGGTAATGATCCTTCCGCAGGTTCACCTACGGAAACCTTGTTACGACTTTTACTTCCTGTAGATCAGGGGTCTCAACACGTCGATCGCGACCTGCCAGTCGATCGCGGCGTAGTGTTGGTAGATCGCATGACATTAAAAAGATTGGCCCGCCCACTGACATGTTCTCTATAGCACGTCTTTGTTCTTTTATTAAACTAAACATCTGTTGTTGATCGTATCTCCACAGCAGCATGTCATTTCTGTCTCTTCGTTGCGTTAACACTTATCGATCTCCGTCTCGCGCCGCAGAGCTCCGTCTGCCGCATCAGGACCGAGCAAAAAAAGTCACTTGTCAATCTGTCCACCTGTCCGGGCGGTGAGGTTTCAGCTTTGCAGCGGTGTCCCGCCGTCCCTTTCATCACGGCCCAGTTCATGAAGAAAACCCACTCAGTCAGTTTGCCTCAGCAGCTGCTAGAGGAAGACCAGAGGCCTTTAGATTGTATCATGGTGGAGTTAATGGTTGACAAACAAGAGAAAAATGTTCTGTTTAACCCTCCTGTTACCTTTACATTTACTAACATATTTTACCCTCGGGGTCAATTTGACCCCAGCAATTAAAACCTCCAGAAAATTATTAGAATTAATATTGCTTCCCAAGTTTAAGTGTGAGGTACTTTATGTTTGTTTGTTGACTACCTAAATAGCCCTTTAAATAAATAAAAAGTTGATATTTCTTATATGTTTGACACAGTGAAAAACAGCCTGGGGTCAAATTGACCCCAAAGAACACCGACATTAAACATTGAATGGGGTCAAATTGACCCGAAAGGTAACAGGAGGTTAAACATTCTGTTTAGGATGAAGATGTATTAATGTTCCATATGGAAGAAAACTGCTAAATAACTGCTGAGTTGCAGCACCATTGTATAGAAGAATGTATAAATGTATATATCCGTCTTTTGTCATAAATCTCTATGTTCTCACAAAATATACCGAGAATATCGGTAATATGTGATTAATCATGATTAATCCACAGAAACCTGTGATTAACCCGATTAAATTTTTTAATCGTTTCACAGCCCTAATATATATATATATATATATATGTATATATATGTGTGTATATATATATATGTGTGTGTGTATATATATATATATATTTTTAAGCTCCCAACTTTAACTGCTGTGGCAAGACATTTCCTCCGCGTCCCCAAAAGTAGGACTTGTGATAACTTTGGGAACGTCTCAGCCTCGTATCTACTCTCTGACACACTAAACTCCAACAACGCTGACATCGAAGGCCGCGAGGCGCCGAGCAGGCCATCTCCGAATGTACGACGGCGGCCTCGGGTTTGGGTGAGATTTAAACCTTTTTCAGAGACTGTCGGAGAAAAATAAAAATGTCATTGTGCTCGATGGAGACATAATGTGACAAGTCGGTCTACTACGTCAAAGACCGCTCAATTACCTTCACCCCCCCCCCCCCCGCCTTCCCCCACACATCACCGCCAGTTTTATGGATGACGGTGAATCAGAAAGAACAAGCCCGCCGGGGACAGAGATGTAAGTATGGATATGTGTTGCAAAACAAGCCATCACCATGCAGGGCCTGTCAGCGCTGAATATGTATGCCTGGCGCAGGGCCTCCCTCCGGGGCTAAGAGGCCTGGAAGAGGGCTCATTCTGAAGGTGATCGGCCATACGTCGACATCGCACCTTAAATCAAACTCCGAGTGAGCCGTCAAAAGGATATAACCCACGCACAGTGATGTAAATGCACAGCGGAGGACGAGCCTGAGGACAGCCATGCATCACCGGCCTCCGCTCGGTGTGACAGACACAAACAAAACCCCGCCGCTGCGCATATGCAGTGGAAAGGAGGTGATGGGAGCGCGTCGGGAAGCAGCCGACACAGAGGACTTGAGTTCATATTTAGGACCAAGCTCGTCCCCCCGAGCCGGTACCCAAACAGTTCAAATGGCTACAGTGGACGGAAATGTTTCCCATAAACTCCAATCTTAAAATACCTTAAAAAGAGCACAAAGGTGCAGATAATGTGTGTGTGTGTGTGTTGTCCAGTCATGGGTCTCCAGCCTCCCGTTGTCCAGGGCTCTACCTCATTGCCTTCACAACTGTTATTGATTTATGGCAGCACATTGTTTCCTGCAACCCGAATGGAAAGTTAAACTACACCCCTGTGTGTGTGTGTGTGTGTGTGTGTGTGTGTGTGTGTGTGTGTGTGTGTGTGTATTTATAATGCTCTCTTTGTATGAATTGTGCTGAAGCCCGATCACAGATATTGATTTTTTAAATTTTATTTTTGCAGAGAGTGCACAGAGTTAAAGAGAAAACAACAGAATGCGATGGGAGAGAGATGAACTTGAGGAGAACTGTGCATTTTCTACCTGAGGCGAGACTACTGACTACTTGGATCCTGCTAAGTGTCTTCTTTAAATTAGTTTATCTGCTGAGTTACTGTTGTATTTGTTGTTTAGAGCTGCTGGATTGTTGGTCTGTACTGTTTTAGGATTTGTTTTGGTAGTGAGGTGTGTCCTGATTACTGACACCTGAATCTTCACTGATTGGACGAGCGCTCATCACCTGGTTTCAATTGAGTGTCATTTGAATACCAACGACCAAGGGGTGGTGTCAACGCGGCTGGAGGTAATTGGCACCAACCTGGGCTCATAACCGGATTGGGTCTTTAGCGTCAGCGGACGAAGACTCGGAGGACAAAGACATAGGAGTCTTCCGTTGGAGTCAAGACTCGGAGGACAAAGACATAGGAGTCTTCCGTTGGAGTCAAGACTCGGAGGACAAAGACATAGGAGTCTTCCGTTGGAGTCGAGACTCGGAGGACAAAGACATAGGAGTCTTCCGTTGGAGTCTTCGTGGGTGGCTGTGTATTCCACCATTTTGTGAATATGTGTGTCTTTTCCATACCTGTGCGTATTTCAACTCGTAGTTACTATAGGACTCGTTCATTCATGTTCCGGAACCCCTCCTCGGTTATCCTTCCTACCCGTTCTACTCACACCCAGCACCTTATCACGGGAGGCCTCTGGAACTGTCAGTCAGCCAACCGCAAGGCCGGTTTCATCTCTGGCTTTGCCATGGAGCAGTCGCTTGACTTCCTGGCTCTCACTGAGACCTGGATCACAGCAGACAACACGTCTACCCCGGCTGCTCTCTCCTCTGCCTTCTCCTTCAGCCACACACCTCGACCCTCTGGTCGGGGTGGAGGTTCAGGTTTACTCATCTCACCCAAATGGTGTTTCTCTCCCTACCTTCCACTCTTTATCCCACTGACTTTTGAGTTTCATGCTGTGACGGTTACTCATCCGGTTCAACTACACATTGTTGTTCTCTACCGTCCCCCTGGTTCTTTGGGAGATTTCTTGGAAGAGCTAGACGCCCTCCTGTCGAACTTCTCGGAACACGGCCCCCCGCTCATCCTTCTGGGTGACTTGAACATCCAGACAGAGAAGTCATGTGATCTCTTACTCTTAATGTCTTCCTTTGACCTCTCACTCAGTCCCTCCCCTCCCACTCACAAAGCCGGCAACCACCTTGACTACATTTTCACAAGAAACTGCTCTACCTCTAACCTCACTGTAACTCCTCTCCATGTCTCTGACCACTTCTTCATCTCTTACTCTCTCTCGCTCTATGGTACTGACAACCCACTCATATCTACAGACTCTGCACCTGTACGCCGCAACATTCGCACCTTCTGTCCCTCCTCCCTGGCCTCCTCTGTCCTATCTGCTCTCCCCTCAACTGGCTCCTTCTCACCCATGCAGCCTAACTCTGCCACAGACACTCTCCTCTCTTCCCTGTCTTCATCTCTTGATTCTCTTTGTCCTTCTAAGACACGACCGGTTCGGAAATCCTCTCCAGCTCCGTGGTTGTCGGACTCGGTGCGCGCCGAAAGAGCCACCCTGCGAGCGGCGGAAAGAAAATGGCGCAAAACGAATCAAGCGGAAGACTTGCTCTTCTATCAATCTCTTCTCTCCTCCTTCTCTTCCTCTATCTCTGCAGCCAAAAGCTCGTTCTACCTGACCGAAATTCAGTCTTCCTTCTCTAACCCCAAAAAACTCTTCTCTATCTTTTCCAACCTCCTTGATCCCCCCTGTCCCCCTCCTCCTTCCACCCTTTTGCCGAGCCACTTTGTCGACTACTTTACAAACAAGATAGACGACATACGCTCCTCCTTTACTAATCCATCTTCTATCACCTCACCAACACTAACTTCTTCATCCCCCTCTCTTTCCTCTTTCACCCCCTTGTCTCCCAATCAAGTTCTTAGCTTGGTGACCTCCGCTCGACCGACCACCTGCGCCCTTGACCCCGTCCCGTCTCCCATTCTCCAGGCTATTGCTCCTGACCTTCTGACCTTTCTCACCCATCTTATTAACAGCTCCCTCTCAACTGGCTGTTTCCCTAACTCTCTGAAGGAGGCGAGAGTCAACCCTCTCCTGAAGAAACCCACGCTCGACCCGTCTGAAGTCAGCAACTACAGACCGGTCTCTCTTCTTCCTTTTCTCTCCAAAACTCTGGAGCGAGCTATCTTGAGCCAAATGTCCTCCTATCTCCACAGCAACAGCCTTCTTGACCCTCACCAGTCTGGATTCAAGGCCGGCCACTCGACAGAGACTGCCCTCCTTGCTGTCTCTGAGCAGCTTCACACTGCTAGAGCAGCCTCTCTCTCTGTCCTTAGCCTTCTCGACCTTTCTGCAGCATTTGACACCGTGAACCACCAGATCCTTATCTCTTCTCTTCAGGACCTGGGGATCTCAGGCACTGCACTCGCGCTTTTCTCTTCCTACCTTAACGACCGCACTTACCGGGTAACTTGAAGAGGATCTGTGTCTGATCCTTGTCCTCTCACCACTGGGGTTCCTCAAGGCTCCGTCCTGGGTCCCCTGCTCTTCTCTCTGTACACTAATTCTCTCGGCTCTGTCATTCGTTCGCATGGCTTCTCCTACCATAGCTATGCTGACGACACCCAACTGATCTTCTCGTTTCCACCGGCCGAAACACAGGTGGCGGCGAGAATCTCTGCCTGTCTGACCGACGTCTCTCAGTGGATGTCTGCTCACCACCTGAAGATCAACCCTGACAAGACCGAGCTACTATTCCTTCCAGGGAAAGGCTCCCCCACCCATGACCTGACTACCACCTTCACCAGCTCTGTGTTGGCCCCTACCCTGACTGCCAGGAACCTCGGGTGACACTAGACAGTCAACTCTCCCTGACAGCCAACATCGCTGCGACGACGCGTTCCTGTAGGTACATGCTGCACGACATCAGGAGAATACGGCCTCTTCTTACTCAGAAGGCGGCACAGGTTCTGGTCCAGGCTCTGGTCATTTCACGCCTCGACTACTGCAACTCCCTCCTGGCTGGTCTACCTGCTAAGGCCATCCGACCTCTGCAGCTCATCCAGAATGCAGCAGCTCGACTGGTTTTCAGTCTCCCGAAATTCACCCACACCACTCTGCTCCTCCGATCTCTTCACTGGTTACCGGTGGCTGCCCGCATCCGCTTCAACACACTGGTTCTGGCGTACCGTGCTCTAAACGGATCGGGCCCCGTCTACATCCGGGATATGGTCGCACCGTACACCCCGGCACGTTCGCTCCGCTCGGCAACAGCCAATCGACTTGTGACTCCTGCACCTCGAGCTAGTCACTCGAAATCCAGTCTGTTTGCTGTCCTGGCTCCTCAGTGGTGGAACAAGCTCCCCACTGACATCAGGACAGCAGAAAGTCTCTACATCTTCCGCCTGAGACTGAAAACACATCTTTTCCGACTATATCTGGATTAAAACACAGATTTGCATTTCAGTGGCACTGGGATGGCACTTATTGTGGTGCTTTTGTGGTTCAACTGAGTTGAGGAAGTGTTGCTTCCTGTGTTCTTGTTGTTCTTGGTTTGTACTCTAGGTTGAATGCACTTATTGTAAGTCGCTTTGGATAAAAGCGTCTGCTAAATGACATGTAATGTAACGCCGTCATCCCGACATAGTCCCGCCTCACGGGGCGCACAAAGTGACCGACTCTTTTGTGTGTGTGTGTTTTCATTTTGTTGCGCTAGCCCTGAAGGGCCTCAAGAAGAACTCATCAAATGTGAATGTTTCTCCCGTCTTTATTCACACTGGATAGGTCCACGTGAATGAAAACAAATAGTCACAGATGGAGTTCATGGAGTATGGAGGACTTAAAATGTCTTAAGTCTAAATAAATAAATACAGGTATAAATTAATAAATGCTTAAATAAATGTATGAATAAATACAGGAATAAATAAATAAATGCTTAAATAAATATGAATAAATACAGGAATACATAATAAATGCTGAAATAAATACATAAATGTATGAATAAATAAATGTATACATAAATACAGGAATAATTAAATAAATGTATAAATAAATAAATACAAGTATAAATAAATAAATGCTTAAATAAATGTATATAGGAATAAATAAATATAAGTTATACTTAAGACAATTTTAAGTCCTCCATAATGGAGGAGCCTGTGTGTTGGTAAACACATTGTGATCGGCACCGGTGGGGTCCTCTCCGCCGTCGGCTGTCCGTCCCCCCGCCTGCTCCAGCCCTTCTCCTCACAGCCCATTCAGAGTCCCGATGAGCTTGTTGAGGGGTCGGTTCCGTCTCACGGGAAAGGAAATCCTGAGTAAGACTGTAAATGTTATCTTTATGTGTTACCCTTTTCGTGATGCTCTCCTTTGCACCACTGTGACTCTTCCTTTTCTCTCCAGGGCACGTTTCTCACTCGTGGTCTCGTGTGTAAGTGTATTCTCCTCTGAATCATCGATCTTATGTATTTAACTTTAGACAATAAAATAGCGATCCACATGTGAGTGGTCCACATTGCGGAGAAGATGTTTCTCGTGCTTAATGTTTCTGTGTTGCACAACCTGCTTCCTTTGGCATCACAGCTACCGGTCTCATTGTTTAGCACACTGACGTTGGTGAAGGTCAGGAATAAGAGACGACGGAGACTTCAAACTGAAAAAAAAACCAAGGCAGAGAACTGATTCTTCATCTCTCCATGCACACATTTATTTAAATTAAAAAAAATTATATATACTTTATTGATCATGCAAAATATGGTATACAGTGATCAAAGAACAAGTATTTTCATTTGTTGTGTATATGTTTCAATCAGATTACAATTGTAAAAGAGGAAAAATAAATAAATAAAAATAATAAAGGCAAACTAAAAAAACAAATTATAATAATGAATAAACACATTTATTTCTAAGGAATGACGGATAAATACCTTGTGATTTAGTGTGTATAAACACACTGAAATGGGTGTAAATCACCAGAACTGATTTGTAAACCTGAAGAAAAACTTCATTACAAATATTTAATGTTCCATTAAACTTAAACTCAAAGTACTCTGATTTGGTAGATTTGGAGGTATTGGAGGTTGTGCAAAAACATTTTGGTTTATATATCCTAACTTTCTTATTTTTTTTGTGGGCCCAAATTCAGTTAACTGTATCCTCGAACCAGCATGAATGCCACCTGTACATGATTTTGACCCACTTCATCCGGAGACACAAAGGACATCTATATTTACTGTGTACTACCCTTTTTGATGTGTAAAATCGATGTTGCCGTGTTGAAGCGAGTAATTATTGGAAAAGCAAAAGGTGCAAAAAGTGGGCTAAAATTTGCAAAGACACCGGCTCGAGGCGCCGTGTGTGTGTGTGTGTGTGCTGGCATATGTCCGTCACACTTATCGGCTCCACGAATGATTTCATGTTTGATGAGCTGGAAAAGAAAAAAGAAAAGAAAAGGTGAACCAAGAGGATGCCAGGTAGAGAAGCAACGAATGATCTGGAACTGCAACAAGAAGCACCCAGTGGTCCGTGGAGGGAGAATCGGTGAGTGCTGGAGACGATTTCCACGGTGACTCGTCCAGAGAGCACCAATGTCTCGGCAGCGCCAAATTCAGTTCCTTGAGTCGCGTTGCGGCATGCAAATGGACTTCTGAATGACGTGATTGTGGATGCTCACCAAACCATAACAGGGGTTTAAGAAAGTCTCTCTGGACTGCGAGCGCTGACACGCTCCACGCTCACGGGAAGATTAGGCATAACGTGGCTGGAAGGAAAAATAACCGGCAAGGGCATTGCCATTAGTTGAGTCATTTGGAGGGAAGCGATTGATAATCAGACATGTGGGCCGGTAGAAATGACGTGCTTCTGAACGTGGACAACACCAGAGAGATGATGGTGGACTTCAGGAGGAAGACAACGGCTCCACAACCGCTGAGTTCAAGGAGAGGATGTGGACACGGTGGAGGAGGATGAGGACACGGTGGAGGAGGATGAGGACACGGTGGAGGAGGATGAGGACATGAATGAGGACACGGTGGAGGAGGATGAGGACACAGTGGAGGAGGATGAGGACACGGTGGAGGAGGATGAGGACACAGTGGAGGAGGATGAGGACACGGTAGAGGAGGATGAGGACACGGTAGAGGAGGATGAGGACACGGTAGAGGAGGATGAGGACACGAATGAGGACACGGTGGAGGACGATGAGGACACAGTGGAGGAGGATGAGGACACGGTGGAGGAGGATGAGGACACAGTGGAGGAGGATGAGGACACGGTGGAGGAGGATGAGGACACGGTGGAGGAGGATGAGGACACGGTGGAGGAGGATGAGGACATGAATGAGGACACGGTGGAGGAGGATGAGGACACGAATGAGGACACGGTGGAGGAGGATGAGGACATGAATGAGGACACGGTGGAGGAGGATGAGGACACGGTGGAAGAGGATGAGGACACGGTGGAGGACGATGAGGACATGAATGAGGACACGGTGGAGGAGGATGAGGACACAGTAGAGGAGGATGAGGACATGAATGAGGACACGGTGGAGGAGGATGAGGACATGAATGAGGACACGGTGGAGGAGGATGAGGACACGGTGGAAGAGGATGAGGACACAGTGGAGGAGGATGAGGACACAGTGGAGGAGGATGAGGACACAGTGGAGGATGAGGACACAGTGGAGGAGGATGAGGACACGGTAGAGGAGGATGAGGACACGGTAGAGGAGGATGAGGACATGAATGAGGACACGGTGGAGGAGGATGAGGACACGGTGGAGGAGGATGAGGACACAGTGGAGGAGGATGAGGACACGGTGGAGGAGGATGAGGACACAGTGGAGGAGGAGGAGGACACAGTGGAGGAGGATGAGGACACAGTGGAGGAGGATGAGGACACGGTGGAGGAGGATGAGGACACGGTGGAGGAGGATGAGGACACGGTGGAGGAGGATGAGGACACAGTGGAGGATGAGGACACAGTGGAGGAGGAGGAGGACACAGTGGAGGAGGATGAGGACATGAATGAGGACACGGTGGAGGAGGATGAGGACACAGTGGAGGAGGATGAGGACACAGTGGAGGAGGATGAGGACACAGTGGAGGAGGATGAGGACACAGTGGAGGAGGATGAGGACACGGTGGAGGAGGATGAGGACACAGTGGAGGAGGATGAGGACACGGTGGAGGAGGATGAGGACATGAATGAGGACACGGTGGAGGAGGATGAGGACACAGTGGAGGAGGATGAGGACACGGTGGAGGAGGATGAGGACATGAATGAGGACACGGTGGAGGAGGACAGGTTCAGATCCTCCTCAAATTGAACATCAATAAACCTTGCACCGCTTTCACTTCATACTACACTGGATACACTTTCATTTTATTTTTACATTTTCATTTCCTTTACAAATTAAATTCTTGAAAGTAATATGTCCTGCCTTGCTATTTTATTTTATTTCATTGTATTGTTTTCATTTGTAAACATGTTTGCTGCTGCTTCATGAAATTTCCCCCTGGGGATGAATAAAGTAATATCTCATCTCTGAACTCAGGAGCTTGTAAAGAAAGATTCACGGCACGCTTTAATCAAACAGAATATTCTGCTTCAATACATGTTTGTTGGTGTTCAGCATTTAAAAATCTAAACTTCCACTGCGGTCAAACAACTTGTTTTCTCTCCTTTGCCACCGACATGTTATTAATTGATAGAGATGTTATTTTAATGTATTAGCAAACAGGAATACATGCATACATCCAGGAAGGAACATTAGCATTAGAGTTGTGTCTCCATCCAGGTGAAGTGAGCCTTGTATTCACTTCTCTTTAGTTCTGTTGTGTAATACCTTCCTCATTACATTTCTCTCTCTCTAAACTCTCCAAACTCTCAACCAACAACCCACATGTTGAATGGAGCCTGAGGGGTTTATATTGCTGTCAAACCTCCCGGCAAAATCTGAACCACTTCCCGAAGCAGTCACGTGGTACAGCCGGGCAGCGAGGCTTCGGACGTCATCATTTTTGGCTCCTCCCCTAAATGAAGCAAGCCTCGATACGCGCTTCGAGGAAACGCCCCCTCCATTACTCGACACACGCTTCGCGTCGGTACATCTCGTAACAACACTACCAGAAACCCCTCCGAGCGGGTTGGACTGCCTCACATCTGAACCAAACTGACTCATTTCCCGCATTAGAAGAATTAAATCCTGTTCTGTTACATTTGCAAAGATCAACAAGTATTCCTTTGCTCGATATTGTTCAGGAAATCCTCATATTTCTTCGTTATCCAGTTATCTTCTATCACAGACTATTTCAGCTCCACAGCCTTGAGCCTGAGCGACTCAGCCACACATCACATCCTGACCAATACACATCCAGCTCCAGGCCCCCTCCTCCCTCACCGACCTGCTCCATCACCACACTCCACCTCATCGGCTCCTCTGATGCCTCCTCTCCATCCCTCATAGGACCGAGCGCCGGACATGGGGTGATGGAGCCTTCTCTATTCCTCCTCCTTCCTCATCCGAGACTGCACCGACCTTTTGTTCTTCAAATCTAAAACCAAAACCCACAGACTTGTCCTTTAATGTGAGATTGTTTGCTCTGCATTCGTAGGCCTATTGCTTTTATTGTACTTTTTGTTATTTAATTTTGTATAGCTTCTAGGTGTCATGATCCAGAGTTTTTGTGTCTTGTTTTGTGTCTTATTTTGAAGTCCCCGTCTCTCGTATCTCTGTTTCTGTAATTGTGATTGTCTGCCCTGATCCTCATTGTTTCCACCTGTGTGATTGCTAGCCCCGCCCTCATTGCGTCCACCTGTGTCTCGTTCCCCGGTGTCCAATCACCTTCACCTCCCCTGTGTATTTAAACCCTGTTCGTACTGTTTAGTTTGTGTCTGTGTTACTGTTTACTTTGTGTTTATCCTTGATCTGTTTTGAGCAAAAGATTAAATCTTCTGTTGAAATGTTGGCATTTGGGTCCAATCTCCCTCTGACTACGACATCCCGACACTAGGATGTTTTAATTATGTGATGTAAAGTGTCTGAGTTCTTTGAAAAGCGCTATAAACAAATGTAATGCCTTATTAAGACTTCCTCCAGGGACACATTACTATAGTAAGCTCAAGAGATCTGCAACTGATCTATTATTTGGTCATTTATAGACCAAATATGGTAGTTTTGTTACTCTGTGACACACTGCAGTTGGAATAGCCTCGAGGGACGAGATTTAACCCCCGTACCCCCACTGGGAGATGATTTGGTTTGAATCGCAGCTTCTTCCTCCCTTTCTGGGAAGGGAAGGAGGGCCACAGCGCCGCCTGCCGTTCACCGTGGTTCGTGCACGATAGACGTTTCACACGTGTTTTATTGCACACCATTACCTTTGAACAAGTATGTTAACGACGCACGCACGCACACACACACACACGTGCACACGCACGCACACACAGTGATGTGAAAGCCATGATGTCACAGTGGGAGTTCCCGGTGTGCGGCTCTCTGACGGTGTCATTGGTATTTGGCTGATGGCCCCGCCCACCTTCCCCTGACCCTCCGGGCTGCACCGCTCAGCACACCCAGCGCTCCAGCGGGACATCCCGGCTGCACCGCCGCTCACTCGGACCTCCACGGAGCTGAGATGCGCAGCGTGGAGCGGCCCGTGTGTCTCGCTGTGGCTGAGCGCATCCACTAGTGGGCGCATTAACTCCAACAATGTGTTCCTGCAGGAAGGCCCTCTGAAAGACAAAGACACATGTATGAATGAGATGAAAACAACACGGACAAACACACTGATGGAAGTGGGTGGAAACAGTAGAATGTGGCACTCAAGGAGCTCATTGTAACATGCTCACAGAAATTAAAAGAAAAGTACAGAAATAGGTTAATTTACTGTCGGGAAGCAGCTTTTTTTAACCTGATCTCTCAATTTATTTCTCCTTTTCTGTGCTTTTAATTATCAATAAGATTGATAACGTCCTGCCCACTTCAAGGCAATCTGTTATCTGGTGAGAGACACCCCCGTTTACTGAGAAGCTAAACTCAATCTGGGATTAATCAGGTGGTAACAGGAACACCCCGAGGACAATAAGGAGCAGCACAGCTGTATTTAATGACATAAATGCAAAATATGTGGACGGTGCAGACCAACAACAATCCAAATGAAGTTCAACGTGTGCATTTATTCTCTGTGAACTCTCTTTACTCCAACCGACATCCATCGGCACACACACACACACACACACACACACACACACACACACACACACACACACACACACCCCACACACAACCACATCTGTATATTTTCCATCGTCCAGTCAAACAGAGTCCTCCTCCGTTTCTGCAGCTTCTCCTCGCAGGAGGACTTCGCTGCTGCGATGCCGCAGCATGTGCAGTGGAGTACCAGCTCCCACGCAGCCAGCATTGATCTCCAGTTTTCAGTTAACTGTAAGATTCACTGTGACGTCCACGTCCCGTCTCCCACTGCCGGCAGTGTGAGGATGCTGAGTGGACGAGCTGGGTAAAACCAAGCTGAACTGTTTTGTGTTCATCTTTTGTCCGCGGTTCAATAAAAGAGGTCCAGACACATGTCTGTACATTCTCTTTTCTTAAAGAGAGACGCGGTGTCAATGCATCGTGTAACCGACCGGTTGCTGCATGAGAAAGTGATCCGATGTGTTTGTTTTGATCCCGGCCCTCGCTCCCCATGCTCCCTGCAGGTGACCTTTGGCCCGGCCCCACCCAAAGCCACGTACATTTTCTTTGGGGGACAAAGGCACGTCCCCGAATCCCGCTGACTCCTTGGCAGTGGTCTGCTCCCAGGGCCGCGCCACACCGAGCCCCCTCGAAGGCCCACAGTCTGGAGGGCGCTGCATCAAAGGGATCCCGGGTCAGGGGGCCGAGTAGAACCTGGTTTAACCCTCCCGTGCCCTTTGCATCACAATGTCCTGCTACGTTCCCACTCTTTAGCCCTCACTTTCCCCGTGGTATGCGTATATCAATGACCTCCCCTCCACCACCTCCCTAACAACCTCATGCGTCCCTCCCACTGCTGCCTGGCACACCGGTCACACATTGGGCTACCTGACTCTCGTTGTGCGCTTCTTTTTGGCCAGAAAGTCTGACCTTGCTGGAGAGCAGGGGGTCTACATGTAGAGGGCAGAGGGCCCAATGAGAGTTACTATAGATTATGCCCATTGAAATAGTTCATATTACTGTCAAAAGACGTGTGTTTGGATAATGATTTTAAATCTTAGATGCGAGTGAGCGCTCGGTGAAATAGTCTATCTGATTTGAATATTCTCTTCTATTGTTTTTCTGAAAAATACATCTTTTTTCCTTCCCACGGTTAACTTGTCAAAATGAAATATGCTTTGTTTCCATATCGAGAAAAAACGTACAACGCCGATGCGTCCGGGAGACGGAGATAGCGACCCGTGATGAGGTCGTCTCGTCACGCATCACTCACGCGGGGTGACGTCTCAGATGGCGGGTAGATGGCCCGAACTTTCCTTGAGGAGCTTATGGTCCCACCAACTATATCACACCACCCATAAAGATGTCAGGGCATCACAAATCCCTTTATCTCACCGCCATTTCCACTGAGATGGCAATTATTCATGCCGCGCACTTGCCATTCAAAGTTAATGGGATTATATTTCAGTCTGTGGCGCTCCGACATGTCTACAAACATTTTTTTTTTGCTGAGGGGGAACTCTTTTTTTTGCTACATATCTCAAGACACAATGGCTCAACATTCAGGAAGTGTGGGTTCATCTATTTAGCCGCGTTTTCAACCTCTCCCTCTAGCCCCCATGGTTATTCAAGTAGTCGCTGCGGAAGTTAGGTTTAAGGGGAGGACAAAAAGGAATGAGTCTCGCACCATAAATAGACAAAAAAAACACAAACAATAGTTTCCAGTGAAAGTGAGGCACGGCGGAGCGAGAGGACGCCGAAGGCCTCCCTTCTGGCCGGTTTAGCATAACAACATTCAATGTATTCTCACGAGTTCACTCTTCCGTGGCCGAGGAGAGGGCAATTGTTTCAGAGGGCCGATAGACTTGGTTAACTGGAATGGGAGGAGGAGAAGCGGAGGGCAAAGGGCAAAGTCTTACATGAGTTTCCTCTTTCTCTCATGCCCAATAAAGTTGTGAAAGGACTGAAGTTGAATGGCAGGGATGGGGTCACTGAGAGGCACAATGGCCGCTGAGGAGAGAGGAAATCTAATCAGCTTGGAGATGCTAATTTTATGGAGCACCAATTAAGGAGAGTTTTTTATGACACTTTTTTGAGAAAACAAAACAGCGCAGCGGCCCCCTCCTGGTTGTGTGTGTGTGTGTGTGTGGGTTGGGGGGGGGGGGCCTGGCCGAGTGGCCCTCTGCACCAGTGAAATGCCCCCCCCCTGCTCTTTGTCTCCGCAGCATTGAGCCCAGGCTCTAATGGGATGGCACCTCCTTTCTGCCTGCCCTCGCCCACATTGGCTAAACGAGGCCGTGTCTGTTTGTTGTTCTGGAAGTCCGTGTGTCCCGTTTATCACTGTCGCAGCACAGAGACACGCAGAGAGAGGAGGACTAAAAGGAGGGAGGGACGGAGGGGGCTCTGCTGTCCAATCTGTCCCCGCTCTGGGCTTTACGACCACGGGCCCCACGTGGCGTGTACCCCACCCTGGACCCATACATCTCCATCTCTGCCTTTCGGGCACCGACAGCCTTTGTATCGGCTCACTCCTGCTGCCAAGATATGCGTCTGCGCTGCTAACGGGGGCCCGGGCAGAAGTGCTAACTAGACAATGACGGGAGATCCTACACGGCCAATGTTTAACCAGCGAGCGGCCCACTCGCGGCCCCGCCTGGCCCCGCAGCCCCCTGTGCCTTTGTGGGCTCAGGGTTAATCTTTTAAAGGCCGGAGCTGGGGCGCACCCCCTCCTGCCCACTGTCCCCCCAAATATACTGCCAGCAGTCACTAGAGCTGTACTTTTACGGGAGCCTTTGTTTGAATGCTGCGTACCCGGCCTTTAAGTCTACAGCGCTTCATTACCCTGGGATCCTGAAGTCTTTTTAGGAATTAACACATCATGAATAATAGATTACTTGGTAAATTGAGCAGAGTGAAAACTTAAAAATGATGCTTAGTACTCGCCAGAGCACATTGGAAAAATAAAGATGAAATCGCTGAAAATTACTCCATAAGAGGGTCTGAAACTTAAAATGGTCCAAGTTGTCCGACGGAATCCCAACAAAGCTGCGACAGATGTTTTCTCATCCTTTTCTCTTCTCCTTTTCCAAATCTCCCTTTCACCGCTTCCCCCCATACCGAGTATTTATGGGCCCCTGTAAACATGTATTGATATTTAATGCTGCACTCAGCAGGGCCGGGTCCGCCGGGCCAAACTTAGAGGCCCGCGCCTCTCTCCGAGACAGGAAAAGTGAGACAAAGAGTGATATCAATAACAAAGGTGCCCTAAACCTACATTCAGCTCCGATGCCACTGGGAGGTCACACAGACATGTGACAGCGGACTGCAGCGGCATCTGAGGGACAGGCGTGTTGTTCTTGGCTCGGAGGGAGTGGTCATACGGCCATATGTCAGAACATATGTCATCAGTGCATCAGTATGGAGAGCGTCAGGAGTCAGATGTCACTGTAAGGTTGTGATGCACTCAAGGAGTGATGGAACACCGTCACTAAGTGTATTTGTTAATAGAATTATATAAAATGTTACTTCTACTGGTAATTAATTATATGCGTCCATTTGTATTTATTCTCAGAAATGTTAAAACATTTAGATGTGTTAAGATTTCTATTCTTTTTAAAACTATTCTCACATAAATTCCTCTGTGTTTATTCGGTGCTCTAAAAACAATCGACCGAGCTGTTTATTAGATTTTGCAACACATTTGGAACACATTTCATATCAGCAACCTAGAAATCCCCTCCGTTTGCTTAGCAGCCACTAATTAAAGATTACAATATAAAAATTGAATTGAATTGAATTTGATTATTTTTTATTTATAATTCACAATCACAAATTGTGTCGAGTCTTTTCAGTCTGTAACATAGACATCCCTGCCCAAAACTGCCCCAAAACCTCACATCGGACAAAAAAAAACCCCAAATAAAAAAAAAAAAAAAAAAAAAAAGAGGAGGATCCCTCTCCAGGATGGACAGGGAGCAGTTATACAACTACATGTATATCTGGGTCACAACGTGATTTTCAGAGCGTCAGCAAATACATACAAAACAAACAACAGTGTCGTTACACCGTGTGCAGTGACTAGAACAAGCAGCGCTATAAAACTCCAAGATGGTAAATATATTTAATCAGTGTGACTAAAGTAAATGCATGTTGTTGTTTTTTTGGTTGGGACTAGTTTTGTTTTGAAGGATAGAGTCACACATTTTCTTAAAACAATACAGATGTGTTGATCTACTTTTACTTTTACTGTAATCGTTCCTCCTGTTAGCTCAGATCCTTCTCTCATGTTATCCCGATGGGGCTCATGGGAGTAAATGATGGTGTTTAAACACTAAAAAGAGACTTGGAGCCCTTCATGTTTCATGTTTCATGAAGCAACACAAAGAGAGAATTTTGCATCAAGAAACACAACCTTTGAGCATTGATTTTTTTTTCCATCAGCAAAATATGCAACCACCAGTAATAAAAAATAAAAAAAAGATAAATGTGGCTGACCGAAAGGGTTAAGGCTGAAGCTATCAAGCTTATAAGTGGCCTAACCTATGATTGCTTAAAAAAGCGTGTATGTACAGTATATAAAATAAAAACAAAACAAACAAAAACAAAACAAACAAACCAGAAATTCAAGCATTTGTCCCCATAATCCGTTACTTCTTATGCTTTATCAATACCGTCAAGTCTATACTTCTCCAGTCATGTTTTTAAACTTTTTTTAAAATGGCATCAGATTTGAACTTTCTTTGATGTCATCAGTTAAATTATTCCACTGCTTCACCCCACAGACAGATATGCACATGCTTTTCAGAGTTGTATGAACAATTGGTTATTTCAAATTCCATCTCCCTCTTAAGTCATACTCCCCTTCTCTATCTAAACGTTTTTTTAAAAATATTGCCAGGAAGTTTTGCTTTATACTGAATTCGTTTCTACTAAGTCACTAAATTTCAGTGTACGTGATTTTAAGAACAGTGCATTGGTGTGCACGATATCCTACATCATTCAGATCGCTGAAGTCTCTTTGAATAAACTCCTTTTCACAGGAAGAGGATGCCAGACGGCAAGCATCGAGACTCTGCGGGGGCATGTGAGTACATGGAATATGAATATGAAACATCTTGAGTCAATGACGTCAGGCCAAGGACACGGCCCCCCTTCGTCCTTCGAAGAGTGAAACAACGGGAGGTGGACAAACCAGCGTCATGGCCGGCTGGTTGTCAGCGGAGGAGCAACTCAGGAGTGTGTGCTTCATATTTTGTGGTCACATGTTTTCTCTTCCTCCTCCGACGGGACACGGTTCCAGTTCTGCAGTAGCTGCTGTGCCAGCTTCGGCCATGTTGGTCTCCGGATGATGATGATGATGATGATGTGCCACAGTAGCAGATCTCCTCATCAGTATTCAGATCCAGCCATATGTGAATTAAGGTTTAATGTGCGTCCATAATCGCCCACCTGAGCCCCAGATTCACGGAGGGTGTGTGTGTGCGTGTGTGTGTGTGTGTGTGTGTGTATGTGCAATAAAAGAAAGAAGAAGAAAAAGGCAGGAGGTAAAGAAAGCAAAAGAGCAAGACAGGAACGGAAAGATGATAAGATGACGATGACTGAGGGGATATAGTTATAATACGGATGTTCTCAGATTCAGTCGAATAAGATTCGACTGAATCTGAGAACATCCGTCACTGTCCCTGATCTCTAAGGCCCAGAACCAGGAGTGTGCCCTTTGAGCTACATTGCAGTTATTCATTTCACTACATCAAGCCAAACGCCAAAGAAGTTAATTGCGTGTCACTAACAAGTCTGGTGCCTTCAAAAGACTTCTACCTAAAACACTGACACGCTTGAATCAGAGGGCCGGCGGCGGCTGTATAGAGGCCAAACACACGTGGGCTCGCACACACTCTCACTGCACATCGATCAGCTCGTCAATCACGGGCCAATGAGGATCGCCAGTGGCCACCAACACTCGGGTTTTTGTGCGCGGTGACCCCCGGGGTCAGCGGCAAGTAGCGGAGGACTGAGGCCCACACAAAGGACGACAGCATCATGTACCATCCACATACAGTGGCGTCGCCGCCGGCACCCTCCTGAATGGACACATGGCAGGCCTATCCACAGATGGGACGGAGACGGGGAGGAGGGGGCGGCTGGTGTGTGTGTGTGTGCGTGTGTTGCCGTGGTGAAGGAGCACATGTGGAGGTAACAGACTGAAACAATGGTGCTGATGAAAGGCATGAGTCGTGCCTGTGTTTCAGGGAGAGAGATTATTGGGCGAGCAGGTCCCCCTGTTTTTATCAGGCTGGATGACACAGAGACGAGGGGGATGGAGAAGTCGGGGGGGGGGGGGGGGGGGGGGGGTGCAGAGCGGCAGAAGTCGGCATGCCGCCAACACAAAGCCACCCCCATGCACCAGTGAGCAGCCAACTGTTAAAAAGTGTGACCGGCACAATGCTGAACAGATACACGTCGTGTGTGTGTGTGTGTGTGTATGTGTGTGTGTGTGTGTGCATAAGTGTGTGTGCATCTGTAAAGGCTTGTGTGTGTGTGATGATACTTTTTGTAATTGATTGATTGGGTGTTGACGAGTAACCGTTTTGATCCCTTTCCTAAATACTACAGCGATACAAATTCCTCCACTCATCTTTATGGATGATAACTTCTCTTTCTTAAAAATTAACCAAATCCATATCTTTGTGCTGTTGATTGGTGAAACAAGCTCGATGGATCGGTTTAAAGAGACAGTTCACCCGAAAGAAAACATACTGTAAAAAAACTTTTTTCTCCATGCAGACGGGTAATTGGAGATAAACTGCCATTCAATGGAGGGAGATAGAATTCTATTTGCTTCTCTAAAAAAATAAAAAATGCAAGATTTTCTTTTAAATTAAAGAAAACTCAGCAGCCACTTATCTTTCCAGAAGCTGTACCCCCGGTTCATCTCCCAGGCCTGTGGTCAAGTCATTGTGAATATTTTAAATGCGAAATGTTTCATCTCAGATTAAATCTCATGTTCCTTCAGCAGCGAGGAAACAAAGCCACCAGCGTGGATGGAAATGTTGGTGCTGGATTTGAGTGAATCAACATTTTTAACGCCGCAGGTAATTGCAGAAAGTAAAAGTCGTCATAAATAGACTTTTTTCTGTTTTTCAAGTCAGCTGTCGACCCTCATCACACACGTAACCACCAATTACAATCTCATTAAGAAAACCAGACGAGTGTTTGTGTCTGAAATCACTGCCTGTATTTACTGTTTATTTATTTTATTGTGTCTGAATTCGTGTAAATGGATCCACCATGTGTTCCCTTTGCTAAACACATGCTGTTATGTAACAGTGGAAGAACAGAAAGGATCCCTCTGATTAACGTCATGTTTCACAGTATAATCGTGAATAAAGGGAGATTACATCGTCCACGCGGAGCTGCTCGGTGGTACCAAACCCGAACACGGTGAACACGTTGCACACCTGTCTGTACGACCATGTTGTTTCTCAGAAGTCGCATCGTCCTTTTTTTTAAGATGTCAATCTTTCCCCATTTTAGAGTGACAGTCCTCAGGAGGCGACCTGAAGGCCAACATCTGGACCCGGGCCCCGCGCCTCCTGATGACGGTCTGCTCGGCAACCGGTTCTGCTTTTTTCCCCTTTCACCATCTCCCCCCCCCCCCCCTCTCGCCTGTCTTCCCCCCCTCGGTGTCCCCCCGGGGTAATTGTGGGTAATTTATGAAGTTCTAGCAGCATGGAGCAGGCCAGTGTATGAGACAGCCTGCTGACCGAGCCCCATTCAGCTCCGGAGGAGAAGGCCTGGACTCCTTTTATCCCGGCCATAATCAGCATCTCTTCCCTGGGCCTGCATCCCCCTCGTGACTCCCCTCGCCCTGCAGCCCGGCACAGCATGCGACCCTCCGTGGCCGCTTAAAGATGAAGGGGAAAGTTATTGGACTCTTTAGTGACTCATAAACATCCTAGGGGATTTTCATAGCGCCTTTGTGCCTTTTTTTTGGTGTCCTGGCCGAGATAATGCAATTGTTTCAGTCGGTGTAAATGAATAAATCACCGAGCGGTTTGTCCCGGCGCTGAGAGATAACAAAGGGCAGCACTCCTTGTTCTCAGAAACACTTGTCGGCCCGTTCAGACACTTTGTGAAACAATTTTATATCGCTCTACCACCAGACTTCGGACTCAGAAGGGAAACATTTCGATGAAGAAAAACCAATTCCACAAGTCCTCCTGCTATGATCCTGATGTCACAGCCTCGATATCAGAGCCACATCGAAGGAAAATGGTGGTAAACAAAGACCTCTATCTGTGGGGTCTGCTCCCGACCACATGCCCGGATTAAAGCCCAGTGAGTGTGTGCTGAACATCTCGCCACTGATCCCGTTCAGCAGAGAGCGATGGAAGCCGGACGGCACACAGCACAGGTTTGCTCTTCAGCTTAGCGCTTCATTGAGCCATGATGGGCCCTAATCTGGCATGATCCTCTGTCGCTACAAGCATATGACTGTGATAATGCCCTCATTTTCTGGTCACCTGAGCACTTTCATTGAAGTGCACCCAGCGAGGCAGCAGAAAGGAGGGTCTCTAAAGCCGAAAGAAAGAAGGAAAAAAGGGCCGTTGAATTGGATGAAGGGTCCTGGAAGGTGGCATCCAGAGAAGAAAGTCAAACACTCTGAGGCAGGGTTAAAAAGTGAAGGATTATGTGGAAACATGGAGGGTGGCGACGCTTTCATTTGTAAAATACAAAGCTCACAGATCCCTGTGTCTCTCTGTGTGGCCCGTCGCCTCTGTAAACACATGAATAAGAATAAGAAGGAGCAGGAGAAAGGGATATATCTGGCTCATGCATATAGTAACGGAGCAGGAGAAGGACTGATACACTCCCTTCACTCGAGCCCCGAACAATGATCCATATATGTGTTCATAGAGCGACTGCCCGTCGCCGTTTCCCCCTCAGTGGGTGACAGAGTGACAGTCTCACTAATTTAACTTAGTGTCCAGTTAATGAGAAGCCTTGGCTCGACGTTCCTGAATCCATCAATCATTTATTGAGAACATTAAATACAGATTATTGATCGTGTCCTTGTCGTTGGAGTGTGGAGAGCATCATGAAAGCCGTGGCACAGAATCAGCCGCTGAAAGCTCTGAAAGGAGCTGGGAAAGAATGAAATCTGGACTCTTTGTGTCCAACGTAGTTAATTAGGACCTGACCCAATTAGCAGAGGAGAGTCCAGCAGCCATGTTGGCTCGGAGCCTAACGATGGGGAAATCCATATGCTCCATATAAATGGCCCATGTTGGCTCTCAAAGTTCCCCAATTATAGTATCACTGAATGTTGGCTGAGCCAAAGCACCCTGCGGGGGCCCCTGATGGGGCTGTGGTGGGGGGTCCTCAGGGCCCTCTTCATCCCACCTCCTAACTTTCTTTGGGTCTGTGTGTGTCGGTGTTTTGAGAAGGCTTTGCTTACTTTGTGAGCGCGCACACACACACACACACACACACACACACACACACACACACACACACACACACATACACACACATACACACACATACACACACACCAAGGGGCAGACCCGTGTGAGCTTCAATGCTCAAAGATCATCCTAATTCAAACATGCAATTTTTGGACACCATACATATCGCCATGACATCACACCACGACTAAGCAAACGCGTTGTGTAGTTTATATATTTAAATGTCCATGTGGCATTTAAGGATATATAAGAAGAACATTGAGAGAATGACGTAAAGAAAAAGTACATTTCATGATTCATCCAGTAACTTCCTTTGGATATATGAGAAGATATGCTCGTCTAATAAGATAAATGAAGATAATCCTTTATTAGTACCATGCTGGATTACAGCAGCAAAGTGCACACAAGAGACATAGTAAGACCACAATATAGAACATGTGATATAAATAACAAACAGGAGAAAACAGTAACAATAATAAATAGGGCGGTATGAAGCAATTGCTCCTCGTGAGGGAAGCAAGGTCTAAATTGGACAGTTTTCCCCAAAATCCCAAATACATATTCTTTATTTTACCTGTCCTCCTTTTGTTTATCTAGTTTTTTTTGGTGTGAGTATCTAGTTTGGGAGATTTCTGCCACACGGATGTGTGCTTTCTCTCCAATATGACGGGACTATTTGGCCCTCGGTTTACTGTGACCAATATGCAAAAAAAAACATTTAAAAAACTTAACAACATCTCTTTCGATAAATCATGACCGGCTCACTCTTGATAATCCACAAACCTTGTTGCAATCTGATGTCGGGACTACCCGCTCACAACAAGCTGTGTGATGAAGAATCTTCATTTTGGATTTTGGGGTGAACTGTCCCTTTAAGACTGAGAACGTGTGACATGAGGAGTTATTCTTTCATACTTTGTCTGGATTGGTGCTCAGATAACAGACCTTTGGGAACTGAGACGGATGTGTTTGAAGTTATTTTGGCTTTCATACATAAAGTGATGAAAGGGCTCATAGACGTCTACTGCTGTGGGCTAAATATAAACCGGGCGTCCTACTGTGCACCGAGAAGGGAAAAGCAAATGTGGTTTCTCCGTTGAGCCGAGAGAAGATGGAAACACAAAAATGTTCCTGCCACGCGGACTGAACACCGCCGCGTCGTTCACTCTGCCGTCGTGACGCTCCGGCCGAGCCGCCGTGCTGCAGGTGGAAAGTCTTCTTGAAAATCTCTTTTGCCACCGCGGTTGGTGGAGCACACAAATATTGAGATATTTGGCTCTCTATGGCAAAACAAAACTATTGAAATATGTGTAATAACCCAACACTACCTCACTACATATCATGTACAATATGTGACATATTATCACTGATCTGTCATTTCAAACTGTATCCCAAACTCTACACATTAGTACCTTTCTTGTTCTTGTACACATTACCACCTCCTGTATAGTGTATTCTTTTATATTTAGCATTTCTTCTCTTATTATCGTGTCATTTCTAAACTGTTGACTCGAAGAGCCCTGCACTACATTTCCAATGTGTCTGGACTGCTGGTCTCGCCACAAATGTCCAATAAAATCTTGACTCTTGAATCTTACGCTGCCTGACTGGAGGCTTTTAGTTGGCAGACGGCGGCAGGAAATTCCCAAGCCGAGCGGTGAAGTCCACCGAACACTGCAGAGAGAGAGAGAGAGAGAGAGATGCTTGATTCAGCCACGAGCTCAGACAACAGATGCACGCTGGACTTCGAGCCCGCCAGGAATGTATCCGCCATGAGATTCAGTTCCTTTCAGTGCGGCTTGTTCTCCTGACAGCCGCTGTTTGTTTCCACGGGAGAAAGAGAAGTAGCCGGAGCAAGTGTTGACTAAACCTGAGAAAGTGCTAGTAGCTTTACGGTTGGATTAGGGCGAGACAATGCCGTGCCCACTCTTTAGTATCTTTTTAACTACCTCCTCCCCATTCTGAAGGACCCCCTTCCAGTGATGGTGATGTGATTTCGCAGACTGTTTGGGGAGCCAAGTCAAATTCATCTGACCTCTTTTGTCTTGAGCTCCTGGTTGAATTGTACCTAGTCTGCCATTAACGCTGCTCTTTACATGTTTAAGCGCCTCATATGGTGCTTCATACCTTTCCCCACGGTGTCTCGTGGATACCATATGTAAATAAGGCCTCGAAGGCATCGTACAACTGGTGTTGTGGAACAGGGCAAAAGAAATGTTGTCTTTCTCACTCCTCTGATCTGTGGTTCACACTCTCGCTTTGACATGACATCCGTCATCAATGGCAAATCCCATTATTAATACAGCTTAGGCAAATTAATTTATATTCCTTCCATATCAGGGTGATAACATCAACCTTGTCTGCATCATTATAAAAACAAGAAATCTTGCTGAATTGAAGTTTGAAACCAACTTGATGCACCACTGTCTTTAAGAGCAGTTTTAACACAGTGGATTACTCCTGGGTGTACAACTTAACATCCAACTGTTTTGGTTAATGTGTCGGTGTCAGGTTTGGGGGGAGTTAAACGTGGGTGTGGGAAGGTGAAGTGGGGGCTGCAGGAAGGAGGTGTGAGAGGCAGGGGGGGGGGGTGGGGGGGGTGAAAGTGTGTCCCTTCTGCAATTGGCTGTGGGCTCTAAGTGTCTCATTATGCAGCTTTATTGTTCCTTTGTTATGCCCGCGGTATAAATACACCCCAGTGGGCCCAGAGGGTGACAGTTTAGACAGAATCACTCCCGGGGACAGACTGATCGTCTCACTGAGCGGCACCAACTCTGAGAGGAGTGAGACTGCGGTGGCGCTATCCGGGGAACAGGAACAGCTCGGAAGGCAGAGAAGCGGGAAGCATCTGCAGCGTTTGAACCTCACGCTCCGAGCATTCAGGGTGGTGTTTTTGGACCATCTGTGCCGTCGCATTATTCCGCTTCCAACGAGATGGACTCCGACTCTGGCTCCGGTTGCAGCCGCTCCTCGTCCCCGGACCTGGTGGTGGACGACTCCGCCGGGAGCTTCTTCTCCAACAAGATCTTCCAGACGTACTGCCAAGAAAACAGAGCGGACGACGAGGCCGGCCAGGGCAGGACGGAGCGCTGCAGCGGGGGCGGCAAGACCACGAGCGGGTCTGACCCCAACAAGAACGAGGGGCAGGACCTGCGACTGAAAGTCAACAGCCGCGAGAGGAAAAGGATGCACGACCTGAACCAGGCGATGGACAGCCTGAGAGGTCATGCCCTACGCTCAGGGGCCGTCCGTCCGCAAGCTGTCCAAGATCTCCACCTTGATGTTGGCTCGCAACTACATCCTCATGCTGTCCGGCTCCCTGGACGAGATGAAGAAGTTGGTGGGGGACGTCTATGGAGGCGGTGCAGCCATCCAGAGCCGCACCGCCGCCCACCCGGTTATCACCCCCGCCGCCCCCGCCGCCCCCGCCGCCCACCACCCTCTGCATCCTCTGGCCCAGTCTCTGCACTCGCTGGTGGGCAGCACGCCCTCGGGCCTCCAGCATCACTCGCCTTGTCCCGCCGCGGCCTCGGCCATGCACTCCCCTCCATCCGCCGGCTTCCTGGGGTTCCACGCCTCGGTCCAGGGCCTTCTGAAGGACCCGCTGCACCTGGCCAGCACCTACAGGCACTTCCCCGGCATGCCCTGTCCCTGCTCGCTGTGCCAGCCTTTGCCAACCACCACCTCCACATTACACAGCCTGTCCATGATCAAGTGAGCAGGACTCTCTTAAGAACTGACCTCTCCCGTTTGGATCATTGCAATGAGCCGAGCAGCTCACAGAAGATTGTTGAAACGGACTGCTATAACGATGGCTGGTGCCAGAGCGTGTACATACTGTATATATATATATATCTTCTGCCACCATGCTGCTATTTTTCCCGGATTGTTTTTACAGATGTATTCGAAATACACGCAGGATTAAATACTGTAATTTATCTGATATCTGTGGTGATGAAACGTCGTCAGAAATGGAACTCGTGTGTCCTATTGTATTTCAGGATTTCTATTTTTCTAAATTAAAATGTTGTTATAATAAGAATTCTTGTTTGGCTTCCTCTTTTTTTTCGTGAGTGTGTAGGCTAACCTACTTTGCCCTGATTGCAAGTGTTTTTGTATTTTTGCTAGATTTAGCAGAATACTTGTGAAAAACAAACAAACGTCGGCCGGCTGCTCTTTAATTTTATTTAAAAAGGCAGAAACTTTCCTGGAAGTGTTTTCAACACATACTGACAAATACAGCGTTATCAGAACAATACATCTCCATCTTCCTCTACTCAACAGAAGGGTTTTTATTGCTGCTTTAGAGGACAGGAGAGCAATGGAAAAAAATTGATATTTAGGAAAGGCTGTCATTGGTTGCTAACCAGTTTTGGACAGACAAACCTTTAAAGAGCTAAAGAGGGGCAGAAGGACGAGACAATGCGCCGGCACAGAGGCTGAATGTGGTGTTCTTGAGCCAGGGGACCATCCATCTTCACCTCGACGGGGAGTAAGAGATGAAAGGACGACACAGGCGCCAGGATGGCGCGTCACTTTTGTCTGACGCAGGCGAGGGACAGAGCCATGTCCGTCGCTTTAGGCCAGCGATTTGTCTCTGTCTCATAAGAACATGGATATAGGCACACAAAAGGCACTTTTAAAGTTGAGGAAATATTGAGGTCAGTCCCCCAAAAAAAATTTGAATAATAAAAAAACGGTTTCTATAAAAGCACAGAGGATTTTGTGCTTTAAATTTAAATATTTCCACATACTTTCAACGCGCATTTGCACTCAAACAATGTGTGTTTGATTCATAGAATCAAGTAGCTGATTCATAACAATGATGAATCCGCCGAAACGCAAACATTAGTATTATACACGCTGATTGCCATGAACACGATTTAGTCAAACAACCCGACAATGGCCGGCCCTCACTTAGCAACAAATCAAGCGTGTAAAATACATGCTTATCCTCCCACGGCTGACAGATGAGTTGGAGATCAGGGGAGAGATGAAGAGATGTAACTCATTCTCACCCACCTCCCTCCCAGCTCGCCTCCTCCTCCTCTCGAGAGCCCCTGAATGGGTCTGAACAATGGCCATGCGTGGGACACAAAGGCCGGGGGAGTCCGAGCTCTCGTGCCTGAGACACAGACCCCCCTCCATTCAATCTACATTTCATCATGGTAACAAGCGCTGTCGGGCCAAAAGGCCTGACACCCTCTCTCGCCACAAAGGCGGTTAGCTCTAATATATGAGGCTATTGACACTGAAAAGAGCCCCTGTCAGTACTTGGGGATTGTCAGCTGTGGGATGTCTCAGTGGGGGGAGGCAGCTGCCAGCCAACCCAAGCGGCGGAGCTTCTGTCGTGGGGACCGGGCGTCTCGGCGTCACCTGGTCCCCGGTCCCTTGACACCGTGACCCCGGGTCCTCCCACAAGGCCCCGCCCCCCCTTTCACTTGGGCACAGGTGGGAATGGGAAGCAGAACACATTGTGGAGATTAGTGGGGATCGGCCTCCCTTTGCTCTAGGTAGATAATTAGAGACACTGACTTGTGCAAAGCTGGTGTTTCCTGATCAGCAGCAGATGGTGTGAACCCACGGTGTGGCATCCGCGGTCTGGAGCCTGTGTGGCTGTGTGGCTGTGTGGGTGTGATGTGTGTGTGGTGTGTAATGGATATGCTTCTTAAATCATACAATATGGACAGGTCCTCTGTGTGCCATTATGGTCAGCCACTGCTGTCACCGTGGTGCTCTTTAGCATACACTAACCGGCAGTGGCAGCTCTGGTGGAAGTCACGACGTTGTAGTTGCCTCTGAGAATTAAACAAAGCGATACAGACAATATTACTTTTAGCAGTGTTTACAATCTTTATTTAATTAAGTGGAGGGTTTAACTACTTTGTTGGGTGTTGGCCAGTTTAACGTCTGCATCTGTGTCGATAATTACAACATTATTTGTGAGGTGATAATATTTCAACCTGGTTTTCATCAACTTGTTTATGGCCCGAGAATTATGAAACAGAAGCAGATTTGTCAAACTTTTTATGAGAAAAACGACTGTTATTTGTCACCAAAATAAAGTGAAATACAAGTATAAATCCTTGAATGTTGTTTAAGAAACAAAGCTTGGATTTCCACGTTTGAATTTAGTAATCCATACAAAATAACCATCAATTCAATTGATACTTACAGAGCGGAGAGTTACCAATAACCAACCATAACAGGTCTCTCTTGAGAAGGAGACTCAATGAGATTCTCTTTATAAATAAATGCCATTTTAGTCACAAACACGTCATATTTACAAATCTTAAAACTTATATGAATATGAGAAACTGAATCTGCTGCACTGCTTAGCAGCTGAAGAAGAGGAATTTAAAAAACGATGGACATAAACAATTTTAAGAACACGAGGTGATGTCTCACACATTTAACCCCCCCCCCCCCCCCATACACACACACACCACAGCCATGTAGACAGCTGGGTAAGTTAACCGCGTTGGGTACTGATCAATAGAGGAGGACTTGTCCCAACTTGGCTCAGCACAACCTGCATTGACAGAGTTAATTAGAGGACTGAAAGACCCAATTAAGAGGATTGAGGGGCCAGACAGGGGAGACATATTGAAGGACATGCGCACACATTGTGCAGCGTCTGGATAAGGGGGGACTTCAATTAACGGAGAACACACTTCCAGGGGCTTGTTGCCTGTTCTTTTTCATTTGGTGCTTGGTAAAGCCTACAGCGGCCTGTTCACCCCAGAATACTGATGAGGGGAGAGCACAGATGCTGGGGGTCGACCTACGCATGTGCAATATGCACATCCACAGATACCCAGAGCACGTTGATGAGGGGATTCCCGATGAAATAGCTAAACACTGATGAGCAAACATAATGGCTCGAGAAACAGAGGTTTGGTCTGGATTCATTAGTTTGGTTTTGTCAGCTCATTGGTTATACGAGGTGGTTTAATTAAAAGAAAGGAGGAGGCTTACATTGTGAGTATGGTCGTCCTCCTTTGGTACGATGCACTGCTGCCAACTGGGGGCACATTTACTTTACTTTTGATGACTTTTCACACAGTTCTCTTTTTCTTTACACACACTATCACACAATTTTCTACCCTGACCTACCCTGATTGCAGATTAATCTTGTCTGTTTCTGGTTAAATATGCCACATAAACTGCATGATGTCACACGCAACGAACAATACATCAATACAATAGAGGTAAACAGAAAGTAATCTCGTTATTTTATTCCATGTAGCCCACACACTGCTTCCCAAACTGCAGTCTCCTTCGCCACACGGTTTTTGGCGATGCCGTCTAATTTGTCCCTTTGCAGCCGCCATAGACAGCACAACAAACTGCAAAACATTTACAAGTTTCACTGTGCAAAACGACGATTAAAACAGCGATTTATTTGGATGTATCCCTGCAGGCTGCACATAGGAGTATCTGCGCACCGAAGAAGGGAAGTCGGATTGCATCACGTGCGCATCCTTCTCAAAGCCATGCAGCCGGGGTCAGAGTTCAGTAAATACTGATGATGTCATCGTGTGAAGATGGCTGAAGGGTGAGAGTGAACTCGCGAATTACTTTTAGGTGTTTTTAACGATAATATAGCAGGCAGCACCGTCGTCGTGCACACGCCGTGCTCGTCGTTGCGTTGCGTGTCGAAGGGGAGCGCGTGCAGCCGGGTCGTTTAGACGACGAAGCTTTTGCGACTCGCGGAATTGGGTCAGGAAGTGCATTTGTTTACCAAAACATAGCCCGGCTAGCTAACTGTTAGCCAGTGCGACGCAGTTAGCAGCCACGCGAGGGCATGTCAATAAACACGTGCACGTCCTCTGTTTCTACAGCTGGTGAATATGTTCAGCCTCAACAATCACACGCGAGGCTCACATCGACCGAACTGTCTCGCGCTGCTAGCTGACGTTAGCTCACGCGCGTAGCTTTGCTATGGTGTGTGTGTGTGTGTGTGTTAGCCAGAACTAGCCATAACTAGCTCGAGGGAGTTAGCAGGCAACTGTCAGTGACTGAAGTGTCGCTGTGTTGACGTGGCGTTTTGTTTTAGCGTTTGGAAAAAAGGGTTGTTGTTGCTTTTGTTGTTGTTGTTGTTCTGGAAATGTTTTCACTGCTGTTTTTGCTTTCCCAAAGTAGCCCGTTGCTAAACGTCCTGTGTGTTTCCAGAGAAGGCTGGTGGGGAGGCTGGCTCCAGCAGAGCTTCCAGGCCGTCAAAGAGAAGGTAATCCTCACCCCACACCAGTGACACGTGATGCACAAGACGAGTCAGACTTCAGTAACACGCATGAACACAGTCAGTTGTCATGGAAGGTCAGAGACAAGACCTATAACGTTAGATGTCCTGCACCATTTATACATCAGTTATTTCCTGATATCCTCGATATAAAACAACCTGCAGCATGTGGGACTCTTCATTCACGGAGCCTAAAGGTTGCCTCGGAGGTTAAATCGCACATCAAGTCATGTTTCACTGCTTTTCTTCACGTTTTAAATGTATGTTTGTATTGTCCCTCTGTTCTTTGTGTTATTTTTTTAATGTTGTGTTTGCACACTTCATCTGAAACGAGTACTTCTTCTTGGAGCTCATGACGGTGAATCTGTATTTTGAAGACGTCTGTTTGACTCTCCTGCAGTCAACGGAGGCCTTGGAGTTCATAATGCGAGACCTCACCGAGTTCTCCACAGTGGTGCAGCATGACACAACCTGCTCCATCGTGGCCACGGCCACGGCGGTCAGGAATAAGCTTGCGGTAAGAAGAAGCCTTCGCCGTGTTCATCGTTTTGTGGGACAGTCTGGTCAAATGGCATGTCTCCTGTGTGAATGAGTTTTTTCGATGCTAAATACCAAATCTAAATACTTTATTTCTGCTGCTATCCAGGTGGAAGGTTCCTCTGACACCTCAGAAAAGGTCAAGAAGAGCCTCTCTAGTTTCCTGGGGGTGATAACGGACACGCTGGCGCCACCGCCCGATAAAACCATTGACTGTGATGTAATCACATTGGTGGCAACGCCATCAGGAACGACAGAAATCTACGACCGGTCTAAGGTGGGTCCACTACTAGACTTTGGAGTCACCTGTTGATCCAACAAGTTCATTGCATCAAAAACATGGAGTTTCTAAACGTAAATGCACAAATGAGAAAATATGACTCTGGTTAATCTCCGTGAACACAGTGTTGATTCAGGACGGATTTAGTCGTCCCGTGTTTTGTCATGAGAGGCTGCAGGACTGTGACAGTGAGCACATGACTTGCACATCGGGACGGAACAACCACAGCTAAGCATTTGTTTGTCCCGCAGGCGCGTCTCTACAGCCTGCAGGTGGACCCTGCTACGTACTGCAACGAGCCCGATGGTAAGACAAACCCTCCACCATGTTAGACTGGTATTGGTTATATTAGTTTAACAAGAGCTGTTCTTTAATTTATCGTGTTTCTATGCTAGTTTTTGGAGGACTTGCTCTCTATACTATGCTGCTGTGACGCCAACGTCAGAAATACACAAGGGCAAAACTGCCCCTAAGAAATATAATTTTCCTGATATCACTAGGGGAGGGGCAAAAAATGCCCTCATAATTTCCTCTAATAATTCATATAATTGAATAGCGTTTTTTTTCTTTTTTCTGTATTGTGTGTGTCCTATCTGTATTGCCTAGGTAGGTACACAAAAAAATTGATGAATATAATTTTGAATTATAAAAAATATATAGATAGTTACAATTGTTAATAGTTGTTAAAAAAATGTAATAACAATAAATAACCACAAATAAATAAGAATATAATTTAATTTGATTGTCTAAATTATGTTTTCTGTTTGTTTTTTGTTAAAAATTTAAGAAAATATTCTTTTTGCAATTTCTTTGACAATTGCTCATATACTGTAAGCCTAAATAAATATATTTATCATTTTTGAATAAAGGTTAAATGTTATTTCACAAGTTTCAAAAAGTGCCCCAATCTCTTTTTAAATGCCCCTGGATTTCAGTCGTAAAAATATGTAAATGTCCTACCCTGCGTGACGCATATACAGGACTGTCTCAGAAAATTAGAATATTGTGATAAAGTTCTTTATTTTCTGTAATGCAATTAAAAAAACAAAAATGTCATGCATTCTGGATTCATTACAAATCAACTGAAATATTGCAAGCCTTTTATTCTTTTAATATTGCTGATTATGGCTTACAGCTTAAGAAAACTCTAAAATCCTATCTCATAAAATTTGAATATTTCCTCAGACCAAGTAAAAAAAAGATTTATAACAGCAAAACAAAATCAAACATTTGAAAATATGTTTCCAGGTGTTTCGAGTTAATTAGACGATTCAAGTGATTTGTTTAATACCCTACTAGTATACTTTTTCATGATATTCTAATATTTAGAGATAGGATATTTGAGTTTTCTTAAGCTGTAAGCCATAATCAGCAATATTAAAAGAATAAAAGGCTTGCAATATTTCAGTTGATTTGTAATGAATCCAGAATGCATGACATTTTTGTTTTTTTAATTGCATTACAGAAAATAAAGAACTTTATCACAATATTCTAATTTTCTGAGACAGTCCTGTATGTATAGATTATTTTTCCTCACCATTGTTGGTCATTAGTTTTGTAGATTAGTGTGGTGACCCACAGTTGGTTAAGGTGGGCTATTACAAGCCATCTAGACTTTTGTCTCTAGAATGTATTTGAATGGGAAGTCGTTGTCGTGCAGGTCCCCCGGAGCAGTTTGACAACTGGCTGTCCAGATTCAGTCTGGAGGACCAGAAAGCAGAACTCTCAGAGCTGCTGGTCTCCAGTCCTTCTATCCGAGCCCTTTACACCAAGATGGTATGTATTATGCTTTTATTACCACTCATTATTATTATTACACCCAGCCTCCCGTTTTGGTTGGAGCTACTGTATCCCCGTACATATTAATTTGGCCAATGCCTTTGAGATGTCAGTATCTGGCAGTGCGGTGAACAAGATGACAGTGTTGTTGTTTTCACAGGTGCCAGTGGCTGTAGCACATTCAGAGTTCTGGCAGAGGTATTTCTACAGAGTCTTCCAGTTGGAACAGGTAATTGTTTTGTGTGTATCCTGATGGCAGGAGGCGGTTCTTCTCTCCCCATTGGCTCAAATTATTGTCTCTGGCGCCCCCTGCTGGCTGAAACGGTACTGCCAGTGGCTCCACATGCCTGTCTGGTTATGTGTTGTTTCATCTAATATATGTATAGATTATTTTTCCTCACCATTGTTGCGCTGTAATTGAAACGGGATTGTGATTAGGCCTTAAAACCTGTTTCTCTTTACGTAATCTGCAGGAGTCGATACATTCAAAGCGATTTTAAGACATTTTATAAATAATATAATTTATATGCCGGGTTGATGACTCTGAAAATGAGATCATGTTTTTATCAAATATAAAATTCAGCACGTGGAGACACTGGTACAGCTGTCTATTTATAAAGCATGTGTAGTTCTTTGTTTGTTTTTTACTTGTGATTTGTATGTATTTTATTATATTTTAATGTTTTGTACTATCTGGACCTTGAGTCTGTAATAAAAGTTTTATTGATTGATTAATATAGAGGCCGTTTTTATTGGACCAGCATACGTTTTTATAGACGGATTTATAAAAAATACCAGCAAACTTAAACAACCTAGTGCAACATAGAAGGTTTTGACGAGGAGAATTTACTCGTCTTCGTCGTCGACAACATAAAGGTGGAGGAGAATTTAACATGTTTTATGCTGAAAAACCTACATACACGAGGGAGGTTCGATACACGTATTGAGATTCTTGCCAAAAGTACAATTTCCCTCCGCGTTGTGTTTCCTAGGAGGAGGCGAGGAGATTGGCGTTGAAGCAGAGGGCGGACCAGACCGCACACACGGAGACCCTTGGCTGGGAGGAGGAGGAGGAAGGTAATCTATCTTCCTTTTTTCAAACGGACAGATTACCTGTAACAAGCGGTTGCTCACACCGCCTGGTGTTCATGCCGTTCCCGTCAGACGACTTCCTCGGCGCTACGTCATCATCTCGACTCAACCTGACGCTTCCATTGGACGACAGCGCGGCCACGCCCCCCGCCGACCCGCCGGCTCTCGCGGAAACGACTCCGCTGAGCCCCGTCCCGTCTCCCGCCTACGAGCGCGACGCCGCCCTCTCGGCCAGCAGCGGCAGCGTCGGCCCGCCGGCGCAGGTGTCGGTGCGGCGGGAGCCCGTCGCCGCGGAGCTGGCCGAGAAACTCACAGAAGCCAGCTTGGAGGACGCCGCGGAGCGGAGGCCCGGGAGGAGGGCCTCGCCTCTGAAAGCGCAGGGGAAAGTGACCCAGCCAGACGTCACGGTGGATGCGACGTCCGTGCGGGCTCCTGCCTCCATTTTTAAACCAGAGCCAGCAAAAGCGGAGGGGCCACAGGACCTCAGAGTGTTCGAGCTCAACTCCGACAGCGGGAAGTCCACGCCCTCTAACAACGGCAAGAAAGGTGAGATGACGTGGCGTCATGATGTTTTTCATTGCATTACATTTAGCTGATGATTTCATCCAAAGCGACTTAAGACTTATTGAGACTAGGTGGGTGAGGGGTGGGAGCATCTGGGGTTCCCAAAAGCATAAGTGGGAATGCAAATGCATAAGAAGCTGTAAAAAGAAAAAATATTACACTGTAGAGATGCTGCAGGGCTCAATTCGGGGTTAAGTGTCCTGCTGAAAGAAACACCGACTCGGGTCCCACAGTCGCTCTGACCTGGCAGTGACCTACCGTTTTGGTAAGGAAGTATAAATCCAATCAGGATTAAGTTCAGCGTTGAGGTCACAGCGTTCCCAATGTGTCTTCCTGTCTCCAGGGTCCAGCACGGACGTCAGCGAGGACTGGGAGAAAGACTTCGACCTGGACATGACCGAAGAAGAAGTCCAAATGGCACTCTCTAAGATTGAAGCATCTGGAGAGGTCAGTGCTGTGACATTCACCGAGAGCCCAGAGGAAACTGTCCGGGTTGTATTGATCGGGACAAGCGGATGATTATAAACGTTTCTTTATTTCTGATATCTAATTGGCATTTGTGTAGTTATTACATGAGCAAGTCATTTTCACACGGAGGGGGTGGGCGTCTGCGCGGGCTGTTATATTGTTACGTTAACAGTTATTATGAATCCTCTTTGTGTGCATTAGTTCTCTGTAGCCTGAAGTGACCCTGCTGCCTCCAGTCTGACGTGTGATCTGAGGAGAAATTCATTGAGAGAAGATCATTATTTATAAATGCACACAGGCCCAGCATCAGGGAGCCAGCCGGATCGGGAGTAAAAAAATAAATTAAAAAAAGCGTAAAAAAAGTTTAGTTTATAATTATTTATTTGTGACGCAAATTGAACACCCGAAGCAGACTACTAGTTTTTACTATTTAAAAAAAATAGCGTTTTGGTATCCATACAAGTGTTTGATCGCTGTAGACTAGATTACTATAAGCGCTTCACACTTTTAAAATATGAAAAATCTAGAGTTTTACTAACTCATATCTTTTCTTCTCCTTCTACCAGATGGACGAAGACTGGGAGAACTGGGAATGAGAGCCACTGCAACACAAACTCTGTTCCTCCATTTGAAAGCGAGTTCCCGGCCGACGAGCCATGCTTACCGTGTTTTAACCCTCTGTCCACGCCGCCACCATGTCATGATCGTCAGGAGGGGGGTTCTGGCGGGTTCTGACCATATTGGTGAACCTGTAGAAAAGAGCAACTGGAAGACCACGGCAATAATCTCACTGCTCCGCCTCGGCGAGGGGAACGGCTCGTGGCTATTTGTTGGGGTAACGTCTGACCGGAGCGCATACGACACGAGTCACTACTTTCTTTCTTTTTTTTAAAGCTTTAGGACACGCGGTGACGAGTCCGAATGTGAAAGGTGTCACTGCAGCAGGGCAGGAGCCGTTTCCCCGTTTTTCTTTACGCCATTAGATGCATCACGATGTATGTCGCGAGTGCATCGCGAGTTGGGCCAACGGCTTTAACGGCCGGCTGCAAAATAGCCATAAACTATATAACGCTGCTTGTCATCTTTCTGAGATGAAATACTTCCCACGGGATTTTTTGTTTAGTTTTTTGAACAATGATTTAGTGCTACCTGTGGCCCCAATTACTCATCCTTTACCATGCAAGTGAATCTTCAAAATAAGAACAAATTACATACATATATGTATATGCATGTATGTATTTGTGTATATATATATATTGTGTGTGTGTGTATATATATATGACTATATATATGTGTATGTATATATATATGTGTTTATATATATATTCATATTCAGGCATTCACACTTTTTATTTTGGATTCTTTCCTCTAGATTTATGGCCTTGTAAAACACTGAAGTGATTCATGTTATCCAAATGATTTGTGACGAGTCGGTTGCACAAGCAGCTGTCGCGTCATCGTCGGGTCTTCCCCTCCTTCTCTTCGTCATATCCTGTGATTCATTTGACCACCAGAGCTCGGTGCAGGCTGTAACTCTCCTGTCACTTTTGAACGAGGCGTTCGTCGTCTTCTGTTTCGGGGGATTTGTTAGTTCTGACCAGCGAAACCAAAAGGATTCAAACCGGCTACCGGAGCCGGATCCTTTGGCTCGAGGGCGGCATGGGATCGACTTGTCGGGAGGAATACGACAAAAACGTTTTTTTGAAGTGTCTGTCGGCAGCGTGTTTAAAGCGAGTTTTAAAGCGTGTTTGAAGCGAGTTTTAAAGCGTGTTTAAAGTGTGTTCAAAGCGTGTTTAAAGACGAGTGGCTCGGCAGGCAGCGCGCCAACAAGGAGCAACGAGAGCACGTTCCATGCTTCTCCGATTTTTATTATGTTTTCCTCTCCGCCTTCTGTAATGTAAAGCGAGATGAAATAATTCTAGAGATGTACTATTTATACTAAAATATAAGCTTAATTCTTGTATAATGTGCTTTGGGTCGCATGTCTGTGCAATACGACGCGGGACATTGTGCGGATGATGCTGTAAAGGTTGTCTCTGGGGAAGACGTGGTCTCCTCCAGGTGTTTGTGTTCTGACCTTGTTGCATGTCTTTAATTCTCTTCTGATTCACACGGCGAGCCGATCGAAGGTGTTCTGCACTAGTCTGTTTTCAAATGTGCCGTCGAGCTCTTTTCTTTTTTCTTTTCAAGTTAAGTATTTCACTCTATATATTTTTGTCAAATGATCATTGTCATTAAAGGATTCATGGCTCGTGTGCGTCGTGTCGTGCATGGAGAAATAATCCGGTGAAGAAGGAAAAACCAGACGCTTCTATTCAAACCAGATTTGGCTGCTCAAACATTACAATTAGTGGCGTTGAGGATCTTCATTTACAGAGCACGCCGTGCACAGCGACTCGCCACGCGCACCAAAACTATTTGCAGTGCACGCCAACTAACTGCTCAGCTACTGCTCTCTTCAACTTAGACTTTTACCATGAAAAGTAACGGGTGTGTGTGAGATACAAAGAATTAGAATTGCAAACCCAGTGTTAACTCAAGGTCCTCTGTGGATGGACCGTGTTGGTTGTGGACCCTTCAAGGTCATCTGACTCCAGAACTTTGTCTCTGCTAACAGAACGTCGTTGACAGATTCTGGTCGTGTTGCACTTTGGGTCGTGGGCTGGGTATCCGGTTGCACCGATTTCACCTCGTACGCAGGATGAGTATTCTGCTTTTTTACAGCCACTGGAGGAGAGATTACTCAAGATCGTTCCATTAAATGGAAATATTTGTAGATGTTGTTACCGCTCTGAAAATCCCCTCGACACAGCCGCTGATTTGTATTGGGTTTAAACATCTTTTATATGGTTTAAACACATTTAAAGTGCAATAACTACAATCTTGAGTTTTGGTGTGGAAAATGGAAACATGTTGCAGGATGGAAACCAATTAAATAAAAGACCTGCAGTACAAGGAAACCCTCGCTTGATGGCGGTGTCGCTCCATATCCCCCACCCCTCATATATATATATATACACACACATACACTCACAACCTGCCACTCCTTTCTGCTCATCTGCAGTATCCATCTCACGGACGCGGTCACGTGCTCTGACGCGCCATTGTTCACCGGCGGCCGCGTTCATGATAACATGTCGGCCGACTTTCCCTCGTTTTCGCACTGGATGTCCCTGAACGCGGCTCCGAGAAGCAGCGAAGGGAGCCGATGACACATCCGGGGTCTTCTGTGGCGGCGGCGGCGGGACGGGCCACGTGTGTGTCACCGTGGAGGGACACCTGTGCAACATGGCTCCTGACACACACACACACACACACGCACGCAGATGATACAGAGTGGGCGTGGTCGTAGTGAGTGATGAAACGGACGAGGGGGACTCGTGAGCACTAGTCCCCTTTTCAAATATCCACAATTTAAGGACAGAACCTAGCAAGTATGCTAATATATTTTTTTTTAAAGAAGAACAAAATATATAATTTCTTTTCTGGAGGGGGGTGACGAAGGGACAACTTGTGTGAATAAAAACTACATTAAAACTCCATCTTTGGGCAATAAATAATTTGACTTTTTGTACTTGTGGTGACATGTCACCTGCTTATTTGTTGAATGATGGTACTGCTCTTTTATTCTGAAACCAGCACCCCTCCCCCTGTGCCAATAGCTTACGCATATGCTGCTCAAATTGGACACACACACACACACACACATATACATTCTCTCTTACTCTGTTCCCACTCGGAGGCCTTAGTCAGCAGAAAGGCTGTAAAGGAATTTCCTGTTGAATCCCACCGCTCCCCGGGCCTGGCTGTGTGTGTGTGCGCTTTACATTACCGCCGGCTCTCACCAATGTCATCTACAGATCATTTCACCGTGGACAGACAATGAGGAGGGGGGGGCAGAGGATACTTCTTCTTGCCTCCTGAGGATCTATCCCCCCCCTTCCCCCCCTCGCAATCCATCCTCGACCGAACACTTCCTGCCTCTCTTTATGCCTTTCTCTCACGGCACGAGCAGTCACACTCATTCCAAGTTGTCTCACGTGCACACACGCACATGCATGCACGTGCGTCAGGTTGAGGTCACTGTCTTGAGAGCGAGTATTATTCTCGGCACCCTACAGGGAGAAACCCTGTGGCCCCCCTCAGCCTTTCAGTAACGACAAAAGCCTCCCTTTGAGGGAAGAGGCACTCTCATGGAATGTGTTCCCGGGGTCTTTTCATCTCGCCCCCCGATGCACACTCGTTTCACATGTGTGACTTCGCTTTGTGCCGAGTGAGTTCACTGGTCCTCACAGTTCACGAGACGTTCCTACCTGATGGGGACTGACGGCGACGTGTGAACGACACGTCCAACTCAGTTTCCTCCCTGTCGCAGAGAGAGAAACTGCAGCCGCTGGCCGACGTGCTGATCCACTGCTGAGCCTTGTGGGGCAGAGAGAGAGAGAGAGAGGGGAAAAAAGAGAGAGAAAGAAAACAACTTCTTGAGGGCTCTTGAGATGCCTCTGGATTTTTCCATGACAGACCATCGCCTTTCCCAATGCCGAGCGGTGGGAACAGGCCACTTTGTTTGTACGAAGCGGTGTCTGGGAGGAATGCAGGGTTTAGCCGGGGGTGGGGGGGAAGAGAGAGGGAGGGAGGGGTGGGGAGTATGATAACTCCCACTCCATTCAGATTTATGGTCAAGACAGAGGGGCTCCTCTGGGTGCATGTCAGGGGACGAGTACAACGCCGCCCCTCTCTGGGCCTGCCAAAGCAAATGTTTAGCCGAGCGAACCCCTCTCCGCTATTCTTTACATCCCTCTCTCTCTCCCTCCTTCTGTTTCGCCTTCTCTCTGCAGTCATTGTGGAGAAGTGAGCAGTTCGTCTGCCAGGCTCTCACACGGCGACGTTCGTGTTCGGTGTGTCGGGTTGTCGAGTTTTAAACCTGATTGTGAGCCAGTGTTGGCCGCGGTGAAGGGCGAGAGCCTGCACGGGTCACGTGGAAGAGGAGCGTGGGTTGGTCGTGTGAGAGGGTTCTGCTCATTTACTTTTCCACTCCTGTTAATCATTTGGTACTTTGGGGCGTAGGCGCCTTGCCGAGAGTTCGATAAGGAAGATTGAAAACCCGACTCGTATCTGTGCGGTCAATATGGAGCCCAGCAAGTTTTAAACAGTCGAGATATAGTGCAAGGTTTGGACGAAAGGGGCGGGGGGGGATTTGATTTATCACCAACAATCTGGACCAGACGAGCTGGTCAAAGTGTGTCCTTTCCCCATCTTTACATATTAGATCCTCCAGTGTGTCTCCTTGCTTTAGGGAACAACTGTTACACAACGGTCTTTATTCTGCTCACATATCGTGTTCAGAGTTGCTTTAAATTCGTCAGCACATTCTTGGGCTCGGATGTGCGAATGGTTTTCACAGCGGGGGGGTAGGACTTTAAAAAAAAGATTCTTGAAACGTTTTCAAAATTCTTCAAAAGCCAACCGTTCCCCTCGTTGAGCCACAGTTGTCCAGCCCCCCCCCCCCCCCCCCCCCCGCCCAGGACTCAGCTTTGCTCATGTTGTCCCTTTCATCAGAGCAACACTCTGAATGTCCCGTTCCCCTTTCCTTCCTTCTCCCCCCCCCCCCGACCCCCCCACATTCCCCTCTTTTCATTACTGTCCCATTCATTCATTTATTTTCATTCTTCTCCAGTGCTCCGGGACACCAGCGGGCCCCATTCATCTCCACCCCTCCCCCAACCCCCTGGTCCATCAGAGGACCACACACTCCCCGTCTCATCCGATGTCTGGTGATTGAAGGTGAGATGGTTTCGGGTGGTGGAGGCGAGGCGAGGCGAGGCGGCCCGTCTCTTCAGCGATGCAGACCAGACTGTCAAACCCTCCCGTGCGCTCGCTAGCCTGGTTAATGAATCTGCCGTGTGAACCGCAGCGTCCCGGAGACGAGGGGAAAGTTCTCGTGAGGAGCTCGGTTGAACTAAGTTTAGTAGTTTAGTACTTCAAAATCGACTTGGATTTCTCTGCCGATTTTCCGTGTCGTAGCTCGTCTCTCACTCGTGATCTCCTGTCATCTCTTCTGGTTGCCAAACATTTCAAAGCAATTCATCACTTTTGTTTATGACCATGAGTCCAGGCCGTTCCCATCGGCCTCAGCTGAGCTGTATGTTCAGTGCTAATAAGCCGACGTTAGCATGTTGATCTGTCGAGCATCTCACACCTATCAGGCATTAGCGCGTTAAGGCGGTCATGTTAGCATATAGCATGTCGTCACCTTCCTAAAATAAAGCCTTTTCTTGCCTAAATCATCTCCTCGTGATACTGCCCACCTCTGGTAAAAATCACCTTCATCCTTAGTTGAACACATCATGTCATTCTACCCCTGTCGTATAATATATCGCAATATCATGTGATCAATATGTGATCAAGTTTTTTGTGTTTTCTGAAAAAACCTGTAAAAATGACTTCGGCCATTATTTTAGGAAGGTGCCGATGTGCATGTCGCCTTTCCTCTTAACAAGGACTCCTCAGTTGGCAAGTGGCAACCAAGACTCCGCCTCCTCCTGCACCCTCGGGCAGCCAGCGAGTTGCATAAACAGCAGCGTAAAATGTGTGTGAAAGAGAGAGGGAGAATCCATATGATGTGTGTGTGTGAGGAACAAGAAGGGCCTGTTGCATCGACCCCGGGGCTAATCCTAATCCTGGCCTGCAATTGTGTCCAATGTCAACCCCTCTGCTCAAAGTCATTTCCAGGCCTTGGTTTCCACCGTCTGCCTCCATGCCGCCGCTGGCCAGCCGAACCCACTGACCCGGGCGGCTGCCTGGTCGGCCCCTGGAGAGCTCTCCTCCTCCTCATCCTCCTCCTCCTCCACCGACCCAATCCAGACGAGTGTGCCATCTGCCCTCGACAAGATTACACTGTGCACTGGGCCAAGAAATCCTCCAGCGCCGCATATTAAATATGAAATATAGGGCAGGAGTAGTTGTGCCGCTGCACGTCCAGATCTCGCTGTGCCGGGTCGCCCCTCTGTGTTCATGCCACTGAACGCATGTTTCCCAAGTGTGTGTCTGGATCATGTTTCCCAGGTGTGTGTCTGGATCATGTTTCCCAGGTGTGTGTCTGGATCAGGACGTTTTGTGCATCTCCGTTCGGTCGATTCCGTCGCCATTTTTCGTCCTTTGCGCATGCTTGTGTGAATCCTGACTCTCCTCCCGTTTCCTCTCGTTAAAGTTTAATGAATGCAGCCTGGATCCCTCCTTCGCGCTGCTTATTTACGAAACTCGGCCGGCGGTTGATTTATTCCCCGCCCCAAAAAAACAAAGATGAAAACTGTGAGAGAAACGGAGAAAGAGAGAGAGAGCAAATCAACAGAGAAACTGAGAGCGAGCGAAGATAACCACTTAGTCTGAAACCTGTTACTATGGCAACTGTGCCTTTCTGTCCTCTTGCTCTTGGAGTCTCACATTTTTGTGTAACAGTGGGTACAAATTACCCTCATCGACTTTCTTACCTGAGCTTTGAAACAATCCAGATCCATCGCAGCCAGAGATTTACATTTGTGTGTGTGTGTGTGTGTGTGGTTGTGCTTTTTCCGTCAGTTAACGTCTCATGCCGGGTCAGTTTGCGCGTCCCATTTGTTCTGATTTCCAACGCCAATTTGTTGCATCACTACTATGAAAACCAATGTTTCCTCATGAAAGGTTTTTCTTCAGTTGATTGTTTCGCGGTTCCTTCCACCGGCTGCATTGACGTGAATCATGTGGTTTTTTTTCTTCTTCTTTTTCTTACTTCTTGTCTCTCCTTCCTTTTCTGCACTTACAGCATGTACTGCATCACAGGACCTCATTTGCCCTCTCTCTGTGCCCCCCCCACCCCCCTCCTCTCTGCCTCCGGCTCATAAGGCCTGGATGCCATGCTGTTTTCACTGCCCGTTTGTGGATTACGCACCAAGAAATCATGTGGCACAATTGAATTACCAGCGGTCACAGAGGCTTCACTTACTGCTTTTTAACCCGCCAATGGCATCCAAAGCATCCATGATGCCGGCGCACAAAGAGACCCTTCTACAGTGGGTCGCCCTCGTTGCCCCCGAGGCTGCTGCTCCAAACTTCAGCTTTTTTTGTCCTGATGTTCTTCCCAGACAGCAGAATCCTATACGTGCATTCGAGAGACCTCTGAGAGCAGCCGAGGACATGTGGTATGGCTACTATTCATTTTATGGGAGTACATTTCAGTTTCACACATTCAATGATGAACCTTAGGGGTGTTTTATTAGGATCCCCCCCATCATGATGTATTTAGTTCTCCTTGGAAGCACCATTATGCAGTGGTTGTTAATGTCTCTCCATGTTCAGTCGGAAGGAATTCTACGTACAGACTTATGGCCAAGTCTCTCAACCTTAATGGACATTAGTTTACAGCTGGTTTGGAGGTTCTTATCTTACTTGGAACGTGTCCTGTTAAGTCGTCATTCACCCTGGACATACACTGCAGTCAGTGCGGCAGGCAATATGGATACGATCTGATAATATATGTAATTGTACATACGGATGCCAACATATTTTGGGAGTTTTTCCTGATACGATGTGAGGTCCTGGTAATTTGTGATTTTTGGCTGTACAAAATAAACTGAATTGAATTGAATATTGTGGCAGTGGGGTGTGTTTAGGCTCGGCCGCAGAGTGGGTGGAGCGGGGCGGGGGGGGGGGGGGGTCATGGGACGGCGTTAATTGGTCTCAGCCACCAGCTGAAGCCAATCTGGGTGTCTGTGTTTGTCTCCAGTAGGAACTGAGGAGCGAGGGAGTGGAGAGCTGAAGCACAGTCTGCAATCTTTAATAAAAGATATTACCAAATATCCTTTATGTATGCTCGTCCTTTGATGTTTGGGAGAGAAACCTACTGGTGACAGCCACACACCTGTGACAAATATCTATTACATAGAATACAATACATCTCATAACAAATGTTTCACTTATAAACAACCATATGGAACGTCTGTAAAGTGATGGCTACATCAGGAGTTATTATGTTGTCCACCAAGTCTACAGCCATGCCAGCAGCAGTATGAGGCTGTACATAAGCTCGGTGGAGATTTAATATTTCTTAGATTAGTATTAAACACAAAGTACGGTCAAGTCTGATGAAAAAAACTAAACATCTTGTCGATATTTAGTCCGAAAGAATTTGCCAAATTAAAACTTTGAGCTGATGATGGTGCCAGGCAGCGCATCCCCTCGTAGTTAATCCTGAGGGGAACATGGATTACCTCGTTATTTCTTTCAACAAAATAACACAATTATATTCATAGCGTTGCTACTAAAATAAACACCAAGTCTTTTAAAGGTTAATGAAATAGCTCCGGCGCTCTCCCGCTACCATCGCCAGCACCCTGCCTACCACTGGCTGCCATGGCAACGCACCCACCGTTGATTTATGCTGCAGATAATTAGGAGCAAAGGTAACAGAGCCCGCAGGTGTGAACACAAACACATACACTCACAAACATTCACGCATCTACGCGCAGTGCCACTAAGACTCATTATCAAGTGGTTTTGCTTTTCCTAGATTTACTATCTCCTCCATTTTGGCAACTAATCAATATTCTTCATCCTCATCAGACAACTTGGCTGCGTCCCTTTGTTTTGGAGAAAGGCAGAGCCAGTGCGCAGAGGTTCTTCTTCCTCTTCATCATCCGGCTGCCCCCCCACTCTCTTGCAACCCTGCTAATCCTGATTGGAGGCTCCCTTCACTTCGGGGGCCCGTTGAGAGTGTGAAACTAATCCAGCTAAATGGGTTTCATCAAATGAAATGGAAAGGTAATGCTACCTCTGGCCCCTCAATGTCTCCTCCACTCTTTTCATTCGCTCCCTCTCCTTTTCCTGCAGGCATGTCCTGAGAGGTTTCAGGTTCCCGCTGAACATGGGTGGGGTCTGTTTTTGACAATTGCTCCATCAAGCGTGCACAGAGTACCAAGGAAAGCTGCAGCATCATCCTTCCATCCAACAACCCATATTTACCCCCCACCCCCCTCACCTCCCAAAGGCCTTACTGCAGGGTCACTTGACTAAGAATCCACACCCCAACAGAGGTATGCAGGTCAACACACCCACACACACCTATACACACACACAGACACGCTCTCACCGATGCACACGAGTGACATCAACAGATAGATGACGGTTGCCACTGCAAAGCCAAGGGCTCCTCTTTCACTGAGACCAGTTTATCTTAAAAGTGCACACTCCCCCTTGCAAACTGTGCCACATACACAGACACAAACACAAACACACACACACACACACACACTCCCTTGGCTCCTCTACCGCCCCCTGACCATCCACCCCACACTGCTAAAAGGTGCAAAACCCAAAGTCTGTAACCCCAACAGTAAACATGATGGATGGCAGCCTGAAACTCTACCTTTCTTTTTGTATTTTCCGGTCACTCTCTTTCTCCACCCCCCTGCAGTTCTCCTGCATGTCGAATTCAATTTGACTTGGTGGACATTTTTCAGATGTTTACTTTGTTTTGGTTATGTTTAAATTTATACAACTAATCATTTATCCATTTCTTAAGATAACAATTTGTACCATTTATCTATATTAGTTTTACCTTTAAAAAAAAGTATTTACCCATTAGTTTAACTTTTAAAATAACTTTTATAATAATCTAATTTTTTAACTTTCGCTAACTTTTTTACTTGTTATCCGTTCTTTAAGCTAACTTTTTTAACCGCCTATCCATTACGTTAGCTAACTAAACTTAACTGTGTTTTAATTGTCATACATATCAGTCGCGCGCAATTCCAGGATGCTTTATTTTCATTGTTTGCTGGATTAAATCTTACCCAGATACAACAGATACGTTTTTTTTCTGATTGGCTATTGTGTAGCCCATTTTTTATTTTTATTGGCTGATAAGTGGCTCCTCACAGCAGAACTCCAGGGGAGCGCTTGATTCCTCCATGGTGAGGGCAGCGCGGCTCATGTTTGCGCGCTGCGGCACATTAAAACATTAAATAGCCGAGAGTTTTTTTCAGCGTGAGAAATACGATGTGTGGCGGGAGTGCGTGACGTAAGACCGAAATGCGTGACTGTCATGCTCAATGCGTGACACGTGAGAGCCCTGCATACGGGTGTATTTAACCATCCTCAGTATGAGCAGTCAGTTGCTGTGAAGCGCCTGGAACAACTCGATGCTCAGTGTCTCGCAGGACACTTTGACAAACAGACATTGGGAGCCGGGGACCATTACTTAAGCTAACTATTTCAAACATGTAATTCATTACATTAGCTAACTATTTCAACCATGTATCCATTACGTTAGCTAACTATTTCAACCATGTATCCATTACGTTAGCTAACTATTTAAAATATGTATCCATTACATTAGCTAACTATTTCAAATATGTATCCATTACATGAGCTAACTATTTCAACCATGTATCCATTACATTAGCTAACTATTTCAACCATGTATCCATTACATTAGCTAACTATTTAAAATATGTATCCATTACTTTAGCTAACTATTTCAAATATGTATCCATTACGTTAGCTAACTATTTCAACCATGTATCCATTACATTAGCTAACTATTTCAAACATGTAATTCATTACATTAGCTAACTTTCAAACATGTATCCATTACGTTAGCTAACTATTTCAACCATGTATCCATTACTTTAGCTAACTATTTGAAACATGTATCCATTACTTTACATTACTTGCTAACTAATGTTTACACACTTGAAGGTCACATGTGTGCGCTCGTGTCTGTGTGACCTGTAGAGAGTGTGTGTGTTTGTTATTGATGACTCAATTTTATTTCTTATCATGACAGTAACTCCATTATCTTTCTACAAACCCCCTGGAATCTGCATAAGACATTTATCATGAACTCCACCTGCAGCTGTCTCCAGTGTGGTAATTTAAACAACCAACTAGTCCTCAGGTTCCAGTCCACCTGGTTGGGAATCACTGCTCCAAGTGAAACCACAATACATCCCAGAAGGATTATGCAATCGTGCTCCAAGTGTTACTTACTTGCTGCATTGAAGGATTAGGTGAGGGGTGTTCTTGATGTGCACGTGAGCTGTATTGTTTTTGTGTCGTATTTCACCGACGATGGAGTTTCTCCACATTCCCCTCAAAGCGGGGAGATTTCATGGAGGCAAACGAAGAGTGATGGGAGCAAGGGCCGTGTGAACTCTTCCCCCTGCAAACACACACACACACACACACACACACACACACACACACACACACACACACACACACACACACAGCTACATTATCAGTCCTCCTTCACAGGCTCACACACACAAGCACATGTTCACACATTAAAACACAGACCATCAATCACTCTCCAAATATGTCCGCATTCTGATTGTCCACCTCTTTTGCTTGAAGTACACATTTTTTCATCTCGCCTCGTAGATTTACGAGTGTTTCATCGGTGAGTTTAAGAAATGATGAACAAGTGAAGTGTAATCGTATTCACACCAATCAAACGCTCAATACTGCAGCCAGTGGAGAACTGCCTAAAGGTGCGGTTCCTCTAATGACTGCTGACTCCCACAGAAAAGTATCACATTGATGTCAAAAGCCCCACCGTCTGATTTTGCTCTAAATGAAGACATGCTTATGGATGTTTTTGTTCTTTTTTTTAAATCATTGTCTGGTATTTATAACTTACAAATATGGCAGCAGCCCACAACCGAGCTTTGTAGTCAATTCAGGACTCTTTAAAGCACAATATAATTCCTTGAAGATGAACTAAGATTTACTTTGAGTTTGAGTTGACAGATTCCGGGCCGCAGAGATAAATAAGGGCCTTGCCACATTTCCAATTAAGATGTACTGTTGTAGAGCCCTCAGAGTAAGATTGCTAAATAAGCCACGTCTACACTTTAACTGAAATGTCTGCCCAAACTGAAACACCTCATCTAAAACATCGAAAACTCTTCATCTTCGTTGTCCCCAGGTTAAAGCTCCTTTCTGTCCACTCTTGCTCTCTGTGATCCCCAAAATCAAAATCAAAAACAGGTTAATGGCAGTACCTCTATTGATTGATCCACTGCATTGACGTTTCACTGTAAAGTAAATGATAACAAAGAGGGTCAGAGAGGGTTAGACACTTTATTTTGGGACATTTTTTGTAGTCTAAATGAGCTGTTACCATCCCCGTCCCAATCACTAACATCAAGGCCACCGCCTGCACCTGCTCATGAGCAGCCTTCCTACCGGACCAAACGGCGTCCTTCTTCCTCGCTTCCTTCCTCAGCGTCTCCTACCACCGGTCAAGAATCAAAGTATTCTTCTGTGAAGCCCCTCGTGAGGGCCTTTCATGGCCGAGGCCTCACATCTCTGACGCTCCAGAGTAAAGAGGGAGCGCCGTAGCTCCAACGCAGAGGATCACAATAAACTTTCCCACCCCGAACTCTGGTGCCGGGCCAAGCCTCAGATATTTCCCTTTTGTCGACAAGACAGTTTTCATTCCAACATGTCCCCCTCTCTACTGCACTCCCTCTCTTTCTCTACCTCCTCACTCACAAACCATCCATCTCCATGTGTACAATGCTGCGCGCATAAATAACTCGGCTCGGGAACCATCACAGATGTTTTGTTGGACGTCCGTCGCATTAGAGAATTGCGGTCGCTTATAAGGTCCACTCCTCACCACGCTTTTCACACACATATGGAAGTGTTTACATGCAGCAGAGAAAGAAACAAAACAGTTTTCGGGTCGGAGACATTCGAGGCCACAGGATCGAATGTTGGAAAAAGCTGCATTTTTCCAACAAGAAGAGTGACGGAGCGATGTGTAGAGCCAACGCTCCCATTTAATCTGCATTTAACCCCGTTGTCCCCTATTTCCACTCACACTGGTGGCAAACCCAACACATGGATCTATAATGGCCTTTTCCATCACCTTTCATACCCCTCCTCCTCATCCCTTCCCTCTGCAGAAATGGATGATGAAAAGAGGACTCTTATCTCCCACTCTCTGAATGAACGTCCTCATTGTGTTTGACGAGGTGTGGGGAGCCACCCTGTACTTATCTCTCCCATCATGATCTCCCCTGCCCCCCTCAGCAGGAGAGAAAGCTTCAAGCTGGGGGTGAATACGGGAGTCCAGGCCGGCGGTCTCTTCGGCCACCGGCCGTCCACATGTCTCTCGTTCAACCTATTCCTTTCGCCCACGAAGCAGATTCAGCCCGTCTCACAACAGCCTCCACCGAGCAGGAATCTCTTTGATCTCATTGGTGAACTGAGGTGTCTGGATCGGCGCAACTGATTAGCTTCGATGACCTCGTTGTTTGTTGTCCGGTGCTGGGGAGAGGGACGAAGCGTGAGATGTCCACTGGTCGTATTCAAGGCTCCGCAGTGCCCTGGATGCATGTTTTTTATCTTTCCAAACCAGTCGATCGCTGCAACTCCCGGCACATCCGCAGACAAAGTATAATTTATTCATGATGGTCAGACATGATTTTTTTACCCGGGGCTGTTTCAACGAAGCAGAAAGAATGCTATTACATGCCGTGGAAACTCGGGCCAAACCTTCCCATATTGTTAGTGTTATTGTATTCTCAACAGGCCCACCACACCCCAGGTCCTCTCTTGGCTCGTGGGCTGAGCGGGCGGGGCGCTCCACGGAGAGACTACTTGGATGGTTTTACCAGCTGTGAGTAATGAGTCCTCTCCAATGTGCTCAGGAGGATTGCCTCACAGCAGATTAACCCACCTTCAGTCTCTCCATACTCCACTCCTCCAACTCCATCGGTCCCGGACTTTTAAACCCAAACCAACTGTTACCCTATGAGTCTGAGTCGATGGCCCCAGCTCTCTTTGGGGAGGAGGGGAGTAATGACGCGATGCAATAAAAAAAAGCAAATAACACTTGGTTATAGCTGTCCACCGGGTTGGATTACGTTGATTGGCCGCTGGGCGTACGCCTGCCCAACTCTGTCAGAATTTCTCGTTCAATTTCTGGCCCGTTCTGGCTGCCAGAGGACAATAAATACCATCTGCACCTTCTTCACAGCTCCCCTGTGATCCGGCTGCAATTCATCGTCTGATTGGGAAACGATTGACTCAGACGTTCAGCCCTGTTTGGGCCCGATTACATTGCACAAGTATGTTGTTCTTTGACTTCAGAATCAAGACAGAAATCCTACACTGAAGTATTCGACCTTTCTGTGCCTCGCATTTTATGCCCAGCGCTAATTTTCAGTTTGCAGGAGGTAGTGGCCTTCATGCAAAGAGGGGGGGGGGGGGATACGAGTGTGGAGGTTGAGTTGGTGGATAGGCATGCAGAATGTTAGACTTTACAACCCTGTGGCCAGACAATAATCGAGACACTGGACGACACAGAATGACATGTTTTTTATGCACAGTGCCAATGTTTTGAAAATTCTCTCTTTTTGTAATATTTATTTTCAAAAAGCTGCAGTTGCGTAACCCAAACCTACTTTAAACAGAAAGGTGTTTCAGAATTGTCAATTGTTTTTACTTTTACACAATACCACCTTTAATCATCACATTCACACAGACATCAGATGTTTGTTAGTGCACACATGGTTTCACTGGTTAAAAAACAGCGGTTTTGTATCCTCCTTTTTTTGGTGATCAAATCTTTTATTGGTTTTCGAGATATGCACATGCAAAGGAAAAGATGTACAAGTTGTACGTATACAAAGGTAGGGGGGGGGGGTACTCAGACAAAAAAAAACAGAATAAAAAATATTTATAAATACAGGTAGACATGCAAAAATCTCCACACATATTCACATATATATGCACATACCTGCGTACCCTAATACATAAACACACATAAATACTGTTAATTTTTGTAGGTTTTGTCGGAGTTTTGTAGCCTCCTGTAACAAAGTTACTAATTTGTTTGTCTGATCTTTTACCAAAATAGGCGACCATTTATCATACTTTATTTCAAGTTCAGAAATAAAGTAGAAATCCACCTTTTCACTTGATTAACTATTGTTATGTCGCATCCGTCCGAATGAATGACTGTTTTGATGCACCTGGCGAGCAGGTGAGCTAACTGACACGGCCACGACGTTCAGCATAGGAGCGGCGTACCGGTTACACAGGGAATGAAAACGTTGAACCGAAAAGCAGATTTCTTCACGGTGCGTACAACAACTGGACTCTCCAGGTGAGAACGACGCCAACCACCACTCCGTCGCCTAGCAACGTAATTGCGTTTTGCGGTGTGTGCGAAAACAGTGCAGCCTTCCCTCCCCTGTAATATTTGTGTTATCCGCGACTGCAGCCGCTGTGGAATGTTGTTAACGTGTCCCTGCTGTTTGCTTTCATGCTGTTTATTCCTCTGTTGATTCTGGAGGTTTCAGGCGCCGCGGTGTCCAAAGCTGCTTTTGTTAGTTGTCAACCATTTTTGTTTACTCGCTGAGTTTTGACTCTTCTCTGGTTAAACACTGAGGGAGGCAGACGTAGATGTATGTAATTGATCGTCATGAACTGTGCAGTCCGTTGATTTGGACAGAACGGCTCTTGTTGCTGATTTTGTTCGTAGCCTCTTTAATTTAACAGTATAGTGTCATATTTGGTCAACCCCCCCCCCTATCCCCCCCCCCCCACACACACACCAAGCTTTATACTTTTACTCAGATAAAAGTTTTACTCTTACTTACTTTTACTTGAGTTCTCTATCCACCTGTAAAAGGTGTTCACATTCAGACAGCTGACAGGAGCTCGCTATGTCTTATATGAGTTAGTTTAATATTAGACTACCTGAGAATGATTGATGAGTTCTTGTGTTTATAGGCGCTGGTTTCACTCGCAGTGCGTCAGCACACTGCCTGCGGATAACGGGCCTCAGATGACGAAAGTCACTAAACCTCCAGGGGCCTCAGACATGTTTTTGGCGTCTCCTCAGACGTGCAGACTTGTTTTGTTTTGTATGTAAATTCTGGGGGATGCTTTCTTTCAACCACATCAAAAACATCGCTCCATCAGACGTGACGGAAACCGTGAGCCCATCAGGTGATGGCTGTTGGTATGTTGTGCCAAACAGGAGCCGGACAAATGTCCGAGCACAAAACAAATATGATGCTATTGAGGTCATTCGCTGTGGGACGGTTGCATTTGCATGTTAGGATACATGTTTGAGCTTTACATTGAGAGCCCATGTGATCTGCCGTATGTCCAATCATTACCTTCGCATTGAAAATGCGGAAGGTTATGTTTTGATTGCCATTTATTTATTTATTTGTATGCGTGTTACTCGCATAACTCAAAAAGTATTAAACCGAATCGCATGAAATTTGGTGAGTTGATTGGTTATTATCCGGGGACCATTTGATTAGATTTTGGGATTGATCGGGTCAAAGGTCAAGGTCATAAAAGTCAAAGGTCAAGGTCATAAAAGGTCAAAATCTTCTTGAATCGCATGACATTTGGTGGGATGATTGGTTATTATCCGGGGACTATTTGATTAGATTTTGGGATCGATCGTGTCAAAGGTCAAGAAAAGGTCAAAATCTTCTTTTTACCATAGCGCGGTCAATGTTTATCTAATTGGCATGCAACTAATGCCAAAATGTTCATAATTCAATGTCCAATCTTGTGATATGTGAAGGTATGCGCTCTACCGAGTGCCCGTTCTAGTTTTATAAATGTAACATAACCAGTATTTGAAGTGTCCGCGTGCGTTTGGAGCAGACAGCTGTCTGTGACTGGGAAACTTGTAAGATAGCAGCCCGTTTTTTCGCCGGCTTTAGTGTGACGGAGGCCGGGCGATTAAATTCTTCAGTGCAGAGAATTAATTTGGTGTTCCTTGACTTCCTGGCTCAGAGCAAACGGCCATATGGCCCGACTGGCCACTGCGGGCCCTGGGACACACGGCGCCAAGCCAGGGCTGAAGTATATTGGAGAACGCAGCGACGACCGTGACACTCCAGTCTATACCGTACCGATTATCCAAAATGTATTTCCAATTAATAGTTTACGTGCACAGATTTGTAGCAGACAGATTTCACAAAAAAAGTAGTGCTTCTGTGTATGGTGTTACACATTCATAATACATTGCTGTGTAAGTTATACCAAAGTCTGTATATTAAACTCTTTCTGAAGTACAAAAAAAACATTATCTCAATATATCGCGGTGTATTGACACGTAACCTCTGTATCATTATTAGTGGGGCAGATAAAAGCATTCTTTAACTAGAATGGGCACTCGGTAGAGCGCATACCTTCGCATATCACAAGATTGGTCATTGAATTATGAACATTTTGGCATTAGTTGCATGCCAATTGGACAAAAATGTATCGTGCTATGGTAAAAAAAAAGATATTGACCTTTCCATGACCTTGACCTTGACCTTTGACCCGATTGATCCCAAAATCTAATCAAATGGTCCCCGGATAATAACCAATCATCCCACCAAATTTCATGCGATTCGGTTCAATACTTTTTGAGTTTTGCGAATAACACGCATACAAATAAATAAATAAATAAATACACGGCGATCAAAACATAACCTTCCGCATTTTCAATGCGAAGGTAATAAGAATCGTGCAAATTATGATACAAGCATGAAATTCGCTGGAGTTGTTCTCCAGAGGTATTTGGTGAATTCTGCCCGATTTGTCATTCAAAAATCTAAGATGGCGGCTATTTTTCAAGATGGTCATCTTGAACAACAGCCGCCATCTTGGATTTCGGGCAGATTTGACCGAATACCTCTGGAGAACAACTCCACCAAATGTCATGCTTGTATCATAATTTGCACGATTATTCTACCATCTGACCCCACTAAGTACGTATATCGCCAGATTCTTGCTCGCACACAGCGATGGTTCAGCGGCGCCCGCAAACAACATCAATAACACTCGGACCTCCCGGCTTCGTCTCAGCTGCCCAGTGACATTTGTGATTGGCATGTATCGATGCAGCCCCCTTCCCTCGCGTCCAACTTATTGCACTTGTCGCCGCGCTCTTACCGCCGAGGAACGCGGTCATCCCGAGATCCGAGGCCCGCGGTTGTTTGCGTGGGCGCCGGGATATGACAGGCGCTCTGTTTCAACACGCCGTGACTCACATGGAGTGGAGGGGCCATTTGACACCCTGACCCCTGGGGCCGGAGGGAAGTGTGCATGACACACTGCTGCATAACTCAGCTTCATCAATGAACCGTTGTTGTTGTTTATGTCATCATGTTTCTTCTTTCTTTCTGGCTGACCGAAGCGTCGTCCTGCCAGAGTCGGGTGTTTTAAATATAGACACGTTTCAACCCGGGAGAACAAGTGGAGGCGCCACCGAGCGTCAATACCGTCCTCCCGCGATTGCTTCCGGGCAAAATCATCTTTTCCCTGAATGTCAGGAGAGTGAGCGATGGAGCCGTCTCTGATTATGACGGAGCGAGCAGACGACGCGCCTTGAAACAATGCAATTATCTCCTGCGTCATCTCGCCCGGAGAGAAAGCGCGTGATGGAGATTGCAGTGTGTTAGTCGTGTGTTTGGGATAGGGGGGGGGGGGGGGGGTTATGCATCGATCAGTTAGATCTTGGTGCCTTGATGGGGGCGGGGGAATGGAAAGTGGTAATACGATGCGTTTATCATTCTCCGGCTTTCTTTTTATCCTCATCTCTCCCGGGCCATTCGGTAATTCAGTGAATTTCCCTCCATTGACTCGAGGATCAATTAAGTCCTTTTTGTTCCCGGGCACGACATAAATCATCTCATTAAGATATCTTTTGTTGCAGATGGCATCTCTATCTGAACCTCGTTCTCTCTCTTTATCCCATTCTCCTCTGCGAGCAATCTAAAGCGCTCCTCCGAGAACGCACCTCTGCTTTAATTCCGGGGTAGATGAAGAGAAGATCTGGTGTCTGAAGGCAGAGGCTGCCGAACGAGAGACAACGGAAGACGGAGCGGACCACCGAGATTGTCTGCAGAACTCCTGGTGTAGTGAGTGGATCAGGAAGAAAGAGACAGACATCGATGGATTCAGTTTCACAGACAGTCTTCATTGAAGAAAGTTGAACACATTACACCCATTCTCAGGTCTCTGCATTGGCTACCAGTACATCAGAGAATCGACTTCAAAATACTGCTGCTCGTTTATAAATCTCTAAATGGTGTAGGTCCAAAATATATCTCTGACTTGCTTCCACCTTATGAACCCTCTAGGCCTCTTAGGTCATCTGGGGCCGGTCTGCTAACTGTTCCCAGGGTTAAAACAAAACATGGTGAAGCAGCATTCAGTTATTATGCCACACACAGTTGGAACAAACTTCCGGAAGAGCTTAGATCTGCACCAACTCTTACTACTTTCAAAAACAGGCTAAAAACGTTTATGTTCTCCATTGCCTTAAATTGAATCTTGTATTAATCCTGAAATAATAAGACAACGACAGAAGGAATGATTCTTTGCACTTAGATTTTTATCTTTATTTTTTCTTTTATTAATCTTCTTTTATGCTTTTATGCCTTTTTAAATTGTTACTTTGATGCACTTTGTATTCCTTTTTTTTTTTTTATTTCTTATTCTTGATCTATTTTTTGTAAAGCACTTTGAATTGCATTCATGTATGAAATGTGCTATATAAATAAACTTGCCTTGCCTTGCCTTGCCTTGAAGGCCCACGGGGACTCCGTTAGACCAGAGCCACTCACATCCTCTTCGTCTGAAAGACTCTCTGTTAATCAGACATCAGTTCCTCCTGCAGGGCCTCCAGACGCAACATCACAAGCTCCACATCGACACACAGGATCTGAGGGTTATGCAACTGTAAAAGTCCCCAAACATCAGATGATGAAAACTGACATCACAGACACGATTAACATCCAGCCGCCGAGAGAAACTGACAGAAATAGTTTAGTTCAAGGAACCGTCATGGTGGCCATGATGAGAGGAAAGACACCAGGTCTTCTTCTTCAGTAAATTTTTTTAAGTGATCTAATTATGTCTGAGGGTTTCTTTTGTCCAACCTATACGAGCTTTGTAGGGATTAATTACGTGAAAGTCGTCCTCTGCAAGCTTCAACAAATGAAAAGTGAAAGAAAGATGACCTAATGGGTTCAACACAGCCGAACATGTGGAAATAAACCAGCCGCCATTCCTCTTAGTGGTGAAATGTAACTGAGGACATTTACATTCACTTTGTGTGTAGATGTTGGCAGATCTTGTGGACCATGGCATGTTTCCGGGCACCAGAACCCCGTTGGGCTCCGTGATGGCCGCCCTATAGCGAGCGCGCCCGTCACTGACAGCTGGGCCCAGGGAACCGTTAGAGAACCGTTCTGCTGGGCCCGTCGCACGTCGGCACCGCTCGCCTCCGAAATCGGAGGCAAGAAGACAAGAAGCTGTCGGGTTGTCGAGCAGCAGACACAACAGTCTGCCGTGGTCATGACGACGTCACACGTCAGACGTGTTGTCATGTCGTGCTGTGACTGCAGCTTCATGTGTGTGTGAGGCAGCAGCATCACGGTTGTCACACACTGCTCACACACCCCCAGTAACAGGTCTGATTGGAAAGAATCTAGCCCCCGGCAACCAATCCCCCAGCAGTACCGCACACACACACGCACACACACACACACTTACATACCCACACACACACACACACACACATAAACACACACAAATACATACACATATAAATATACACACATACATACATACACATTCACACACACACATACACACACACTTACACGTACACACACATACACACAAACATACACACATACACATACATACACACACACACGTACATACACACACACTTACACATACATACACACAAACATACACATACATACACACACACACGTACACACACACACACACACACTTATACATACACACAAACATTCACACACACACATACACACAAACATACACACATACACACAAACATACACACATACACATACATACACACTTTAACTGTATGGAGCACTGGTGACGATAACTTCGCATTCATCAGAGATTGTGTTGTGTCTATGACTTCTCTGGCATCAGTAGCATGCCATATGGCACAAGAAATGGTTACTGCGGTGCTCTGGACAAGATGACTTTCAAGCCAGGGCACTGAAGTATATGTGGAGAAGCATAGCGACGACCGTGGCGACACTCCAGTCTATACACGTGCGATTATCCAAAATGTATTTTCCAATTAATAAGTTTACGTGCACAGATTTGTAGCAGACAGATTTCACACAAAAAAAAGTAGTGCTTCTGTTGTATGGTGTTACACATTCACGCAATACATTTGCTGTGTAAGAAAGTTATACCAAAGTCTATTATATTAAACTCTTTCTGAAGTACAAAAAAAACATTATCTCAATATATCATGATGTATTGACACGTAACCTCTGTATCATTATTAAGTGGGGCAGATAAAGCATTCTTTAACTAGAATGGGCACTCGGTGAAAGCGCATACCTTCGCATATCACAAGATTGGTCATTGAATTATGAACATTTTGGCATTAGTTGCATATGCCAATTGGACAAAAAATGTATGACGTGCTATGGTAAAAAAAGATATTGACCTTTCCATGATGACCTTGACCTTTGACCGATTGATCCCAATTGATTAAATAAATGGTTCCCCGGATAATAACCAATCATCCCACAAATTTCATCGATTCGGTTCAATACTTTTTGAGGTTTCAGAATAACACGCATACAAATAAATAAATAAATAAATACCCGCGGCGATCAAAACGCATAACCCTTCGCATTTTCAATTTAATGCTGAAGGCTAAATAAAACTCGTGCAAAATTATGATACAGGCATGAGATTACATGGGTTTGTTCTCCAGAGGTATTTGGTGAATTCTGCCTTGATTTGTCATTCAAAAATCTAAGATGGCGGCTGTTTTTTCAAGATGGCTTCATCACGGTTGGACAACAACCGCCATCTTGGATTTCGAACCTTGAATTGACGAACGGTACCTCTGAGAGAACAACTCCACCAAATGTCATGCTTGTATCATAATTTGCTGCGATTATTCTACCATCTGGCCCACTAAGAAATGCGATATCGCCATGAATTCTTGCTACTTTACTTTTAACCCGATGGTTCAATGGCGCCCGCATAACAACTTATCAATAACACTCGGACTCCGGCCCTCCCGGCTTGTCTCAGCTGCTTAGTGACATTTTGTGATTGGCGTATGTCGATGCAGCCCCCTTCCTCGCGTCCAACTTATTGCGCCCATGGCGCGCTCTTACACCGCCGAGGAAGCATGATCATCCACGAGATCGAGGCCCATGATTTGATTCGCGACTAACGTGGGCGCCCGGGATATGACAGGCATGTTTCAACACGCCGTGACTCACATGGAGTGGAGGGCCAGAGGCTGTTTGACACCCTGACCCCTGGGGCCGGAGGAAGTGTGGCCATGACACACTGCTGCATAACTCCAGCTTCATCAATGAACCCGTTATTTGTTGTTTATGTCATCATGTTTCTTCTTTCTTTCTGGCTGACCAGAGCGTCGTCCTGCCAAGTCGGGTGTTTAAATATAGAACCGCGTTTCAACCCGGAGAACAAGTGGGCGCCACGGCGTGTCAGCCGTCCTCCACGATTGCTTCCGGGCAAAATCATCTTTCCCTGAATGTCAGGAGAGTGGCGATGGAGCCGTCGTCTGATTACTGTGGGCGAGCGGAGCGAGCAGGCGGCGCCTCGAAACAATACAATTATCTCCTGCGTCATCTAGCCCTTGGAGAAAGCGGCGTGATAGAAAGTTGCAGTGTGTTAGTCGTAATGTGTTTGGGATAGGGGGGTTGCTTGCATCGATCAGTTAGATCTTGAATTTGCCTTGATGAGGGGGAGAGATGGAAAGTGGTAATACGATGCGTTTATCATTCTCAAGCTTTCTTTTTTATCCTCATCTCCCGGGCCATCCCGGGCCATTCAGTGAATTCAATTAATTTCCCTCCATTGATTTCGAGGATCAATTTAAGTCCTTTTTTGTTCCGGGCACGACATGCGATCATCTCATTGAGATATCTTTTTGTTGCAGATGGCATCTCTATCTGAACCTCGTTCCTCTCTTTATCCCATTCTCCTCTCTTGCGAGCAATCTAAAGCGCTCCTCCGAGGCACCTCTGCTTTAATTCGGGGAGTAGATGAAGAGAAGATCTGGTGTCTGAAGGCAGAGCTGCGGGCCGAGCAGAGACTTCTTGGAAGACGGAGGCCAGTTGCCATGAGATTGTCTGCAGAACTCCTGAATTCTTATGTGTGGAGTGGATCAGGAAGAAAGGCGAACAGACATCGATGGATTCCAGTTTCACAGACGGAGGAGTCTTCATTGAGAGGCCCACAGGGGACTCAATTTAGACCAAGAGCCACTCATCACATCTTGCGTCTGAAAAGACTCTCTGTTAATCAGACATCAATTCCTCCTGCAGGGCCTCAGAGCCTTACATCACAATAGCTCCACATCGACATACAGGATCTGAGGGTTATGCAACTGTAAAGTCCCCAAACATCAGATAATGACAGCATCACAGACGATTGACATCACAGACGATTAACATCAGCGCGAGAGAAACTGACAGAAATAGTTTAAGTTCAAGGAAGGAACCGTCTGATGTATGGCCATGATGAGAGGAAAGACACCAGGTCTTCTTCTTCCTTTGGTAAATTTTTTAGAAGTGATCTAATTATTATGTCTGAGGTTTTCGCTTTTGTCCAAGCCTACTCACGAGCTTTGCTTTGGCAAGGGATTAATTACGTGAAAGTGAGTCGTCTTGCTGCAAAGCTTCAACAAATGAAAAGTGAAAGAAAGATGACCTAATGGGTTCAACACAGCCGAACATGTGAAATAAGCCAGCCGCCATTCCTCTTGAGTGGTGAGAATGTAACTGAGGACATTTACATTCACTTTGTGTGTAGATGTTGGCAGATCTTGTGGACCATGGCATGTTTTCGGGCACCAGAACCCCGTTGGGCCTATCGTGATGGCCAGCCCTACCAATGCTGGCGCGCCCGTCATGTGACAGCTGGGCCCAGGGAACCGTTGAAGAACCGTTCTGCTACTGGGCCACGTGTCGCACGTCGGCACCGCTCGCCTCCGAAATCGGAGGCAAGAAGACAAGAAAGCTGTCGGGTTGCTTCGGGCAGCAGACATGGTTAACAGTCTGCCCGTGGTCATGACGACCAGTCACCGTCAGGCGATGTTGTCATCGTCGTGCTGTGACTACAGCTTCATGCATGTGTGTGAGGCAGCAGCATCAGTTGTCACTACACTGCTCACACCCCAAGTAACAGGTCTGATTGGAAAGAATCTAGCTGACCCAACAAGCAATCCCCAACAGTACACACACACTTTTACACTTACATACCCACACACACACTTGTACCCACACACACACACATAAACACACACAGAGGAAAAATACATACACATATAAATATACACATACATACACACACATTCACATACACATACACACTTACGTACACACACATACACACAAACATACACACATACACATACATACACACACACACACACGTACACACACACACTTATACATACATACACACACACACACATACATACACACACACGTACACACACACACACACACTTATACATACACACAAACATTCACACACACACATACACACACACACATACACACAAACATACACACATACATACACACACACACACACGTACACACACACACTTATACATACATACACACACACACACACATACACACAAACATTCACACACACACATACACACAAACATACACATACACACACATACACACACACATACACACACACGTACATACACACATACACACAAACATTCACACACACACATACACATACATACACACACACACAAACATACACACATACACATACATACACACACACACACGTACACACACACACTTATACATACATACACACACACACACACACATTCACACACACACACAAACATACACACATACACATACACACACACACACACACGTACATACACACACATGCACTCTTTGCTTGGGGTTTTCCGTAGCAACTTGGTGGTGCAGGGGTGAAGCAGCAGTGATGATTGGGTCTCTGGGCCGGGGTCGGACTAGTGTTGTGATGAGTGGACGAGGCCTCCACCAGGGAGCATGAATAGGGGGGGGGGGGGAACTGTTTTGATGAACACCTCGTGAATAATTTTTTTTCTCTTTCTTTTTTCCGTGGTCATAAAATGTGGTTTGGATCCAAACTGATTGAGTCAGCGAGCCTCACCTGTGTGCTCAGCTCCTCACTCACTCCATGAACGTGTGTCTCTCCGTATCTCTGCTCCCTTGTGATGTCAGACTTCTGTTGGGCTCGGCGTACTGTGTCGCTGCTCCTGCGAGTCCTTTGGGAAGGTGGCGAGCTGTGCGGCGAGTCGGCAGCCGGGCTTGTTCCACTTGGAGCCGGATGTCGCACAGCTTCCAAAAACTGGGCTTTTTGGAGATTACTGACTCTGAACCAGTTCTCTGCATGGTTACTGGAATGGGATTAACTGCTGCTGCTGTATATATGTATGTGTGTGTGTGTGTGTGTGTGCCTTGGGTATGTATCCATCCATCCACATATGTCCATGTGTGTGTAAAGAAGTGTGTGTGTGCTTTCCCAGCATCCTTTGTTGTCTGGCCTGATAAATGTGGCTCAGCCCCGAAGTTGTCCGTTTTTTTCAATCTTACTGCCATTTTGTTGTCTGGTGTCTGTGGCTTTCCTCCTCTGTCTTTCTCATGGCAGCTTAACTTCCCCCGAACGGTTGCCACGGCAACACTGACAGAGGTTTATCAGTGGCCATGGCGACCGCTGATGCGCCGAGATGGTCTTTGGGTGCAGGGGTGTTGGGAGAGGGTGGGGGCGTGGGGGGGGGGGGAGGGGTGGCGACGGCAGCCACACCTTGACGAGGAAGATGGTTGAACGGAGACGTTTGACTCTTCATTCACCCGTCAGCTCTGCTTGGGGTTTATTTCATTTGTTTATTACATTTTATTTATTAACGTCAGCGCAGGCTGTGAATCTTTTTCCGTGTACGTATCAGGCCAGCTCATTTCTGTGTGTGTGTGAGTGAGAATTTTCAAATCAATTTCTCTGCCATTTTTACTCCATCTCAAATGGATTGTTGTTTATGAATTTCTTTGCAGCCGAAATGTAATATAGAAAGCGTTTGGTTTCAATTCTGCTATTGTTGGAGGCGTAATCAAACATTCATGAGGGAGAGAGAGATCTGGGGAGAAGAGAATCTAGGTCACGGATGCGCTGGCAAGTCTCAGTGACTGCTGCTTCGCTGAGTACGCCCCTCTCTCTCTCTCTCTAAACCTCACTCTGTATTCTCCTCTTTGTCGTCTCCTCTCTCTCTCTCTCCTCTTCCCCCCTCTATTCCTCTCCTCCGTCCCTCCTCTCATCTTTTGCCCTCTCATCTCCCCTCAGCTCCATCCTCGCCTGCACCAATTGTGTTTTCCACTCCTATTGGCATATTATTGTGCAACTTCAATAAAACACACATCTTGTTGGGCGTTGTTTTAGGTTTTTCTTTTCGACGCTATCGCCATCGATCTCAGAGAAAGCTGAAGCAGCACGCACTCGATCACGCATAAGCACACTTCAGCGCCGCCTGAGCCCATCGCTCATCGTAACGACCCTCTTGTGCCATCATCAGTCAGGGAGAAGGTCATGTTGTCGGTGCTTTTACTAGCATCTCCAAGCCAACTGTGGGCCACCGAGCAACACGTCAGCAGAGGCTGATCTGTATGTGTGTGTGTGTGTGCATGTGTGTGTGCATGTGTGTGTGTGTGTGTGTGTCGCAGACACACTGTAGAAGCATCAGGAAGAGATAGATGCTCCAAAGGGAGGAAGTATTTATCGACTTGCCTTCAATAACTACAGTTTCTACAGCAACTATAACATCTTATGTTTGTATGTTTTTTTGCCATCAATTATATTACATAACGTTGTCTTCGCCAAGGTAACTGCTGAGATGAGGGATGATTACAAATCCAGCTGCGCAACATCCCTGTTTGTTTGTTTTCTAATGTTTTGCCATCCCAAAAGCCTCAGACCAGCTTCACCATCACAGGATGAGGAGACGATGGAGAGGAAGCAGACATGATGGAGACATGATGGAGACACGCTGGAGACACGATGGAGACATGATGGAGACATGATGTAGACACGCTGGAGACATGATGGAGACATGATGGAGACACACGTGGAACACGATGGAATTACGATGGAACATGATGGAACATGATGGAGACATGACGGAGCCTGATGGAGACATGATGGAGACATGATGGAGCCTGATGGAGACATGATGGAGACACGATGGAACTGCGATGGAACGATGATGAAGACATGATGGAGACGCGATGATGAACACGATGAGACATGATGGAACATGATGGAGACATGATGGAACATGATGGAGAACACGATGGAGACGACCGAACACGATGGAGACATGATGGAGCCTGATGGAGACATGATGGAGACATGATGGAACATAGTGGAGACACGATGGAGAACATGATGGAACATGGAGCGATGGAACCTGATGGGGCAAGGTGGAACACGATGGAGACATGATGAACAAATGGAAGCCACGGTGGAGACACGATGGAACATGATGGAACCAGTGGAGACATGATGGAGACACGATGGAACATGATGGAGACGCAGTGGAGCACGATGGAGACAGTGGAGCACGATGGAACGCCAGTGGAGTTACGATGGAGACGTGATGGAGACACGAGTGGAACCACGATGGAACACGATGGAGACATGATGGGGCACTGGGACATGATGGAGACATGATGGAACACGATGGAACGACACGATGGAGACACGATGGAACATGACGATGGAGACACGATGGAGCACGATGGAGACACGGTGAAGAGACGCAGTGGAACGCAGTGGAACACGATGGAACATGATGGAGACATGTAGTGGAGACACGATGGAACACGATGGAACTGCGATGGAGACTTTGATGGAGACACGACGGAGACATGATGGAAACACGATGGAACCGCGATGGAACCGCGATGGAGTATGATGGAACGACACGATGGAGACATGATGGAACCGCATGACGGAGACATGATGGAGACACGACGGAGACATGACGGAGACATGATGGAGCCTCATGGAGACACGACGGAGACATGACGGAGACATGACGGAGACATGACGGAGCCTGATGGAGACATGACGGAGACATGATGGAGACATGATGGAGACATGACGGAGACATGACGGAGACATGATGGAGACATGACGGAGACATGATGGAGACATGACGGAGCCGGAGACATGATGGAGCCTCATGGAGACATGACGGAGACATGACGGAGACATGATGGAGCCTGATGGAGACCATGGAGACATGACGGAGACATGACGGAGACATGATGGAGCCTCATGGAGACATGACGGAGACATGATGGAGTGCGATGGAACCGCGATGGAGACATGATGGAGCTCACGATGGAGACATGATGGAACACGATGGAGACGTACGATGGAGACATGACGGAGACATGATGGAGCCTGATGGAGACATGACGGAGACATGACGGAGACATGACGGAGCCTGATGGAGACATGACGGAGACATGATGGAGCCTCATGGAGACACGACGGAGACATGACGGAGCCTGACGGAGACATGATGGAGACATGACGGAGACATGATGGAGCCTCATGGAGACACGACGGAGACATGATGGAACGCTCGGTGGAGACACGATGGAGACACGATGGAGACCGCGATGAAGGCGTATTGGAACGCACGATGGAGACACGATGGAGACATGAGTGACGAGACATGCGATGGAGACATGACGGAGACATGACGGAGACATGATGGAGCCTCATGGAGACATGATGGAAGCCGATGGGACCGATGGAGACACGATGGAGATAGCGATGGAGTGCAGTGGAACCGCATGATGGAGACATGATGGAGACGCGATGGAACGATGGAACGCATTGGAACCACGATGGAACATGATGGAGACATGACGATGGAACACGATGGAGACATGATGGAGACGATCGTGGAGGTTTTACTGAGACATGATGGAGCCTCACGGAGACATGACGGAGACATGACGGAGACATGATGGAGCCTCATGGAGACACGACGGAGACATGACGGAGACATGACGGAGACATGATGGAGCCTCATGGAGACATGATGGAGCCTCATGGAGACACGACGGAGACACGACGGAGACGCATTGAAGACATGATGGAGACCGCAGTGGAGGACATGATGGAGCCACGATGGAACACGATGGAGACATGAGTGAGAACACGATGGAACATGATAGAGAACATGATGGAGACACCGCGATGGAGACATGATGGAGACATGATGGAGACACGATGGAGACATGACGGAGACATGATGGAGACATGACGGAGACATGACGGAGACATGATGGAGCCTCATGGAGACACGACGGAGACATGATGGAGCCTCATGGAGACACGACGGAGACATGACGGAGACATGACGGAGCCTGATGGAGACATGACGGAGACATGATGGAGACATGATGGAGACATGATGGAACACGGTGGAGACCGCGATGGAAACGCGATGGAACGCTTCAGTGGAGACACGATGGAGACATGACGGAGACATGATGGAGCCTCATGGAGACACGACGGAGACATGACGGAGACATGATGGAGCCTCATGGAGACATGATGGAGACATGATGGAGACATGATGGAGACATGATGCATGAACGCGATGGAGACATGACGGAGACATGATGGAGACATGACGGAGCCTCATGGAGACATGACGGTGGAACACGATGGAGACGATGGAACGCCATGGAACACGATGGAGACATGATGGAGACGCCAGTGGAACACGATGGAACACGCCAGTGGAACATGCGATGGAGACATGATGGAACATGATGGAACCGCGATGGAGACGCCAGTGGAACCACGTGGAGACATGATGGAACCGATGATGGAACCACGATGGAGACGCAGTGGAACCCGATGGAGACGATGGAACGCCAGTGGAACACGGTGGAACCGCGATGGAACGCCAGTGGAACCGCGATGGAGACGCCAAAAAGTGGAGACCACGATGGAGACGCGATGGAGACGCGCAGTGGAGACACGATGGAACCGCGATGGAGACGCCCAGTGGAACGCATGATGAAACATGATGGAGCGATGGAACACAGTGGAGACACGATGGAGACACAGTGGAGACACGATGGAGAACGCACGATGGAGACCTGCGATGGAGACACGATGGAGACGCCGATGGAACATGATGGAGACACGATGGAGACACGATGGAGACGCGATGGAGACACGATGGAGACGCGATGGAACACGATGGAGACCACGATGGAACCACGGAACAAGATGGAACACGATGGAACCGCGATGGAACCACGATGATGGAGACACGATGGAACGATGGAAACGCTGATAGAGACACGATGGAACCGCGATGGAGACAAGGTAGATTTGCATGATGGAACATGATGGAGACACGATGGAGTGCGATGGAGACCGCGATGGAACCACGATGGAGACACGATGGAACATGATGGAACGCCAATGGAACCACGATGGAGACACGGTGGAACCTGCGATGGAACACGATGGAGACAAACGATGGGACGCGATGGAACCACGATGGAGACACGATGGAGAACCACGATGGAACATGATGGAGACATGATGGAGACATGATGGAGACACGATGGAACCGACACGATGGAACACGATGGAGACACGATAAGGAACATGATGGAGACATGATGGAGCCTCATGGAGACACGACGGAGACACGACGGAGACACGACGGAGACACGACGGAGACATGATGGAACATATTGATGGAACCGCGATGGAGACACGATGGAGACACGATGGAACCACGATGGAGACATGATGGAGACGACGATGGAGGCGGAACCTCATGGAGACACGACGGAGACATGACGGAGACATGATGGAGCCTCATGGAGACACGACGGAGACACAATGAGAACATGATGGAGACATGCAGTGGAGCTGGTGGAACACGATGGAACGCAGTGGAGTTACCGATGGAACACGATGGAACCACGATGGAGACATGACGGAGACATGATGGAGACATGATAAGAGACACAATGGAGACACGATGGAACGCCAGTGGAACCACGATGGAGACACGACGGAGACATGATGGAGCCTGATGGAGACATGACAGAGACATGATGGAGACATGCCAGTGGAACATGATGGAGACATGATGGAACACGGTAGGTGTATGATGGAGCCTGATGGAGACATGATGGAGCCTCATGGAGACACGACGGAGACATGACGGAGACATGACGGAGACATGACGGAGACATGATGGAGACATGACGGAGACATGATGGAGACATGATGGAGACATGATGGAGACATGACGGAGACATGATGGAGACATGATGGAGACATGATGGAGACATGACGGAGACATGACGGAGACATGATGGAGACATGATGGAGACATGACGGAGACATGATGGAGCCTGATGGAGACATGACGGAGACATGATGGAGCCTCATGGAGACACGACGGAGACATGACGGAGACATGACGGAGACATGATGGAGACATGACGGAGACATGATGGAGACATGATGGAGACACGATGGAGACATGATGGAGACATGATGGAGACATGATGGAGACATGATGGAGACATGATGGAGACATGATGGAGACATGATGGAGACATGATGGAGCCTGATGGAGACATGATGGAGACATGATGGAACACGATGGAGACGCAGTGGAGCGATGGAGACATCGATGGAGACACGATGGAGACACGATGAGACATGATGGAGACACGATGGAACAGATGGAGACATGATGGAGACATGATGGAGACACGATGGAGACACGATGGAGACATGATGGAGACATGATGGAGACACGATGGAGACACGATGGAGACACGATGGAGACATGATGGAGACATGATGGAGCCTCATGGAGACACGACGGAGACATGACGGAGACACGATGGAGACACGATGGAGACATGATGGAGACACGATGGAGACACGATGGAGACATGATGGAGACACGATGGAGACACGATGGAGACACGATGGAGACACGATGGAGACACGATGGAGACACGATGGAGACATGATGGAGACATGATGGAGCCTCATGGAGACACGACGGAGACATGATGGAGACATGATGGAGACATGATGGAGACACGATGGAGACACGATGGAGACACGATGGAGACATGATGGAGACATGATGAAGACATGACGGAGACATGATGGAGACATGACGGAGACATGACGGAGACATGACGGAGCCTGATGGAGACATGATGGAGACATGATGGAGACACGACGGAGACATGACGGAGACATGACGGAGACATGATGGAGCCTCATGGAGACACGATGGAGACATGATGGAGACATGATGGAGACACGATGGAGACACGATGGAGACATGATGGAGACACGATGGAGACACGATGGAGACACGATGGAGACATGATGGAGACATGATGGAGACATGATGGAGACACGATGGAGACATGATGGAGACACGATGGAGACATGATGGAGACACGATGGAGACATGATGGAGACACGATGGAGACATGATGGAGACACGATGGAGACATGATGGAGACATGATGGAGACACGATGGAGACATGATGGAGACACGATGGAGACATGATGGAGACACGATGGAGACATGATGGAGACACGATGGAGACACGATGGAGACACAATGGAGATGGTTTGGTGACAGCAGAGAGTTCATTCCCGGAGAAATGTTAGAACATGGACATGAGAAGAGGCTGTTGGTGGATACCATGGATAGAAAACAACAACAACAACAACAATGTTACAACACGCTTTACAATGGAGCTGTAGTCCTTTAGTTAAATGTCATGAATCTAATGAGACGAGCTGGCAGTCGTATCTTGTCGTGTCCTCTGCGGTCTCAAAGCTATGCTAAGCTAACTGTAGCCTCGTGTTTAACGGACATGAGAGTGCTCTGCCTGGTCATCTAACTCCCTTTAAGAAAGGGAATGGGCTTGTTCCCCAAGAACGTCAAACGGCGTCTTCACGTGAAGCGCCATCAGGACCCCCATGGAGGTAAGAAACGAGCGGACCCCCCCCCCAGGCATTGAACCCTCTCCAGCTAATCCATTTGAATGTTTTCAATGGGGGGAGCGAGTGGACATGAAGCTCTCTGGCCTCCACTTGGAAAACCCTGTCCCCACATGACCTACATATCACGCTACAGAAGGTGGAAAGAGGGCTGAGAGGGGAGAGATGGATCTGATGGGGAGGGAGGGGGGAGGGGGGGTTAAAACAACAACACAAAATAAAATAAATAGGTCACATATTTCCCAGGCGCACGCTACAGAATTGGATTGCGCTGGGGAGAAATAATCAGTCATGTTTGAATCTGACGGGCAGATTGCCGGACCAGCGCTCCCCATCCAGGACGACCAACTAGCTGAGGGGGGGGGGGGGAGGGGGGCTTGAACGTGGACCTCCAGACGATTATTCAGCTCTTCAAAATGACTTCAGCACGTAAAACAAAATGACATGTATTGGAAGAAATCCATAAAGTGTGACATGCTCTAGAAGCCCGGGGCCGAGCGCCGGCTGCCACATCAGATCGCATCTCCGTTATTTTCAAATCCCTCAACGCGATTATTATTTTCTCATTTTGACCTCACTCCTCCTCTCCCTCCATCGTCTTCGTCTGGCTCTCTGGCTCACTTCCACTCCTCCGTCTCTAGAGTCGAACCCGTCGCCTCACCCCTCCATGCTTGACTCCCCTCCATCCCTCCCCCTCCCCTGCTTGCCTCCCACAGCCTGATGAAGAGTGTCCTTGACAGGCTCATCAATAACACACGGACAGATGAAACGCACCTCCAGCTTCAGCCCACCGCTCTCCGTGTTCTTTGTTCTCACCCTCTTCATCCACATTTCAATCTCATAATTATCCTAATCATCCAAAAGCCTTTCTGTCATTTATTCCCCCCCCCTCGTTTTCTACGAGGTTGTATCTGACACTGGTCCTTCCTCTTCCTCGTCCCTCTGGTCACACACAAACACATTTGACCACCTTCCTTCTCTCCTGTCTCGAGAGTAAAATCACAAACCAACCTGCTGCCGCTTCCTCGCTTCAGAAGTGGCGAGTGACGCTGCGAAGCGAAGGACTGTGGAGGAGGTGAGACCTTGAATGTGCCCGTGATGTCGCACACGCTTCCACCGTGGAATGGGATTTGTAAAATGGTGCCGAGTGGATGAGGAAGAGGGGGAGACCACAAGGGAGACCGCGCTGATATTCATGAAGTGCTTCATACGCGTCGCCGTAATAAGTGTGTTTCCATGTTTGCATTCCTCTCGGCACTGGAATGCACATTCGGCGTTGTGGCGTTTCCCCCAAAAGCTGACTGGCTGCCAGGGCCCCGGCCATTACTTCCTGTCCCCCCCCCCCCCCCCCCATGTGACTACTGGCTTTAGGGTTGGATGATTGATGATTAATGCTTTATAGATCAGTGGTGATAAAATTCCTCTTGACGGATGATTTATTTGTTCAAAGTCGTGATATTTTTCCCCAAATGTCTCGATAACAGTGCTGTGGATATAATGTAAGTGGGCAAGGCAAATATTAGAAACGTTTTTATGCAGCTTTTATACTTACGCCATGTTAGGACATCAAGATATCCAAAAAAAGAGCATATGCAGTTTTATAAAGTTATAATATTGATATATTTTACCAACTTTACCACCATTTAAACTTTTTTTAATGAATCGGCAAAAGCACAAGGACAGTTTGAATTGACATTTTTCGAAGCGTTTTCAGGATTTCTCCTCCATGTTGACAAGACAGGTAAAATACGATGAAATTACAACACTAGAATTACGATGTTTAACGAATTATTACATTACATGTATGTTTAATTGATTTAAATATTTATGTTGAACTAATTAAACATTTATGTTTAACATTAAATTATTATTAAAAGTGACCCTTTAGAGCTACACCTATTGTTGTTATTATTCATTAATCTGGGTTTAAGCTTTTCTGAAATATTGATGAATCATTTACACTGCAACAAAAAAAGCTCCTCAGAATCCAAGGTGATGTCTTCACATGTGTCGTCTGAACCACGGGTCGGCGGGGAACACATCCTCACTTCCTGTCCGACATACGACTGCAGCTTAGTAATGACATCAAATCAGTGATTCATTCTGGGTGAGGCGTCCAGAGGGAACAGGTGGGCCTGGGCTCTGCCTCTCAGGTGGAGAGTCAGGGAGGGAGGGCTGCTTCTAATTAGGCTGTCTCGGTGACAGGTGTATCCACAACCCTCCCAGGCCACGGCCATGCGGCGCCGGGCTTAACTGAGCGAGTAATGGCCGTCCAGAGAGAGAGAGAGAGAGACCTCACAGGCCCTCTCCTCCGGCTACGCGGCAAATTAGACAAACACTGGGTGATGACAGCGGCGGCTTTGTTTATCTGATGGATAGAGCGCTTACAGTCGTACCCATGTCTGTGTCTGTGTGTACGCCCCCCTATTGACGGAGGCCACACCCTCGCCACCTGCGCAGGAAGCCTTTTTAGGCCAGCGTGTGTCAAATGATGACATCAGCACTTCTGATAAACCACTGACGCCCGGGCACAGCCTCGGGTCGACCGCTGGAGTTAGCGAGCCAGCTTTATCACCAAAATCTAATTGGTCCCGCTTCGTGGATCCTCTACTCGAACAGGATATTTCAATAAAAGGAGAACGCCTCCCACTTTTAACGTTTTGGAAACACCAGCGCTTCGTTTTATATCCGTCATATTTAGCCCACAAGCTCGCTCATGGGTGGGAGACCAGTGAAATGTATACACACACACAGACACACACACAGACACACACACACACACACACACACACAAAGGCACCCCTAGGCTGCTAAGCGGGGGGTGCTTAGCAGAACCAACAGCAGGAGAAGGAAAAGCAAACACAGAGGCCACCAGTAAATCACCTCCATCCGCAGCAGCTCACCGGGGATTGAACGGCACTGGGAGGCCCTGTGAGAAACCTCAAAGCAGGGCGGAGGACTCACAGGGCCTGGGAGCCGGCAGGCGGGAGCCGCGGTCCCGGGAGAACGAGCCGAGGAGAGGACCGGCAGAGAGTGATTGACGCAGCTGGACGAGGGGAAGGCCGAAAGAGGATACTCACAATAGCCAAAACCCTTCAGCTCATTTTTCCGAGCAGGAGGAAGACGAGGGAGGGAGGAAGGCAGGATGGGCGGAGAAGAGCGAAAGAAAGACACGGTCACAGCTGTGCCAAATACCCACCGACTCCCCTTCCCTGTCCTCCAATCCCCGTCATGCAGGAAGCGAGGCGTTTGCCCTTTGACTCGTCAGGAATGTTTTCTCCCTCTGTCCCGGCGGCCCCGGACGGCCACAGGCCGACGCGGCCGAGCCTGTGAAACAGGAGGGACTTCCACGTGGGTGGACGTGCAGTGTGTGCACACTTTCCTGTCCGCTGTTTTGAAATCCACGATCCAATCACACAGGTCTGAGTCCGGGCGAACGGGCGCCGGGAAGACGGCCTCTCCGTCTCCTCGGTGCCGCGTGAGCCGTCTCCGGTAATGACTGCGAAGGGGCCGAGTCCGCGGGGCAATGGCCCGCGGACTCGGCTGAGGCAGCAGGGTGATGCCGGCTAATGGAGACGAACCTTTTCGACTGATGAATAGTGGCGCCCTCTGACGAGGCAGCCGCCGTCTCCCGATGCTTATTGGTTCCTTTCCCAAGAAGTGTCCATTAACGAGGACATGTAGCTGGCACAGAGCGGCGGAGACGTTGCTGTTGAGTGGCAGAGGAGAGTTTATATTCCAGCCAGCCGTAAAACTATTTTACAAACCAGAACGCAAATTCATTTTGGAGGGAGGGAGGGGGGGGGAGAGTTCATTCACTCCATTGTCGCTGCGATATTGTTTTTCCTGCAGGGAGCTCTTCGCTAATGAGACGAGCGGAGGGCGATATTGCTCGACAGAGAGAAGTTATATAAGCTGACAGTACCGGTGATTAACAATGCTTACGATGCAGACTCGGGAGGAATTCCCTGTTTAATATCTCACACAGTCACATATCAGAGTTATAAAAGTGACACATATCCCCCCCCCCCCTCTGCCCTCCCCTCGCTGACCATTTCTGGCGTCAGGCCCCTCAGGCGCTTTTCAGGGCGGCTCAGTTTCCTCTTATCACCTATTAGATCCAGATGAGGCCCGAGCCTCCACTGACCACGGCCCGGTCTCAACTGCCCTCGATTCAAAGCAGATGGTCGGGCCGCTCGCGAAACTCTCCTCCGTTTCGAGGGAGCGGTCGAGCGATGGCCGCCGGGCCGAGCTGCAGCTCGTACGCCGGAATAATAGTTTGATTTCCTTCTTGCTGCAACCAAGTCAGTCACAACCGTGCATGTGAGGCGTAAACTCATAAAAGTTAGAGCGTAATATGAAGCAGAAGATTGAGGAGACCCCTCCCTAACACACACACACACACACACACACATGCAAACACAAACACACACACACACATCATTAAACACAGTCGTTCTGAGGCCATGCGATACTTTCTCACAGGATCTCAGTGGCACCAAACCAGTGAAAGCGAATAAAACGTGACGTTTTTTGGGTTAGGAGGGTGTCATTGCATGTTGTTTACAGAGCTAGAAGCCCCAACGCTGCTGATTGGATGATATCATACATCATGTGTGTTCACTGTGTCCCTGACGTAGATTCGACTTGAATCTTTTGATGAACATATGTGTGTTTAGTATATTTCAGTAACAAACAGACGTGTCAGGGAAGTGTTCTTCGGGCATCGTACAGCAGCCTTCTCAGCTCTCTGAGGCGCCTCTGATGTTCTCCTGTGTTGTTCCCATTCATTGGAAAGACTTGTTTATGGACCAGTCACTCTTCATTAACTGGTCCTTCCTTCAGACTCAAATCAGACTCACTGTCTTGATTGGAGCAGCTAAGTTATGTCTTTAGTTATATTTGTGATTTCTCTCTCTTGTCATTACCTTCGCATTGAAAATACCGGAAGGTTATGTTTTGATCGCCGTGTATTTATTTATTTATTTGTATGCGTGTTATTCGCAAAACTCAAAAAGTATTGAACCGAATCGCATGCAATTTGGTGGGATGATTGTTTATTATCCGGGGACCAAGGTCAAGGTCATGGAAAGGTCAAAATCTTTTTTTTACCATAGCACGATACATTTTTGTCCAATTGGCATGCAACTAATGCCAACATGTTCATAATTCAATGCCCAATCTTGTGATATACGAAGGTATGCGCTCTACCGAGTGCCCGTTCTAGTTTCTAATGTACTGTATGTGAAAGACAAAGAATATTTTTGGGAACCGTTTAATATCTTTCAGCTCATTGTTTTCATTTTCTGGCCCACGTAACTTTTTTTGAGTGCACTCCCACTATTCACAAAGCGGCATTTTGTTTTTTACGATTATAAAAAGTAAAATATACCAATGTTGCTTTGTATCTGTCAAACTGTGTGCTAATAGTTCATATTCACAGCCCCTGATAATGTTAGCGTTAGCTTACCGTAACGTTAACTTACCGTAACGTTAGCTTACGGTAACGTTAGCTTACCGTAACGTTAGCGCGGCGGCCGTAATGTTTTTGTTGTACGGTTATTATTTACAGTGTTTGTCTCAGTTAGGAAATGGATGCTGGTGTGTGATGTCATCAAGAGTCAAATGGATGCCGGTGGCAGCCCAAACCACACATGGACATTCCAGGCATCTTTACCCGTCATGGCGTCAGTGCCCCCCCCCCCCCACCCTAATATCTGTTTACGTTGCCGGCTGTCCCGAGCATTCAGCACCTAATCGGGTTCACCCCGGTGCCGGCCCCCGTCGTATCGCGAACATGGCTTCCTCTGTGACCTTTAGTGACCTTTCACCTTGTCCTGTACACATGTACACTACCGGGCCTCCGCCTCTGAAATGTGTTCTGCAGTCCAGGACGCAGCTGCACCGCTGAAGAACAGAGCGATCGAGAACAGAGAGAGGCGGAGTGTGAGTGATTTGCTGCCTGTCTGGTTTTAATGGATATGCTCATATTTTGATTTATTCTGTTGTCATCCCAGTGTCTGTCTCTTTTCTCTTCCCATTCCTCCCCTCCCTACCCCTATTCCTCTCAAACCCCAATCTCCCCTACAGCGCTTTCTAATTAAGATTAGGCAACAAAATGAAGGGAGGCCAAAGCGTTTCCTGTGGTGGTGGGGGAGGGGGGGGGGCACGTGATTTGATGAATGAGTGAGAATTAATAGGCTGTAATAAATAAGTAGTAATGAGGCCAAACAAAAGATAGCGTATCACATGTTTCCACGCAGATGTCCCGAGTTCGTCCTAAGGGGAACTACAAATTAAATCTAGATCAAATCCATCATCTCTCCGTTTTACTATTCATTTTCAGATCAGTGGGGGGCAATCATATATATATATATGTATATATATATATTGAAACCAGAAAATAGAATAGATAGTTTCTTATTTTTTGTACGGTTCAAAATAAATAACATATTGATTGTCATAAAATCAACGGAAATATTGCAGCCTTTATTCTCAAGGGTCGTTGATTATGGCTTACAGCTTGAAGAAAACCTAAATCCCATTCTGCTGTGTACCCACATTTCCCTGGTGACTGCTAAAAAGACTGATGTTGCGCTGAGTGTTTGTCAAGGCTCAGGAAACCTTGCAGGTGTTTCCTGTTAATTAGACAATTCAAGTGATTTGTTTACCCTACCAGCAGTTTTTTCATGATATTTCCGTTTAGAGATAGGATATCGAGTTTTCTTGCTTTAAAGCCATAATCAGCAATATTATAAGAATAAAAGGCTTGCACATTTCAGTTGATTTGTAATGAATCCAGAATGCATGACATTTTTGTTTTTTTAATTGCATTACAGAAAATAAAGAACTTCATCACAATATTCTAATTTTCTGAGACAGTCCTGTATATATGTATATTTGTTTATATATCTGTCGTATGAACTGGCTGTGTCTTTCATATGCCCCACGGTTTGGAAGTCTGTGTTTGTTTGTAATCGCTCGTTTACTAAAAATAAATATAAATAATAATTCATATCATTTTAAGGAATATAGCAATAAATTTCTACTTCTTCATCACGTGAAGTGATTTTCACGAGTGATGCTTTTTCCCAGAGTAGCCTATTGCTCTCTGAACACACAACTTCAGTCAAAGCGCTCTAGTCTTCTGTTCAGTCTTGAAAGGTCAAATTAATTCTGCCGTCTACTGCAGTGTCTCATTCGTAGCAGTGAGCCATTTACAAGAGCGTTCAGGTTTCTGTGTGAGAGGAAAATAGTTGTGTGTGCTGGTGAAGCCAACATGATCGTGCTCTAGCCTCGGTGAGCAGTGAGAGTAATGGATGATACTCTGAGCGTATTGATTGACCTTCATAAGTGACGGAGCAGGTAGAGGATCAGGATTGCGAGGTCATGCTCTTATTTCCATAAATGTACTTACAAACAGTTTCTCAGACAGAGGACAATTAAATAGAATCATTATCCGTAGGGTCCGGGACGGAGCAACTTCAAAAGATAAAAGTATAACTGTATATGTTGATTGGAATCATAGAATGAAGAAGTACAAACGGCATCTCGTGGATTTCTTTTTGGGTCAAATGCTCGGGATTGAGCATAAACACAATGTATTTTCATTACTATTTCTATCATCAGATACGTGAGCTACGTCTCATTAGAAAACATTCAAATGTCAAGCTAGGCAGACACACAAAAAACTCACAAGTGCCGCGTACTGATATAAGGTTATGTGGGATGAACTGAAAGCCAGATAAGACCTGATGACAAGTCTGATGTACTTTCATATCTGCTGTTATCAAAATTGTTGTCTCAGGAAGATCAGCAGTTTCCATCTCCATACAATAATCTCTTGCATCTCGGCACTTTACTGCAATGTTATCAATGTGCACGGCGTGGTGATTAGGAATCATTAGAAGAAGAAGATAAAAGAGCCTGTCCGGCACTCTGCCCATCTTGAAGGAAATGGGAGTCCATTTAGTGTGAGCCACAATTTGAGGTCCAAGAAACGGTCTTCTCAACAGTGGAAGTGATGAGAACGCGAAGGAAACTTTGTTCTGAGAGCTGCCAGAGCGACGGATGCCAGCTCAGTCCACAGAGTGTCGCGGTTGACTGGAGTCTCGTTATTGGGAAGATGGAAGCACAACTTAATGACAACGCGTGTGAGGTTGCTTAATCAAACGTGGTCATGGAGTCACGGTCATCCTGATCCTCTTGAGTCTAATGACACTTCCTGAATGGATTAAACACTTGTCAACAAATTAGAATTTAAATGAGCTTTAAAAAAACATGAAACAAGTCATGTGTTGTTTTCGTCCAAGGCAACAATTAAAGCCACTTCTAAGGAAATTTGGTCCTAGAGCACTCATCACATGCTGTCGGGGATGGCTGAGCCGAGACAGACGGTCTCAGACGATGTGGATGTTTGTGGAGATACTCGAACCAAACTCCTCCAGGCTGAATCATTCGATGATGTTATGTGATCATAAATCAGTATGTAAGTCTCTGAGTGGCATAACAGGGTCACGAATTTAATTGTTGATATCAAATGCACATACTGTGATACAACTCTTCTTGGCAATAACAGCCATGTTGTTCATCTCCGTGTTGGTACCATTCACTAATTCCATCTTGAACGAGTGCAGTCAACGACCACTGTCCTGCCTTTATTTCTCATCTGATCTAAGTTATCAGGCCATCGAAAAACGGTTCTTAATACAATGTGATGGAAGTTCTCTGTGTTAGAACTCAATGCATGACATTTAAAGAGTCAAAACAATACGTCTGGCAGCCATGTCGGCCTTCTGGATCAGTGATGTCATTGTTGGCCTGGGAGTTAGACCTGCGGAACATCGGCCCTCTGTCTGAGTGTGTTTGTGTGTGTAGTCGTGTGTGCTATGTATGTGTGTGTAAACTGAACGGCGTGTGGGGAATGTTGCCTCTCGCAGCACCGCTGTGTTCGGAGCAGTAGAGGCGCACATGTGTCATCCGCTGCCAGATGACGATCACATGCACACAACTACACACTGACGACTAACCACATAAGTCACAGCAATGTAGGAATCAATTTGAGACGTTTACAAATGTGAATGGAGCATTAGTCAACTCGTTCGTGAGATTCCATCACAAATGATCTTTAAGCCTGTGTGTGTCTCAAGTCTGATGTACAGGCCGATGCAGGCACTAGAACTTCATTACCTGTAAGACAGCGTGATGACGGATCTACTTGTGATAACAACATGAAACGAGTACAGTGATTTGAAAAGATGACACGTCAACCAGCTAACAGGTGACCATGTTGTAGTGGATGAGGATGAGAGATGAATACATGTACTGTGGTCCAGCTTTGAGGGTTAAACGGCGTTACTATTGAATGTTTCTATATTCTTTGTTGAATGTTTCTGTGTAGTTACAATAACAGTTTGTGGCGTAATCCACCTGCTTAATTACTGCAGTCTTAGCTCTATTTACTGAACTATTTCAAATGCACAGAGTGCTGTTTGAGCAGACGGACTACCAAACAATACACAATGTTCCTGACACAGTTGTTACACATCAAGTGTTTCGAGGTGGAATAATTCTGTCCCCAAGCTCCTCATAGTCTCTCGCATGTACACGTGAAACTTCAGTCACCTACTGTTATCTGTGAAATTTACTTCTAGTAAGTGTCAGTTGTCCCTTGTGGCTCATGCATAAGTCATGATGATTTTCCGTGCGTGGCCATTTTACTGAAATGTTCTTCTTCTGTGCATTCGCCATTGCAGTCCAACTTGTGCTCTGAAACAGCTGCCTTAGTCCCTCATCCTCACGGTCCGCCCTTCTTGCAGCATCATAGTGCCTCCATTTAGTTATTAGCTGTGTCTGCCAGATTGTTGTGTCGTGCAAACTGAATCGTCGTTGCTTTGAGTTTTTGACTGCTGCTGCTGCCTCCTGCCTCTGATTTCTGCACACGCTTTTTACTTGTTTGTCGACTGATTGGTTTTGCCAGCTGTTCACCAAAGACAGTTTGTGGCACCTGTCAGAGTCACTCCACTCTAATACCCTACACAGTCTATGGTCTTGTGAAGTTTACAAGTGTTTGGCTACTAACCTTCTGTCAAAGCACGTCAGCCCAGCTAGCCGAGTGAGAAACAAGTCTGACTGCATCAGTTCTGTGCGATGACTCAGGTCACGAGGAGGACAGTCGTCTTCATGTCCTCTGTGACCTCGATGAGCCTAGTTGAGAAACAATGAAACAAGTATACTGGGAAACATTATGGCCCTGCTTGACCATTGCACAGAATGACCACTTATAGGAAGAGACAATGGCAGGAACACAAGATCATGTGTACCAGTTGTGTGGTTTAATTCTGTTATACTAAGAATGTTGTTCTTCCACGCTTTCTGCCAGCGTCTCATCTGGTGACGTGACCATCAGTCCCTTGCTGGTCTTCTCACTGACCTGCTCTATTAGCCTCACATGCCGGTGAGGCGGAGGGTGGAGATGATGTCTTGTGTTTCTGCCAACAGGTGTTGGAAGGTGTGGATACCTAACCACTAGCTCCTCACGCTGCTGAGCCTCTTTGAGGTTTCAGCAGGATTGGAAATTTTCTGTTTACGCTCTAAGTCTCATCAGCAGTGCACGTTTCCAAGAAAGCAGTAGTCTGTTGTGACGTCACAAGTGATGAGCTTGGACCTCTTGCGCCTAAACACAGGCCTCAGTGGTTATGATGGCAGACTTTTTCCCTTTGTGTGCTCTTCTTCAATCCCCTAGAAATGTCCATGTCACCGAGCTTACCGAACACTAAACCAGAGAGGCAGAGCAATGAGGATGCTGATGGCTGGAAGTCTTGCTGTTTAAGTTGTGATTGGGTTTGTGGGCCTCCACTCCTTTTCCTTCCTCCCTCCATCACTCCACATGGGGTCTGTAACAAGGTAGCGTTTGAGTCTTTGGCAGTCCTTCACAGATCCCCCTGAGGAATGAGAGTTTAATCTCAGGCCCTGAACTCATGGGGCAAGTGTTTCTAGATTGGTTCCTCATTCCTAAAAAATACATTTCTTGTTGGCTTTATATAGAAAACAGAAAGTACTTGACCAAATGCTTGTTTTTCTTCTTACTTTGAGTACGTAGTTCAGTATGCGTTCAATTGGGCACGATGTTCTCAAACACTTTTGGCAAATAATGCACTTTCACTTGCATATGTTGCACAACGTCTCTTAGCATTTATTCCACGTAATCACAAATAAGGAATTATAAAGAGGGATCCTCCTCTGTTGCTCTCCTGAAGGTTTCTTCCCTTTTTTCCCCCTAAAGGGTTATTTGGGAGTTTTTCCTGATCCGATGTGAGGTTTTGGGGCAGGGATGTCTATGTGTACAGATTGTAAAGCACTCTGAGACAAATTTGTAATTTGTGAAATTGGGCTATACAAATAAACTGAATTGAAAACTGAATTGAATTGAATTAAAGACCCTCAAAATGCCACATAGGGAGGAAGTCGGGAGGATGGGTGAATAAAATACAAGAATAGTCCAGGAGACGCTTTGTGTATCTCAAAGTCACAACCTTGTTATTTTTCATATAGCTTCCAGTGTCATTTTAAGCCCATTATTGAGTTATTAGTCACGTAACATCCACACTTGAATAACACCATTTCTGTAGTTATTTTTAAACTAGATCCCGATCTTATCGTTTTGGTGGCTAAACCAAACAAAGTTGTTTCCTTTGGAGACGGCATTAGAAAACCCTGTTTCCATGTTGCTGGACATAGGAAAACCAAATGAGGAATAACTTCTCCTCAGACACTCCTCCTACTAGCATATCATTGTGCCTTGACCTGTCACCTGTCACTGCGGCGGCCACGAAACACTGACAGGTATTGCGTCAGCAGGCTTCAACTGAAGCTGATGCTGGACACAAAAAAACTCCTGACCCCCCCCCCCCCCCCCCATTACCCTTCAGAATGCTCAAACTAAGGGTCCAGACAGTTCTTTAACTTTAAGACATTTAACAATCTGAAAAGCATAGCCGCTGCATGCGGGGATGACCATGCTCTTCTAAACACAGCTCTGTCGTTCCCTCTCTGTGTGCACACCATGATTGCCTTTGAGGGGCCGTTGACCCCTGTTGGACAATTATCCCGTCTTGCCCTTTGTTACTGCAGGCGTTTTACTGCAGCTTCCAATACCTTCTTTCCAGCCTTTATGACTTGTACTTTTACTGCACTGTACTTATGAACTTGTACTTCTAACTTCTCTGCAATGCTTATTCCCTGTTTTTTTAATTATCTGTGTCCATTATGTGACTCAGTACCGCCAGTCAGTTCCTTCTCTTCATCTGTACTGCCTGGTAAGAGAGTCCATAAAAACGACAGAAAGGAGCTCAATCCCTCCCGCATTTAAAGACGGACTGTAAAAGCCGATGGCTTTACTGCCGCTTCACTCATCCTAATGATTCGGGACATTTTAAAGCACAGAGGGGAGAAAGAGAAAGCAAGCGAGAGCAGGCATCTCCTGTGGTTGGCAAGGGTGGAAAAAGAGGAAGTCGCTCTCTTTATTCGGCAAAGTAAAACCGTAATGGCCTTTTTTAATATTTGGGTTGCCATGTGCTGCCTACTCTGGCAATTCATCCCCCACCCCCCTGGCTTGCTTGGGCCTATTCTCGATGTGCCTCTGTTGAATGCTGTGGGAGAAGCCACTGAGGAGCCATTCATTAACCTTGTAGTGGTTTACATGGCCGTTAAATCAGGCTTCGACAATGTGTATATAGACACCACTGCTCTGTATAATTAGTCATGGTGGGATAATTGCAAGGTCACAGGGTGTTTATTGTGTGCAATCTGATAATAAAAAAACATCCTGGCAGGCCTCTAACACTAAGATGTTAGACCTTGGAAAATAATGGATTAATAAGGCTTTGTACAGATATTAACAAAAAAAATGTTGCACAGGTTTATAAAGAAGATGTACAACTTATAACCAACTTTTACATTTAAAGCAGAAGATCCATTTAACTTCCACTAACTTTTATTTCTTATACTGTTTCTGCGATGCCATGAATGACATATTTCACAAACATACAGGGAATGTGTTTGAGATCCACAGCAGAACAAATTGATAAGTCTGACTGGAGGACGTCAAAGTCCCATCGAGATCTGACATGTGTGGGGAAATGGGATTCCATTTCTCTCTCTCTCTAAAAACTATTGACCCTTCGCTAAGCGCACCCCCCCCCCCCCACCCCCCACCCCGTAAAGCTGTCGAGCTATATGGATATTATCTCATTTTTGCTGCCAAAAATACCAGGATGTTCTTCTCCATCTGGTCACATTTTGCGGTATGCAAGTCAGCAAGCTTTTCTAGCTCTTCTGACGCACAATGAGCTAGAAATGCTGCAGATATATGAGCCAGAGGGTCAAAGTTAAGGTTGCCTTGTTAGGAGCAGGGCTGGCCATAGGGGACACCGGGGAAATCGGGCTGGTCCAATACCGGCCCACCTCCATCACCAACCGGCCCTCCCTCTGACAGTCTCCGACTATATTCTATGCTTCACAGACACATTAGATTGACTCTGATACCTAAAGTGAATAATCACTGACTGACATTCATTCGCGATCTGTATTCACACTCATGGTTTCCATCTTTACTCATCAAATCTCTTCCGTGAGTCTTACTTTGTTTTAGGTGTTATTAAATGTCAATCACTCAACACTTGTGCCACTCGCTCGTGTACAAAGCCGTTTTTTGAGCGTTTGTAAAGAAGTTTGAAAGAAGTGCACTTAGCATATTAAAATAAGTTACACTTTAATACATTAAGTTAAAAAATGGTGTATTTCAATGTAGCACATGTATTTAAAGTATACTTATCTAATACACTTTGAGTGTACTAACCAATAGCAGAAAACTAAGAACAAAAAAAGTATATTCAGTGCACTTAAATGTAATAAACTGAAACGGGGAAGAAGTAAGAAACCCATGCCTGGAGAGATGTCCCGAGGTGAGGCTATGGAGCTCAAAAGTCTGGCACGACAGTGGGATGGGCTGGAGGCATCAGTACGTGAGGGGCACACGACCAAGACAACAGAACCCGGGCTGAAAGTGCTCCTGTTGCAAGGTCCGTCCAATCTGTTGCTACAGAGTTCTGAAGCAGTACCTGACAGATGCGTCCCACATCATAGGCCTTGCATCCAGGCTCTGCCACACAGGTACGAGCGAAGCTTTTCGATGCTGACATATATCAAAAACAGGCTCAGGAGCTCACTGTCTCAACAGCACCTGAAGACTTTCATGTTGACGGCTACTCAGACAGATGTTTTGCAGATGCTGGACAGTGAGAACATCAAAGAAAACAGTATGATAGATGTAGTGAGGTAATAACGACACATGAGTATACTGATATTAGTTTTTTATGTGACTATAATGCATCTGGTACGGCAGAGTTAGTTTAGGTTCTGTTACTTAACTTCTTGTTTTGTTATGAACCTTCAACACCCCTACACACACACACACACACACACACAATCACACACCCAGCATGCAACACGACTGATACCACTGATGTTCACACCCCATCGTATGTTCTGTTCTGTTCATTTCTACAATCTAATTCATTCTTATCGGTCCGACGGGCCACTTTTTCCCCCAGTCCTCCGCTGGTTATGAGGAAGTAGTAGGCTATGTCCCAATTGATACCGCGAGCATGAGCTCGTACTGTGCAAGGGCAGCTGTGGTTTGTACTCAAAGTAAAACGAAAAGGTCTGTGAGTTGGAAAGCGGCTCGTGTCTCAGCGTCAAGCTAGCAGAGTTAGCTAGGAAGAAAACGATAGCAGGCTAGGCTAACTAGCATCCCACACAGCGCCAAAGCCAGGAGATCACAGATGTAAGGGCGTCACTGCAAAACAGTTCACTGAAAGGTCATCTTTATTGACATTAGAATTCTGAGCAAATAAATAAGTAATAAATATATTAATTTCAGTTTCACCTCGTGAAGTTGATCAAATATGAAAGTAGCACCTGTACTGTTAATAGTAGGCAATGTCTCTTTAGGGGCATTTAATAAAATACATAGAGCTGTACTTTAAACACCACGTAGCACGCTGCAACTGCCAACCAACACACACTTCAGGTCACATGATCAAGGCTCACTAATCTTTCAGAGAATCCTCACGTGCAGGTGGCAGGACTTTGCGGAGCAGAGGACCCCTCACAACCACAGATGAGGACAGGGTACCGACAGCCTCAGCTTTGACCACAAAGGCTGCGCTTCCTCTCCGTCTCCTTGGGGACACAACGTCCAGCTTCTGCCCCGACCCCACCCACGCTAGTGCCCTCGACCGTAAGAGTAAGAGCTGTGCACGCACGCTGACGAATCGCTTGCATTTTATGACACATACCAAAAGTGATGATTGAACGTGCTTGTATTTGCCGCACGTTCTTCCACTTCGTTGAGGTATTTCCCTCAGCTGTCCTCCGGCTTCTGGTTACACCAGTGACTTGGTTTCCAGCCTCAAAACCGGTGTGATTAGCCCTTAACCCGCACGGGGCGTCATCGTGTAAAGCAGCCATAAAATAAACAGTGTAAGTTGAGAAGAATCCCCCCCCCCTTCTCCCCGATAGTGGATGGAGTTTCACACATTCATCTCAAAATTGCGATTAAATGCTGCTTTTCATTGCTGTTGAGTCATATGTGTGCAACGTTCTGCACAACAGGAAGTGGCACATGCAGCAGCGACAGGAGAATATAGTTCATCGGTGTTGTTACCATGGCGACTTTTATCCCTTTGTCGAACCGAGATGGTAAAAATAGTCAAGAAAAGTCCAAACAATTGAAAAGGCTGCAGTAGGCAGTAACCACGGTAACCTCACACACAGGGTGACATGTGAGTGCACTGAACACACAGTCTGGTGAAAAACCAACAGTGTCACAGCTGGCAGGCTGTTTATATTGCCATGACAACAGTCAAGCGCTATAATAATAATAAAAACCCGCTGCAGTACAGCCGCTGCCCTACAACTCACACACACACACACACACACACACACGAGCCCCAGCAGCACCACTTGTTTGCATTCCCTGCTGCATGACATCATCGCCCGGGGTCAAAACCCCCGTCAGCCCATTGGGCCTGCAGTGGAATTGCTGATCAGGTCCAAAGATCACAAAGTTGTGCCAAGAGGTGACATCAGCATGTGGAGCTTAGCCATTGGCCGAGAGACGGCTGCACGGCTCTAAAGCAACAACCTATTGACACGCACAGAGACACACACTTGCACAAAGCAGAGTGAAGCGCGACGTGGCCCTTCACTCCGTCGCATGTGGAGAAGAGGATGTGAAGCAGCTGACCGCTAAGTTGTGTCATAAATAACAAATATGCTGTGGTTGAGCTTTGGGTCTCCGTTTCTTATTGACTCTTACTTTCAATATTTATGATGAGTTGACAAGTAAGAGTGGTGCTCTTTTACCCCCCAACACACACACATATATATGTATATATATATATACATATATATATTCCATATTTGATGTTGTGTTTCAGGGCCTGGAATAGACATTTGTAAAATGTGGATAAAACCATGAAAAAGCCACTGTTTTTATGCCAGAACTCACTCTATTGTACTTAAATAAATAATAAATTCACTGATATTGTCCTATTGAGAATGAAAATAATGAACCTGACCGATATGAACTGCGTTCGCTCAACAATTTCCAACTTGACAAAAGATTCTCTCTCTGAGAGAAAAAAAAAGCTGAGCACAAACATGGAAATGTGGAGACAACGTTTGCTCTCAACTTGCCAAACCGTCACGTTTATAGCCCTGTGTGTCAAACTATAACACTATAGCAGATTAACACTGTCTAATCAAATAAAACTAATTGGTTATGTTTAGGAAAACATTGTCTCTAATAAGTACAAGGTTTGTTATGTTTAGCCTATGCAGGTGAAGTAGACAATGAAGTCTTTTACACAGGATAAGAACAGCGCTCTCCTGGGTGAAAGTCGTGTGTTTGTTTGACCTGTTCGAGTTTGGGTTTGAGTTGGAGTTACTTGAACGCCTGGTGTGTCCTTCATGCGCGCGCTGAAGGGGGGGCAGGTGCGTGACTATCGGGCTCCGAGGGCCGTGGCAAAGCGTCAGAATTTCACAACCTGGGAGTGAGGACGGGCTGCGGGCGGCGATGTCATTTACAACATCTCAAACTGTTCCTTTAACACACTCTGAAGGAAAGATCTCAATCTATTCAAACAGAAATATGTGCGGTGAATACAATGTGTGTGTGTGTGTGTGTGTGTGTAACGTGCACTGTTGTAGTCAAGTGAATGAAGTCCAAACCATCAAGAGAGACATTCAGAGTGAGTCACCTCTGTTCTGGAAGTTCCTCTTATGAGTTTTCTCCTCACCAGCTCGTTTCCAGTAAGAAGAAAAATCCGCTCAAAGAAAAAACACTCAATGCCCCGACTCGTCGACATGAAGTTGATGAATCATTTCTCTTTGAAACGCTGGTTAACAAACTTTGACTAAAAAGAGCTTCCCACAAAGAGCCCCAGGGAGCCCGACAGGAGGCCTCGTTTACTACTGTAGCGAGGTGGATGAAAGCCTGGAGGCTCCACAAAGACCCCTCGGGGTTAAGCTTTCTGTAAACTTGACTGTGTGAGGAACAAAAGGGCCTCGATCCCACTCAGCCGTCGTGTTGTACTGACCGTTGACAATGGGCAGCGTAGCTTGAGTCTATAGTCTCCTGTCTGAAGCTCAGGACTCAAAGAGAGGACCTTCATTTGTTTCTCCATGCCGAAGAGTCTTTCCAATTAAAAAATCCCGACATCTCTGACCTGAAAGGGATGAAATCCGAAAGTCCTTCGAACACTTGCCTTTGAAACACACATTTAAAAAGTGGCATGTGGGATTTGAGGATTTTGATAAGCCAGTGTGTGTTTTCTGTCCCCGACTGGCCGCTCCTCTGATGCAACAAAGAAAGATGAAACTGTCTGTGAGTTTAAAGCTCTGTTAGTTGAGGGAGGTTTTTTATACTCGTAGCTGCATATTTACCCAAGTTCTTGTCACAGTGGAGGCTGGAAGGGGACTTTTCTTGCACTTAGTATCGTACCAACTGGAAACGCCACCTTAAAGGCCCAAAAATACACTTCCTATTTTTTTGCTTTCAGTTTGACGTATTATTGAATGTGCAATACGAGCCCTTTACAGTTTTTTCCGATTGCTCAACGACAGTGGGCACAACTGGAGTCACATGTGCAAAACTCTAACCACAGTCTGCACTACCAACAGTCACCTGAGCTAAACACTTCACATCACCTGCAAAACTCATTCCAAGCAACACAACTCTTAACACATGGCTCAAAACATGCTCAGTGCAGCCAAACACTCTGCACAGCCCTCACTGAGGTAACACACACTGTCACTCAGAACACACTGAGAGTAAAAACACTAGCATCAAACACCAAGACAGAAAATACTAACTTTTCATCTTTACAGTTTGAACAATTTCAGTGACTTCAAACAAAGTAATATTTTCTTCAAAGAAAAGAGTGACATTCTTTCACATGATTTATTAAATTTTTTAGAACATAACAATTTTTTAAGGTAAATGAAAATTAGCAGTTTGCTTCAATAGTCTGTAGTAATTTACGGAATTACAGTAATGAGAAAAAAAAGGTAGAAACTAAAAGTTCATACTGTAATTCGAACAAATAATTGAGGGGCTAATCCTGCCTCTCTCTAGCATCAGGCCACATGTTGTCATCAACATCACATCTCATGTTCTCTCTTGCCACCTGGGGAAGAACCTTCTGGAGGGCCTTATCCATCCCTGGCAGTCCTCTGGACTCGTGTCCTCACAAAAGAGACATTTGGTCATGTGGGTGGTGACCAAACACTTTTGTTGCACCCTCAACCTGCCTCTCTCAATGAGAGACCATGGTTCACGACATGCTCTATAAGTGTAGCCCTTATTTCATCTGGAATAACAGCTCTTTGTCTTCCTCCACGCATCCCCCTCTCCCTGCCACCCTTCTCCCTCCACGAACCCGTCTTCCTTGTTCCATTTCCAAAATGAGTCTTTCTGAGCTCTACCTATATATACTGTAATATATATCTATATATATATATATATGTGTGTGTGTGTTCACTAACAAATCTAAAACAAGACACCTGCTTAGCCTTTCAGCTGAAATTGCAATCAGCAGTGTTTGAAAGGCACAAGGCTGAAATGTATTCCGTTTTGAATGTGTGGTTCACAGTTTTGACAGCAGTGTGTTAGCATTTGAACAAAGTGCTGTAAATCCACAGTGTTGTGCAGGTTGTGGTTAAAGTCATGGGATAAGTGTGTAGAGTTTTGAAAACTGTGTTCAAGCAATGAAAAACAAACTAGAGTTTGGTCCACATGAACTGCTGCTGTGCAGACTGGAGTTAGAGTTTTGCACATGTGACTCCAGTTGTGCCCACTGTCGAAAAAAACTGTAAACGAAAAGAGCCTCCGCTCATTTGATGGCGACAGTCATTTTACAAGAGCGGCCATTGCTGAGGGAAGCCCAGTGTGTGGTAAGTCCTGGCGGGTGAGTGACGGGGATCAGATCAGGCTTCTGTCCGTCACTGTATGTTACCGTTAACACGCCCGACGGCCCGGCGGTGGGATTGCACGAGAAGGAACGTGAAATCCCATCAGACGGTACAACCACACACACATACACACACGCGTGTAAAACCCAGGCGTGTCATACGGCGGGTATGGAAAGTATTCAGACCCCCTAAAATGTTCACTCCTTGTTTCATTGCAGCCATTTGCTAAAATCTAAAAAGTTTATTTTATTTCTCAGCACCCCATCTTGACAGAAAAAAACTGTGATATTTCAGTTTTTCTTTTTTAATACATTTTAAAAATGTTTTAGTTTTTTTATGTCACGATGGGGTGCTGAGTGAACATTAATGAGAAATAAAATAAATTGTTTGATTTTAGCAAATGGCTGCAATCAATGAAACAAAAAGTGAACATTTTAAAGGGGTCTGAATACTTCCGTACCCACTGTAGTTACACTCAACCCCCCCCCCCCCCTCCCTCCCTCCCTCTTTGCAGACTGGTTGGCATGGCGATAGGTGGTTTGGTTGGCAGGACACTTGGGGGGGAGTGCATGCCCTCTTGTCTGCTTGGCAAATAGGCTTCGACTCAGCTCTCATGGCTTTCAAGTCGGTTGGTGGGTGAAGTCCCTCTGACCGCTTGAAGGCCCCCAGAATCTATTAATACCATCGGGATGAAACCCAATGCCATCTTTATCCTTCATTTTATATCTCAATCTTTTGCCTTCATCATCAGCCGCGACAAAACCCAACATGACGTGTGTAATCCTCGTATGTGAGATCTGACCTGACGCTACAAAGGAACCTTTCAGGTGGTTTTTCATTTCCCCCTTAACCAACTTGGTTTCCAGGCCATGTGTATATTCTTTGAGCCCTCTAATGTCTGTGATTATGTTAAATCATAAACGCATTACCACGTTTACTGGTGGCGTAAAGCAAGGGTGAGAAGCGTCATCTTATGATGGACTTTACTGTCTGACGCCTTGTTGCACCCCGCGGCGCCGCCTCCACCTCTCCATCACAAATAACACAGAGTTAAAGCAGCGGCGCCGGCTTCACTGGAGCTTCACTTTTCAGATCCAAACGTCGCCGTCTGTCGACTTATAAGAAACCCTGAGAAACTAATCTGACTTTATTGCATCTTCTCTTTTTTTATGTACTAACATTTAATTGTGCTTTTGTGATACTTCAGCTCTTTTAAACTCCTGGTATTTCCACTTCAGTTTTGTTTTATGCGTGTTGAAAATGTTCTGAGGAACAGATGCTGGAGACGTTCACTGTAAACCAGGACCTGCTCACTCTGAGGACGTTCACCTCATCGCGGGATGTTATATTATATTATACTACAGAGGCCTCCGTTCTTTAAGAATAAAGAAGAAGACCTTCTGGTTCTTCTTCTGTTCTTCTGGTTTCTCGGTTCCTCTGGTTCTTCTGTTCCTCTGGTTCCTCTGGTTCTTCTCTGGTTCCTTTGGTTCTTCTTCTGTCCCCCTAGTACTTCCTCTGGTTCTTCTTCTGTTCCTCTAGTTCTTCCTCTGGTTCTTTCTCTGGTTCTTCTTCTGTCTGGTTCTTCTGTTCCTCTGGTTCTTCTTCTGTCCCCCCGGTTCTTCCTCTGGTTCTTCTTCTGTTCCTCTGGTCCTTCTCCTGTTCCTCTGGTTCTTCTCCTGTTCCTCTGGTTCTTCTTCTGTTCCTCTGGTTCTTCTTCTGTTCCTCTGGTTCTTCTGTTCCTCTGGTTCTTCTGTTCATCTGGTTCTTCTTCTGTTCCTCTGGTTCTTCTTCTGTTCCTCTGGTTCTTCTTCTGTTCCTCTGATTCTTCTCCTGTTCCTTTGGTTCATCTCCTGTTCCTCTGGTTCTTCTTCTGTTCCTCTGGTTCTTCTCCTGTTCCTCTGGTTCTTCTGTTCCTCTGGTTCTTCTCCTGTTCCTCTGGTTCTTCTCCTGTTGTTCAGCTTGCAGAGCGTACTGCTGCATTGATGAACATAATCCATCACTGTAAAAGGGACAACTTAATTTGTCGGTGGCGTTTGTTCCCCCAGCGTGGTGGTGTGTGCGGCAGCATTGATTGCAGTAATAATCCTGTCAACAGCAGTTTCACTCTTCCAGGAATGATGATTTTCTCATCAGGCTCTTCACAGCTCTTCACGGTCGCCCATGTGGACCATGGGATCGACTGGAAATTTAAAAAACAAATATATTATCGTGGTAAGTCGTGGTAAGTTGTTTTATTTAACATGGGTAGCATCCACAGGTGCAGCACAGCGTCTCCGTCAGTTTGACGTTTTTTATATTTTCTTTCAGATCGCAGTTTTCTCAAACTGATAGTGAGACCTCCAGCTTCTGTAAAAACTTTTTTGGAGATGTGGCTTTAAACCAAAACAGATAGTGAGATAAGCATTGGAAGAGCTCCAGGAAACTGGCCATTATATTATCCTGTATCTGTTTACGCTGGATATTCCAACCGGTAGAAGATATTCTTGGCGGCTTTACAATAAACTTTATTTATTTGTTGGGGGATGAAAGTTTTTTGCCGTAATACGATTTCACCGGTCATGATTAAATATGTGCTACAGACGCACTGTAAAATATTTACTAAAGTACACTGCAGTCATCGCTCACCCCAAATGTTCATGAGAGTGATGAATGTTTCCAGGGAGCTGGTTTTTACTCGGTAGAAAGTAAGAAAAAGGCCGACAGCTCTGCAACTGATCGGGGATGAATTCGACTCTTATAAAGAAAGTACCACGAACACCATAAATATCGTTCTGACCTTTAGCACATCGAAGGTGTTGCAGGACTCCTGACGGCAAATACTTGTACACAACAGGTTGGATATGTGCTTTTTTCAGGTCTGTTTTCACACAATGACACGACATTGAAGCCACCGGTGTGGGTGAGGTGGTCGTGGTTCAGGTAATCGTGACAGGAAAAACATTCAAGAAGTCAACGTTTTTTTGGGTGATTTTACAACATTATTTTATCTTCTGTCGTGAGATTAAAAATGTATAAATATGGCATTCACACTACGAAGTAATCCACCAAGAACGTGATTCAAGTAAATGAAGGGCTGCCTCTCCACTGTGGTGAATAGCTGCAGAGAAGCTGTAACGTTCAGCCGTTGTTTACCCTAAACAGCTCCTTCTTAGCTTTGGCAACTTTGATATCAGTTTACATGTTGAAGAGGTTTTAGCACCACATGGTATTCAATTCAGTTTACTTTATATAGCCTATTATCACAAATTAAAAAATTTCCTCAGAGGGCTTTACAATCCGTTCACATATGACATCCCTGACCTTTGACCTCACATCGGATCAGGAACAACTCCCAAAAAATAGAAAAAAAACCTTTCACAGGGAAAAAAAGGGAAGAAACCTTCAGGAGAGCATCAGGATGTAATATTTAAATTAAATTCAGGCACATATATACCGCAGGCTTCCTGTTGATGGTTGAGCATTCAGCAGGTCCTCTTCCGTTGTTGTGTGACGTCAACCAACTGCTCATGAAGTTAGGGTCCGTGGAGGTTGGAAAGTTTCTTTTCCAGACACAGTGCTAATGGGACATGCTCACAATGGCAATGATGTTCAGCAGGTACAATGTGGACCGTGTTCACCATAGTTCTGTGTGTGTTAGCATAGCCTACTAGCATTCACTAATTAACAATTAACAAAATACGTCTGAGGCTAATGGGGTTACCTTTAGCTGGTATTTGGTCTTAAACCAAAAGCACCTTATAAAGTAGCTATACAAAAGAGTTAAGGGATCACTAAAGCCATTACAATGAAGGGAACATGAACGCGGCCTCAATTTGACAGTTTAGATATTTCAATCAAAACTACCGGTGCGCACCTCTTGGTGGCTCTAGAGGAGAAGACAAAAGGATCAATAAATCCCTGTCAGGGAGCCATGAATGGCCTCAAAAATGCATCAGTTCAGTTCTAGATATTTCAGCCTTGACCAAACTACTCAAACTGTAGCCTGGATAACACAAACACAGCCGGAGGAACAGAACTTCACTTTGTTGACTCATTTTGAGCATTTCTGTTGTTTTTCTTCCATTTTCGCAAATGCAAATGGAAACTGACCTCAGCAGTTCCTCAACAGTTTCAAAAAAGTCTGAGGATTTGTTGCAGCAGAAACTGGGTATCTGCACATTAGACAGCGAGAGAGAGAGGCAGAAAGAGAGGCAGAGAGAGAGAGAGAGAGACCTGTAGGGTTTTCATCGGCCTTTATCTGAGCCAGCTGTCTGTGGCTTCTTACTCTTCTCTCCTTCCCTTCTCTCAGTGAGACCAACCAGCTCCACTGCAGTCGATGCCACGAGGCCTTAAATAAGCTCTCCGTGGGAGTATCACTGGGAGAGTGGCAGCTTCTCTGGCTGTATTGGGAATATTTTATTTGAACACCGGTAGAGGAGTCAAAACATTTCTCTGCGTCGCTGTGGAATTCAGTCCTCGCTGCATGCGCCTGTGTTCTTCAGCGGGCTTTGATACGGAGAAGGCGGCGCTGTGTTTTGACAGCTTTCAGACTGTGATGGAGAGGGAAAGAAAAGAGAGGGGGCAAGAGGGAGAGGAAAATGGAGTGGGGGGAGGTGGGTGAGGCTCAATGAAGGAATCCTGGGCTGCTCAATGTCACAGGAGGAGGAGGAATGAACAGGGGATGGGGGAGGTGAGAGGGACAGGCTTATCAGTGTGTTTGTGGACATGCAACCACAACAGGATGGAGAAGTAATCCAGAGGGGGGAGAAAGAAAGAGAGAGAGAGAGGCTCACGTTACTATATGTGCCGTCTTACACAGATGCTCACATTATGTAGAGTACGGCTCGGGGTGTATGGATATTTAATGAAACCCTCCCACTCTCATCCTCCACCAAATCTGCTCGCTAGCACGGGAGTCCAACGGAGGAGGAAGAGGAGGAGTAGGGCACGTCTGCAGATTTAATGAGGCACAAAAAAAGAAGAAGAAGAAGCGCTGTACGACAAGCTTACGTGTTCTCCTCCATGCAGAGCCCTCTTCAGAAGACCGGCTCCAGTCTCTCCTGACGTTCAGCCACAGGACGTTACCGAGGCCGTCTCGCGGGGTTACATTTCAAATTGTGAACCAAGTTTCTTTTTCCTTTTTTGTTGTTGGTTGATACTTAACGGCGGGACGGAGGCCAGAGATGAATCCACCGCCGACCGTAATCACGTTTGATCGTTTTTCGAGCGTAATCCCATTGAGTGGGTTTACAGTGCATTACATCTCAAAACCCCTTTTCATTTCCGATGTGTATTAGGTTGAGTCGCGATGCAATGTTGGGGGACAATTATTCAGGCGTCATTAACTCAAGAGTTGTCCTCATATTCGGGATCTGCAGGGGAGGGAAATGCTTTTAAAAAAAAGAAGTTGGAAATCTAACTGCAGTGAGCACAAAGTGCCAAAGTGCCAGCGACAAATCCAATCATTAAGCCTGAGGACCAGTCGGAGGATCCATGCTACCTGTCCCTGATTTCACCTGGGGGGGTTCTGGTTGATAAAAGAGGGGCGCACACTCACACGAAAGAACACACATGCGTAAAGAAGGCACAAGTGTAGATACTTCACGGCAAGTGTGCTTTCTCAAGAGGCAGTACGGGCAGCAGTGAGTCGAATACGTGGCTACGTACCTCTTGAGGTGCGTCCCTGCTCCCTCAGATTTTACACCGAGTCATCGTGTCTATGATTGATGACGGTGGGTTTGTTTCCAACGAGGTCGCCGTGCTTTACCGGGCCGACGAGTCGCGACACGACTCGAGTGTTTGATCAATAGGTGTCGGCCAGGCAGAATCTTCCAGGCTGTCTGCCAACTGGTTTGTCTTCATGCGTTACTGGAGCCCTCGTGTGACATTGTCTGTTCTGGTCACGGCGACATTGGTAGAAAAATCCAACGTTTTTAAAGTTGGAAACGGCGATTCTGAGCAAAAACAATCTCGCCCTCCGCTTCCGTCCAGCTCGGCCTAAAGACGGTTGTTTTACTTCCTCCTCTGTCATCGCTGCGTGAAATGAAATGATGGCCACAAACCAAAGCGCTGTCTCGTAAAAGCACAACGTTTCATCCGTATGTCAAAAAAAGGCCTTCGTCATTACGCGGATTTTTGTTTTTCTCGTCTCAGCCACAAATAAAAAAATGCACCTCATCAGGTCCACTGTGCAGGCGCCTGTCATTTGCACCGCGGGTGAGCCCGAGGAGTCGAGGGGACGCAGGTAGCGAGCCAGATGGGGTGATGAGAGACGGATGAGAGACAGATGAGAGGTGGATGAGTGGCGGATGAGAGGTGGATGAGTGGCGGATGAGAGACGGAGCACGTCTTGATTGCTGTCTGATTACAGCCTCTCCTGGTGGGGCACTCGCACTCAGCGGTGAGTTCATTAGAGAGATCAGACATCAGACACCCACATCCCCATCATGGCTGGGACATGGCATTCATACAGGATGTGCTCAAACATCCACAGAGGAACTTTCAAACTGGAGACACGCCAGTGTGTGTGTGTGTGTGTGTGTGTGTGTGTGTGTGTGTGTTTGTGTGTGAGAGTGTGTTTGTGTGTGTGTGTTTGTGTGAGTGTGTGTGCTTTCCCAGCAGCATGCTTTGATGTAATGTATTCACTGCCTCGTGGGACCATACGAGCCGAAAGCACACTCGACTTTCTCATGCTAAAACTATATACATATTCTACCAGTGTGTGTGTGTGTGTGTGTGTGTGTGTGTGTGTGTGTGTGTGTGTGCGCGCATGTGTTGCCAGTGGTTTTATAATGGCCCTCTTCTTCACGTGGAGATGGAGGAAAGGAAGGCGGGGGAGTGGGTGATGGTGATGGTGGAACGGTGTGGGGATGAGTGGGTGGGGGGGGGGTCGGGGGGCCACTTCCATGCCATCGTATCCCACGGCGTGCCTCTAAAGTTACCCGGTGTCTGTGGCGGCCGGCGCGTCTCACATCACCACGTTCATTAAAGCACCACCGTAACCAGATAGCTTTAAGTGGACCCTCACCGCCATCATATTTTGGTCGGTATGTATGCGGTCACTTAGCCACGCACACACACACACACACACACACACACACACACGCAGCACAGCGTTGCTCTCACCTCGACTCCTCTTACCGCCTCTAATCCTCCTTTCCAACGCTACGCTACGCTTCATCCCAGGTCTGGTGTCGCTAATGAGAGCTGGGCGGTGCCAACGAGGCGAACCGCTTATCGGCAGCTCGAGAGCTGTCACCGTGACAACGATGCCGACGACGGAAAATTCACACACAGAAAAAGACCGAAAGGGAAAAGGGTGAACAAGAAGACATGTTGTCGGCATGTGAGTCATAGCTGGAAGCCTTGTTGCTTCCTGTAGTTCATGTCCAAAGATCAACATCCGTCTGTCTCCTCCAGGTATATTGAAGACAGTATGGACCTTTCAGTGTGCATGCTCTTGTTATTATTTCTGTGATTAAATAAGGCCGGACAGCGAGGAAACGAGTAACGCTGTGGAGGTATTGATGTTCTGTCTCTGTTCCCCCGCCTCCTCCTCTCTTAAAGGAAGCCTCACCTGAGCCTGTACGAGCCCCTGTGCGCCCGGCGCTACTGGAGGTCGGAGCTGCCCAGCCTCTCCACCATGTGTGTGTGTGTGTGTGGTGATGTTGTGCACTGGTGTCCTGCTTTGGACAAGCCTCCTCCTTAAGTAGAAGTTGGCTGTCAGCACTCTGGGGGAGGCAGACGACGGACCGGTTAGTCCTCAATCAGCACTTTGCTGCCCGGCTTATCAGAGGCCAGGCGTGGAGCCACGGCCGGCTCACCTCACGCTGTCACCCGGCGTGTATGTCACCAAGGCCACATCTCCACGCGCGGCCATTAGGCCTGTCAGGACGCACGCCTACAGGCCCACCTCCTCCTTCGAGAGCGCTCTGCCCACCTCCTGTCAGTGCCGTGGTCGTCACTCACCCATAATGTCTGCCGAGCGGGAGGCGAATGATGTCGGGGGGGGGAAACCGGATGGGATGTGGCAGGAACTGTTTTATTCTGGGGGCTCTGTACAGTCAGCCACCCTCAGCGCCACTCGTGGAAAGTTACAATTTTGAGATGCTCCCATCATACGACATAGTGTGTCATCTGAAGTGACTAAAAGTTACATAAATTGGCCTGACAGCGGCTCCAGATGAAAATTCAGGAGAATTGTGAAATCCTTCCTGTGGGCACGATGGATATCTGCTCCAAATTACACGGCAATCCTACCAATAGAGGTCGCTTAAAAAAAATGTTATCCTCAAGGTGGCTTGTGTGGCAAAAAAATATATAGAAACCGTCACATCGCTGTGCTCGATATCTACACTGACCCCATACCTATCTTCACTATCACTGAAATGTCTCAGCCCCCCCATACTATACAGTATATATAAATACCCTGCACCCCTCTAGCTCCTCCACATCAAACCCACGTACCCCCAGCGGGCTGATCACCCAGAGGACGATGACCTAAATGGACGGGCAGAGTAGTGGCCTCCACGCCCCAGAGCATCGTGTTGCCATGACAGCAGAAAAGGTTGCGAGGTCCGGGTGTTCCCCGGCGCTGATGTGATTGTTGCCGCTCTGTCGACCAGGGCGACTTGTATGAAAGCAGAAGGAAGGCGGTGGGATGTACGAGAGGGTCCTAGAGAGGCCTCCACACTGGGGAATCAAGGCAGCAAGAAAGAGGAAAGGATACAGAGACGAAGAATAAGAGAGCAGGAAAGAGAGGGAGAAAAAAGTGATGAGATACAGGAGTGTTCAGAAAGTATGAAGATAGAACAGAGAGATGCTTAAAATGGAAGGAAATGGAGGTTTTGAGTGGAAAGGCAGAAAGATTGATGGTCAGGGGGGAAAAAGAGAGTTAAAAAAAACAGGGAAGAAGTGGAAAGAGTGAGAAAGCCAGGGGGCTAATGGGCTCTTGGCTAATCAATCCAGAGTGATGGCCACTTTAGAGTGGGCCATGCTGACAGATGTAGACCATCCCTCCGCTTTAGCTCCCCCCCCCCCCCCGGCATCACGGACCCCCGACCTGCAGGTACGGAGATGTGGCAGGCCCCGCCATCGTGTGACACACGTATATATCAGGCCCGGGGGGTCCATACTGTTATTCCTAACGTGGACGTGTTTGTGTGAGTGCAGCATCAGTTGTATATTGATTCTCCGTGAGGATTGATCGGACTAAATGAGCTCTGGGATCGATCGCTGGAGGCTGAGTGAGTTACTGCTCAGGCAGCCACATGCTAACTTTTACACACTTGACCTCGGCGAGCAGAAAGAGGAGAAACGGCCCCATTTATACAAGATTACTGTATAAATCAGAGGATGTGCCGCCACGGCAAGAAAGACGCACATTTTTCCACATGGCTGTGCAAAGCCACAGCCACGTGGACAGAAATGGACAAGAGGGTAATGAATGGAAAAAAAAGGGGAAATAGATGCTATTTCAAGACTAGATGGTGAAGTTATGACTACACGGGGATTGTGGAAGTGAAATGATCTTCTTTTTCTTCTTCTTTTTAAGTATATTGAAGACAATGCTTGAAGCTACTCCCCCTGTAGCAACAGTGTCGCCATAGAAACACAACACAACCAACAATGTCATATAGTTTCTATTTCACCCATAATGCACGACAAGACGGCGGGGTCATAAATTGCACTCGGCTGGCCATGTTTAAAGATTAGAGGGAATAAAGTCAAATCCAGTGGACGGGGGGGGGGGGAGGAGGAGGGGGAGGAGGGGGAGGAGGAGGTCTGCCCTGATAGATGTCCAACAGACGCTCCGGCTCTCAGCAGGGATGCTGCCGCCGGGTCACGCTCGCAGAAACACAAGCCTCTTATGCCGCGCGGTCGACAGCTGCACGGCTCCCGCCGCCGTGTGCGCCCGTCTGTGCACACGCGCGCGTGTCACTCACGAGGTCGCTCACCAATGGACGCCTCGCACAATCCGGCGCGTTGTCCGCTCGGCCCTCTGGCAAAGGGAGCGTCTCCGTTTCCCCTCGCACAGCTGTCACGTCAACAGTCGGTCGGCCGGTCGGTCGGCGGTGCGGTTCATCCCCCTGGACTCCGCCGGGGGCTCAGAGCCCTCGCTTCCTGAGCCGTGGAGAAGGGTCAAAGCACAAGCCACAGATGGCAGAACCCGGGCCGAGTTTTGGAGAAATCCAACTCCGCTCAGGGGCTGGAGAGCTAGAAGGTCGAAAAAGCAGAGAGAGGGGAAAAAGAAATGGATCTGGCTGGAAACGAGGGAGGAAACTGAGCAGAGACAGGCCGTTTGTTTCCACAGCACGCACACACAAACACACACACACTGGAACACATCCATTAGGATTAAGCCAGAAACTAGGTTGCTTTCCAGATCACGATGTATTCTTTGGAGCATATTCATTTTCATACCTAATTTCCAGGGTTAACTCGTGGAACAGTGTCGACGTAGCGGTGATGTCTACACGCTGGTGAGATCTCCATCCCTCCTATATGTCTTTCTTTCCCGTGAATAGCTCCTTTGAGAAAAGAGGCGTCTGAGCCATTGACATTCTGAAAGAAAAAAGTCTGGCGTCTTGGTGCTGCGAGAAAACCTCCTGCTGAGCTCCGTAATTGAACGGCGCTGTTCTGCTATTATTATCCCGGTTCACCTCCGAGCGTCTAACATGCTCAATAATGAAGGCTTTGGTAATTAAGTTAGCTGATTAGGGACCTGATATATAATTAAATTCACAGGGAATCGTCCTGAGGATTGTTCCAGCAAATGAAAAAAAAATCCTCTTTGTGGGCCTCAGTTGAGCAACCCGCTTGAATATCAATTAATTACTCATGTCATGTTATTAATTTTAAAAATTACTTAAACATTACTAAACTAATTACTCAACAGTAAAAGTTAGTGAGTTGCTACTTTACTGAAAGCCTTTAAACCCATATGTTACAACGTCGCCGCTGCCTCGCCCCCTTTAGCTCGATTGCTTTGCTTCACGGCCCTAAAAATAAATATGTGACCCATCTTCTCACCGGCCGCACACATCACGAACGTAAACTTTGTGAGAGACATTTCTTTGTCTCAGCGACACACTCGCGAGATCTGCGAACTAATGTTCGCAAACGCCCGAGCTAGCACATTTTCAGAATGCTAAATATAGCAAATGCAACCCAATCTGCTTTCACCCATCCGCACAACATCCGCCATAATGCACATTTGGAGTCCCCCGTGGACCGTTTGCTCTTTTGGTGGAGGCTAATCTACCAAAACCCCACCATGCCCCGAGCTTACATGTCGGTGTATCCACAGAAGGCAGGGAGAGCGAGATCATATAAAAACCTCCATTAAACACGGCGAACAAGCATAGCCTCGAATTGTGAAGCTACTGTATCGTCATTGTAAATTAAAAAGTCAATTTGAACACTTTTCTCCATGGAGCAGAGGGGAGGACGCGAATAGACTGAAACGACTCTGCCCGGGTGCTCCGACACACGAGTTGGTCATTAGGGGCTTAAAATCAGATAAGTGAAGAGCTAATGCTTGACGAACGCCCCTCGCCGTCACGCCCTCTGCGTCGGCATCGCGGAGCCTCGGGTGAAAGGCGATGCCGGCCGGCAGAAGGCGGCGTGCTGAACAGGTGACAACACACAGCCCCCGGGCCCGGGTCGGTTTACTGTAGAAAGTCACGCGGCAGATGGTGTCCAAGGAAGTGAATTAGCACAGAGAGGCCGTGTCCACACACACCAGATGGGGGGAGGAGAAGAGACAAAAGAAACTGGGGGAGAAAAACAATGAGGTAAAGGCTGATCGTGGGGGGGGGGGTACGCTTTGTATGAGCTCATTTGTTTGTTTGCTTGTGTGTGTGTGTTTGTGTCTTTCTTGGCCCGATGAGCCTTGGCCAGGTTCACGGGCCTTGTCGACTGCGATTACACCCGTTCTCGGACTCATTAAGGCCAGATCGCACGTCTGGCACGCCTCGTGCTCATGAGAACGTGGTGCAGTGGCTCAAACATGCTAATGTGTGTTGTCTACTGGTTGAAAAGGTGGTGAAAGCTGAGAGAGATGCTGAAACGGAGAGAGAGTAAGAAACTGACGCCTGTTTCTTTTTCCCCCCCCCCACAAAAAAATAAAAATCACACATCGTCCTCAACCTGTTTCTAATATGAGTCTTTCTTCTCTTTCGGTCCCGTCCTCTTCTTGTCCTCTGTGGTTACTTCAGACTGGCCGAGCCCCGACATTTGATCCATCACATTACATGTGTGACAAGTCGCTCCTTCCGAAACAAGAAACGACGACCGCAATCTGTGTCTGGAGCCGGAGGGAAGCGTCCGTGTTTCACCTCCCGGTGTCGGTGGATCAGGAATGGGCTCTGGAATGTTAATAAGGGAGGGAAAAGGCCAAACACGACTTAAATGCCACACAGATGTGGCATATCGGTGATGCAATCTCGCAAGGAAATGAGGTGCGGCGCTTCCAGCCGCGGCGTTGTGTCGGAGGGCTGTTAACGTGACGACCGTACACAAGGTTGGAAATAGAAAATGTCAGAATAAAGTTGCTGTGTCACTCTGAAATGTCTCTGGCTAACTTGTTTTTCAATCTCCCCCCCAGTGCACGCCCCTCCACCGCCCATCTGGCTGTGATTATTGGCCATGGCCTAATCCAGCGCCGTGTCCCTTTTGACACAATGGGGAAGGGCCGACTCTCTGTTGTCTCACTTCTTCTTCTTCTTCTATCCCTCTTCTTTCGTCGCCGCCTCTCCTCCCCCCTCATGCTCTCTCTCTCTTGCGTTCTCTTCCGACCTGTCTCCGTTTCGGCTCTGGTTCCTCCTCTCCTTTTTGCCCGGGTGCTGCTGCATCTGTCACTAGCCGAGCGGCAAGCGTGGCGCTCTGCCAACGCTGACAGCTGGCAGAGAGAAAGGGAGAGACAAATAAGCGGCAGAGGAAGAGAGGGAGAGGGGAGGGCGGTCGATAAATATCTACACGGGTCGAACATTTCTAATATCACCTTTCTGAACGCACATAGAATTACGGAGAAATCGATGACGGTCTGACGGATGAGCAACATAAAGGGTGGTGCAGCAACAACAACCTGCAGGATGGAGCTGGTGTCTCTTTGTGTCCGTTAACCTTGGAGCATTACTCCTACTGTTCTTACTTTCCCCTTTTTCAAAATATTGGTTTTCATTTTTGTTTCTGGACGTAATGGAGGAGGTTTAAAAAACGCTGTCGATCCTTTTCCCCAAATCTCTTTCAGTTGGCAGGCGGCCATGTTTCATGACGGGGGGGCACACTCAGGAAGAGAGCTCGAGTGGACTGATCTGTTTATTGACCTTTGTTTGTTTACAGGAGGAAATAAATAATCAGAGGATGGATTTTCTGTCGTGTTGAGAGACTGCGGAAGGATCATTAATCCTACATTCCAGCTCATTACCCCCATAACTAGTCCTCCAAGTCGACTAAGCTGCCTTCCACAGATGAGCCGATCCGACTCCTCCTGTTAAACTGCTTTCTGATCGGATTCTAAAGTGAACCCTCAGTAACTTTTAGCAAAACACACAATCTTCAAAATAGTCTTTTTTTTTCTCTTTTTTTTCTAAATTTTGTAAACAAAGGAATGCAGAATAATACCTCAAAGAAGTTAGGGTAAACAGAACTTTACATTCAGTCGTTTGGAGGTTGTGTAACTGACACGCTGTATTTATATACAAAGATTTCAAATGAACAAACAACCACGATAACAGCAAATTAAGGTACATTTAAATATAGTACGAATTGAGACGTGGAAAAGTCAAATCATTCATAAGCAGTAAAATGCACCTCGGTTGGCTTTACTTGGAGGTTTCTTAGCGTTGCGTTCCTTCTAACATCAGAAAGAAGTCTGAGGGTCTGACTCTGCTTCAAAGGTCACAACGTCTACTTCTTATAGTCTCATGGGTTTGACCCGTAGGGTCTGAGGTCGACTAACTTTAAGTACATGTTGCTGTTTATTATCTGACTTTCAGTCTTTGAATTTTTGAAAAATCACTTCCTAAATAAAATGCATTATTATTACCGTGATATAATTGCCAGGTGCATGGTTTGGCTATAAGGCTTGTTTAGGTTTACCCAAAAAAACACCCGACTGGGGAGAGATCATTGGGTTAAAACAACCTCACTGTTTCAGTTCAACTTTATTCAGGTTATGGGAAACTAACAGCAGTCTCCTGCGTTAAAGGCAAATGTGTTGTTGAAGTATCCATTGTTCTCTCTTGTGGGCCTGCAGCCATATACGTACAGCCCCACATGAGGATGGGCTGGTGGGAAGGCAGGTGGTTTTTTGGGAGTTTTTCCTGATCCGATGTGAGGTCCTGCGACATGGATGTCTATGTGTACAGGTTGTAAAGCCCTCTGAGGCTAATTACCTTCGCATTGAAAATGCCGGAAGGTTATGTTTTGATCGCCGTGTATTTATTTATTTATTTATTTGTATGCGTGTTATTCGCAAATCTCAAAAAGTATTGAACCGAATCGCATGAAATTTGGTGGGATGATTGTTTATTATCCGGGGACCAGTTGATTAGATTTTGGGATCGATCGGGTCAAAGGTCAAAGGTCCGTAACAGAACAGACTGACCCAGCCGACCAAAGAACGCTTCCGGCCTGTCTCGTACAGGGCGTACGATTTTTCATCACGAGGAAAACTGGACAAAGTCAGCGGAAACAGCTGACGACCCAGTCAGGCTGTTTCCCTCCCCCGTACACTGGCTCTTGCCTGGGCTACTGCAATGTTCCGGCTCTTGACGCCTTTCAGAGGAGGACTTCGAGATATAGGCTGGAGACACCGGATCTGGAATCCCTCTCGCTGTAGCCATCCGATCGATAACCGTCGTGGAAAGAGGAGAGCGTCGGCGCAACCGAGTGTTATGTTCCCAGCTTCGTCGCCTCGGAGGCGCCGCGCCAGCGGAGGATTTCCAGCTTCACCAGTCAAAGGGAGGGGTGAGCAAAGTTTCATGAACTTCCTTCCCTCGACCGTTTAACAAGTCTTTTGACTGTCCCATTGATCTCTTACAGGGGCCCCACAGGATTATCCGTCTTCATCGCTCTCAGCGGGATTGAGTTCTTTTGTGGGGAAAGAAGACGGGTCTCTGAGATTTGAACTGCTTCAACGGCCAAGATATTCACCTTTCTCCCCAGGCGCTAAATCTCATTGTTAACCATGTCCCCAAGAATGGATCCTGCGAAAAGTCAGGTTCCTTCAAGTGGGACCCCAGCGGGATCTTGCCAATGAGGGAATGGAGGAGTACTGTTCTCACGTTCTGCATGTCGCGGAAGTTGACACGGCAGAGCGAATATTGACGGGGAAACAGGCTAAGCGTCTCAACTCCCTCAGGCCAGGTAACCGGGTGATCGGGCCTTTTCCTGCAAAGTGAGTCAGATCGCTAGGCAAATGTCATGAATCCAGCGCCTAGAGTGTGTTTCTGGTGGCCATCCAAAAAATGTGGCCGTATGTGTAGCGCTTGTCCGTGTGTGTGCGTAATAGATGGGCTTGCTCCAGCGCTGCCGATTCCCCATCCCTGGTGAAAGAGTTTTGTCGACTCATAGGTGCCATACGCTCGTTGTCTAGATCTCCGAGAACAGACCACCTGGGTGACCACCTCCACATGGGAGGTTGCCCACAATACCCTTCCTCCCAGGCACAGGCACTTTTCCCTAACAACGAGGAAGGATGAAGGCTGTTGCGGACGTTCATCGCAGGTCGCGCCCTCGTAATAGGGAGGGGCAGCAATTCCTGGTAGACTTAGCTGCTTCATTTATAAATGAACAAGACTATCCACGACTTTTTAATCAGCCTGGGCCATCAGGAGTTGGCCCTAGAGGGGGGTACTGTTGTGCACCCAGATAAAGGTCATGAACAGGTCAAAATCTTTCGCATAACTCAAAAAGTATTAAACGAATCGCATGAAATTTGGTGGGATGATTGTTTATTATCCGGGGACCAGTTGATTAGATTTTGGGATCGATCGGGTCAAAGGTCAAAGGTCATGAACAGGTCAAAATCTTCGCAGAACTCAAAAAGTATTGAACCGAATCGCATGAAATTTGGTGGGATGATTGTTTATTATCCGGGACCAGTTGATTAGATTTTGGGATCGATCGGGTCAAAGGTCAAAGGTCATGAACAGGTCAAAATCTTCGCAGAACTCAAAAGTATTGAACCGAATCGCATGAAATTTGGTGGGATGATTGTTTATTATCCGGGACCAGTTGATTAGATTTTGGGATCGATCGGGTCAAAGGTCAAAGGTCATGAACAGGTCAAAATCTTTCGGAACTCAAAAAGTATTGAACCGAATCGCATGAAATTTGGTGGGATGATTGTTTATTATCCGGGACCAGTTGACTAGATTTTTGGATCGATCGGGTCAAAGGTCAAGGTCAAAGGTCATGAACAGGTCAAAATGTTCTTGAATCGCATGAAATTTGGTGGGATGATTGGTTATTATCCGGGGATCATTTGATTAGATTTTGGGATCAATCGGGTCAAAGGTCAAGGTCAAGGTCATGGAAAGGTCAAACTCTTTTTTTACCATAGCACGATACATTTTTGTCCAATTGGCATGCAACTAATGCCAAAATGTTCATAATTCAATGCCCAATCTTGTGATATGCAAAGGTGTGCGCTCTACCGAGTGCCCATTCTAGTTTGTAATTTGTGCTAATGGGCTGTACAAAATATTGGCAAGACTTGGCAGATAGCGTAGGCCCGGTCGTCCCAGGATGCATTGCCTGCTAAAACATGGACCAGCGTGGACTCTCAACACCGTAGGCTGGTCTCACTAAAGATATGAGCCTGGACCCGGTGTTAAAGTAGCGATCCTCTGATGATGCTGAGCTATAATGCGTTTGTATTGCACAGAGAAACTTGGTATTATATCATAGCAAGCGTGTGAAAGTATGGGGCCGAACTTCAGCCACACTTGCGGTGTTGTAAAGTACAGGCCGAGCGTGGGAAGCCTTCGAAGGCAACAGATTAGTGGTTCGCCCACTCTCCTGATGCAGCATCGCTCTGGTGTTGTATTTAACCGCCAAGGAGCACCGTGGGTGACCCGGAGTATTAATATGTGCACCGTGTTTAGCTGGCAGCACAAAACTATTCTCTCACGCCTGCAGCGCAAAAACAATGGTGGCATGTTTATAATGTATACACAACTATATATATATATATATTAGGGCTGTGAAACGATTAAAATTTTTAATCGGATTAATCACAGGTTTTTGTGGATTAATCATGATTAATCACATATTACCGATATTCTCGGTATATTTTGTGAGAACATAGAGATTTATGACAAAAGACGGATATATACATTTATACATTCTTCTATACAATGGTGCTGCAACTCAGCAGTTATTTAGCAGTTTTCTTCCATATGGAACATTAATACATCTTCATCCTAAACAGAATGTTTAACCCTCCTGTTACCTTTCGGGTCAATTTGACCCCATTCAATGTTTAATGTCGGTGTTCTTTGGGGTCAATTTGACCCCAGGCTGTTTTTCACTGTGTCAAACATATCAGAAATATCAACTTTTTTATTTATTTAAAGGGCTATTTAGGTAGTCAACAAACGAACATAAAGTACCTCACACTTAAACTTGGGAAGCAATATTAATTCTAATAATTTTCTGGAGGTTTTAATTGCTGGGGTCAAATTGACCCCGAGGGTAAAATATGTTCGTAAATGTAAAGGTAACAGGGAGGTCAAACAGAGCATTTTTCTCTTGTTTGTCAACCATTAACTCCACCATGATACAATCTAAAGGTGGACAGATTGACAAGTGACTTTTTTTGCTCGGTCCCGATGCGCACGGAGCTCTGTGGCGCGCGAGACGGAGATCGATAAGTGTTAACGCAACGCGAAGAGACAGAAATGACATGCTGCTGTGGAGATACGATCAACAACAGACGTTTAGTTTAATGAAAGAACAAAGACGTGCTCTAGAGAACATGTCAGGCGGGCCAATCTCTTTAATGTCATGCGATCTACCGACACTACGCCGCGATCGACTGGCAGGTCGCGATCGACGTGTTGAGACCCTGATCTACAGGAAGTAAAAGTCGTAACAAGGTTTCCGGAGGTGAACCTGCGGAAGGATCATTACCGATGAACAGACCGTCTGCATGAGAGCGGACAGAGTTCAGATTGAAGTGGTGTATTGGAAGCTCATTTTGCAAGTGACTTTTTTTTCGTCCCGACGACCAACAACAGACGGATTGGAAGCTCATTCTGCGCATGCGTTAAATGCGGTAAAAAAAAATAACTAGTTAAACCTGAAATTGAATTAACTGAGTTAACGCATTATTTTTCACAGCACTAGTTTAAACATTCTGTTTCGGATGAAGATATATTAATGTTCCATATGGAAGAGAACTGCTATATAACTGCTGAGTTGCAGCACCATTGTTTGTTTTTTTATGAATAAAAAAAGAATGTATAAATGTATATATCCGTCTTTTGTCATAAATCTTTATGTTCTCATAAAAATATACCGAGAATATCGGTCATATGTGATTAATCATGATTAATCCACAGAAACCTGTGATTAATTTGATTTAAATTTGTAATAGTTTCACAGCCCTAATATATATACAAGGTGGTGGAAACTTATTTATGTACTTGGCTGTCTGGAATCTCAGTCACAAGAGTCCTTACTCTGACTACAAGAGCAACGCAGAGGGCATTGATGGGGGGGGGGAAGGAGGAGAACAAGAACAAGAACAAGAACAAGAACAAGAAGGATATCAATGTGTTTCCACTCAATAACACAAGATAAATGAAGCTTTTTGGAAGAAGAAAAATGAAGTAAATGTTCTGTTTTCCATCTGGAGAATGTATGTCAGTGGGCTGCACTATCTGCCTGTCCCACATCCCCCTCTCTCTCTCTCTCTCTCTCTCTCTCTCTCTCAGTGCAGTACAGTCGTCTGTTGCCAACGCAGCCGATTCATATTCAGAGTGCGTCCTCCGCTCTCTCTCCACGCTGCACCCTTCCATTGACGGGCTAATGGACTGAAGGTCTGGGCAGCACACATTCACTTCATTAAGTCACGGCCGCTCTACCACAACATCCTTTTTACTCACACACTCAGACGCTGCCGCTGCGTGCTGACTAAATCACAGGCATGAGCGGGCTCGCTGTAACTACCTCTTCACTCCCGGAGAAGCTTTCTCTGGGAGCTCGGAGCCCGGCTGCAGGGAGTTCCTCCCATTCAGTCCCTCAAGGGCACTGGTGAGGTCGGGGCGCCGACGCTGGACGAAAGTGACCGGCTCACAGGTGGCGTTCCACTTCATCCCAAAGGGCTTCGTTCTTCCACACCACTGGGACCGGGACTTTATAGACATTATTTTATTGTCATGCTAGATCAGAAAAGGGCCTTTCGTCAAACTGTAGCGAGAGTGACGGATATCTGTGAGGTTCATAGGAATCTACGACGCGGTAGATTCATATTTATACACACCTACACACACAGACACACACACACACACACACACACACACCAGAGCGGTATCCATCTTCACACCTAACTCACCAGAAGGTGAATAAGCACATTTCCCCAAAATGACATTCCACCCGCCTTCATCCAACATGGATCCCGAGGCGTGGCGAGCCCGACGAGGTGGCACGCCGCTCCTCGTTAGCTCTCATTATTCGACCGTCTGCGCCACCAAGAAGACCTTGGCATCTATTTCCTGAAGCGGTAATGCAATTGGAAACTTTTTGGATTATCGGCGGCGCTCGGGGGAATATACAAACAGAGTTATATGCACACACACTCCTCTCCACTAAGGTCCCCCCCCCCCCCTCCCATTCCCCAAATTGAATCAGAGCTTTTAATGAAGTTAATTTACCTTGGCCTCGACCTGAGCACCGGGGCAAGGAAACCCCTGGGCTTGTCGGAATAAAGACTTCTGATATCTGAGATGTGCGAGTCAACATTGATAAAGTAAGAGGAGCTGCCTGAGAGTTTGCTCACACCGTTTCCTGTGTTGTGGTTCCAGTGCCAACAGCTGTAAGGGAAGTAAGAGAGTGTTTGTGGGTAAGGCACTTGTTTGTGTATACATATATATATATATATATATATATATATATATATATTTGTGTGTGTGTGTGTGTGTGCGCGCACACAGCCTGTTCTTCCACCCACCCGCTGGGGGCTGTACTATTTCCTGGTTGCAGGTGCTGCAGTGAGATCACTTCCTGCCGGCTCCCCCCCTGTGTGAGCATCCGTTCCAGCTCCAGCAATTTCCTGTCCACGGGGAAGAGGAAACTATAGGAAACAGGATGAGCATCCCGGGCAGGAGGGGTCCGAGAGGGCTGGGAGAGGTGAAGGGAGGAGGTCGCGACCCTGGAAATAGGGGTGACAACCATATCAGAGCCGGCATTCCCTGCTGAGAGTAGATTGCGGTGTCTTTTTCAACATTAGGTGCTCACACAGGGTCATTACACTTTCATAATTTCAGGGGGGAGTTTTAAGAGGACACCCAGAATGTATGCGTCTGAAGTTCACATTAATATTGCAGCAGCTATGCTTATTTTCTTTAGTTACATGTAGCCCTGCAGCAAGAAGCCACTTAGCTTAGCATAAAGACCCACCATTAAAAGCACAGCCTGTATTTATGCTAAAATATTCTAATTGTCTCCTTACTGTAACTTCATAGAACTTCAGCGCACAGCTATACCCAAAGAACGAGAGCACACTTTTCTTTGCCCTCCTTTGGGCTCATTTTACACATCAAAGACTTGGGGAGTATGCTATACTTTTGCACATGTGAAAAATAAGTTGCATATATCCTTTTGTGTCTCCAGAGAGAGAGATGTGCGAAGTCTCATAAAATTACCTCGAGTGGTATTGCTTGAGTCAGCATTGGTTGGTTGGGTTCAATACTACAGGTTTGAAAATGAAGGGGGGGGGGGGGGGGGAGATTCATCTGTAGCCCGCTCCTGGGAGTACTCTTTTAATGGGCATGGATAAGAAGCCTGTGTGTAACCTTGTATGGGAGGGCCAAAGGTCAAATGTGATGACGGCGATGCAGCGAAACCTCCTGTTTGTTTCCCTGAATTCAACTCGACTCGTGTTTCCTCTGACCAACGAGACACTTCCCCGAGACACTCGAAAACCCCCGTCACCCACCAGACAGATGTTCTCCACCTATACTCACATCATGTGGCGTGCCGTGGGCCTGGGGCCTGGGCCTTCAGTGAGGTCCTACACAGTCCCACCCGAATTAATCCACCTCTTATTACTATCATTATGATGCCATGGCTCTAGACACTATACAGTGTGACAGAGAGGCAGTATAACCAGGCGTTGCGTCACCTTGAAATTGACATTTTTATTCAGAGAATTGCAGGGGAAGAGTATAATACAGTCCAGTTCAACTACTAGGCAAGAACATAGTTGAGTGCAACAGAGTTATATTAATATTCTTCTTCTATCCATTTCTGGTCCACAAACTTTGAGCTTTAAGTCCAACTTTTTTTACAGTGTGTTCACTAAACAGCGCATTGTCACCCAGAGCAGTTTCACCGTGATGATGAAGATGAAAGTTCCTGTTTACCCAAACACATGACACAATTTATGAGTCTTTTCAATATTTCCCTATTGTTCTTCACCTTTTCATTGTGCAGCTCCGTTGCCCTGCCGCTTGTTCGTTGATCTGTAGATCCGCTCGGGTGTCCCCAGAAGTTTTCAAAAGCACCGATGCTTGTAAGTGCCGAGCCGTACTTTGGTGTCTCGTTGCTGCCTTGGTTAGACAACTCAAGTTTGCAAAGCCAGTGTGGCTCCAAACACCAAATAGATCACTTGCAAATGATAGGCATTCCCAGCAGTCCGGTGTGCAGAGCTTCTCGGAGTCTGAGCCATTGGTAGCGCTCGTAGTTGGAACTTTGAACGTGGCGAACGAACCCCTTCCCCGGCTGTGACGTCGTCGTCGTCGGTCTTAAAGCTCGTCTTGAGAATGGCCTTATAATTATATCCTCGACCAAATCGATATCTTCTCCTCCTTCCGCCATTGTGGGTTGAAAAAACAGCTTAGTAGTACGCGAATTAATTCGTTTGTCAAATTCAGTTTCCTAGTTCTGACTCTGAGGTTCTGCATCTACCTGCCCATAGGACCCGCCTCTCAATATTGGTCATCCAATCAAAAGACGTGCAGCACTCCGCCTCCTAGCTGCTCCTGTGCCGGTTCCGGGGCCAGCTAGCTGGCCTTCAGGAGCCAACTCTAAAGCTGATTGGTTGACACAACATTTTCATTCCCATTCACTTTAAGCTACCAGCGCCCGCAATGTTGATTCTGCAGGCCTAAGGGCAGATGTTAGCCCCCTGGCAACACACGATGGCTGAATATGATTGGATAAAAGATCTAACATAAAGACCAGCCCTCCAAATCTCAACCTGGGGCTGGAAGCAGTGCAACCAAGAAGAAAGCTATGAAATGAAGAGTATAACTCTTACTCTGGGGAATAATGTAATACATATTTGTGGGAACATTTATTTTAAAAAAAATTTTATTCTGATGATGTTTAGGCCAGCAGAGAAGGCCTTGCTGGCCCTGACGGCCCACCACTGCTCACATGTAGTCACACGGGACCCATTCATTACTCAAGACCACGGGCCATGTGAAGGGCGAGCCCGGGCGGATAGGATCGCTGTCTTACTATTCAAAAATACAAACATGTTGTGCTGTCCCCTTTGAGAGGGGCTCTGTGTGAGGGGGGATGTGCAAGGCTGCAGCTCGACAACTTCAGGGAGATATTCCTTCACCTGGGGGTCATTTTGTAATATCTGGCCTTTTATGGTCTCCTTTAACAGCTGGTAAGACTCTTAGTCGAAATAAAAATGGCTGAGAAGGTCCCAGACGCTCTATAACTAGAAGGAACCTTCAATCTGACTTTTTTTATCATAATGATCTGATTTAATATTAGGGGTCACGTGTAACATGAACCCTATAAAGTAAATAGAAAGCTGAAAAGCTGGGCTATCAACACATGTGATCGGCATCTTTCCAGGAATTTCCTCTGGACCAATCTCAGCTCCATGCGGAGACAAAGTACGATCCATTCGCTGTATTTTTTAACCCCTAAAACCTCCCTCACGGATCCCAACTTGAACCCAGTTCCCCGCGGACCTCCGACCTCCCCATATCCTGTCAGGAGCTGCTGAATCTCACATCATCTGTGTGTGTGTGTGTGTGTGTGTGTGTGTGTGTGTGTGTGTCGATGGAACTTCCTGTCAGAAAGTATGTGATTTCCCGTGCTCACACAGCTGGGCTGTCCAGCGCTCTGGGAAAACACCCTGTGCTATGGGGGAAGCTTGGAGGAACGCTGTGAGTATCCCAAAAGTAAAACATGATTTGAGTTCACGGTCACGTGTGAGATGATCGTTGGGAAATGCAAAGAAGTTCAGCCCCCGTCGAATTCATCTGGCATTAAAAGTTCCCGTCCGTCAGATTGTTGAGCCGCCTCCTTGTTTTTCCCCCTCGTGCTGATTAAAGGCCCCGAGCTCCACGAGGAGTGAGACACACAGGAGTCCTTTAAACGCTCGGTCGGCATTCTTACGGGCGTGTGTCATCGCTCTACTCAAGCATGTCAGGAATGTGAAGGAAGGCGAAAAGGGAGAGACACAACACAAAGGATGGCCATCTTTTTTTTCTTTTTAAACGGCTCAATAAATGAAATCACAAAAGCAACGCGTTGCCCCTCGTGAGCCAATAGGAATTGTTCCTCAGCTGTTGTAACGGACTGGAAGGCGTCGCTGTAAGTCAGACGTGCGTTTATTCAAACAGTCCACTGAGTTTGATCCTCAGAAAACCTGCGTGGAAAACTTGGGAGAGCAATCGGATAAGAAGAAAAAACACGAAACACTCATCGCAGCCGAAAGGGGTGTGTGTGTGTGTGTGGTGAGATGACTAAAGGGATAGTCATGTCTTTTTCATTGTGAAAGAATGTGGTCCAGTCATTTAAAGATCGCAGACAGCCGGGAGTCTCAGACCGAGAAGAAAAAGAAAGATGAATATCTTGTGCTAATTGAAAAAAAAAACTTATTTTATCTCTTTGTGGAAATCATTCAGACAGAAAGTCTAGATTATTCTGATCGAGTCTTTAACCCCCCCCCCCCCCCCATTCCTGACTACCTTTGCATCCCACTCCCCTCTCATTTTAAAGATACCCTCATGATACCTCTTATTTATGAGGCCCTAATTGGCGGAGGCAGCCAACACGGGGCCACGTTCACGGCACTCAGTCCTGTGCTCTCCTGTGTGTGTGTGTGTGGGGGGTGGGGGGGGGGGGGGATGACAGGATCAGGCTAACAGACTGGTCGGTCTCTAGTCAGCCACTTAGCCACTTAGCCCCGAGGACGAGTGTGTGTCAGAGCCGCCGACGCGTGGCCGGTGTACACAGGGCTGTCAAACGTGGCGAGACGTCACATCTCTGGACTGTTAAAAAAATAAAGGAAAGCGCATAAAGCGAGCTCGCCACTCTGAGACGCTCCTCCACGGTTTTGTGGTGAAGTCAGAGAATGAAAGACGGCAGCAAATTAATCTGCTGTCCAGTTTTCAGAGGCTTGTCGGTTATGAGAGGATTTCCTTTTTCCTCCCCGGAGCCGAAGGCCGGGAAGCGCTCTGCCTCATCGCTCTGCTCCTTCCTCGAGTCCTCGTATCTGGGTGTCTCATTCCTTTTGTCTCTGAAAATGAATGGCCTGCTATCAGTATTCAGTCTGACTCGTCTGTGACTCAAGCCGCCGCTGTTACCCAACATCCTCTGGTTGTAAATTCTTTGAGCGTTCATCAGCCTGCCACTCGGCCTCTTGAAATCTCTCTCCGTCTCGCTCTGACGATCCTTCGCACGCGTGTCATCTCTCGGTATCTCCGGGGAAAACATGTAAAGGCTCTTCCTCTTCCTGCGGGGATGATTGACCCGGCATCCTGCACCATGCTCCGCTGCCCAGCGGGGGGGTCCTGCCACTTCCTGTATGACCTGGGGGTTTGAGGGGTAACATCATGACTGCTATGCAAAGTGTGAGCAAAGTGTGCGAGGCTGAATATAGATCCTCATCGTGACATGATGAAGGGATCACTTAGAGAGCCCCAGAGATGCTCGGACTGAAATTAATGAGCTCGCCGTGGCTCCTCACTCACATCCATGCGAGTCATTAGTCAGTTCATTTCCATTCAGCAGGTTTTGTCCCACATTGTTGCTGCCATGGAGCTATTTTAAGACTTTATTTAAGACTCAATCAAAATGATTGCAGCTGAGGATAGATACACGGCGTCTACCCACCATCCAATGATGTCATATAAATATAATGGGGTTTTAAAACGTGTTAAAGGCTCCACGGTACTCACATCGCTAGTCGTGTGTGACAAGGGTCCTGCTTCTCTTTTTCTTTTTTTTCTTTCTCTGCTATTTGTCGACGTAATTAAAAAATTTAATCATTAGAATGTAATCAAGGGTGCGAAGGAGATGGTTTCCTGATTGCCGTCAGGTGTTAACGCTAATGGTTAAGACCGTCATTACGGTAACATTCAGGGAGAAAATTAATTTTTTAAACGGGATCACTTTGAAGCCTGTTGGACTAAATATCACGCGCCGGTAAAAGAGAGCAAAACAAGGCTTGTTGTGATTATGGGCTGTGACACGGAGGCCTCGGTGCCGCGTGGTGCAATCACGACGTGTTGAAGCTGCCTTCCCTCCTGCTGCTTTGAGGGCGTGAGGCTCCAAGGGCCTCTATTCAACATCCAGAGCATTAATGTAGCATTGTAGAGTCGCTCCCCCTCCGCGTGTCTACGCTGAGTTTCACAGCCCACGTGTATGGAGGACTTAAAATGTCTTCAGTATAAATAAATAAATAAATAAATGTATAAATACAGGAATAGATAAATAAATGCTTAAATAAATGTATACATGAATAAATAAATACAGGAAAAGATAAATAAATGCTTAAATACATGAATAAATAAATAAATACAGGAATAAATAAATAAATGCTTAAATAAATGTAAAATTAAATACAGGAATATATAAATATAAGTTATACCTGGACATCATGAAATAAATCTATTTCTACATTTCTGTATTTCTTCATTTATGTATGTCTCTATTTATGTGTCCACACGTATTTATTCATTTATATATGCGTGACATTAATGTGTCTTTATATGCAAATGAGCTGGTGCCTTTGAGTGCATGTGAGCCTCCTTGGTTCACTCTTGGCCGCCGCGGTACATTGTGCTCATAATGCACCTGTAGCCGAAAACGCCCCCCCTCCCATCAGCATTTACTGGTATTTGAAAAATTACCAGTAAATAGTCGATAACTTATAATGTGATTCTTTTTCACCAGAGACTCAGCAGGAGAAGGTTTGACTTTGAATTGCCGAATTTACCACGATGAGGGCCGCTTGTTAAAACGTAACACCGGCATAGAAAAAATGTAAAGTACAGAAAAGATACATAAATATCCAATATTATCCCCATATTATGCAGAGAGGGCTCATATTTTAAGTAGGACTCCTTATGTTACCGAGTCATGGAGAGGAGCTCAACAAGGTCCTGAAGCACTAGCAAAATATTTCTGTGATTTCAATTCACCTGTCAGAGTCCCACATCAGAGCGCACACAGCAGCTCGTAAAGATGTTCAGTCACTCTGATGATGTCATAATTTGACATTGTCCCGCCACAGAGCGGCTGACTTCACACCTTCAACCGGCCTTTGAAGGTCACCACAACCACGGGCGGCGTTTCTGTTGTTTCTCTCAGGCTCCGTGGACTGGGAATCCCAAACAACCAAAGAATGCACTCGCAGCCGAGTGGTATAATTAGGACCCGGAGTCAACAAGTATCCTCCCGTCTTCTTTGTGAAAGATAATCTCCATCGTGCGAGATTACAGATATACATTCTCGGCCACAAAAAAAAAAGGACGCTTCCGACATTCTGACATTCTGACACAGCACGCGGTCAGGCACGCACATGCCCGCTGAGGAAATTGGCAGCCCAAAAGTGGCGGATTGTTTGCACCAGATTGTTATCGGCACGTGTGTGTGTGTGTGTGTGTGTACCTAAACCATAGCTTTCATAGCTCAGATTCCTCTGGTCGTCCATGTTTACAGACGGCTGATAGAGGTTCTCCTCTGGCCGTATTCCTCCATCCCGAGATCAAGCTGTAAGAATGCTGGGGTTTAGATTCCGGCGAGATTTAAACTGAAGTTTGATGTGATGTTTTTTTTTGCTTTTATGGATAGCGACTCACAGTTTTGAGTTGAGGTCAGAATCCAGATTTGTTTTCCTGCTCTTCATCCTCAAGTATATTCTCTGATCCCCAGCTCGCTATCTTCCGCCTCTTCTAAGCCACCACAAGGGAGGATGGTAGTGTTTGAGCTCACGAGACTCAGATAAACCACTCAACTACAACACAAAGATTCCCACAGAAAGTTATGCGCATGTATGTGCAAAGTCCAAGTGATACAGGGACCTCAGGTATGAAACGTGGTGCTGGTCTCGATCCCATTCGACAGACTCTGGTGAAGCAGAAAAGAATCAGAGGAAAACTCATGGACGTGTCTCAGTCCTGGGGAACACGGCCGGGATTTGATCAAATCGAACCTTAAAAATTTAATTTCCTTCACTTTCCGTACAGTCGTGATCTCCACCACAGAAGCATGCGGCTTCACATGGAGCGCATAGACGCAGAACACATGGAGAACAATCTGGAATGCAGCGAGAGGGAAATGTGGTGGAAACATAATCACACGCACACATTTGATCATCTCCAGGGGCGTCGGTGAAGATGTCCCAATCTTGGACGGTTCCACGATATGATAGATGTCCACTTGAGCCAACATTTCGTTTGAGTGATGTCACACAAACACGTCAGGCCTCATACACGCTCGTCAATGTGTGTTACCCACATTGTGGCGTTGGTTACCAACCCAGTAGGAGAGATAACCGTTAGTGTCCTAACCTCAACCAACGTGATGGTGTTGCATAAACCCAACCACGCACTCAGGAACCACTCAATCTCTATAGTCCGCCAGCAACACTCGGTCTGGTGATATGGGTAAGATCTATGTAGCGTTCAGGTAACCCCACTCTCCAAAAAAAACATGTGACCCCCGTAGTAACCAATCCTCAGACATGTTTTGCAGCTCGTAATTCTGTTTCTCAAAAATGTCGGCGCCGTTTACGAGGCTAAGCTGCGGCCTCCGCGTTGATCCCGGCGTGGCGTTGAGTGTGGAGGCCAGAGTGAGGCTCACGGTGGAGCTCGAGGGGTTCCTGCTGAAGAGGAAAGCAGTGGTGGAGGGCCTGTTGCAGGGCATATTAAAAGGATCACGTTCCCTGCTGAAGACCCAAGGGGGGGGGGGCTACTTCCTGTGGCCATGCGGCGACCACCAAGCCCCGTGAAGACAAGACCAAACAGATGGACAGAGCCGAGGGAATTCACTCTTTCCTCTCAAAGCGAGGCTCTTCTGCACAGACTCAAGTCCTATCAGGGTTTCCTCTCTCTGTTTACAACCAACTACTCATTCACTCTGTCATACTCATTGAATGAGTTGTAACTCTGTAAAGCTTCCTTCTGGTCACATGACATCTATTCTTCTCTCCATCCGGGGAGAGGGATCCTCCTCTGTTGCTCTCCTGAAGGTTTCTTCACTTTTTACCCTGTAAGAGGGTTTTTTTCTATTTTTTGAAGTTTTTTTCTGATCCGATGTGAGGTCAAAGGTCAGGGATGTCTGTGTACAGACTGTAAAGCCCTCGGAGGCAACTTTATAATTTGTGATATCAGGCTATACAAAATAAACTGAATTTAATTTTTCTTCTTTTTTTTTTCTTCTTTATTCTTGCACACATTTCTGTTCAGTCTTCTCCTTCTCCTCTTGAACAGCTTCGCTATATTGTTCATTAAAGCTCACGCCTCGTTTTCTTTTTAACCCGATCCAGGTCCACCTCTTAAGCCGGTCCGTGTTCTGGTCGGGATACAGTGCTCCCTCGCAGCTCTGGCGAGAAGTATCCTTGCGTCTACTTGACGACACAGCTGTGGGAAAGAGGTGTCAGAGGAACGATGAACATCTGGGGAATGTTAATGCAATCAACTGCAAATCAGAGTTCCTCCAACAGTCATTGGCAGGAGTTCAGGGCTCGGGAGGGAGAGACTGGAGAAACGGAGAGAAACGTTGGTGTCCTGGAGATCAAAACAGATGTTAAAGAGGTGGCACATTCTTCCCCCACACACACACTCAACGCTGTCGGTGCTTCATCTGACCGTGTTGCTAATGCACGGATGCCTAGATATTTAAAGAGGGTGAGAAAATGGAGAGAAAATGGGTCTCACTCTGCAAATGAAAGCTCCACCCCGCGAGATGGATGACGGCGTATGGCGCCGCAGGAGAGACGGGTTCAGGGTCACCGTGTTTGTGGGAGAGGGCGTGATTCGTGCGCCCGTTGAAGCAGCCCGATTGTGAGAGTGAGCCATTTGTAATGGTAACCTTTGACCCCTCGGTTCGGCGCTGTCGTAACTACGTTTCCTCTCCCCTGTGTGTGTGTGTGTGTGTTTGTGTGTGTGTGGGCGGGTGTGTGCGCACATGTGCTGTCACAGGGGTGGGGTGGGGGGGCTGGATGTATTTCCTATTGCAGGGTCTCCCTGAGTCCCAGCGTAGAGACTGACTGGTAAAATAATGATAATGCAGGAGCAATGAGGTCACTTTCTCTCTCTCTCTCTCTCTCTCTCAGCCTCTGACTGACCCAGATTATTGTAACGGCTGAAGCAAATTCTAATCCAACCCCCTGAAACACACACACACACACACACACACATGGACGGAGCGGGGCCTCCGGGCCTGCATGTGAGCAACACACTCCTCACTCCTCACTCCTCACTCGTGCCCACTGGGTTCATCATCGTGAAACTGTCACTGAAGACGACTCCGTGTCCATGGGTAACCATGGGGCGGCTGTGGGTCAGTGGTTAGCAGGTCTTTCAATCAGGGGGTTGGAGGTTCAATCCCTGCCCTAGGCGATGTGTCCTTGAGCAAGAAACTTAATCATGAATTGCTCCTTGTAGCTGCGTCTACAGTGTATGAATGTAACAGGATTGTAAGTCGCTTTGGATAAAAGCGTCAGCTAAATGTAATGTAATGTAATGATGACATCACACATGCCGCTGCAGAGTGCTGCGCTTCATATAAAAACGTCACGCAGTGCAGCCTGGAGTTCTACTTTGTTCCGCGTGTTGTTTCAGATGCATGTAAAAGTCTAATTTATATCTATATTTATTCATAATGTTTGTTGTGATTGTTCGAACCCCGCTGCGTGTTTTTCTCAATACAGAAGAAGAAAAAACTGCACTCGAAAGGAAGGAAGGCAGACGAAAAGACGAATCAAGCCGAGGGAAGGATGTGAAGGACAGGATGAGGTAAAGAAAGATACTGGAGGGAAGCTTGTAAAAGGTAGTTATACCCTCCCGTTGAGCCGGCTAGGGGACAGACAAGGAGCCAGACGAACAAGCGTATACAGCCAGTAGAGAGGCAGAGGGATGAAGCCAGGTGGCTCAACCAGACACAACGCCATCAAAAGGGGAGAGGGATGGACATTTTATATAGCCGAGGACGCCTCCGTGGTCTGGACCAAAGCCAGACCCCATGTCACAGGTAAAGGCTGTGTGGTGCAGTCTGGAGGGGGGGGGGGGGACTTGTTATTGTGAGTAGATGGCAATAATGAGGCTGAGGGAAACAACCCAGAGCCCTATAAAAATGACTCAAATATGTATCATTCAGTTCATTAGTATTCTGGTGTGTTTTATTGGCACTGTTCAACCACTTTGCTCAGATCAGATCTTCGCTGAAGGAAAAGCTATTACTGATGTAATTTGTGCTTTATGGACAAAATACTGACAACAGCCTATGATTAAGGGCCTCGGGCTGGCAGCGAGATATAGTGAATGTTTTAAAAGGGCGGCACAAGTGGAAATAATGTTTTCTTGTTGAGCAATTTGAACGGCAGGAGAAACCCACGCTCTGATAATGTGCGGCGTAAGCTGCCTGTCCCTTTAATAATTTTATAGCATAAATAGATGTTCATTTTAGTTGGAAGATTGCCCCAAAAGACGTCCATCGGTATCAGTAAACCTGACTGGATGATTCATTTCTGTAAAAATACTATTTATTTTGTATTAACTGATTTAATGTGATCAGTGGGAGGACTAATATGTTGCTTCTTACAACTTAAATGCTATGCAGACCCCCTCAGTCAGGTCTGTGGAGGTTCCTCAACTGTTTTCAAACGTCTAAATCTTCCTCGTCGACACAGTTTATTTATTCTACGCTCCCCAGAGAGTTTTCTTTTCGGTCTCTGTTTCTGAAGGCCGTTTCAGCGTGGCTCGAGGTTATAACGCAGAGCAGAAGATGGTGTTTCAAATGCATCACCATTAGTGTGGACACGGCGCGAGTGGAGCCCAGAGGGTGGGCGGGGTCAAACGATCACTTTCCTGCCCCCGAGTTCTCCCACAGCTGCCACCTCCATCCCAAGCAATTAGTGTCAAAAGGCCCCGCTACATATCGCACACACTCTCTAATGTCGGTATTTCATTCGCAACTTCCCTCTTCGGTGGCCTTCCAGAGTTTGTGTGAGCTCCCAGTACTCGCCGAGGAAGTCCTTCGTGGGACTTGCAGTGGTGGCTCTCGGTGTGACTTCCATGAAAGCATTGGGACCCGGTCAAGTTGAGGGTGTAAGCAGGGGCCGGGCAAACATGGAGCGCTTGATTTGATGACCCTGCTTGATGGAATTCAGCCCTCCATCTGCACAGTGACACATTGTCAACACCGTTTTCACAGATAGAGACAACAAGGTGTGGTAAGACTTGACTGATGAGCAGAGGCCAATCACGATGACCCGTCAACGGTAATCGGCTTACAAGGTCCCGACAGCTCCTGAGGGCCGGGCGGTAAAACCACGATGCATTATGAAATAAAGAGCTCACGCCAGGCCCCTAACACAGTAATGTTATTGAGTTATCCCATAACTGGCTCAGCCAAATCCGCCTGCTGCACTTTGCTTAATGTACAACAGCTGGTGGCAGCTGAGATCCCGTGGCAGCCATTATGGGTGTGATGTCATCTCGCAACCCCCGCCCACCTTGACCTCCCATCATTCCTCGTCCGCAGCAGGCCTCAGGAGAAGGGATTGTGGCGGAATGAGTGGTGAGTGCGGTGTGCAGAACGCCCACCGCAGAACATCCACCGCAGAACGCCCACCGCAGAACCGGCTTCCTGACCCCAGAGCGTACACACCGACTCGTGTCCCTTTGCTTCAGGTAATCATACCTCCTTTACACATCGGAGCCTCGGCCAGGCTTACATCTCTTCTTTTTTTTTTATTCAATTTTTTTACTTTGCACAATTCAAACAATAAAACAAAATAAAAATCACAAAAGAGATAAATGCATATCAGAACAGAGATAAATGAATATCACAGTGCAGGAAGAAACAAAAAGCCAATGAGGCTTATTTGAAGCCTCCACCTATATAATATTTAACATTTTACAAAATTACAAACATAAAATGAAAAATACTCAAGATAGACAAAAGAAAGAATAATACTCTAATTACTCCGTGTAGGCATGTGAAGTAAGCATGGCTTGGGGTTGTTCAGGGATATTGGATTCTTCTTCTTCTCCTCCTCCTGGATTGGATTCAATCTATTGTCATTGCACAGAGTACAGGCAATGAGATGTATTCTCTGCATTTAACCCATCCGTAGTTATTAAGGAGCAGTGGGCTGCAGTGATGCGCCCGGGGAGGGACTGGGGGTTCAGTGCCTTGCTCATGGACACTTCAACTTGCAACTAATGGGGACAGCGGGGATTGAACCGATGACCTTGGGGTTGCAGGAGAACCCCCTTACCCCACTGAGCTTCTTCTTCTTCTTCTTCTTCTTCTTCATGCATCCAGTGGCAGTGCTCCCTCAGCTTTGGTAACGTCCTCGTTCTCTTTGCATTGTTTTGCAAAACATTTGTGTTTCCAACAGCGAAAATGGAGAAAGCTCAAGAGTGTGTGTGTGTGCGGAGGCTGTGATGGATGGGGGATTTTTTACACTGCACATTTGAAAGTGTTGTGGGATGAGATCAGATATTCAGCCGGAGAGCGGCGGCTCAGGGCCGCTGGAGGCTGCAGCTGCAGTGGGGGGGCCGGCGGGACCCTCCAGAAGCTGCCAAGAGCAAACACCTCCCGGTAGAGCCCGTGCTCTTATTGCCCTCTAACGTCAACAGAAACTGAATCATTCTCCTCTAATGAATGTCAGCGGGGGCAGCTTGTGTTGGATGCTTACGACGAGAGAGAGAGAGAGAGAGAGAGAATAAAGGTGTACTCCTCGGCCGGATAGAGGTCTACAGGATTGTGAAGAGAAACTGGAAAAGACAACCAAGACAGCACAGAAACTTTAATAATGTAATGGTCTGCCCCCTAAGAAGAGGTCAAAGGTGCTGCAGCGGGGCAAAGCGGCTCGGCGTCGATACAGCGGGGGGGAAGCAGTGCGTGTGTGTAGGGGGGGGGGGGGGGGGGGAGAGTTCTTTGCAGTATCTCTGAACAGTGGAGAGACTAAAAAAAACGTTATTTAGTTTTTGTTTAGCTATTCAGCGTAAAAGAGTTACATTTCCGAAAGTGTGCGGTTACATTTTTCTGTGTATTTGTTGTAATATTTCCTGCATTGATATTGCGTAGGTGTATTTAGTTCGTCCACAAGCTAAAGGAGAGATTGTGCAAAGTAGCGAACTCGCCGCTCATCCTGGTACAGCTGGCGCGATAGTTGAAGTTGGGGTCGAGTTGCATTGTGGGTACGTTTTTTGACAGAGAGAAGAATGCGTGGAACACAAAAGACGATATCTCAGGTTCCGCCGCATCGTTTTTGATACTAATTCGTTGACGTGCTTTTTTTTAACCACTTAAAACCACTTACCATGAATCCTGATTATTTGCCACAAAGTTTCCCGAAAGTGAGCCACAACTTAGCGGCCGTGCTAAGATATTACTAAAAAAGAACAATGTGAGCATTGAACTTGATCGGAGGTGGTGTGTAATTGGACGATACGCTCGTCTGCAACGGAGCGGAGCGAGTTAAACATGCCGACTCCCTCGCTCGGCTTTTATTACTTCTGTTGTGTGCAGACGGGGTGACGGGGGGGGGGGGAGGGGGGGCGGTCCTCTTTCTCACCGTCCGCAGACAGCCACCAGATGTGAGGTTTCCTTGGGTTCAAACTCGTCCATTCATGTGATCCCCGCCACGGCAGATTAATTCCATCACTGTCGCCACGGCATTGTCGTGGCGACCACTTAGATCCACCGTCATTGATGCCGCCGCTCGGTCAACAGGGCGAGAGGAAAAAGCCATTCGGCGGCGGCAGGTGGTCGCGATGGGAAGACGTGGAGTCAAGAAATGACGTGGGCGGAGATTTACAACCAACGACGAGACAAGAGTAAATATTTCATGCGATTTGACCATCGAACCGTTTTAATAATGTAGAGGAGCTGCAGCACAGCTTGACTCGAGTGTTACCAGTGACTGAAGGCTTTACACAGATCCCCCCCCCCGTGCAGGGGTACGAGCACAGAGCAGGGGTGCACCGAGCACATGGTTTATTAATGGACCTGACTCTATTTTAGGATTTTAACGTTCCACCGAAAGAGCAGAAGAAGCCCAGATCACACTTGATCTTTAGTCAGCTTTCCTGCGTCCTCATCCTTATCAGGATGTAGAAATATGCAGAGAACATGCGACGGTCATCATCTTTAGATTAGATGAGATACTTCATTCATCCCCTGGGGGAAATTTCTAATCTCCGCCAGCCTTGCTCACTGAATTACTCTTCCTCCGTCCGTTTACCTCTTTCTGTCTTTTGTTTTGCTCTCTCTCTTACACACACACACACATACACACACACACACACACAAACAAACTCAAAACGTGGACCCACACACATGCATATTTCACTGAGGCACCACTCTACCCTCCCCTCAGACTAGGAGCGACAAGATGAATCCATTTGCACGGCAGCTGAGGAGAGAGGAGCGACCGGAGGGACCCACATGGAGAGGAAAGAGTTTGTGATATTTGACATCGAGACGTTACTGTATCCTTTTCACTCAGACAGAGACAATCAGACAAAGAAGTCAGGGACCCCTCGGGGGCCGCTGTCGATCCCACAGACCACAAATATGTCGTCCTCATCTCCACGTCTGTAACCAATCGGTGGACGAGATGTGGCGTGTGACGACGAGGGAACACGGGAAAGCGTGTGCGTCTGTTTGCGAACCTCAACAGTCGAATTCCCACATCTCTCGGCTGGCCTTCATCACCGACCGTGTTGACATGCATTCGAATAACTGTCTTAGTCGGACTGAAATCGAATTATCCGTTTCATGTAAACGCCTTTGTTCGACTATGTGCAGTCCGACTACGATCCGATTAACACACCTGGATAACTCGATCCGATCCGGTTGATAATTCGACTATCGCGGCATGTAACGGTGAATTGGATTAGGAACTGGACTTTGCGTCTTTGCGCATGCTTGAGATCCCGCCGCCCTCCTCCCCCCTCCCTCCCATGTCGTGACCCGGAAGTCGAAAGAGACGATAAGTTGTCACTGCTGGGAGCCTGGCCGGCAGAAAACAAACAAACAACGCCAATAGCGCCATTTGCATTCGCTGTACTCCTATTAACATCATGCAAGAATAGTAGAGGGATGTAGCTTCGCCTTACTCTCTGTTCGCCATCTTTCTCGAAATGTTGATGTTGTTGTTGTTGGTTGTTGTTGGTAGTGGTGAAGAGGTCAAGCGGAAATGGCTGTATCACCACGAGTTGTAATGAAAAGAGCGCCACCTATCGTATCGGATATGACATGCTTTCGGCCAATGATTCGAATTACTCACTGCCATGTACACTACCGTTCAAAAGTTTGGGGTCATCCAGACAATTTCGTGTCTTCCATGAAAACTCACTTTTATTTATCAAATGAATTGAAAATTGAATTGAAAATATAGTCAAGACATTGACAAGGTTAGAAATAATGATTAATATTTGAAGTATTAATTTTGTTCTTCAAACTTCAAGCTCAAAGGAAGGCCAGTTGTATAGCTTATATCACCAGCATAACTGTTTTCAGCTGTGCTAACATAATTGCACGGGTTTTCTAATCAGACATTAGTCTTCTAAGGCGATTAGCAAACACAATGTACCATCAGAACACTGGAGTGATAGTTGCTGTAAAAGGGCCTCTATACACCGATGGAGATATTTCATTAGAAACCAGACGTTTCCACCTAGAATAGTCATTTACCACATTAACAATGTATAGTGTGTATTTTTGATTAATGTTATCTTTATTGAAAAAACAGTGCTTTTCTTTGAAAAATAAAGACATTTCTAAGTGACCCCAAACTTTTGAACGGTAGTGTATATTGGGATAATAGCAGATCCCCCAAAAGATAGCATCGTCCGACTAAAGCAAGATTCAAATTATACCATCATGTAAACGCACTGACTCATTCATTCCTGTGTGTGCAGGTTGTAAAGCTCTCGAGGCCGATGTGTAATGTGTGATTCTGGGCTATCGAAAATAAACTGAATTGAATTGAATCCCCGCCTGTGTCCTCACCGGCTTCGCTGTCTGTGCAATTTGCCGGAGCCGAAGCAAGAGATGGGTATCTTTCCATTACAGTGCCCCTCCCCCCACTCGCTCATCCGTTATCCTCATCTGAAAGGTGTGTCTTGCTATTGATTTTCTCCACCTGCCAAAAGCTTGTTGAACAGCTGCTTGGTCGGACAGCCACATCCCGGACACTTAGCAGATATCAATAATCAGCCGTTTCCCTCGTCTCCATTCGGAATAACAAGGCCATACATCAGGCGCTACAGTCGTTGCTGCGAGGCCACTCGAGGCCCCTGGACTCTCCCGGCCCTTATAAGGCGATTGAGTCTGTGGTTGCACGAGGGAGGAAAGAGATGGGTCTGTAGGTGGGCAGTCAGTGCGTTTACATGATGGTATAATTCGAATCTTGCTTTAGTCGGACTATGCTATCTTTTGGGGGATCTGCTGTTATCCCAATATAAGCATGTCATATCCGATACGATAGGTGGCGCTGTTTTCATTACAACTCGTGGTGATACAGCCATTTCCGCTTGACCTCTTCACCACCACCAACAACAACATTTCGAGAAAGATGGCGAACAGAGAGCAAGGCGAAGCTACATCCCTCTACTATTCTTCCATGGTGTTAATAGGAGTACAGCGAATGCAAATGGCGCTATTGGTTGAGTTGATAACGGAGAGAAGACGCCGTCGCCGAAGGTACATGGAGAATTTAATTTATCGTCTCTTTCGACTTCCGGGTCACGACATGGGAGGGAGGGAGGAGGGCGGCGGGATCTCGAGCATGCGCAAAGACGCAAAGTCCAGTATCGAATCGAATTCAGAATTACATGCCGCGAGAGTCGAATTATCAACTGGATCGGACCGAACTATCCAGGGGTGTTAATCGGACCGAAGTCGGACCGCACATAGTCCGACAAAGGTGTTTACATGAAACGGATAATTCGATTTCAGTCCGACTAAGCCAATAATTCGATTGCATGTAAACGCACTGAGTGAGAGCTTCTCCGAGGCCTTTGGCTCTGAAACGACCTCTCGTTATACGGTGAGGCGGCACGTTGGGAACACACACACTCACACACCTGTGTGACACGTTCATCGATCAAGCCCGAGACCGCGTCCTCGGACAACCTTGAGAGTGTCTGCGTGAGCGACCCTCTGAAGACTTGAGGTGTTTGATGAGAGCACCGGAGCCGAGATACAGCCAGTCAGAGCGGCCCGACGCTAGTGACCCTTCTCCTTGAGGAGACGGAGGTCACTCAGCCCATTAGGAGGGACGACTTCTCTGCACCCAACAAAACTTTCTCATGACACTCCCATAAATCTCCCTTTGACGATCCTCTGAATGTGCCGTAGAGAGCGCGAAGCCGGAAAGACCTTTAAATGTCCGGTTTATTAACAGCGTATCTATTAAATCATAAAAGACCCCCCCCCCTGCCCCCTCCAACTCTCCGACAGCTGGAATGTAAGAGTATGATGGTTTTGTTCATTCCCATACTTTTAAATCCGGAGAAAGGGGAACACCCTGGAATGTGTCTTCAGCGAATGAAAAAGGAGCTTCCCCCGTAACGCAGACATCCATCACGCGGGGAGAAAACCGTGACACCAAATATCCTTGATAGTTCAACCGTCTTTACTTACCATAATGACCCCGCCCGGAGCACGCCTCACCGGCAGGCGACAGGAATCAATGGACACAATGGACGGGCGATCAAATTGCTCCGGTTGTGCGTGCAGCGCGGCGCGCCGGTCATCTCCCCGTGACACGGGTAATGTGCTTATGTTACGCCACCACAGGCTTAGATCCTGAACGACATCAATAAAGCAACTGACAAACTCATCAAATTGCGGACTCTTATATGTATCAAAACCATTGTCGCTGGGTTAAAGCAGATTAACTCTGAATGGGGCGTGATCGGCTTACATGTCGGGTATTTGCTGTGGAAGTCCGCCGGGAGCACCTGATCCTATGGGGCGATGCCCTTGACCCCGATACCACGCTGGCTGTCACCCCTGCCCCTCTCCGGCGGCGAGGGCATCCCATCGTGGACAGTTAGAGCGTCTTCTCAGCCCACGCTCTTCTTCACTGACCTTTGAAAACCTTGTTTGTAAACCACGTAAGTGAGAACACAAAGGACGTGTCTCCCTCTGGAACTGACAAATGGCTTCTTTTTTTCCTTCTTCTTCCTCCTCTCGTTGGAGAAGGTGTCTTTCATATCGTACCTGTCAGCGGGAGATATATTCCTCCTGTTTTGTTTTTAATGTATCTCTCCGTCAGGGCGGTATCTCAGGCCGCTGACAGGGAGTGAATGTCCCAGAGAATAACACGGGCAGTAACACTAAATCTTGCACCCGCTTCCTGATGAGACACAAAGTGTAAATAGCTTCCCCCACAGCACCCACACACTCACCTCACTCCCAATCACTCCCTAATCAATCACTTGCAATCACTTTTGGGTCGGAGCGTCGCGAGTGCTAAGGGCGAAGCGATGGGCTACTGGGAGCTTTGTGCAGACTCAACCGGGCAGCTCGGTCAAGCTGGAACGGATTGATGCGAGACCAGGGGAGGTGAGGTCAGGAGGTCAGTTCCAGGTGAATTATAGTGCAGATGACACATTGCCGGTTCATTGAGAGACACGGCCACCCTGTAAACAGTAGAGAAACTAAAACAGTTTTAATAATGTGAATAATTCAGCCATCTCTGTTGCCCCAAAACATAGTTAATTTGTTTAAAAAAAAATTGATTGAACTTTTAAAATGTTTTTTTAATGTTTTTTATTTTTAAAACATTAAAAATTAGTAATAGTAAATAGATGATTGAACAACATTCGGTTAGTCAATTTCTCTTCATATGTGCCAAATAAGGTGCTTTTAAAATCAGAATACATCGTTGTTTCTCTTCCTGTCATATTATTGATAACCTGAACTTATACATAAATGTATCCAATATCAAATAGTGGTTTTGGATCCCGAGCGCTCACATAAACCTGCCCTCAGATTTGCAGCTGGCAGAGCAATATCCTAGAAGCAGGAGGGCTTTCTAATCTCAACTGATCGAATAATGTAAATATGTGCATTTCACTCAGACACATATCTCATGAATGAAGAGGAAACAGCTCCAGCTTCACTTTGAAGGTCACTTTCAACATTCTGAATTAAACACGTGGCACTCAAGTCTCTGTTATGCCACTTTATGAATATCTCTCAATAACCCGGACTCCACACCTCACCCCTTCTCCTGAATTATTTAATAACTCAGAGAGATGTTCATGCCTCCGCGATGACCCGGCGGCGCTTCAAAAGGAGCAGTTTAGTGGACGAGAGAGGGAATCGGGGGGGAAGAGAGTGAAGGGCTGAGTTATAAATAGGTCACTCACCAACAAGCGCAACACGCTGCAATGATGCTCCATGACAACACAGCTGCAGCGGCAGACGAGGGGGGGGGGCTAGAAAACTGGAGCGAAATGAAAAACGAATAAGACAGAAGCGCGACAGAAAGCTGAGCGAAGTACACAAAACTGAGCTGAGTGGAGTGGGAAGGGCTCCCCTCAGCCGGAGGGCTCGCATCCTTTGGCAGACATCCACCTCCCTCGTGGGCCTTTGACTCTGCACCGCCGGTGTTGAACCTGCACTCCAGGAAATTACAAATGATCACATCATTGTGATTATTGTAATAATGAGTCTCATCCCATTTCTGCAATTCAGCGAAATCTAATGGGGGGACAAGGAGTCAACAACAGGCTCCTTTTCTACGAGTCAATGAACCCCTCCCACACATGGCTCATTAAGACACAGCGGTTCAGTATCGACTCTAGACGTCTCTCCACCATCTCTGCCCTCCATTCTGGTGTGTTTGCTGAAGGGGGGGGGGGGGGGCTCTGTAAATAAGTCACGGGTTGACTTCCACGACAGCTGGGACGAGCGTGGCCGAAGCTTAAGAACGAGACGGACCCCAAATGAACAGACTGAGTACACACACACAGTGACACACACACACACACAGTGACACACACCCTGAGACACACACACACAGTGACACACACACACACACAGAGACACACACCCTGAGACCCACACCGACCACGACGACATCGTCCAGCAGCAGCTGAACAATCCAGCGTCGGCAAATTAGTGATGTTTCGCTCATGGCTCCACCGCCTCATGAACAGATGAACGCACAGATGAACGCACTGCCATTTGCAAATTAGGCTCCGTGTTGGCTTTCCAGTTAGTTTGACATGGTGTTAGTGTCGGCGGAGGGGAGCAACAACAGGGCCGCGTGACGTTAAGATCATTACGACTAGACGCCACGGAACACCCTATTCTTCTCAGCTGCTCTCCTGGATGAGATTATGGAGATACTAGCGGGCCCGTCTGCCATCTTTTATTCCAAAAGGACTCGGGATGTTGCTCTCCTTATTATCAGGCTGCTCTAATAAATCTCTTAGGTCCCTCCAGTTGATCCAGAATGCTGCAGCTCGTGTTCTCACTAAAACTAAGAAAAGAGATCACATCACTCCTGCACTAGCTGCTCTGCACTGGCTCCCAGTAAAATCAAGAATCACTTTTAAAATTCTTCTCTTAACCTACAAAGCCTTGATTGGTGATGCACCATCATATCTTAAGGAGCTTGTAGTACCATATTGCCCCACTAGAGAGCTACGCTCACTAAATGCGGGACTACTTGTAGTTCCTAGAGTCTTAAAAAGTAGAATGGGAGCCAGAGCCTTTAGTTATCAAGCTCCTCTTTTATGGAACCAGCTTCCAATTTCAGTCCGGGAGGCAGACACAGTCACCTCATTAAGAGTAGACTTAAGACCTTCCTCTTTGACAGAGCTTATAGTTAGGGCTGAATCAGGTTCACCTGGTCCAGCCCCTTGATATGCTGCTATAGGCTTATAGCTGCCGGGGGACGTTTAGGATGCACTGAGCACCTATCTCCTCTTTTTTCTCTCCTTAAGGATGAATGTTCATCTCTCAATCACATGTTACTAACTCTGCTTTCTCCCCGGAGTCCTTTTGACTTCACGTCTCATGGGGTCATCGGACCCTATGAGACGGCATAGATCCTATCTGCCTGATGGATCGTCTGGGTCGTGGAATTCCTGCTCATGACTACGCCACTGTCCTGTTGAGACTCCGCCCACTGTTGAGACTCCGCCCACTCCTCCCCACCGCCATCTGCCTGATGGATCGTGGAGGTCTCCATCGTGGAATATGCCTACTATGAACTATTCATACACTCTGTCATATTCATTGAATGTATTTTAACTCTAAATCTGTCCTTCTGTACACATTACATCTATTGCATCTGTCCATCCTGGAGAGGGATCCTCCTCTGTTGCTCTCCTCCAGGTTTCTTCCCTTTTTTTCCCCCTGAAGGGTTATTTGGGAGTTTTTCCTGGTCCGATGTGAGGTTTTGGGGCAGGGATGTCTATGTGTACAGATTGTAAAGCACTCCGAGACAAATTTGTAATTTGTGAAATTGGGCTATACAAATAAACTGAATTGAATTGAATTGATGTCTGAGTCATGTGTACAGGCTGTCGGATAACCCTCAGAGCTCTCTCTCTCTCTCTCTCTCTCTCTCTCTCTCTCTCTCTCCTCCCCCTCAGCCCACGCCAGGCCGCCCGCTGAGGCACAGCAGGGCTGCCAGGTCATACTTAACACCAACCACAGCCTCCCCCCACAAACCTCTTCTCTCTGCTCCCATCCCCCCATCCGACCCTTAAATCTGCATTACAATGAGGATGGTAGAGGAGGAGAGGGGGGAGGAGGAGGAGAAGGAGGTGGAGGAGGAGGAGGGGCGTGGGCTTTGAGGAGCCGGGGGAGAGGCAACAACTGATGGGGGCTCAGAGAGAGTGATGATCTCACAGATTGGCCCAAAAGAGAGAGAAAAAAACAGTTAGCAGACGACCCACAACTGGGCTGAGTCTGTGTGTGTGTGTGTAGCTGTGATGGGGGGGGGGGGTCATTTGCATGTGTCTGCCCGCAAGTGTTTGTTGTCATATATATGTCTTTGTGTGTACCAAACAAACGCCACGAATGCAGCCAGCTATCCCTGCGCAGGAGGGTTAGCTGGGAGACGTCTGTGGACTGATTCCCCTCGGCCCCTCCTCGAAGCCGCCATGAGTTACAGCCTCTTGCGCTCCATCGCTCTGGAGCGTGTTGCACCCGATTAAACTGAATTCCTCGGGGATAGTTGATTTGTTTGGTCTCTCACAGGGCATCTGACAATCTGTGATGTTTGCCGGACTCTCTCCACTGTCTGACATTGACGTGTCCTTGAGAGGCGCTTATACCGTCCTTTGTCAATTTCCAATGCAGCGCAGGGGTCACGGGGTTTCCCGCTTTCCATCTCGCACTCAGGTCTCGGGCCAAAGTTCTTCAAGAAATCGTGTGGCGTTCGATTACCGGTAAAAAAAAGACACAAAATGTTGTTTTTAAATGCTGTAACCAAAATCAACGCCGAGATGTTTTCTTTATTTTATATCTTTATTCCTACGCTACTCCCAGAGATATGAGAGATGGTATCGACTCTGTGTCGTTGGCTTTCCCTTTCTGCCTCTTCGCCGTGTTTTCATTGTGGGAAGAAGAGAGCGGCGGCAAGAAGGCGTAGGAGGCATGTGGAGGGAGAGCGGAGGAGGAAGAGCAGGCGGTGATAATGATGAATGAGATGATGGCACACTGACCTAGTAACGCCGCAGTGGGGATGAGCTGCCTTACTACTGTACGCCCCTGTCTGACACACACACACACACACACACACACACACACACACACATAACACTATGCCGAGCCCCATATACTCTCCCTCTGCTTCACTCATCAACGCTTTCTGTACCTCTTAACCCTTCACCCTCTCCTCTTTCTTGTCTGGCCATCTGTCTCCATCCCTCGCTGCCTTCCTACCTGGCCCGCATGTCATGTCCACAGATGGAAGCAAAGCGGCGCCGGGTGTGTTCGCCTGTAATGGGCCGAGCCGCGATGCCAGAGACCCACACATGCAGAGGCAACGCTGAGAGAAAAAATATTTAGGATGGGGAAATGGAGACTGTTGGTGGAGATGGCGAAGGCTAAAGGTCACAAGAAGAGCGTAGGGTGTGAGCGACTCGGCTGCATAAGTTGTGGGAGTCAAAGTCGTCTCAAAGTAAACAAGCCGGCGATGATGAGGCAAAACAAAAACACTGGCGGCGCCGTATCCTCTCCCGCTGGGTTCCCACCGAAACCGCATCAGCCGGAGACGTCGATGGAAGCAGCAGTTTCCATGGTAACTGGCTCTGTGGCATGTCTGCACACATGCAGAGCTGTTGGGAGGGGTATGTCGCGTCATGTCTGCCACCGTAGGCACAGTGTGGTGGTGGTGGTGGTGGTGGGGAGTGAAATCTACTCACATCAACATGATTACGGTTGTTTTGAGTGGTTGTGTTTGCACGCTTCAAATGACCGTGTTGTCAATGAGGCGAGTCCAACCTGCTACGATCCCCTCCTCCTCCACCTCCTCCTCCTCCTCCTCCTCCTCCACTTCCACTGCTGGAGCCAGACAGACAGACACATCGACACAAGCCCCCGGCCAAGATGGCTGCCATGTGCCGCTTTGTGGCTGCCTGCTGGTGAGGGCCTTTTCGGAGTCAATAAGCCAGTTGATCGAATGGATTAGCATCACAAAGGTCTTTCTCTTAGGTCGACGCACCCCTATTCATGGGGTGAAGAGGGCTGTGCACCTGATTCTCCTTGTAATGAGGTGCTTGGAAATGCAAATGTTCAGTTTATGTCCGACTAATTCAGACTTATACCAAATATTACCACATTTGTGATATAGTTTTTGAATCTGTATGTTTCTCACAGGAACCAGCCTGCACTCTTGTTTTTGTAACTGTGTATGCATGACTGCTGAGGAACTGAGGAACCCTGGGAAATTACACATTCATCACGCTGATGTGCCCAATAATGTGTTCAAGGTGACTGTCATGAAGACAACGGTTCTCCTCCCTCCAGCGGCAGGAACCCCAGAGGCATGCTTCTGATTCTTCTCCCTCGCTGCAATCCTTCTCTCTCTTCTTTTTCTCTCTCCTCTCTTTCTACTTGGGATGCTCATCAGTTGTCTCGCAGAGAGAGAGATAGAGAGACAATGAAGGCTTTTAGCAGGATTTGAGAGCTCATCCTGTGTCAGGGCATGACAAGTGGGCAATCACACAGACCGGTCATTGACTCGCTCTGGGGGGTAAAGGGGGATGAAGCATCACGTTAAACGTGACAGAAATAAGGAGGCAGGTCAAAGACACGGGAGATCCTCCAGACACAGTTATTCTCAAGGAAATCAAGCCTTGTCATCACCACACGTGTGTGTGTGTGTGTGTGTGGGTGTTGTGAGTTGAGAAGGCTCAGAATAACATAAGGGTCCACGCGCTGAAGAAAAGTGCGCCAAACAAAGCACAGCGAATCTCTGTCACTCTGCTTTTCAAGTGTGTGTGTCTGCGTGTGTGTGTGTGTGTGTGTCTGTGTGTGTGTGAGTCTGTGTGTGTGTGAGTCTGCGTGTGTGTGTCTGTGTGTGTGAGTCTGTGTGTGTGTGAGTCTGCATGTGTGTGTATGTGTGTGTGTGTGAGTCTGTGTGTGTGTGAGTCTGTGTGTCTGTGTGTGTGTGAGTCTGTGTGTGTGTGAGTCTGTGTGTGTGTGAGTCTGCGTGTGTGTGTCTGTGTGTGAGTCTGTGTGTGTGTGAGTCTGCGTGTGTGTGTATGTGTGTGTGTGAGTCTGTGTGTCTGTGTGTATGTGTGTGTGTGAGTCTGTGTGTGTGTGAGTCTGCGTGTGTGTGTATGTGTGTGTGTGAGTCTGTGTGTCTGTGTGTATGTGTGTGTGTGAGTCTGTGTGTGTGTGAGTCTGTGTGTCTGTGTGTGTGTGAGTCTGTGTGTGTGTGATTCTGTGTGTGTGAGTCTGTGTGTCTGTGTGTGTGCATGTGTTTGTCTGCGTGTGTATGTGTCTATGTGTGTGTGTCTGTCTGTGCGAGTGTGTGTCTGTATGTGTGTGTGAGTGTGTGTGCGTATGTGTGTGTGTGTGCTCATTAGCCTGCGTCTGCAAATGTGTGCGTAATACAAGAAGTTAAATGAGGAGATTCACCCCACCGTGGGCTAAATATGGAGCTGTGGCGGCGGCGAGAAGCTAGTTAGCCTAGCTTAGCACAAAGACTGGAAACAGGTGCAGGGCTCTCAAGTCTCACGCATTGAGCGTGAGACTCACGCATTTCGGTCTTATCTCACGCACTCCCGCCACACATCGAATTCCTCACGCTGAAAAACCCTCTCGGCTATTTAATGCTTGAATGCAGGGGTGCTCAATACGCCGATCGATTGTTCCCCTGCAGAGCTCCGACGCCGGTCTGCGCGCATTGGGATGGAGCAAAAATAGTCGCTAGCACCCCCCCCCCCCCCCCCCCCGTCAACAACTTGAGAGCCCTGCAGGTGTGACACATGAACCTCATGACCAGAGCCCGGGTCCCCCACTGACCCTCATGACCAGAGCCCGGGTCCCCCACTGACCCACATGACCAGAGCCCGGGTCCAGACCAGATTTATTTGATTTATTGTATCTTATATGTTGACTGTTGATTGTTGTTGTTTTCTTCGTCTGTCTCATGTACACACCAGTCGCCAAGTCAAATTCTTCGAGTGTCTAACACACTGAGCTAATAAATGTTTTTCTGACTCTGAAGCTCGTTCATGAACAGGTATTATCTCGTTTTCAAATCCGTAGAAGAACTGTAAAAAAGAAAAAAGGTATAAAAGCAAGGCCAGCGGTTTACAGTCTGACGCTAATCTAATCTAATCTAATCTAACCGGCTTCTGTTTCTAGCTTCGCATACGGAGAAATCTCAGTATGAATGCTAATTGTCACATTACACCCAAAACACGTTAAATATCTTCCAAAACATGTGGTTCGCCCTTCTTATCTCGGAGTGCAGATTTTTTTCCCTAGAAACTCCTGAGGGTGTATTCCACATGCTCAGCTCACGGATGGAGATCTTTCTTCGGGGGGGGCATACATACCGCATACCGCATACCGCATACCACGGCGGTGACGTGCTCCTGTGAGTATGCGTGGAGGAGGTCGTCCTGTGTGCCATCGGATTGGTGAAAACAATTAAAGAAAGCCTAAAGAGAGAGAGAGAGAGAGACACTCACACACTTAGCTATAAAGGGATGGCTCGAAAGAATACGGGACTTTCATAAGAGGAAATGATGAATTCCTCTTAATGAAGTCCCATAAAGACGAGAAGCAGACAGAGAGACACTTTGTTGAGACGAGGGCCTCGTCGACGGGAAAGAAGGGATCACAATTAAGAGGAGCGGCTTGAAAACGAGGCACCTACACGGCTCACGACATGTCCGTGGGAAGCAGTCGACTGGCTTATATTTGTCATCTTAAAAACTCGGAATGACCCCTGACCTCGCCAGGGTCGCAAGAGACAACCCGTCAGCGTTGGGCTCCCAGTGAAGAAGGAAGGGAAGAATAAAATGCAGTGTCATTGCTGCGATCGTGGGATTCGCTCGTCTGGCCCAGAGACCTCGTTACCGGCTCATTCACCGTCTCCCCGTCTCGGTGCCGGGGACAGAGACGCCCCGGTGTCGCCGCAGGATCTCCACAGAGTGCGTTATGTAACACGTTGTGTACCTTTGGGGAGCCGGGCCTGTCACTCCAAAGCAGATACCCGAGGGGTTTAAGTGCTCACTGCTCCAAGATAGATGCACCATAACAAATGAGACAGGGGGGGGGGGGGGGGGGGGGCATCAAAGAAGTTGCTGTGGTTGGAGTCTGAAAAAATCAAAATAAGTAAAGCTAACTTTTCAGATTAGCTGGTTGAATGGCAAACACATGTATACTTCATGCATGTTGCTCTCACTGCCGCATGCATATCACAGTCCATGCTGATGAAATGGTCAGTGACCTGGATGACGTCAGTTGCTGTTGATGGAAAACGTTTTAAAAAGTTCAAAATGCCCCCCCAAAAAGTTCCAGACATGTGAAAGAGTGGCGCGAGTCCCGCTGATCGGCGGCAGACAGTTGCAGTGACAGGGGGCGGAGGGGGGAGGGGAGTCCCATCCTTTCGGCCTCTGATTGGACAGACGTCCGGCTGGCCACGCCTCCTGGGCGGAGACTCCGGTCGAATTTTTTTTTTTGAGGCGCGGTAGAAATACTCACAGCCTCATCACCGACATCCTTTAATTTGAGCTCAGCCGCCGTGGGGTCCGCACTCACTGAAGGGGGATCTTCTTGTGTCAAGACCTAGCTCGGGGAGAAGGAGATCCGGTCGGATTTTTCTCCACCTCTTTGGAAAGACCTTACCCATCTCGGCGCTCGATTTTAAAATCTCCACACACGCAAAAACAAAAGATAGAAAGAAACCCACCGAGGTTTTTATTTTTCGCTTTTGCTTTTTTTTCACCACACACAGTCGAAAATGGGAGCCCCGTTGTCCAAGAGTGGAGTAGCTGTCGAGGGCAAAGCCGCCGCCGCCGCCGACCCGATCGCCGCTAAAGCCAACGGCCAGGTGAGTGAAGTAGGCCTGACATGCGCGAGGACCAGCGGGGAGCCACATGGCACCCAACGCCCACCACGGGCACGCCGAGCCGCTCCTGCGGTAACCCGCATGGCTACAGAGCGAGTGAATACTGGGGGGGTTGTCAAAAAACAATCCCGGGGACCTCCAGCGCCATGGCGCGGCCGTCGAGTGGCCACGCTCGTCCCCACCAGACCTGCCTTTTGTTAAACCCCGCCGGTCCCAGGGGGCCGTTTATCCGCACGTTAGACGCGAAATAACGACATATTCGGGTGGGCGCGTGCGTTTGGAGCGCGTTCTCTCTCATGAGTTTGCCGCTTGTCGGCTCGATGGTCGCGCGCGACGTCGAACAAAAGAAGCGAAGCGAGCGGCGCAGAGGATGCAGAAATGCGCGCTGCTGGAGGCGCAAACAAAAAGCGGTGAGGGCCGGGAGCCGGGTCAACCCCCCCCCCCCCCTTCTGCCTCCTTTCCCAAACTATTCCACAGCGATGTGTTTTTATTAAAAACCCGGAGCGGGAGATGTGCGTTGGCGAACAAGATAACGTGTCGATAACGTTCATCTGACCCCCGGATCAGAAGCCGCGTTATTTAATATAATATGAGGCGCGTGCATACGTGTTGCTTTGAGAGTAGTTGACGTCATTATGAGTCTCATTTAGTGTGACTCTTGGTGCATGTGCGGTGACCGGCGGGTTCTGGATCCGCGCGGAGAGCTGCGGCTCCGGAGCGGAACGCAAGGGTTCACGGGAATTCCTTTGTTCCCCTCGATCAGCTGGCCGTGCTGCGGCTGAACGCTGCACTACCGCCCCCATGTGGCCGCGTGGTGGTCGTGCAAACAGCTGTTAACCACGCCCCCTCGCCCACATCAGGGCAAGAGGCTTTCCTCAAGCCTAACATGGATTGGGGTAAAATGGGCTAATCTGTCATAGCTCAGATCACTTTGTACATGTTTTTGGAATGATGTGCATAATTTCACATGCAGTTTGGTCCATATGTTTAATTAGGTGACCCCCCCCTTCCCCACCACATATTTTTTTGGGCCCAGTTTGAGTACTAATGACTCCTCTTCTTTGCAGGAGAACGGTCATGTCAAGACCAACAGCGACGTGTCGGCCAAGCCCGACGGGGAGGTGGCCGCCGTGGACGGAAACGGGACAGCCGAGCCGACCAAGGAGGGTGAGAACGGCACCGGGGACGCCATCGAGCCGGCCCCTGTCGCCGAGGGGGAGGCCGCCAAGCCAGAGGGTGAGGCCGCCAAGGAGGGCAAGAAGAAGAAGAAGTTCTCCCTGAAGAACTCCTTCAAATTCAAGGGCATCTCGCTGAAGAAGACCAAGAAGGGCGGCGAAGAGGCCAAGGAGGAGGCCGCTTCCCCCGCGGCCGAGGACAAGCCCGAGGAGAACGGCCACCCCGCCAAGGAAACCAAACAGGAGACGCCGGCCGTCGAGGCCAAAGAGGAAGAGGCCGCCGCCGCGCCGGCCGCCGATGCCGCGCCCGAAGGAGAGGCCAAGGTGGCGGTGGCTGAAGAGGCCCCACCCACAGAGGCTGCCCCGGTCGAGGAGGCCGCCGCCCCCGCCGAGGACACGACACCTGCAGCCCCCGAGGGCGAGGCCAAAGCAGAGTGACTGCACCCCTCCTTCCCTCTCCACCCCCCCCCCCTCCCCCTCCGGCCGCGGCACCTGAACTGACTTTCCAAGATTAAAGTATATAAATATATATATGAGAGACGCGTGCCACGTTCTTAAAAGTTATAAACAAAACTAAAGAAGAAGACAAAGGATATATCACGTCTGCTGATTCCACCACCAGTTCACTGCCTTGTTTCATTAGTTCTTCGACAGACGGAATCTCACCGGGCCCTCTCGTGATCAAAGTGTCGCCCCCTGCTGGTACACACAGGGACTGGCGTGTGGCGAAGGTAATGGATTGGATGTGGAGCGAATAAGGAATACTGACTTATTTTCCCAATTCATGGAGAAGCATCCTTTTTTGTAACAGCGTGGCAGCCCTATAACGTTTTTATTTTCTTTCTCATCTCTTTTTGGGATCTAAAAGTTTGTCACCGTTGCGGAGCGGGGCAGAGCATCGGCTTCACTCAAATGACTGTTATATGGACACATGAAAACCTTTTCAACAGATCATTTGTTTTTAGAACTCTACATTCCTATGTTTTTACCCCCAAATTTAAAGTATTTTGTCATGTATGGAAAAGTTTTAAAAATCGAGGAGGAGAGGAGGAAGAAGAGCAACGTCTTTGTTCGTGCATTTCGATTTTCGATATTTTTTCTGGATTAAAACCACATTCGAGCTTCTCGACTATTGCAGTGTTCACATTTCAGAGTTTATGATACAGGGTTTGGGGTTGTGTACAAACATGTGAGCTTTTTATCTGCAAACCGTCTCTGTAAATATGTTTTGGCCAATATTTTTTGGTTCTCTTTATTTTGCTATCGCTTGAAGATGTTAATGGTTTTATTGTAACTTTTAATAAGAGTAAATAAATGTTCGATCCCCTCCGCCTGTTTCGCCTTTTGATTCACCCTCAAGGACACTTCAGTGAGACGATGACTGAACGATGACACGCTGATATTCAATCAGCTGATTATGAAAGTGGAACAATAAATAAAAACATTGGTGGTTCTTTGCCCTGAATCACACTTGCACTGATATTGTGGTGTATATATAACACTATTTGCATATTCATATTTAGATATATTTGTTCAATTTCCAGACTAGTCTTTTTAGCACATCAGGCACACATCTCATTGCATAATTTCACTACACATACTTGTGTGCGTGAAAAACATTTAAATCCAAATAGTGGATTTCTCTTTATACATAATTCTGAATTACTTCTAGCGGCATGGTCTGGATGCAGTTCATGATCAGAGGCCTCACATAGCATTGTGTATTAGTTGGTCTGTGGCTCCCTGTGGAGGACTAACACGTGTATCATGAGTCAGCACCGTGTTGTGTTATTAGATGAGATGATATAGAGCAATTTCAGTTCAAAACGGTGTGCCTTGTGATTATGGTACTGTGCCTCATTGTTGGATGTGGGACTAATGATTCAGAATATGGCCACTGCTGGTCCTGAAGGAGCTGGAAGCGGCTTCATCCAGACACTCGTCCTGGAGGCGGAGCTGTGCGACTACGGATCATAGTATGAAGTATGAACCCAGACACGGGGCGCTTGATGTGGTATTTCTACAACAAGTATAACGCAGAAATAGTTGTTAATGTCCCATGGTCGATAGCGGAAATGAAAACAGTTTGACAGGAATGTGACCGGGCTATGTGCTGGTAACTAGGGGTAACTAGCGAATTAACCACAAAGTGTTGAGCGAGTGAAATCAGGTAAAAAAGTGTTGCGAATATTCAATTCCAACCGCTGAAATCTTTCTTTGGTAATGCAGAAGGACATGAGGTTGCTGGGCTCTCGCATAATCAAACAGCGGACACGATAGCCAGGTCAACTTCTTCTGACATTTAATAAGTGGACACCAAGATGGCGCGATTGAGATTCTGACATCACGTGAATGCGCTCTATATACTTTATTACTCCACAAGGGGAAATTAGTTCTCTGCATTTAACCCATCCTTAGTTATTAAGGAGCAGTGGGCTGCAGTGATGCGCCCGGGAAGCAACTGGGGGTTCAGTGCCTTGCTCAAGGACACTTTGACTTGCAACAACTAATGGGGAGAGCCGGGATCGAACCGACAACCTTGGGGTTGCAGGACGACCCCCTTACCCCACTGAGCTACAGCCGCCCAAGTAGACCAAGTTAGCTTATCTTTAGCGAGGCGTATGCTCCGTTTGAATACGATGTTGAAGTAGATTTGGCCTCGCGTGTTTCCGTAGAACACATTAAGGCGGATGAAAGCCTCGACCGATATTAATAAATTGATCTCAAATGGTCTAAATCGCATATTTCTCTTCCAGAGATATGATAATGACGCTTTGTGTAAGTTGAGTTCTGACGCTGTCGCAACAGACGAGGTGGCCGAGTGGTTAAGGCGATGGACTGCTAATCCATTGTGCTATGCACGCGTGGGTTCGAATCCCATCCTCGTCGGAATTTTCGTTGAGATTAATATTATGTAGGGCCACACATTACATTCAAAATTACACTTAAACCATTATTCTTTCGCTTTGGTAAGATATATTTATACCGTATGAAAGATTTGCCCACGCGAATGTGGGAAATCCATGTTTTCCAGAAGCGGTAGAGTAGTGACGCCGCCCACACGCGCACCTGCGTTTGGAGCTCCTGCTGCACATCACGTGGTTTTGTCCACGTCAGGACTGCACGGGTAATGTGTGTGCTCCTTACCTTGATGGGTTATAAATACGTGTTGACTACTAATAACTCGAGACAAAATCCCTAAAATGTCTATGATAGATTGATAGATATTGTCATTGTATTGTTGGGAGCTGCTGCCATCTAGTGGGAACAGATCATAACAATACTTGTAGTTTTTGATGACGTTCTGGGATAAAAATGTTGCCTTTAACCAACCAAATTAACGTGCATGCTATTGTAAATAATACTTACGGTGTCTGACCTCCACTTAGCTGCAACAATGAAATACACGATAACGATAACCACAATTAACATTATACAACTAAAATCAAGTTGAGATAATGTACAGCAGCAAACCGAAGTTGCATGTTCGTGTCTTGTGCAGAGGAGCAAGTCGGACAAAATGACGAACCATCATGCAGTTCGAGTCGTGCAGGCCTCCGACGGGCCGGCTCGTCTCAAACGAGCCTTGTTTACAGGATGACTTCATTTGACCGTAAAACAACATGCACTTGGTTAGCTTGTTGGCTCAAAGCTTTATAACCTCTTCTGAGCAGTGGCGGGCCGTCAGGGCCAGCAAGGCCTTCTCTGCTGGCCTAAACATCATCAGAATATATATTTTTTTCTAAATATATTTCCCCACAAATATGTATTCAATTATTTCCCAGAGTAAGAGTTATTCTCTTAATTTCATAGCGTTCCTCTTGGTTGCGCTGCTGCCAGCGCCAGGTTGAGATTTGGAGGGCTGGTCTTTATGTTAGATCTTTTATCCAATCATATTCAGCCATCGTGTGTTGCCAGGGGGCTAACATCTGCCCTTAGGCCTTCAGAATCAACATTGAAGGCGCTGGTAGCTTCAAGTGAATGGGAATGACGATGTTGTGTCAACCAATCAGCTTTAGAGTTGGCTCCTCTAGGCCTTCTCGAAGGCCCCGGAAGCGGCACAGGAGCCAGCTAGCAGGCGGAGTGCTGCAGGTCTTTTGATTGGATTACCAATATTGAGAGGCGGGTCCTATGGGCAGGTAGATGCAAAACCTCAGAACTAGGAAACTGAATTTGATAAAGGAATTAATTCGCGGACTACAAAGCTGTTTTTTCAACCCACAATGGCGGAAGGAGGAGAAGATGTCGATTTGGTCGAGCATATACTTGAAATCTGCTTTGGGTGCGACAATGCCCTGTTTAGTGAACAAACGAGTGCAAGTGACTTTTTTCTTCTTTTTCTCCGTCCCGATGCGCGCATTCTGCAGCGGGCGAGATGGAGAGCCGAGAGAAATGACATGCTGTTGTGTAGATACGATCAACATCAGACGGCTGTTTAGTTTAATAAATGAACAAAGACGTGCTATAGAGAAAATGACGGGGGCGGGCCAATTTTTTTTAATGTCATGCGATCTACCAATACTACGCCGTGATCGACGTATTGAGCCCTGGTCAAGAGCCATGGCATCATAATGGAAATGATAGTAATAAGAGGTGGATTAATTCGGGTGGGACTGTGTAGGACCTCACTGAAGGCCCAGGCCCCAGGCCCACGGCCCGCCACTGCTTCTGAAGATGGACCGTCTTCCATCCTGACTTTCGGTAACTCCGGGAGAAGAGCTGGCTCATTGGTGTGTGTGTGGACAACAGAACAGACCTTTCTTCACAGAGGGACAGTCTATAGGCACTGAGCCTGATCAATATGTTTTATTTTTATTTGACAAGCAATTAAATATAGCACTATATGGGTAAAAAAACAACAAGTCTACAATAGACTATTGAACCACATTATGACGTTCCAGTTGACTCTTTAGTATTTGTGTGTCCGGGGTGTCCATGATGACCGTGTCCTGTAACTCCACCCTGTCAGCTTGGCTACTGTTCAGCCAGCTCGTCAGAAATAATCTCGATTTAAACCGTCTTTCCATTGTGTGAAGAGGTAAACCTTTAAGGATGACTCGTGTTCATTAAATCCCCATTTTTTACCTTGGTCACACTACACGACTTTAACCCCTGATTTTCCATCTCCGGCAATTTTCGTAGCTCAGAGGCAGCTAAGACACACACACTCACACACACACACACAAATCACACTCATCAAATCCATCTCGCCATTGGGTTCAGGTAAGTGTGTTTTGTTGTCCAGAGACCCTCTCCCAACTCCAGTCAAATATGTGGTGTGAAAACCTCCACGACTTAAATAAATGACAGTGATTGTGTTAAAGAAAACACAAACAAGTCAGAGCATTTTATTACCCCCCCCCCCCCCCCCCCGCACTTTCCCAGCGTGGTAACGCTGGAAGCCGAACCTCTCTGGAGCACCGCCACAGCGCTGTAGAGATCAGACATACGCGACGTTTAGAAATGTGATATCCAAACATCGTGGTACCGGTCGTCCTCTCCTCCTGACCGGAGGTGTCCGAGATCCTTCCCAACGGGAACGCCGTGAATGTCTCGTGTGCCACTGGCTCATGGCCCTTTGGTTCAATGCCTCTATCGGGGTACCTCGAGTTCCTGTAATGTCTCCACCCCCCCCCCCCCCCGCACCCCGCACCCCGAGTCCTACAGCGTCGTACTTATACCACCTTCTCTGACCTTGTCCATCTTGTGTAAACTCAGCTGGCTGTCCGTGAGCGTGGGGTCGATCCTGCGGTACTGGGACCTGGGCATGGCCATGTTGGTGAGCTCGTGCTGCTCGGCGAAGCGGATCCGGTCGTTGCTGTTGCGGACCCGCACCACTTTGGAGATGCGCTTGCCGACGAGGTAAATCATCTCGCAGAGGCACATCATGATGCACAGCACGCTGGAAACAACCATGAAGATCATGAAGATCTTTTTCTCGGTGGGGCGACTGATGAAGCAGTCCACGGTGTTGGGGCACGGATCCAGCGAGCACTTGGATACCCTGAGAAGAAAAAGGAGTCGAGAAGAGTCGAGAAGAGTCGAGATTCAAGGGCCGATCGGTTGGGCCGATCCCTCCGATGTCCACGCAACAGATGATTATCACGCTTTCGTCTGATAAGTCAAAGGTACGTTACCTGGGCAAGTCGTATCCGTGGTATATCCGATACAGGATGTAGAGAAACGCAGCGTCGAATCCAGCCTTGAAGACCAAACTCAGCAGGTAGGTCCACCACAGCCCCCCCCTCTTCTTGCCCGGGTTGGCGTACAGGTGAGAGCCGTGGTGCAGCTCCTCGTATTTCTTGTCCTTTCCTTCGCGTAATTTAACGTGAGCCATCACCATCATGGACGGGCAGGTGATGAAGATCAGCTGCAGCGCCCACAGACGGATATGGGAGATGGGGAAGATGTGGTTATAGCAGATGGTGGTGCAGCCGGGCTGGGGACAGAGGGAAAGACGTGGGTTATGTAAACCGGTGTTGCAAATGCTGTTCTCACATTACTGAAATGTCTCGAGTGGATAAAAGAAGTGAAAGGGTAGGTAGACACCACTAGAATAACAACAACAAGGTATCACGACTGTTGGGATCCAGTTGGGATTACAGACTCAAGGATGGCTATAGCAATAAGAAGGTGTTGCTGTATTGAGTGGTGCTGATTGGCTACCAGTTACCTCGTGTCATATGCTACAACATGAGTGAGTGAACCTCAGAATTTGACACGGGGGGTTCTTCTAGTCACAGGTGTAAGTACCAAGAAGTCAGCACATTCATTTGGTAAGGCGGCAATTTGGTGTTGCACTTTCACAAAGTCCGGTATAGACTCACTAGAGACCAGTTAAAAACAAGAAAGGTACAAAATGATGCCATAGTGGCAACTATATTTCCCATAATGCAACACAATACTGTCTTTTGTCCAATGCCAACGTCTCTCAAACTCCCGATCCGAGATCACCCCGAAGACGTCATCCATCGTCGTCTTCACTGGTTCTCACGTGGTTGGACTCACAAACAGTCCGGCCAGTCCTTATTTTTTAGAGAATATAAAGACGTAATTCGAAGCAAACGTCTCACCTGCCGAGTGTTGCACACAAAGTCTTTGCCCTCGTCGCCCCACACCCTCTGCGCCGCCACCACGAACACCATGACGCGGAACACGAACACCATGGACAGCCAGATCCTCCCGAATGCGGTGGAGTACTTATTGACTCCACTCAACATATTCTCCAGTCCCGACCAGTTCATCGTTGCTGCTGCACTGGGCCTGTTGGGCGAGAGACACACTCAGTCACCCTTTCACAGAGAGAAGACAAAGGGTGTGTGTGTGTGTGTGTGGGTGGTGGTTCAGATGTGGATACATAAAGGTGTTGTTCTCTACAACAGTAACATCAATGGTAGGCTTCTGGTTGAGGATTAGTCAGAGGCAAGTTACGTGAATAGTTTCTGAACACAGCTGCGCCCAGAACTGAGGGCTTTATCTCAGAGCTTGCTCGGGCTTGTCTGGAATTGTTCACCTGAACCGGAAAAGGAGGAAACATTTCGAAACAGAGTTGTGTCTCATGTTTCTTTGATGACTTTTCTCTATTTTTGTCCAATGCTTTGTAAATTGTTATTGAGGACTATATGACATTATCAGGCCCCTTCACTAATGAAGGTCCATGATTTATTTGCTCTACGCAGCCCAGAGAAGGTCACGTTAGCCGCTGGTTAGCATAGCGTAGCACAAAGACTGGAAACAGGGGGGGGGGGGGGGGGTTGGGGGGAGCTAGTCCAAAGGAACCCTTAAACTCTGGTTTTTCATCTGGAAGCAAGTTGCGGTTCATGTGCGGGCCGGGACCACTTCCTGAAGTGACCACCGGTTGCCCGGCAACTGCTCCCCGAAAGAGAAGTCGTCTGACACACAAACCCTCACAACACTGTGAATGTTTCCACTGTGGGTCAAGCTGGCCGAGTTCCCCTCTTTCAATGCAGTCTCCGTGCTCCGATATTAAAGCCCTCTGAGGAAAATTGGTAATTTGTGATTTTGGGCTGTATGAAATAAACTGAATTGAGCTAATCACTCAACTAAATCCAGACTGCTTGCTGTCCCGGCTCCTCATTGGTGGAACGAGCTCCCAGCTGACATCAGGAAGTCTCTACATCTTCCACCGGAAACTAAAAACACATATTTTCAGACTATAGCTTGAATAAAAAGAGATTAGCACTTCAGTGGCACTTGAATGGAACTTATGGTATTACTCATATTATTACTCATGGTATTATTCATGGTATTACTTATGGTATTACTTATGGTATTGCTTATGGTATTACTCATGGTATTACTTATAGTATTACTCATGTTATTACTTATGGTATTACTTATGGTATTACTCATGGTATTACTTATGGTATTACTTATAGTATTACTCATGTTATTACTTATGGTATTACTTATGGTATTACTCATGGTATTACTCATGGTATTACTCATGGTATTACTTATGGTATTACTCATGGTATTACTTATGGTATTACTCACGGTATTACTCATGGTATTATTTATGTTATTACTTATTGTATTACTCATGGTATTACTCATGGTATTACTTATTGTATTACTCACGGTATTACTCACGGTATTACTCATGGTATTATTTATGTTATTACCTATAGTACTTTTGTAGTTTGGCTTACTTGAAGAAATGTTACTTTCTGGATTCTTGTTGTTCTGAGTTTGTCCTCATGGTTGATTCACTTATTGTAAGTCACTTTGGATAAAAGCGTCTGCTAAATGAAATGTAATGTAATGTAATTCAATATGCTAACCGGTTGTTAGCTGCACAGTTACCGTGACGACAGCAGCGTGGTATCAATCTGCTCTTCTGAAGCGCGGCAACAAAGCAGCTTTTTTAAGCTGTATTTGCTATTTCGTCAAAACAAACATTATTTGCTCAGCATTTAGAGAGACACATTTACAACAAACAATACAAATGTATATTTCAAAAGCATAATTGTTTTGGAAAAGCAGACAAACCCGTTTGAGGAGGAGTGTGAACTTAGGAATGTGACACTGAAAGTTGTCATAAGACCTTTTCAAGCCACGCCACTTCCACCTGTGAAGATACAGCGCTGCCTAAAGTTGTGTGAGTTCATGACACTTAAATTTTTGCAGCAGTAATCGTGAGTTATTGTTTTTATCTGTATTTGGACCCAGCGTGTACACGCATGTTGTACTTTAATGACATTATAATTCAAAGCTAAATGTGGCAACATGTGTGGGTGCTGTGTTTATTTATCTTCATGCTCCATCTTGGATGCTGATTATTGTGTACACACAGCTGCTGTGTGTGTGTGTGTGTTCACAGTAAACATCGCTGAATGAACTCAGAGGGAACAAAGGCACGTGATGTGTTTGAAGTTGATGAGGTTCATGAATGAAACGGCCTTGTGTCGTCAGCCGGGGTAATAAACCTCCTGGCACACACGTGGTCTCAGAATTTATGATACCTAGATACTGAGTGTGTGTTTTACAAACGTGTGTTTATCCTTGCTAACTAAATATAAAGTGTGTTACACAGTCAGTGCTCAGTCTATTGAACCATGTTTGTCAAAGTTACATTGAGTCTGGCGTTGTACATATTCTTCTTTTTCGATTGTACGATAGACTTCATTTGTCGTCCTTTTATTGGAAAGCACCATTACAATAATTCTTTAAAATTCAGTATTTTGCCACACATATATATACATATAGCTCCTCTTTCCTACTCAAATAAACGTGAACCACTAAAGCTTTGATTAAGTTCAATTACAGGATTTTTCTTCTTTTTTTCTTCGATGCTTTTCTGGAAGTATTTTCCATTAGTTTGACTTGAAGTGCCTCTACATCCCACGTGAGGAGCAGTAAGGTCGATCTGAGACCCCATCCTCTACGCTGTGTGTGGTTTCTGGAATGACTGCTGTTTAGAAACGAGTACAATATTTAGAGATCATTCAAAAGGAGAGTCTCACCGCTGTTAACACTATAAACTCTGGACTGACTCCATTACTTGAGTCATGTAGGCTGAATAAAACCAAAATATCCACAGCAATGAGACTCGTCCCGTCTCACTGCTGTCGGGATGAGACTGTCATGGTACCCTTCTGGAGTCTACATTCATATTTTGTCTTTTTATTTAACTTTTTAACAAGCAGTGGTTGTTTACAACATATAACATGTTGTTGTAAAATATGATGTGCATTGTTAGTTACATGTATGAGGGATAAACCGTAGATCTATCTTCATTATAGAGGGAATAAAGCAAACTATGTTAATGTCATGAAGGCATTTCATTTGAAATACCAGTTGCATGGGTTAGACTATGAAGTAGATTGCTATACATCAACTTGTGTGTGTGTGTGTTTAACTTTTAAGAAGGCTACCTACCCCAATTATTCTGTCTGTGTGTTGAATCTACATTTTATATGAAAACCACACTTTCCATATCCTGGTTGCGGAACATCTCTCCATACTTTGTGTCTTAGTCATAGCCAAAGGAACCGCGTTACTCTCATTGGGATTTTTTGGTTTTCTTTCATGTTTAAATCACTTTTTCCGCATATGTTGGCACGAATGATAGTTTTTTATCGCCCTGTTTCAGGGTAAATAAGGAGAAAGACATCTCTGTAGCTCTGTACTCAGACTGTGTTCACCTCAAACTCTGCTGGCTGTTGTTTACCGATCAGTCCTCACTGAAACATATACCATGAGAATCAAACCAAAAGACTCTTACCTAGTGCTGAGAAGAGACTCAAATACCACGGTCCAGTATGTCGACACCAGCAGGAGAAGATTATAAACAGCTGTACAGTTAACAAAGTTACGTGAAAACTAGTTTCAACTATTCTGCTGCTTTTCCTCCCCGTCTGCCTCTGCTCCCTCGCCCTGCCCTCAAAAATCCGGCCGAACCAGATTCACAGGCTGCTACGTCACCAGACACACACACACACTCACACACTCCTCATGCCCTGTCTTGTCAGTTTGCATGCCACAGGAAGGCTCCACTCCCTGTGAGCTATGTAACCTAACACCTCACAGGAGAAGGAACAAGATACACGAGGAGCTCTATTGATCAGGCGACAGAGCATCCATCCGTCCCATACAGTGTGTGTACGTGTGTGTGTGGGGGGGGGAGAGAGTGAGTGAGAGTAGGAAAAAGAGAGTAAGAAAGAGAGAGTAGGGAAGATGCCACACCCTGTAGGGAGAAATGCAGATGTGTTTAAAAGTGGGCAAAATATTCACATGGCAACCGACTCGCAGAACAAAATATATATATGTATATATATATAAATATATATATGTATATATAAATATATATGTATATATATATAAATACATAAATATATATATATATATATATATATTTACTATATATATAAACAACAATTTGGTTCCGTTGACATGGTTTCGACATCACCATCGTCATGACAACGATATAAAGGTTAGAGGTCGAGTTGTAAATACAGAAGATTACGGCCAATGAGAGCATCAACATGCTCACATTTAAAGAAGTGTGTATGTGTGTGTGTGTGTGTGTGTGTGTGTGTGTGTGTGTTTGTGTGTGTGTTTGTGAGTATGTGTGTGTGTCACTCCTGGGGTATTAAGTTATTCCTGGAGCGCCCAAAAAGTCCTTATTTCAAAACCGTATTGGAGTAAAAATAAAGAATAAGTATAGAAATATAGCTAAAGTATGACATAATAGACTCAATAATATACATTTTTATATTATGATTATTGATTCATTACCAAATGCAACACCTGCTTATTGCAGCCGATTATTTGGTTGGAAATGTTAAATACTGAGCAGCCAAGGAAAACAATATAAATCTGTAAAGTAATTTAATTTGTCAATGACATTAAAAATTGGAGTCATGATAGAGTTAGTGGGGTGGAAGTATGAAGTAACTCCACTTCACTTGAGTAAATGTACTGAGTTACATTTAGTTCACACGTTTATCCAAAGCGACTTATAATCATGTTACATTCATACAGCGTAGACACAGCTGGTAGATTTAAAGTATCCTGTAACTACCATCTGAAAAAGGGTCATAAATGACAAGAGAAAATGATAGAAAGGGGGATTTATTGAGTGAAAAAAGTAAACTTCAAGACACCAATAACATCAGTGTCAGCAGCTCCTCCCCCGAGAGGCTGTGGAGTGACATCACAGAGGAGGTGTACACTTCCTTGAGGCTGACGTCACGTCACCAACATCCATGTGAACATGTTTTTACAGATGACATAAAGCATGTACAGAGGGAGAGAGTCCCTTCAGAAGCTCAAACAGAATACAAGTATTACTTCAGTGTGGGTAAACATATTCTAAAGTATGTCTCTGAATCACTGTTGTTTGTACATTTTGTTATGTAGCTACTTCTTCTAGTATTTACCAGGGGTCGCGACCTTTCCTATCCAAAGAGCCATGTGGCCCTAGATTATGTCTTAAACCACAAAATGTATATGTATATATATATATACATATATCCGCCCACTCCACTCCTCCTTTCTACCTCCATCTGCCTGATGGATCGTGGAGGTCTCCATCGTGGAATATGCCTACTATGAACTATTCATACACTCTGTCACATTCATTGAATGTATTTAAACTCTAAATCTGTCCTTCTGGTCACATGACATCTATTACACCTGTCCATCCTGGAGAGGGATCCTCCTCTGTTGCTCTCCTGAAGGTTTCTTCCCTATTTTTTCCCAGTGAAGGGTTGTTTGGGTGTTTTTCCTGATCCGATGTGAGGTTTTGGGGCAGGGATGTCTATGTCTACAGATTTTAAAGCCTCTGAGACAAATTTGTAATTTGTGAAAATGGGCTATACAAATAAACTGAATTGAATTGAAATATACATTTATATATATATATATATGCATATTTATACATATATATACATAGACATATTAATTTACATAAACAAATGCCCAGTCAAAGGTTCAGGTGTGTGTTCATGGTAAATTTACTTCAAAGTAAACAAACATGTATTTGAGTCCTTTGGTAAACTAATTAACTTTAGGTCCGTCACTGCATGACCAACAGGTGGTGCAGTACACGTCCACTGCCAGCAGGGGGCAGCACTGCATACGCATTGCAACGCATCCCACAGGAGTTGAAAAGGGTTATCAGAATCAGAATCAGAAACAGTTTTATTGCCAGGAATGTTGACATTATTAAAGTTGACATATTAAAAAAAGAACAATAACCATGAACAGACTCCATCCATGGAGTGTTTCATTCGCTTGGGGGCTTGTATTTCCTGCTGTCACCGCAAACTATGGAGATCAATTAAAAACTGCATTGATATGAACATTTCTATTAATTATTTTACTTAAAAACTCTCAAGGCTGAGAGGGGCCTCCTGGTGGCCTGGGGAACATCCCCCCACAAGATCTCCACCTCATGTCTAATTTGGTGTCACTGTGATATAGACTATTGATTTATTTGACTCATTCCGACAGTCGTGCCCAGGTAGTTACCCAGGTAACACCAGCTGGCACTGAGCCAAGAGGCCCAAGAGGCCTGCAGCCAATGAGAGAGATGGAAACAGACTTAATTTATTTAAAAATAAGTACACGTTTGAATTATTCTTTTTCTATCAACTGAAGGAACATTTCCATCCTTCAGGGAGTCGAGTGTTTGACGTAGCCTCCGGCTGCGGATCCTTTCAAATGGAGCGGCTGCTCACCACGAGTCGTCATGATCAATGAACCTCACAGGTATCAATCTCAAAGAAACATTTGGGGAAAGAGGATTTCAAAATGTAGTGTGTTGATTTTAAGTCAGGATCAATCAAATGTTCTGATCAAATGATGTTTTCGATATATTCTCGCATGCTGATTGGACTTTATGTGCCATTCCAACACATTGGACATGCCGTGACTCCACCAGTGCAGCTTGACCTTTGACCTGTTCACTCCTCAGGGGCGTGAGCTTCAGCCATGAAGCATCCGCTCGGCTCCACACTTTTCAGAACAGACTTTCACCGGCAACGCTTATTTTCCGAGCTCGCACAGTGGTGACATTAAGATGCATAAATAAATATCACACAACGTTTTATTTTGTATCGACTTTTATGTAAATTAATGAATTAAATTAAATCCATACAGAAACAAATGCCAAAAGATATTAAAAAGTAGTAAACTAGTTAATGCAACAATATAATTTAAAATACAGCGGTAGTGCCGGTAAAACACATTCAAGCTCTCGGACTTCATGTTGTATTTTAACTATGAGTCAGATGGTAACCGTGACGACGAGAGCCTGCAGAACAACTCCACCATGAGCGGGATTATGACCGGATTTGGGGGGGGGGGGTAAAACGAATCAAAGTTAAAACAATGAAATGTGACAAGAGTGAATAGAGGCACTGCAGAGGAGCTTAAATAAGCTTAATGCTTCTGGACATGAAATTCCCTTATTTTAAATATGTGCTTTGAGAAGTGGATGAATGCAAAGTGAGAAAATAGATTTTGCATTAGAAAAAAAAAGAAAAGGGGGGGGGGAATTGTCATTTTGTTCTCATCCATTTCTTCTAAACATACTCTTTTTTTTTTTTTAAAGCTTTTGTTTCCCGACCAAAGGATGCATCCTTGGAGCACATAGGGAGCAACTTTGTTTCCTCAAACACTGGAACCGGTGACCTTTCCCTCTAATCCAGTTACAGCTCTCATAAATACAAATATGAGACCCTTGTTGACCTTTAACCCACGTAACAACCGACTCAGATCACACACACACACGGTTCGTATTGATTTGGCCTGTTCCGTGAGCCGCCTGCTCTCGCTGTCCTTCAGAGGGCCGGCGGCGGGGAGACGGGTAAAGGTGGGACCCTTTCACCGATGTCTCAAACAATGTCTGTAGTTCCACCGATTCTCCCCGCCCCCCCGCCCTTCCGCTCCTTCAGAACGCGTCTTTCTCCGCGATGAAGTCCGTCTCCTCCGGGCCCCACTGGCCGTGGGACAGGCACTCTTCAGTGTTGAAGTCCTGAGGGTTTACCCCAATGTCCAGGACCTGGGGGTTAGTGCGAGACTCAGCGAGTCTGGAGGAGCACGGAAGACATTTCATTAGACATCTGATCACAATTACAACTCATTGCATTCAGGAGGCTTGTGAACAGTGAGTACAGACTGGGTATGGACAGAAAGCATGACTCAGCAAAGTGGCATCTACTTGGGATGAAGAGATGAAAAGTGACATTCCCCTCTGCGAACGAAACCATGGCAACCCAACGTGACCCAACGTACAAGAATGCCGACTGGAACACAAACGCGTGAACGTCCCGACGCCCGTCATGGAGGCGAGGGCGGGGGACATGACACGGTGATGAAGACGGTGGGACACGTCATCAGGACGGGTCGTGAAGCTCGGGGGTGGAGTGACGGTGAGGAGGTCGTTCCTCCCCCGTGATGCGTCTCTAATTACGGTTATTTTAAGCTTTGTTAATGGTATGCGGCCTTAAAAAGAAAAGTGTGAGAACTACAATCTGATACTCAGACGGATGAGTCGAGTCGGGAGGATGAGGGTGGAGGAAGTCACTGGACCAGTGAAGGACGGCGTTACCTGAGTAGGACTCAAAGCTATCCAGACTGCGGCTGGGGGGGGGGGGGGGGGGGCAAAGGAAACATCACAAGTCAGGCAACCATGTCACTCTTCTTAACAGCCTCAGTGAAGTGAGTCGATACATTTATGCGGCTTCAGCCACTTCATGTCCAGATGAGTTTAACCAGAATTAGAAAACAGGCGCTTCTATTTTTGGGGGCCAAACAGACGAAAATAAGAGCATCAAACTCTCCTCGTCTCCACTATGATCAACAGGCACCGAGGAGCCAGCAGGGGGCGCTGCGGCCCCTCAGGCGCCACGCAGACCTCTCAACACAGAATCATCTGCGGCTCGCAGCCAACAGTAAGGGAGCAAAGTACTCATCGCAGAGAATTTAAATGGCAGAATTAAAGCGGCGCAGTGAGGGAGCAGACGGTTACATGAGCTCTGGTTTGTGGAGAGGAGGCCCCCGGTGCATTGTGGGGGTTTTCCAGGAGGACTGAACAAACGTATGAGTGCATATTCTGTCACTAGTGCAAAGAGAATAGAAAAGAAGCTCATAAAGCAGCTTCATGAGGCGAGCTGGTTTCTCAAGCTCACAGCGGCTTCGTTTGTCTTTTACACGACATTCATCTCAAGTTCTTTTCAAGCCTCAGAGATAAATGTCACGACTCTCCGGCATCGTCTTGTTCAACCGCCACTCTGTAACATCCTCACTCAAAACATCATGAACGCTCACCCCGAAATCACCCGGTACAGTCCGGGGGTCTCATGGCGGACAGAGACGTCAACCTGCCCCCCCCTTTAATTACATCAATATACACGTCTGCGCCGATGCCGAGAGCGTCCCTCATTAGTCACAGAGCGGGAAGATTAACGGCATCGAGTGTAATTACAGTGTGTGTGTGTGTGTGTGTAGACAAATAATCATCTGATAACGGGGCTGAACACGGCCTCCGAGCGCTCGGTTAGACACGGTGGAGCCCGTTCTCCTTCAGGAAACAACGTAGCGAGAGGATAAGAAGCCCGCGGTCCAATCAGCAGCGCGACTGCAACGCGGCGACAAAAGGATCCGAACGCACAAAGAAAAGTGTTTGAATGAGTGAGAAACCAACGACCTGAGAACCGCCGAGTTGACACATTCCTCACAGTGGGCTCCCTAAAGATCAGTTGGTTGAATTGGACTTTCAACCTGCAAATGAAAAGACCCGATTCCACCCCCACCCAAATAATTCAGCTTGTGCTTCTATCCAACTGGACCCCCCCCCCCCCCAGAGGACTGCCCTGCTGAGGGAGAGGGTCCCATGCAGCTGCTGAGCAGAGCCCCCCCCCCCCGGGCCGCTCAGGAAACACCCCAAAGAATCCACACCGATTCTCACCTCGAGAACGCCTCGTCCAGCCCGTCCTCCAGCTCCTGCCACACAGAACACACACAGGCACGGGTCAAAGGTCACGCTCACGTCTCAACAGGCATGGGTTAAAGGTCACGCTCACGTCTCAACAGGCATGGGTCAAAGGTCACGCTCACGTCTCAACAGGCGATGGGTCAAAGGTCACGCTCACGTCTCAACAGGCGATGGGTTAAAGGTCACGCTCACGTCTCAACAGGCATGGGTCAAAGGTCACGCTCACGTCTCAACAGACGATGGGTTAAAGGTCACGCTCACGTCTCTACAGGCGATGGGTTAAAGGTCACGCTCACGTCTCAACAGACGATGGGTCAAAGGTCACGCTCACGTCTCAACAGGCATGGGTCAAAGGTCACGCTCACGTCTCAACAGGCATGGGTTAAAGGTCACGCTCACGTCTCAACAGGCGATGGGTCAAAGGTCACGCTCACGTCTCAACAGGCATGGGTCAAAGGTCACGCTCACGTCTCAACAGGCGATGGGTTAAAGGTCACGCTCACGTCTCAACAGACGATGGGTCAAAGGTCACGCTCACGTCTCTACAGGCGATGGGTTAAAGGTCACGCTCACGTCTCTACAGGCGATGGGTTAAAGGTCACGCTCACGTCTCTACAGGCGATGGGTCAAAGGTCACGCTCACGTCTCTACAGGCGATGGGTCAAAGGTCACGCTCACGTCTCAACAGGCATGGGTCAAAGGTCACGCTCACGTCTCTACAGGCGATGGGTTAAAGGTCACGCTCACGTCTCAACAGACGATGGGTCAAAGGTCACGCTCACGTCTCTACAGGCGATGGGTTAAAGGTCACGCTCACGTCTCAACAGGCATGGGTCAAAGGTCACGCTCACGTCTCAACAGGCATGGGTCAAAGGTCACGCTCACGTCTCAACAGGCATGGGTCAAAGGTCACGCTCACGTCTCAACAGGCATGGGTCAAAGGTCACGCTCACGTCTCTACAGGCGATGGGTTAAAGGTCACGCTCACGTCTCAACAGACGATGGGTCAAAGGTCACGCTCACGTCTCAACAGGCATGGGTCAAAGGTCACGCTCACGTCTCAACAGGCATGGGTCAAAGGTCACGCTCACGTCTCAACAGGCATGGGTTAAAGGTCACGCTCACGTCTCAACAGGCATGGGTTAAAGGTCACGCTCACGTCTCAACAGACGATGGGTTAAAGGTCACGCTCACGTCTCAACAGGCATGGGTCAAAGGTCACGCTCACGTCTCAACAGGCATGGGTCAAAGGTCACGCTCACGTCTCAACAGGCATGGGTCAAAGGTCACGCTCGCGTCTCTACAGGCATGGGTCAAAGGTCACGCTCACGTCTCAACAGACGATGGGTTAAAGGTCACGCTCACGTCTCTACAGGCATGGGTCAAAGGTCACGCTCACGTCTCAACAGACGATGGGTTAAAGGTCACGCTCACGTCTCAACAGGCATGGGTCAAAGGTCACGCTCACGTCTCAACAGGCATGGGTTAAAGGTCACGCTCACGTCTCAACAGGCATGGGTTAAAGGTCACGCTCACGTCTCAACAGACGATGGGTTAAAGGTCACGCTCGCGTCTCAACAGGCATGGGTCAAAGGTCACGCTCACGTCTCAACAGACGATGGGTTAAAGGTCACGCTCACGTCTCTACAGGTGATGGGTTAAAGGTCACGCTCACGTCTCAACAGGCATGGGTCAAAGGTCACGCTCACGTCTCAACAGACGATGGGTTAAAGGTCACGCTCACGTCTCAACAGGCATGGGTCAAAGGTCACGCTCACGTCTCAACAGGCATGGGTCAAAGGTCACGCTCACGTCTCAACAGGCGATGGGTTAAAGGTCACGCTCACGTCTCTACAGGCATGGGTCAAAGGTCACGCTCACGTCTCAACAGGCGAAGGGTTAAAGGTCACGCTCACGTCTCAATAGGCGATGGGTCAAAGGTCACGCTCACGTCTCTACAGGCATGGGTCAAAGGTCACGCTCACGTCTCAACAGGCGATGGGTTAAAGGTCACGCTCACGTCTCTACAGGCATGGGTCAAAGGTCACGCTCACGTCTCAACAGGCATGGGTCAAAGGTCACGCTCACGTCTCAACAGACGATGGGTTAAAGGTCACGCTCACGTCTCTACAGGCATGGGTCAAAGGTCACGCTCACGTCTCAACAGGCGATGGGTTAAAGGTCACGCTCACGTCTCAATAGGCGATGGGTCAAAGGTCACGCTCACGTCTCTACAGGCATGGGTCAAAGGTCACGCTCACGTCTCAACAGGCGAAGGGTCAAAGGTCACGCTCACGTCTCAACAGACGATGGGTTAAAGGTCACGCTCACGTCTCTACAGGCATGGGTCAAAGGTCACGCTCACGTCTCAACAGGCGATGGGTTAAAGGTCACGCTCACGTCTCTACAGGCATGGGTCAAAGGTCACGCTCACGTCTCAACAGGCGAAGGGTTAAAGGTCACGCTCACGTCTCAATAGGCGATGGGTCAAAGGTCACGCTCACGTCTCTACAGGCATGGGTCAAAGGTCACGCTCACGTCTCAACAGGCGATGGGTTAAAGGTCACGCTCACGTCTCTACAGGCATGGGTCAAAGGTCACGCTCACGTCTCAACAGGCGAAGGGTCAAAGGTCACGCTCACGTCTCAACAGACGATGGGTTAAAGGTCACGCTCACGTCTCAACAGGCGAAGGGTCAAAGGTCACGCTCACGTCTCAACAGACGATGGGTTAAAGGTCACGCTCACGTCTCAACAGGCGATGGGTTAAAGGTCACGCTCACGTCTCAACAGGCGATGGGTTAAAGGTCACGCTCACGTCTCAACAGGTGATGGGTTAAAGGTCACGCTCGCGTCTCAACAGGCATGGGTCAAAGGTCACGCTCACGTCTCAACAGGCGATGGGTCAAAGGTCACGCTCACGTCTCTACAGGCGATGGGTTAAAGGTCACGCTCACGTTTCAACAGGCATGGGTCAAAGGTCACGCTCACGTCTCAACAGACGATGGGTTAAAGGTCACGCTCACGTCTCTACAGGCATGGGTCAAAGGTCACGCTCACGTCTCAACAGGCGAAGGGTCAAAGGTCACGCTCACGTCTCAACAGACGATGGGTTAAAGGTCACGCTCACGTCTCAACAGGCATGGGTTAAAGGTCACGCTCACGTCTCAACAGGCGATGGGTTAAAGGTCACGCTCGCGTCTCAACAGGCATGGGTCAAAGGTCACGCTCACGTCTCAACAGGCGATGGGTCAAAGGTCACGCTCACGTCTCTACAGGCGATGGGTTAAAGGTCACGCTCACGTCTCAACAGGCATGGGTCAAAGGTCACGCTCACGTCTCAACAGACGATGGGTTAAAGGTCACGCTCACGTCTCTACAGGCATGGGTCAAAGGTCACGCTCACGTCTCAACAGACGATGGGTTAAAGGTCACGCTCACGTCTCAACAGGCATGGGTCAAAGGTCACGCTCACGTCTCAACAGGCATGGGTCAAAGGTCACGCTCACGTCTCAACAGGCGAAGGGTCAAAGGTCACGCTCACGTCTCAACAGACGATGGGTTAAAGGTCACGCTCACGTCTCAACAGGCATGGGTCAAAGGTCACGCTCACGTCTCAACAGGCGATGGTTAAAGGTCACGCTCACGTCTCAACAGGCGATGGTTAAAGGTCACACTCACGTCTCAACAGGCGACGGTTAAAGGTCACGCTCACGTCTCAACAGGCATGGGTCAAAGGTCACGCTCACGTCTCAACAGGCGATGGTTAAAGGTCACGCTCACGTCTCTACAGGTGATGGGTTAAAGGTCACGCTCACGTCTCAACAGGCGAAGGGTCAAAGGTCACGCTCACGTCTCAACAGACGATGGGTTAAAGGTCACGCTCACGTCTCAACAGGCGATGGGTTAAAGGTCACGCTCACGTCTCAACAGGCGATGGGTTAAAGGTCACACTCACGTCTCAACAGGCGAAGGGTCAAAGGTCACGCTCACGTCTCAACAGACGATGGGTCAAAGGTCACGCTCACGTCTCAACAGGCGATGGGTTAAAGGTCACACTCACGTCTCAACAGGCGAAGGGTCAAAGGTCACGCTCACGTCTCTACAGGTGATGGGTTAAAGGTCACGCTCACGTCTCAACAGGCATGGGTCAAAGGTCACGCTCACGTCTCAACAGGCGATGGTCAAAGGTCACGCTCACGTCTCAACAGGCGATGGTTAAAGGTCACGCTCACGTCTCTACAGGTGATGGGTTAAAGGTCACGCTCACGTCTCAACAGGCGATGGGTTAAAGGTCACGCTCACGTCTCTACAGGTGATGGGTTAAAGGTCACGCTCACGTCTCAACAGGCGATGGGTTAAAGGTCACGCTCACGTCTCAACAGGCGATGGTTAAAGGTCACGCTCACGTCTCTACAGGTGATGGGTTAAAGGTCACGCTCACGTCTCAACAGACGATGGGTTAAAGGTCACGCTCACGTCTCTACAGGCATGGGTCAAAGGTCACGCTCACGTCTCAACAGGCGATGAGTCAAAGGTCACGCTCACGTCTCAACAGGCGATGGTTAAAGGTCACGCTCACGTCTCTACAGGTGATGGGTTAAAGGTCACGCTCACGTCTCAACAGGCGATGAGTCAAAGGTCACGCTCACGTCTCAACAGGCGATGGTTAAAGGTCACGCTCACGTCTCAACAGGCGATGGGTCAAAGGTCACGCTCACGTCTCAACAGGCGATGGTTAAAGGTCACGCTGACGTCTCGACAGGCGATGGGTGCACGGCGCTTATTCATTCACTTTAATACGTCAACAATACTTTTCCTCACACACTTTCCTCTGGCCTCACGTGGAGGTTTACCTCGACCCTCTCCAACCATTGGATACGGTTCTGTTACCGTCTAACCACCGGTACGGCAAACTACCGAGCCCTCCGGCTCCTTAACCGGCGTGTCCTGCGCGGCTCTCTTGTCCTCACGTGTCACTCACTGGCCCGCCCGTCTCTTGCCTTACCCATACAGTATTGTTGTTCTCGGTTGCGTGATTATGCACCATAAAGGGGTCCGGTTCCGCCTGCTTTGTTCCCGAGTGGACCAGCGCCGCGTTGGCTCCCTCCGCCAAGTCCAGAAGTTTCCCCGTGGCGACCTCTGCCACACACAAACATGTCGGAGAGATTTAAAAGCAGAAGAAATACAACAACAGCAACAATGTAAACATCCTGACCTCTGTGTGTATTTTCATATTCTGGGCTCAAGCTGTAGCGACCGGATCCCAGAACGTAAACACCCACCAACGTGAAGATACGGGATAAGACAAATAAATGCCAATAGTCAAATCTGGGGGTCGGCACAGAGGAGGACTGTCACATGTTTTTTAGGAGGCAGGTTTTGCCCCACTGACTGAAATCCAGAGGCATTTGCACAGAAATTGGGGGCTTTTTGACATAACATTAAACCTTTGTTGAAAAATAATAAATATACTTATTTAGGCTTACAGGATATTAGCAATTGTAATAAAAATGTCAATAATACTATTAGGCAATTATAAGACTATTAGACAGAAATCTACAGTCAGTTTTTTTAGATTTTTTAAACAAAAAACAAACAGAAAACATAAATCATATTAAATTGTATCCTTATTTTTTGTAGTTATGTATTGTTATTAGTGCTGTGAAAAATAACGCGTTAACTCAGTTAATTCAATTACAGGTTTAACTAGTTTTTTTTTATTAAACGCATTTAACGCATGCGCAGAATGAGCTTCCAATCCGTCTGTTGTTGGTCGTCGGGACGAAAAAAAAGTCACTTGCAAAATGAGCTTCCAATCCACCACTTCAATCTGAACTCTGTCCGCTCTCATGCAGACGGTCTGTTCATCGGTAATGATCCTTCCGCAGGTTCACCTCCGGAAACCTTGTTACGACTTTTACTTCCTGTAGATCAGGGTCTCAACACGTCGATCGCGACCTGCCAGTCGATCGCGCCGTAGTGTCGGTAGATCGCATGACATTAAAAGATTGGCCCGCCCCTGACATGTTCTCTAGAGCACGCCTTTGTTCTTTTATTCAACTAAACGTCTGTTGTTGATCGTATCTCCACAGCAGCATGTCATTTCTGTCTCTTCGTTGCGTTAACACTTATCGATCTCCGTCTGGCGCGCCACAGAGCTCCGTGCGCGCATCGGGACCGAGCAAAAAAAAAGTCACTTGTCAATCTGTCCACCTTTAGATTGTATCATGGTGGAGTTAATGGTTGACAAACAAGAGAAAAATACTCTGTTTAACCCTCCTGTTACCTTTACATTTACGAACATATTTTACCCTCGGGGTCAATTTGACCCCAGCAATTAAAACCTCCAGAAAATTATTAGAATTAATATTGCTTCCCAAGTTTAAGTGTGAGGTACTTTATGTTTGTTTGTTGACTACCTAAATAGCCCTTTAAATAAATAAAAAAGTTGATATTTCTGATATGTTTGACACAGTGAAAACCAGCCTGGGGTCAAATTGACCCCAAAGAACACCGACATTAAACATTGAATGGGGTCAAATGGACCCGAAAGGTAACAGGAGGGTTAAACATTCTGTTTAGGATGAAGATGTATTAATGTTCCATATGGAAGAAAACTGCTAAATAACTGCTGAGTTGCAGCACCATTGTATAGAAGAATGTATAAATGTATATATCCGTCTTTTGTCATAAATCTCTATGTTCTCACAAAATATACCGAGAATATCGGTAATATGTGATTAATCATGATTAATCCACAAAAACCTGTGATTAATCCGATTAAAATTTTTAATCGTTTCACAGCCCTAATTGTTATTACATTTTAATACAACTATTAACAAATATTTTAGTTTTTTTCTAATTTAAAATTATATTTATAGATTGTTTTGTGTACCTACCTATTACAGTCCATACAGATAGGACACACACAACAAAGAACACAAATAAAATGCTATTAAATTAACATTATGGGGGCATTGTTTGCCTCTCCTCGTGATATCAGGACCAACATTATATTTCTTAGGGGCAGTTTTGTCCTTTGCCCTTGTGTATTTCCGGCGCTGGGTCGGCATGCAGGTGCCATCACACTCGTGCAACACTTCACCTGTTACTATGGTGACCTGTTACCACGGTGAGCTGTTACTATGGTGACCTGTTACTACACTCAGAAATCCAATGGCTCAGCAGGGGACACAATTTGTAGTGTTTTTGGTCACTTTTGGGCGAAGTCAAAGAGTTGATGCGCTCCAAAGGGGACGACGCCTCTCCGCTCGAGGACAGCGAATGGATCCTCGACCTCGCTTAACGGACATCACTGAAAACCATTTGAACTGTGAGCTGAAGGTCAAGCCGTTGCCGTCAACGCATTTAAAGCCAAGATGAAATGTTCTCGATGCTTTTAGAGAAAGAAAGAGCTCCACTCGCCCGCCGCACATCAGGGTTGACACTTTAGACAAAGCTGTAGAAAAGTGATTCCTCCACAGACCGGGGCAAGAGCTTGAGGACAGGTGTTGTGACTCGGATCAACTCGAGCCGTCTGCGGGTCACTCGTTTCAAATCCCTTCTTCAAGTGGACGTGAAATGCGTTGCTGAGCAACTGAGTGCTGTTCCACTTGGACGCTGGACAGGTGGAGAAGGACATCAGAACGTTGCAAAATGACCCCCACCTCAAAACCCAAAACCCATCACAATGCACCAAACCTTTGTATAGAGGACTTAAAATATCTTGCGTATAAATAAATAAATGCACTCCTGTGGCCAATCATGCTTTAGACAGAGGTTCGGACCGCCCCAGCTCATTTGCATATAAGGACACATAAATGTCACGCATAAATAAATGAAGAAATACTTGTGTACACAAATAGAGGCATAAATAAATGAAGAAATACAGAAATAGATTTATTTAATGATGTCCTGTTTCGGTATAACTAATATTTATTTCATCCTGTATTTATTTATACATTTATTTATTTATTTAAGCATTTATTTATTTATTCCTGTATTTATTTATTTATACATTTACTACACAGTCGGGGGCCACGGCCCTAAATAAAGTGTCAGAATGGTCTCTCCTTTTCTTTCCCTCCCTCCATCCCTCTCTCTTTATCTCTCCCCTTCTTTCTTTCTTTCTTTGCCTCCCTCCCTCCCTCTCTCTCTCTCTCTTTCTCTTTCCCCTTCTTTCTTTCTTTCTTTCTTTGCCTCCCTCCCTCCCTCTCTCTCTCTCTCGGCGACTGAGCTGTGCACTGAGGGAAGCTCAATACAAAGCTGATGTTTTGTGCCCCTGTACCATTTGGAGCTGGCGGTTTTCGGGTTCGCCGCTCACAAACGGAGACGGGGAAAGGCAACGCACAAAGCCGGCTGACAAAGAGGAAGCGTTTGGGGCGTACGTGCTCAGCCATTGTGCCCCTGGCTACCTGACGCCCCTCATCTCATCTCGGCCGTGGACAGCACGATAATACTGCCTAAAGGTGGTTTGGCTCACTTGGACGTCAACAGCATGTTCAGGAGCCGCGAGACTCGAGTCCTGGATTCTCCCATTGTAAAATAGGGGGGGGGGGGGGGGGGGCATGAACAGTTCTCTATTGTGTGGTTTTTAATGGATCTACAACAATTTAGAATTAAAATCATCGCGCACCCTGTCATTTACAATTGTCGTTGTCATGACGCCGGCGAGAAATAATAACAGAGAGAAAGGAACAGAAGATTGTTGTTGACCTGCAGCTTCAATGCAGCAGCAGCAGCAACTCCTCCTCCTCCTCCTCCTCCTCCTCCTGGGAGAGACGTGCTGATGGGTGACTCACCTCCTGCCTTCAGGCTGCCCAGGCTGGCCGAGCTGTCCGACTGGGAGTTGCTGGCTCCTTCCCCGTCTGAACCCGACTTCACTCGCTTCTCCTTCTCTGCGTGGGGAAGATGCAGAAGGCGAGAGAGTGAACTGTGATTCAGGAGCTCGTGATCACGCGCCGATTTACTGGAGGAGCTGCTTACTTCTCTCGCTGCTCAAACTGCCCAAAATATAGAACGAGTAAACAAATCAGCGGCAGCAAATTGGCAGATAAGGTGAGAAGCCATTAATCAGCCATCTGCCAGCTGATCCTGGAGGGCCTGGCTGCAGAGATTGCGAAGCACACACTTCACACAGCAGCCCAAACATTTAAATAGGACTCAAAGTAAACTTTTAATCTGAGAAGCCCCTCCTGACATCTTCTCCAACCGCACACTTTAATGTCCTACAAGTGGTCCTGTGATGTCACGGGTACAATGTAACGGTGCATCTTCTTTCTTTCCAATATTCCATATTCTTCTCAGTAAGGCTATTTTAAAATCATTATTAGAAATAGCCTTATTAAAAAAGAAGATGATCCAAGGGCCTATAAAAAATAGATTTTCCCCGCGGTAATTAAGTCAAGTCCGCTCCCGGCGTGCACATTATGAGGCGTAGAAGTGCCATCAACGTGTGATTCACGGCTTCCCATTATACTCGCACAACACTTGCGCGGCTGCATTTCCTCTCGTTTGCATAAAACGAAACACCGCGAGGACGTCGGTGTCCGTGGGGACGCCGCGTCGTTCTGCGCATCACCAACAAAGTCTTGTTGTCGTGAAGGACTGAATGTCTCCTGGCTACTTGGGAGCCCTTGAGCAGCGATAGGAGGATTTATTAAGTCACAGATGTCGAAAGAAAACATTTTTATTAAATGCTTTTACTCAAAACAGTAGGTCCCTGAAGTGACTAAGACAAACTGTGCCCACTAGCTAAAGTGTCTCCTTTTCCCAGGAAGTGAAGGTAGATCCTCAAACCAATCACAAGACGCCTCAACAAGCGAGACGCTGACTCACTGGAACCGGAGCTCTCTGTGTCCACTTCTCTCTCACAAGACTTACTGTAGGAGGTGTTGTGTATTTCATCATCATCCTTGATCTAAAAAATAATAATAATAGATCTATACATCCTATTTCCCATGAGCCCAGGTAGCTTAGTGCTACCAAGCGTTCCCACGGGCAGCTGTTCCCCCCCCAATGCTGTGAGCAGTTCCCTGAACATCTTTAAAAGATAAGCGAGAACAAAAGCCAGCTGTATTGTTCCCAGTGAATATTCCATGAACACAGACCCGTGGACGGGAGCAGGAACATGCAGAGGAATGTGGGTCAGGAATGTGTGGCGGGCTGCGCAGAACCACCGTGGGTGGTGGAGGAGAGTCAGTCTCTCTCTCAATCTCTCTCTAATGAAATGAATAAAAATATATATACACAAATACATACATATTATAAAATATATATAATATTATATAAATATTATATATGGTGAAAGAGTGAGGAGGCAGACGATATAATATTCAACTCAGTTACAAACATCCAAGTGAAGAGGCGCGAGGCAAGCAGGAGCCCATGGCCTTGACGTGTGTATGTATGTATGTGTGTGTGTGTGTGTGTGTGTGTGTCTCTGAAGTTACTGAATAAATAAGCTTGCCTTCGCGTGAGCCGGGATCAATGGCACCGACACTGAATCCGTCAGTGTGTTGATCTCCCACTGGCACACGCACACTACACTGTTCCTTTCTCTCCATCACCCTCCCCACCCCAACACGCCTTTCATGCTGGCCTGCCCCCTCTCCTCATCCCCCATCCCCCTCTTCTTCTGCTTCACCCGTCTCCCTCCTTATAATAAGCAGAAGCAGCGAGCGTCGCGACGGGAGGCGGAAGAGGGGAAAAGAAGATTACTCGACGGGGGTGGGGTCAAGGTGCCAGGTGCAAAACAAGAGACAGCAGCAACAAAGGATAACCACAGAATACAAGAGGGTGAGTCCAAGGCGACAAACATGGAGAGATGGAAAAAAAAGATTGTGGGGTACGGGTTTGAGGGTGGTGGGGGGGTGATGCAGAAACACAACATTACGAGGCGAGGGCTGCTCATTTACTCTGGAGTCACACATGCAGTAAATGACACGCTTGTTCTGCTGAGCCGTACAAAAGAGACGTCCGAGGCCGCTCCTCTCAAGACGTGAGCGGCGCTTTCCAAGTTTGACGCGAGACGGAAAAAAGGAGGAAAAAATAAATGTTTGAGGTAAAGAGGAGATATATCTGCCCCAGTGTGACCTCCAACCCCCTCCACCACTATCCACCACTCTCCACACCACATGAGTCTGAAACGATGACCGAGTCGTCGGTAATAAAGACGCCTCGCTAATCTAAAAAGAAAGAAGGTCTCTCTGTGCTTAACGGGTGATGATGTAAGCGCTGTGGGGGGGGAACTGGTTCAACCAATGAGGGCATCGCTCCGCTGTGTGAAGGACATCAGCGACGGGCAGCAACAGCCAAACTATTCTCCTCCGTTCCACACGACCTGTGGCGAGGCCGCGCAGGCCGTGACCGGGAAGACACGGGGCCATCAGGACGAGACACGGGACCGTTGTTGAGCGATGAAGAAGGAATGTAAAGGGTGTGTAGAGTCAACGGAGAGAATGACGGCAGAATGGAATAGAGGAGCGATTTTACACTCATCCGTCACACTCCCGCGCTCCGGGTGGGCGGCCATGCGTACCTTCCTTGGCAGCCTGCCAGAACTCAAACGCCACTCTGAAAGCCTGGGCCACCGTCAGGGTGACCGCCTGGGCCTGTTGGAGGGAAGCAGAAGAGACCGAGGGTGAGACGGCGGGAGAACGAGAGCGAGAACGAGAGCGAGAACGAGAGCGAGAACGAATGAGCGACGCTCGCAGGCGTCTCGTCCGCATGCGGGAGAAACTCTAGGAAGACGAGGAGCGGCGATAAGAACAAATAAATAAACAGGAAGTGACCACCGTCAGAAGAGGCTCCTTCAGACACTTGAGAAAGAGGGAAGAGAGAGCCGAGTGCTGCAGGGCCAGATGTTTATGTAGCTGGGAGGACACGTGGCCTTTGGGCCAGAGCTAAATTAGTGAGGGGAAGGAAAAGGGAGGGAGTGGCTGCTAACCTCCAGGGATGGAGAGAATGCCAGAGAGAGACGACGGCCTTCCCGCCCTGGATGTTCTCACTCAAACTTATTACTTGGACATTTGCATATATACAAGTACAAATCTACTGTATCAGCATGAAGAGCTGTACACAGATAGCCAGCAGCAAAAGGCTGAATGCAGAATGCTGCACCATGAAGATCTATATATATATATATAAATACACACATATACATATATGTATATATATTCACATATACACACACATATATATACACACACATACATATATATATATATATATGAATAAATAATTCAAGGGATTGGGCCAATTTTCTTATTTTCTTTCTTGCCAAGAACAGGAGCTGAATAGTTCAGGAATGCAATAAGACTGGAAAGGGAAGGCAGGAAACAGCGAGGCTACTTCCTGAGGTGAGAAAACCACGACCAGACCCTCTGAAGCTCATTAATGGACATGTTCAATTGTGTTTATTTATTTTGTACTAGCATGTAAACGTAATGAGAACAAGACGTTCTTGTCCAGGCCGGTAACGGTCTGAATGATCAATAAGTGAGCTTTAAATGATTTAATATGCAGATTGTATTTACATGGCACATTTAGCTTCAGCTGGACACGGTGTGTCTGCTCACAGAAGCGTGAAACCTCCGTTATTGGATAAACAGAAAGTGTTGCAACACCTGCTCTGCACAGACTCATTTCCGTACCATTTTCCTCTTGGTGCAGAGGAAGGCGTGACACTCCAGAGTCTCGTTGTGCTGGCTCTGGACGATGTAGGCGAACACTTTGTCGTGCATCTTGTCCGCCGTGCAATAGGATATTCTGAGAAACACAAGAACCACAACACAGATGTACACACTTTAAAAACTCTCAAGACTGAAGGGAGTCATCGCACTTCATCTGCACTAAACCCTTAAGCCGGGCGAGCACTTGGATTCAAACTCTTCAATTTAGTCTTTCTCTAAACTGCTATTAAAAATGTTTTATATATAATTATATACATATTTATATTGTATATAAATACATATTTATATTATATATATATATATAAAAAATCTTATAGCCAGCTGCACTCACAGCCCCACCGCTCTGATCAAATACTCAGCCCAGCTGAACACGTGTGTAGACATCTGTGCCGGCTTTCTCAGATGGGCTGGGGGTTCCTTTCAGCTTCCTTTAAACAAGTCATTACATCACACTCCCGCTGTGTCCATCTGCTCCACAACATTAGAGGAAATCTCCTGGTCAGGTACATGCAGAGACTCACACCAAAGGGAGACGGGCACCTGGCAAATTGGAGAGCCAGACCCCAAATGATGGCGGAGGGGCAATAATGAAAGTCTGATCACACACACACACACACACACACACACACACACACACACACACACACACACACACACACACACACACACACACACACACACACACACACACACACACACACACACACACACACACACACACACACACAGGGGGGAATCGTCACGGCCGTCTCTGCACAACACAAGATTTACGGGGGATATGTTTTGAAGAGAAATTGGGGCGTCTCGGCAAATCCATTTCTTTTATTGGCCGTCCATCTTGTGAGCAGACGTTCCCGGGGAGGAGAGGCAACCAGCTGCGTTGTGACTCCACAGCATCCCGAGGTCACAGCCAGACCCCAAGGAGTCGGGCTTTTGTTTTGCTGCAGTGTTTACGTCGTAGTCTTCAACCGACAGAGCGGACTTTAGTGTGAATGTTCGTCATGTTACATCTGAAACAGGCCAGCAGTAACGAGCACAGGTTTTGATTAAAAAATATAGAGATTAATCCTGTACGCCAGATATCATAACTCCATCCAGGTTATTCTCAGATGCGGTTGTTCAACTATGTATACTCATTTTCTCGTCCTCAATCTGCCAGCTTTTAGGCCACATTATTCTGCATAAGCCTATTCATGCTTGGGAAGAAATGATGGAAAGTCCCATCTTTCCTTGAGATGTAGTCATAAATGTGGAATTTGAGAAAAAGCAATTCGAGCTTGGATCATAAGCTCGAGGGCCAATGGAGGTTCTGCAGCTTTACGCGTGCAGGCTGTGGCAGGCAGGTGAGATCTGTAGGCATTTACTCGAGAGAAGGTGTGTGTGTGTGTGTGTGAGAGCATGCCAAGATCAGACAGAGCTGATGCAATGCTCCAAAGAGAGTTGAGTTTCATCCACACACACACGCTCTTGCAATCTCATCCACCCCGTGATGGATGGATTAGCGCAAATAACTACTTGTATTGTAGTGTGGGTGATAAGGGGCCGGCTCAGGCCCCCCACCTGAGTCGGTGTGTGAGGCGCCGCGGGGAGAGAGGACTGACCTGTATATGGAGATGTTTTCAATCAGCTGGGTGGAGGCACTGTCAGACAGGATGATTCCTCGCGGTGAGACCGTTACGGTGACTTTCTGGAGCTTCTTTCCACTGGCTTTGGCCTGGATAGGAGGTGTAGGGGAAAGGGAGGAGGCCACAAAGAGAAGAGAGGGGTATGTGAGTGAGACGGAGATAAGACACGAACATCGATCTGCGTCAACCTGATATTTATGTAACGGCTGCTATTTGTTCTTTAATCAGACCAGCCAATCAGCCGACTCCCCCCCCCCATACATCACCGCTAACTACATTATCCACTGAGCTGCCAGAGCCAATAACATTAAGCCCTTTCTGCCATGATAAAGCTGGCTGAGCCACATACGGAGCAACAGTGTCTAAACTCTTCTAATTGTCCGCCTGGGCCTCAGGGGGGGAGGCGGGGGGAGAGCAGGCAGCCAACCAGTCGGTCACAAACAGGAGAAAACTACTGTGTGCACCCCAAGTGGTGGAGGCGGGGTGGGGAAAGATATAAAGATGTTGCATGCGCTTGAGCAAAACTCATTTTCTGGGAATAGTTTTATGAGTAGATAGTAGAAGCCATTCCAGATATACGTGTGTGTGTGTGTGTGTGTGTGTGTGTGTGTCTGGTCTCTCACCGTGGCCACTATCCTCTTGACCGCGGCCGCAGACAGCTCCTCTCCCTTGGGCTGCTCCACCATCGTGACCCCCAGGTACTTGAGCTGGAACACCATGCCCTCCAGGAGGGTCTCCCTGGTGTCCGTCCAGTTCTCGGGAAGCTCTGCGGGACGAGAGACGAGCATCGGTGAGGCTCCCGCTCATCACCCCCAACCCCCAACCCCCCAACCCTTGCTCTGTGGCGGGCAGAGAGACGCCCTGTGCAGCCCGCCGTCGTCTGTGTCCTCATAAAAAAAGTGTCCTCGTTGCTGTTCCTCCTCGGGTGGGGAGGCAATAGCACGCGCTCCCGTATCTTTACTCCACCGGCCAAAACGACTACGCCGTAAAGTTATACTACCTCCATAAATGACTACTCTCTGATGAAAAATCCAAGTTTGTTGTTTTATGTGACGATATTAAATCAATATTGACACACGACTGAGCATAAAGCCGTAATAGATGTATTTCATTGTTCTGTTCATGATGTAAAAAGTGAGCAGGGTCACGGTTAGAGATGCGCACCATCCAACAGGCAGAAATAAAAAGTTAAACTACAACCCTGGTCTGTTATTTCCACGTAATTATGAATCCCACTGCTTTTTTGTGTCACGACGCTATTAGAGTGGACCCAATAGCACGACTCAGACAGGAGTAACAAAGAATACTGTCTTTGGTTGGAAACAGGCTGGGTCAAAACCAGGAGATCAGTCGAAGAAGCAAACAAGTCCAAAAAGGGGCAGGGCAGAGAATCAGAGGTCAGAACAGGCAGGTCAGGAATATACTCTAATAACGCTGGAGAACTTGGCACGAAAACACAAGACAATCTGGCAGAGGACAATTGGAAGTGAGGGAGCTAAATAGTGAGGGACTAATGAGGGGATGGGCTGCAGGTGAGAAGGGCGTGAGGACCAGGTGAAGGGAATGAGGGACTAATGAGGGAGTGATCAGAGGCAGGTGAGGGGAGTTGGACTGACGAGATGGTGTGACAGGATGAAAACAACTGTTACAAAAAGGAAGGCGTGGAGCTAAACTGTTACATTTTGTGTGGAAAGTCCCTCTCTGTGTAACTGGTGGCGGGGGAGGCGATTGCTTGAGGTTAGAGCTTCGCCTCAGCTAGACGGCTCAGGGAACAGGGCGCGTCTCACCAAGAGCCGGCGGCTTCATGGCGTGTTATTTATGGGCGCCATCTTTGTTTTTAAACTTGGCGACGGGAGATGCGACGATGTTCGAATCATACGGCACGGCCTGCAGCTGCAACCTTACTGTTATTTAGGTTTGCGAGGTGGACGTTTTTCACAGTTTTACAAAAGGTGACCTGGTCAGCTGAAGGGATGCAGACACTTATTCACAATTCAACCTAAAACTACAGACGGTGTTGAAATCTGTGGTGTTATTATACATTTTCAACTCGGTGTCTCGTATGGGGGGGGGGGGGGGGGTGCTAGTGAGAAGCGAGAGTGTGCTCACCTGTGTGCTGTGAGTGCATGCGCGTGCAGACAGCATTTAACGAAGCAGCGCGTGCGCTCTGATCGCTCTTTTAATGAAGTATCGATACTAAAAATATGCTAAATCACATCGTTTTTAACGTACGGGTACTTTGTTAGTATCGCTACACCGTGCAGCGTGACAGCAGCAGATGTAGCGGACTAACAGTCAAGCTAACCTAACTTCCCAAACGCTGTGGACATCTGAACGCTGATTGGCCGAGATGCGACACGTCCCATCAAAGATGTTTTATTGCGAAGAGCACCAGTTCACATTTTCTCCGCGTCTCACTGCAATCAACGGCAGCGGGCCAGGTGAAAAAAATAATAAATCGGAACGCGTCTCTGGTATTGTTCAGGGGGCCGGTCCAAATGTGGAGGCGGGCCGTAGTTTGGGGACCACTGCTCATGACCATCCTCCAGAACTCATTTACAACCCCCGCCACCTCCTACAGGCAAAGCCATTCATAAAAGATGATCTCCTCCAGCGTACGAGGCGCTGACGCTTACTCAGGACTCCATATTGTACATTTCGTCTTCGGAAGGAAACTCTGGGGCTGTGCTTTTGATTTCTTTCATCAGAGGACTCGCTGGGCGAGCTGCTCGAGGCGACACACTTCATAATATACTCGTGTGAGGATAGTCAGAGGGAGTGTGTGTGTGTGGGGGGGGGGGGGCTTTAGAGTTGGAGCAGTGAAAGAGAAAAGTAGACGACATGTGAAACTGCCTTCCCATGTGTCTCCTCTAAAAAAAGGTCCATGAAAAAACAGTCGACATCATCAGCACCCTTCCCCTTGTGGGAGATTTAAATCAACACTGAAGATGCATTGACCTGTAAACGTTATACAGTATTTTTTTTAAAGGGTGAAACATTACCGATGGGCACCGTTTTTTTTCTCCATTTGTACTTTGTGAACAAATCTCTCGTCTTGTAGGAGCCCGTATTGTTTAGGGAACCACTTGGAAACCGTGGCAGAGATGAACCTACGATGTTCCTCGTCTTCACGGGCCACACCGAGCCAACCCGAGTGGTTCTGGAGCCTGGAATGGTCCAAACGCAGCTCCACCCAAACCCATACTGAAGTAACGGGTGAGTCTCAAGGGAACACTCGCTCCCCCCCCCCCCCCCCCCAAAAGAAGGTCAAGGCCTTGGAGCTCCTAAGTGTGAGGAACACATCAGCCGACGTCTTCTCCTGATCCCGTGGCTACATTAGTGCCCGGCTTAGTAGCGCCCTCGCTGTAATACGACCTGCGGCGAGGAATCATTAGCTTCTGTTCACGACCTAAATCAAGTTAGAGCGGTCTACGAGTGCCCATTACGGGATGTAGCCACTTAGGGCTTTTGTATTGAGCGATGCAGATACTCTGGGGGGGGGGGGGGGGGGGGGTAACGGCGGCTCAACCTCAGTCGGCGTTTTCTCACCTCCAGTGCAAAACGCAGCACCGCCGACAGGTCCGCTCAACGACATGTACGATTGTGCTTTGAGAGACGCTCCGAGGGGCTCGAGCCGAGGCTCCGGAGAGAAGCTCCACGTGAACAGGCTCGTCTGGTCCAGCGGAGACTTCAGAAGCAAGCCTCTGGACTTCAGCTGCCCACACCGATGCTGACAGGAGGCAGGCGCAGCGGTTCAGCTGCAGGAGCCTCGGGAGCAGTGGCGGCTGGTGACATTTTTTTGGGGGGGGGGCGCAGTTGGGCGACGTGGTTTAAATAGCACTCAACAATGAGAAGAGGTTTTGAGTAGAATATTGTAAAAAACAAAGCTTTATTTCAAGAACACAGCGTGCTCAACACTGTCCAACAACAACTATCAACACACTGTAACTTTGGGCATGAGAGGTTCAGAGCAGCTTTAAGGAACATTGGGTTGGGTTTCAGAGGTTTGCAAAATAAAAGAGTTTCACCCTGACATGAAAGAGGTTCAGAGCAGATGTAACTGATGTGGAACGGGCATGGAAGAAGTCGGCTCAGATGGTGGATTTTCCCAGCACTTATTTATTCTGCAGAAGACAACAGAACACACACATTTGCCTTCCGATTTGTCTCTGCACTTCCACTTCCCTCAGCAATAAAAAAACATGGTCCATGGAAGACAGGACCACATTAAATCTAAATAATAACAATTCTCATAAAAAACCATGACATGTAACATACAAGGGAAAACAGAGACCCTAATGGACAAAATAAATAACTACATGAGCTAGAAAGTGGCTCAATGAAACCGCCACCAAACGTATATTTTGACAGTCTAAATGACACGACAGCTGGACGCCGGGATCGTATTAACATTCCATTACTGTATGTAACATAAACGGTTAATTTTTATTAAAGAATATAGCCAAAATAGTGCAAAATCGTTTTTCACTCAACTCACCCTCGGCAATATAAAACCATTGTGACGGAAAGACGGACTCAGGAGCAGGAAGTGCAACAGATGGAAAGCAATTTCCGCAGGAAACAGATCTTTAAAAATAACGCTAAATAAAAATAGCTCATTAAAATAAAATTCACAAACACTCAATAATATGGGGGCGGCTTTAGCTCAGTGGGGTAAGAGGGCCGTCCTGCAACCGCAGGGTTGTGGGTTCGATCCCCGCTCTCCCCATTAGTTGCAAGTCGAAGTGTCCTTGAGCAAGGCACTGAACCCCCAGTTGCTTCCCGGGCGCTTCACCGCAGCCCACTGCTCCTTAATAACTAAGGATGGGTTAAATGCAGAGAACTAATTTCCCCTTGGGGATTAATAAAAGTGTATATTCTTATTCTTATATCGTTGAACAACAAACACAAATTAAATTAAATACATTGAAAACAAGAAATGACAGAGTGCATTTCTAACTGTTTGACAGAGTAGACCCACTATATGTAAAGAAAAGTAGCCTCCTCTCTTTAAAGTGGTCAAACTTCTCAATAACTCTGGTTAAAGTCAATCATGTCTGTAACCGGCCTGTTTCCATTATTCTGGAGGGAATGTGTCTGTTTTTCAGAACTTCTTTGTTGTGTTTTCGATGCCAGTTCGGTCTGCAAACAGGGTTAGCTTCATGCTGTTAGCGAGTTAGCTCCATGTTCTTAGCTAGATAACTGCGGCAAGATTCGTGCTTTACACTTGTCTGAAGCTCTGTAGATCCCTCACCCCGTTGTAGTCCAGAGAGTTTCCGTCCCAGGACTTTGGAAAACAGACAGGGGAAACAAAAAACGAATTACTCATGGAGCATTCAGCTAACCAGCTCCGGTTAGCATATCGGCTTGAGGAGAACCTCCGGGTGTACGTCCTCCCGCGGTCAGCGCTTTGCTGCAGAATTTTTAAATCCGGATGTTCGGGTCCCAACTCTTTCAGCCTCTTCTTGTCAATATCTGACCGTCGATTGAAAGGTGTTTGGTGTAGAGATACCAGAGTTTTCAGTCGCCGACGCCATGCTAACATAAAGCTTCTGCTAGCTATGTTGCTCGCGTACCTCCGTGGAGCTCTGGGCAGCAGGGTTGCCAGGTCTGTGTGACACAACCAGCCCAAAAACCAGCCCAATATCAGAACTCAAAATATGCCCGTGCCAAACCATATACACTGCTTTTAAAGTCCAACAGCATTGCTATCATTGCCAAATGTATTGTAATATCTACAAAGTAACAACATATGTTTAGTTTGCCAGCATTAAAAGCAGTTTTCCCTCAAGTTATTTCACCTAGGTCCTAAAATGGCCTTGTTTAATTATACAGTATATTATCATAAATAAAATGTGTACGTGCTGATCTGAGTCAGTTTGGTAGGATTTGGGTATGAATAAATTATTTCATTTAAAATATGGATTTTATTTAAAGATATTCATGTAATTTGCATGCAAAATAGGTCTACCGAACCAAGGACAACAAATTCAACCCGCAACACTTCAAAAGTGGCCCGATTCCAGGAAAACCATGGACCTGGCAACACTGCTCTATGGGCTGAGGAACATACGGGTCTCTGATCTGCCGAATAATCCAATCGCGTGCGCACATTTGTGCGCCCAAGATTCAGTTTCATCCGCCAATGTGAAGCCGGTCATTGCCAAAACGACTGAAATGTTGTATCGATGCCGTACACACACGTTAGACCAGCGCCTCGAAAAAGGGGAGGGGCTTCTCTCCGTGATAATGGCGATATATATTTTTTCACATTAAGTTAAGTGGTTGTTGACAGGGGCTTACGGTCTCCCACACACATTTAGCGCGTCAACACGGTATATTTACTATTTAAATGATTTGGCATATAATGTTTTTTGACATACTTTTTTTTTTTTCTTCTTTTTTTTTCATCTCCAAATTTTAAGAGGGGCGGCGCCCTAGCGCCCCCTATGGACGAACCGCCACTGCTCGGGAGACCCCCGTCCAGAGAGGTCCTGAGGAAGCTGCTTTGACTGCTAGGCCAAAAGACGTGTGATGGTACTGCTATGTTTAGACCGGGGCATGTACCCAGAGTGCTGCTTTGCATGGGATAATAATCCATTTTCATATTGGTCACATTTGCATTCACACAACCAATACACCACCACCCCCCCCCCCCCCCCCCAAGCTCCTCTGCAGCGCTGATTAGAGCAAAACTTCAAAAGGGCTTTTGAGCTAAGCTGGAGCCGTGACTGGTCAGAGAGCGCTGCTCGCCAGGGTGGGTGAGAGAGTGAGTGAAAGAGTGAGTGAGTGAGTGAGTGAGAGAGAGGATGTTTGCCGAGTGGGAACTGGGGATGGGATTTTGGGGGGGATGGGTGGAGGCAGGTAGAGGGGCAGCGACTGCTTCAGCGGGCGAAAGACGTAGCGAGGGGGTTCGTTAAGCCAATTATCTTCAAAGTGCGATGTGGATGACAACGGGGGGGGGGGGGCTCATTCGGTCTTGTTCGGGTGCGCTCTGCTCTGCGGGTCTTCGCGGGGCCACACCCGGAGAAATCCTCCAAACACACAAACCACTGCAGGAATATGAACCGGGCTCCAGCCCAGAGAAATGTGTTATGGAAGGAGAACAAAACAAATATCCGCTGCTTGACATCCAGGTGACGGGGGGATTGGAAAAGGAAATAATAAGAACGAACTCCGCCCAGCATCTGTCAACCTTGGACCAAGTCCCAGATGACATTAATCTCATCAGGGAAAACTAGTGGAAATAAAGAGTCTTACATAAGAGCCGCTCACGCAGAACTGAAACGATCTCCTCGGCTCTGTTGTTGGGCTTTGGAGTTCACGTCCAAGTCGTTCAGCTAAGCTCCAGGATATCAATATGCATGATTGTGTATAATATTCACACGGAGGGATTATCGAGCCTCATCAAGGATTTGCTTTGAAGGCCGACTCGCCTTCAAAATGTTTCATGTTAACCACTCGAAACACAAAGGCACTATATCTGTATATTTGTGTGGATGAAACGTTGTTTTTTTGGCGAGCCGTTTTATTTCTCTACAAAGTGGGTAAAGTGAGCTCGCTCTGCCGTTCACCTGCACTGTAGAACAAGTCCACAAACCTTTAGGAAGTCCACGTCACACAGGTCGACAAAGCAACACGAGGGAGGTCATTAAAGCCAATAAAGGTTTCTTTGCAAATGATGTGTCCAGTACCATTTCAGGTGTCACACTTCTTTGAGAGCCGATCGTTTGAAGCAGAAGCCGGGACTCGTCATTAAGTTTTAATGAAGTGAAGACTACAGAGGCAGCTGTGCCTCCTTTTGATTGCATCAAGAGATGTGGGGAGGCGAGCCGCCACAGAGGGTCGGGAGTTATAATCAAAAGGGATTGGAGGGAGGAGCCCGCGCAGCACGAGGAAGCCACGGCGGGTATTTTGGTCAAAGCCGACGCTAAAAGGAGACGAGACGGGCGACTCGGAGAGGGGGGGGGGGGGGGGGGGAGTATCACCGTCAACCGTGACAGTAATGAGGAGAGAGGGTCTGCTCTTCCCGGCCTCGCCTCCAGACGGGCATCCAGCGGGGGAAGGGAGACGAGACGGGCGGAAGAGAAGCTCACAGATGAGGAAAAGAGTGGATGAAAAGAAAGAGAGAAAAACAAACACGCGCGATGGAATAAAAGTAAAACGCCAGAGATGTGCAGAATGTTGGCAGCGAGGCATCATCCCCGCCTGCGAATTCATGTAACGTACAATTAGGGAGAGACTAAACAGTCCGGTCACCGTGGAAACAGTGGGAGTGCTCGTCTATGCCGTAGGGTGCAGGCTGAATGATGCACTCTGGGGCTGGCGGAGCGGGAGGTGTGCATGCGGCGGGACTGGCACGAAAAACACAAATTACCACAGCGCCCTCCTGACAACGTGGAGGAGTTGTCAGCGCGCTCTGACTTCCTTCTCGCAGATCATCATTGTGCTCGGCGTGAAAGTGAAAAACGCTTCCCGACAGAAAAGCCCCGCGTTGGGACGGAGATACAAATCAAGGCTGGAAAAAAAAAACGCCCACTCAGTGAGTCGCTTCTCAACCCCCCAAAAACAACTATGGGAGCGTGTGATGACAATTTGGTGGGACCCGAAGACCCACGCGGTGATGAACCGCCGCGTGGCACCACAGTGGGCGTGGATGTTCTGGTGATATCTGGGTGGTACCAAGCGACACCAGATGATGTCAGTGCGAGTACAGCGACATGAGGAAGTGTTGAAAGGTCACAGAAGTTAAATATTCAATCCCAGTCTGAACAAATTATCCTTTTGGGGGGGAAGAGGGGGGGGGGGGGACTTGACACAGCCTGGTTGAACTGACTGACACAAATAACAGGCCTTTAGGTCAACAGTCAGATTCCCCACCGACGCTCCAGCCGGTCGAGCTCGCTGCATTAGCAATTTCCCCTTTGTCGAGGTTTGAAAGGAGCCTCTGAGCTCTGAGCGTGGAGCCGCTGGATGAGTGAGGGGACAGAACCCGCCGGACCCCAAACGCTGAGCGCCTGCATCAGGCTGGACACACTCACTGCCTCCTGGAGGGCTAACAAACATCTGCTCGGGGGCTTCTCGGTTTTTAAAAGCACACGCACATGTGGACACACACAGTCTCTCACACACACAGTGGGATGTTGGGAAAAGGTGTGTACTCCTCCCGGAGGATCTGACAGAGGTTCCCAATATGGGACGGCGTAAGTCACCAAAGCAAAAGGTGCTCAGTGGAGGCCTCGGCTGACCTGGCCTGTGGTGAGGTGACCGTCCTCTTACCTCACAGCGACGACACACAAGCAACAAAAAAGAAGGAAAAAGACCTGTCCCAGGATTATTAGACTCCAATCAGGACATTTGGGCGAGTTCAGAAACTGCAGACTCAGGTGAGGAGCGATGCCTGCAAGAGAGCGCCTTGGACAACCTCCAACTTTGCCGCCAAAAAGTGAGCTCCTCCATGAATCTCTGTGCGAGCGCCTTCTTAACGTCAGCTTCTGTGTGAGGGGACGCGGGAAACGTTTGACATGTTGTTGAAACAACCAGGTCATAGCCTCTCGGCGCGAGATACACAAACAGTCGATTCGAGCGACCACAGAGACATAAACTAGCGTCCGGTTCACTGAAGGATTCAAGATTCAAGATGATTCAAGATGTTTTATTTGTCACATACACACACAGGGTGTGCAGTGAAATGAAAGTGGCAATGCTCAGCAGGAATGTGCAAGGGCAACAAGTACACACTATTTACAATAAAAAACAACACAATATTTACAGTAAGTGTGTGTGTGTGTGTGTGTGTGTGCCTAAGAGGGGCAGTTGTGTGGGTCTATGTGGGGGTCCTGGTGAGGTCGGAGTTCACAATCCTGATGGCCTGAGGAAAGAAACTCCGTCTCAGTCTCTCTGTTCTTGCAGCGTGACTACGGAGGCGCCTGCCTGACCGCAGCAGCTGAAACAGTCTGTTGTTGGGGTGGTGAGGATCCTTCATGATCCTGCCGGCTCTGGTTCTGCACCTCCTGGTGTACAAGTCCTGCAGGGTGGGAGTGTAGTTCAATAGTGCGTTCAGCCGAACGCACTACTCTCTGCAGAGCCTTCCTGTCCTGAGCGGAGCAGTTGCCAAACCAGGCTGTGATGCTTCCTGTCAGGACGCTCTCTACAGCTCCAGAGTAGAAGGACTGAAGGATCCTCTGGGAAACTTTAAATTTCCTCAGCTGCCTGAGGTGGTAGAGGCGCTGCCTTGCCTTTCTCACCAGAGTGTCTGTGTTCGTTGACCATGTCAGATCCTCGGTGATGTGGACTCCCAGGTATTTATACCCGCTCACCCTCTCCACAGTAGTCCCGTTAATCCCCAGTGGTGAGTACGTCCTCTGTTGTTGTACCCTCCTAAAGTCCACAATCAGCTCCTTAGTTTTGGTGACATTCATGATGAGGCTGTTGTCCTGGCACCAGAGTGACAGATCAGCAACTTCCTCCAGGTAGGCCTTCTCGTCGTTGTCGGAGATCAGGCCCACCACCACTGTGTCATCCACAAACTTGATGATGGTGTTGGAGCTGAACCTGGCCACACAGTCATGTGTGTACAGGGAGTACAGTAGGGGCTGAGGACGCAACCCTGGGGATCCTGTGTTCAGGGTGAGGGATTTGGAGGTGTGTCTGCCCACCCTGACCACCTGTGGCCTGGCGGTCAGGAAGTCCAGGATCCAAGCACACAGGGGGTGTTCAGTCCCAGCTCAATCAGCTTGCCGGCCAGTCTGGAGGGGACTATGGTGTTGAAAGCTGAACTATAATCAATGAACAGCAGTCTCACATAGCCCCCTCTGGCTGTCCAGATGAGAGAGTGTGGTGTGCAGTACCTGGGAGACAGCATCATCCGTGGATCTGTTTGGGCGATAAGCAAACTGCAGCGGGTCCATGGAGGAAGGGAGGAAGGCGCAGATGTAGTCCTTTATCAGCCTCTCAAAGCATTTCATGACCACCGAGGTGAGGGCCACGGTGGGTACTCATTCATACATGCTGGAGAAGTATTCTTGGGCACAGGGACAATAGTGGATGTCTTGAAGCAGGCGGGGACCACGGACTCAGCCAAGGAGAGGTTGAATATTGTGGTGAACACTGGAGCTAGCTGGTTAGCACAGGTCTTCAGTACTCGCCCAGATATGCCATCTGGACCTGCAGCTTTCCTGGTGTTCACCCTCAACAGAGCCCTCCTCACACTGTGCTCGGTCACAGAGAGTGTGTGTTCATCCCCAGCGGTAGAACTCACCTCGGCTACGCTTAACGGTGTTGTTGTTAGCCGCGAGCTAGCGCTGTTGTTGCTAGCCTCAAACCGTGCATAAAATGAGTTCAGGTCGTCCGCTAGGGATGCGTCGGCACTCACCATAGCGCGGGTCTGCTCTGGTAGTCTGTGATAGTCCGTAGCCCCTGCCATAGGCGCCTGGTGTCGCGCTGCTCCATCTGTGATTCCACTCTGTCTCGGTACCTCCTCTTGGCTTCCTTCACCGCCTCCTCAGTCCATAGACCGCTGCCTTGTACTCGTCCATGTTGCGGATACAAGACCGGAGTTATAGGCAGCAGTACGGGCGTTCACAGCTTCACGGATGGATCTATCAACCCACGGCTTTTGGTTAGGAAAGACCCTAACTTTTACCGTGGGGACGATGGTGTCCGCTAAGCGTTGCTATGAGGCTCATTGCTACTTCCAAGAACTCGCTGACGTCACTGGAACTGGATTGGATCATGTCCCAGTCGACGACACGCAGAGCGCCCTGTAGCTCAGCCTCTGATTGGTCAGACCACCGCGTTCGTTCCTCGTCACTACCGCTTCCCGCGATCTTTTGTCGGTACTCCGGAAGCAGAAAAATGGCGGCATGGTCTGATTTGCGAACGGAGGAGAGAGACAGCCTTGTAGCCTCTCTTGAATGGCGTATAGCAGTGGTCCAACGTTCTTTCCTCTGGTAGCACACGTAATGTGCTGGTGAAAGTTCGGCATGACTTTTTAGGTTTGCCCTGTTAAAGTCCCCAGCCACCACCACAGCCGTCGGGATACTTGTTCTGATGCCGACATAACACATCATGTAGGTCCGATAGTGCTACGTCGGTGTCCGCTTGTGGTGGAATGTAGACGGCTGTGGTGATGACCGAGCTGAACTCCCGGGAAGGTAGAATGGACGGCATGAGATCGTCAGATGTTCCAGGTTCGCGAGCAGGAACGAGAAAGAGTCTTAATGTGCTTGGGGGCGCACCACATGTTGGTAGTCATGAAGCAAAGCCCTCCACCCTTAGATTTACCAGACTCTTCCGTTCTGTCTGCACGGAAAACAGAGAAGGACTCGGTTGGGCATATGACTCGATCCGGCACCAGCCGGGTCAGCCAAGTTTCCGTCAGACAAAAGATGTTACAGTCCCTCATGTCCCGTTGGAATCTGATCCTTGCCCTAACATCATCCATCTTATTTTCCAGAGACTGGACGTTAGCAAGAAGGATGCTGGGCAGAGGTGGACGGTGGGCTTGAACTCTCAGTCTGTTCCGAATTCCGCTCCGTTTCCCTCGATGTTTTCGTCGTCTCCCCGTAGTAGCGGCTCCACTGTTGTTGATGTGGTTCGCTCGTACGATCTCTGCCGGCCACGCTGGATCGATGGAAAAAGTGGACAAAAACCCTTGTTTAGCGCAAAAGTTTATGTCCAAAAGTGTGCTGTGGTCGTATGCTGTTAGTGCCGATGTGTTTGTGGCAAAGAAAACATTAAAAATAAACACAAAAACTAAAAGAGCGCACAATCTCCGCGGAGCTACCTCGACGGCGTCTGGACACAGCCGCGCCATTTTTTTTGCGATCGATACCAAGTAAGTAGGACGAGCAGTCCCTCTTTGCTCCCCGTCCCCGGGCAGCAGGGTGGCCGTGGTATTCTTCTACCCCGGCGAGGCCTGGACGATGTTCCTAAACGTCGAAGTCGCTGTAGGACGCCTAATGGCTTTTTGGTGGCCGTTCAAAACCGATTGCAGTCGGGTCGGCAGAACGGATTTGGAGTCGTGGTTTAAGTCACGACCCTGAGACACGCGTCTTCCAGCATTAAAATGAATCCACTCAGAAGGAAAGTGAGGAGAGGGGAGGGATTACAGCTGATGACCAGCTGAGGCCAGAATGTCCTCTCGACAGGAGGCCGAGTTATGAAGCGGATCCTAAAAAGCACACCGTGCACCGACCCGCCAACCCGGGGGAGCTGGTTTCTGCAAACGAACCATTAGAAACATGCCTCTCCATCATGTGTGTGTGAATAATGCTTGACCTTACACACACATATATAAATAAATAATAGAAATGGCTGTGGTATGTTATGTGATAATATCCCAGCTGTTGGTGGTTAGTGCAACACCATCGAACGCCCACGCCCCGCCTTGCTGCGTGTGGCTCAGCAGATGTTTCACGGCTCAAACCCCTCCTCAAACTAACCATCAATGTCTCCGTTATGCAGCGGCTCCGGGGTACAGGGTCCAAACCGGACAGGTTGACTGGGTCAGCGGTGGGCAGGTCCATCTTTCAATCGGTGTGGGTGGCGGTTCAATCCAGCAGCATGACCTCTGACCCCGAGTTGCTCCCTGTAGCCGTGTGTGAAGTGTAACTACGATTGTAAGTCGCTTTGGATAAAAGCGTCGGCTAAATGTCACTTCATGTAAATTACGAGGGCCGCTACGCCAAAGCAGGACAATGAAAACCAGCATCAACATAAAGTCAATGAGCTATTCTCTGGCTCTGACGGTTTGACGCCTTGTTTGGTCACATCATGGCCTCAAGGGCTGAGGACTTTACTTCTTGTTGAGCCAGTTCCTCACCGGGACCCTGAGACTTCACAGATGTGCCTCTGCAAATCTCCGCTTGGCGTCCTTACTCCAATATTATTATTTTCATGTGCCTCTTCGCAGAGACATGTTTTAACGTGTCATTTTGGCAGCCGGGGCAGACGTACAGGGTGGGGGGGGGGGGACGGTCAATGAGCGGTAATGGAATCTTCCATTCAGAAAAATAAATTAAAAACCCTCCCCTGCATTCCTCTGGATCTCCTCTCCAAGCCGAGTGCAGGGTGTGTCATGTGAGGTTTCACTTGCACAACCTCTGACGGGACACGACGGGGAGGTCTGGACGTCTTGGTGCGCGAGAGAAAAAGCATGTTTTACCTGAATTACATGCTGACCAGTGGTAGTGGGGGGGGAGTTCACGACCCAAAAGATTGCCATAAACTTCGGCAGCTTGACTGACGAGTTGGAGAAAAGTAATGCTGGAGGTACCCAACAACGTCTTATTCCCGCTTCTGCTGTGGAGCCGTGGTCTTAACATCGTATAACAGTGTTATTAACTCTCCTTGCTCAGAACAGATTACAGACTAACGGATTTGTAATTGCTGGGCTTAGTGAGTTACCAACTATTGGCTCAGATAGCAGTCTGAATATAGACCACCGTTCAAAAGTTTGGGGTCACCCAGACGATTGTGTTTTCCATGAAAATTCACTTTTATTTATCAAATGCAAAATTAATAGAACATACGGTCAAGACGAAAAGGATAGAAATAATGATGTTTATTTGAAATATTAATTGTGTTCTTCAAACTCAAAGGAAGGCCAGTTTTATAGCTTCTCTCACCAGCATAACTGTTTTCAGCTGCGCTTAACATTAAAAAGGGTCTTCTAAGGCGTACCATTAGAACACTGGAAATGGGCCTCTATACACCTATGTCGATATTTAATTAAAAAACAGACGTTTACACCTAGAATAGTCATTTACCACATTAACAATATATAGCGTGTATTTCTGATTAATGTAATGTTATCTTCATTGGAAAAAAAGTGCTTTTCTTGCATGTCTACATTTTTGACCCCAAACTTTTAAATGGTAGTGTACTTAATTGGCATTTCCACGTATTGCTGTAAAAGTTTGACGGCATTTATTCAGCCACCGATAACTCCTCCTCCTCACGGCGCCGAGGAACCGTGAACGAGCACACTGACCACATGTCGACGGCGCATATGGCTGAAGGAGATTACATGAATTATTTCTCAACAGGAAGGTGGACTGGTTAGCCCCCGAGCATCCGGCCCAGAGCTTTCTTCTGGCTTCACTGAATGCCATTATCTTTCAAGTAGCCCCACTCCCCACGGTGGGGAAAAGTGAGGCGAATAAAAGATGCTCTGTTCCCTCTATTCCCTTAACTAAGAAAAATAAGAAAATCAATCTTAGTGGAGTTTTATTTTTCTTAGTCTCTGCCATGAATGTGTATGTTTTAATTCTAATTAGTCTTTTGGAGCAATTTATGCAGTTTACACAGAAAGAGGGGGAGTGTTTACTTTGAAATAATGACTCAGAAGCAAACATAACTCAAAAGGGAATATATGTACATTGCTCTAATCACGGGCGACTGAAAGCAATATCGCACAGCGAAGAAGAAGAGAAAATAGAGCGCCTTGTCAATTTAATCAGACTGCAGTTCAACTTGGCCTGTGCCAGTTACCGACGTGACGGCAACAATTACCATGTTTAAAGTTTCCCTCTTTTTCCTGCTGCGTCAGCCGAAAACACCAGAGAGGCAAACATCCATTTGTGTTATTGTCCTGGAGGAGAAACGGTGACAGAGCATGTGCAGTCCTCTCCGTACAGTGACTCCACACACACAGAGGCGTACAGATACAACAGATCTGAACAGGGCTGTAAATCACTGAGGGCTTTACAACTTCATAAAGGAAGCTGGAAGCAATCTGCATTACAGCCTCGCAGCCCCTTAGTGACTTTGTGCAGGGGACAGAGCGCCGTGGGGACGGTGTGGACCACATACAGTCTCTATCACAACACATCAATAAAGAAAGGGAGGCTACTTAGCGTAAACAGCTACTTAAAGGCCTACCCAGTCTGTAATTAACAAGTACGCCTCTTTAAATTAAATAAAAAATAAATAAATATACACTTTTATTAATCCCCAAGGGGAAATTAGTATAAAAAACACAAATATAAGAAGGGTTAGTGATCTGGGGGAGAAGGTGAACTGTTGTAGAGCCTCATAGCGGCGGAATATGTTCCTTCTCCTCTCTCTCTTGTGGCAGCGGAGCGTGAGAGACGGCCTGGAGAAAGTCCTCCTCTCTGTCAGAGGGAGGTGGTGTGGGTGGTCATGGGTCCAATATGGACACCAGTTTCTTCAACAACCCTCTCCTCACCACCACCTCCTCTCTCAGCTGGCAGGCATTATGGAGCCAGCCTTAGTTTGTTAAGACGGCTGGTGTCACTGCTCGATGCTGCTCCAGCACACTGGCCACAACCGACTGGTAGAATAACTCCACATCTGCTGCACACGCTGAAGATCAAGCTTTCAGGACTCCGCCCAGGTACTTGTACTCCCCACACCATGTCACGCCACTCCCAGGACACTCAGAGGGTGTAGCTGCTGCCTCATCTCTCTGGTTGGCCACGTTCAGCGCAGGTGGTTCTGGTTCTCATCTTTACAAAGTCACTGTCACACTCACCTGCTCCTCCTCCCTCCATCCCTAATACACCACCACTGGTTCCCTGTGGGTTTGACATCACCGCACCAGACTCAGACAGCACACGCCATTCTTGGTCTGTCTGTCTGCAGGCTGTCCTGATCAGTAGATGGTCCAGAGATGGTGGCGTCCACACCACAGCTTCTACTGGAGAAGTCAAAGTGACTCTCACAGAGACATCGGTTCCATCCAGGTGCGACTGAGCTCAAGCAGCAGGTAGATGATCCCACATGAGGCTGGTAAGCAAATTGCAGAGGGTCCAACGGATTTTCACACCGGCCGGAGGTGGGCCAAGAGCAGCCCAGCACCTTATGGGAGGTGAGGCGACTGTCGGTAGTCGTTGAGGCCAGATGGTGCTGACTTTTTTGGGACAGGGACCAGGCGACGCGTTCCAGCACTGACGGGACCCCAGCCTCAGGCTGAGGTTGAAGAGGCGCTGCAGGACTGATGCCATCAGGACCTTCAGCTCTTCTCACCTGGTCAGTCGTCACACAGAGAGGGGGGAGGAGAGGAGCCCATTGTGAGGGCTCGGTGGGGTGGATGTGCAGCTCAGGGGGGGGAGGGAGGGGGAGGGTGTGGAGAGGTGATGTGTGTGAGAGGAGGGGAGGGTGAACAGCTTTCTTCATGTTAAGCGCCTTCTCCCTGATGTCCTCCCCTGCGGTCCACACAGCACATCCCAGTCCGTTGACTGCAAGCAGTCCTGTAGCGCCGTTAGGCCCAGAAGCCGACCCAGCTGATGGCGGCACGCACCACGACAACCACAATGGCTCTCGGCAAATCTCTCGGGGCACGGCCATACGCCCACGGGCCAATTTTAACGGTATTTCCATCCCGCCTCATCTTACCGCTCTGTAGTGCCGCCTCTGTCAGCAACAGTCCTGAAGCTTGGCAAAGACGCTGTTGATCCGTCAGTGCGCATGCCAGGTCGCAGTGAAGCACAAGAGAAGACAAAGAGACCGAACGAAGATCCTCTCGGTACCAGCGCCGAGCTCATCTCGGCTTATTCGTTATTAGACCAGACGCCCGCCTATGACGACGGTACCGGTGGGGTTTTGTATCTCCCGTCTCGCTTCTCCGCTGACTCCACCATGCAACCGGATCAGCCTCCTCCGTCCAGCAGAAGCTCAGGTCTCTCTGTCTCAGCTCGGGCCGCCTGCACCTGCATCAACTGAGCAGGATCGCGACAGCGGTCCCGTCCCAGTGGCTTGCGTTGTTAGGTAGCCCTCACTCAAAACAAAAGTGAACAAAAGCCAGTAGTATAGAAAGTAAAGTAAAAGTTAGTCAAGAAAAAACTGAAAAAAGAGAAAAGAAAAGAAAAAAAAAAAAAAAAGAAAAGAAAATAAAAAAAAAACAAAATAAAGCAAAACAGCATACACACGCTTGAACACAAACTTCTGCCGCTGCAGTGACACACGCCACCTGATCAAATGGAGCCAAATGCAAATGAGCCAACAGCGACACAGACTCTCCTCTCCGGCTCGCCGACACTACCGGTCAAAAGTTAGGGGTCACTTAGACATGTCCTTATTTTTCAAAGAAAAGCCCTGGGTTTTTCCAATAAAGATAACATTAAATTAATCATAAATACACTCTAGACATTGTTAATGTGGTAAAATGACTTCTGTTTTTAATGAAATCTCTCCATAGGTGTGTAGAGGCCCATCTCCAGTGTTCTCATGGTTCATTGTGTCATCGCCTTAGAAGACCAACGGGGGGTAAGAAAACCCTCGAAAACCCTTTTCATGTGAGCACAGCTGAAAACAGTTATGCTGGTGAGAGAAGCTATAAAACATGCCTTCCTTTGAGCGACAAGTTTGAAGAACAAAACTCATATTTCAAATAAAAATGTATTTCTAACTATATTTTCTATTCATTTTGCAATTCATCTGATGAATAAAAGTGTGAGTTTTCATGGAAAACACTAAATCCTCTGGGTGACCCCACACTTTTGAGCGGTAGTGTCGTTGTTTTAATGATGCAGTGGCATCGGTTTGACGCCATTCTCCCATCATCAGCCCTCTGCCACGGGTGGACAGGCGTCCCCGCGTGTGCCCGCTTCAACATCGACAACCCCACAGAAGAGAGCTCCTTGACCGGAGACGTGGGAGGGAGCCGTCTCACTTCAATGCAGACGGGGATGTTCTGCCCTCCCACACTTTTCAGGCAACGGAAAAGAAAAGACAACCGGCCTCCATGACCTAAAAATATGGTTGCTGTTGCATACCACCACCCCCCCCCCACCCCCTTTGAAACAGGAACTATTCAGATGTTATGGGGGGGGGGGACAGGATGATTCTGTCAGCTCAGCAGACTGCCAAAAAACAACAGAGCGGTTTGAAACTACGCAGGAAATGACACATTCTTGCACGTGCCGGCTGAGGCCAAAATCAGCGGAAACGTGGTGCTAATGTACGCCAACGTTAACATGGTGACATGCAGGGATCACTCAAAGAGACAGTTCTGTAAAAAATAAATAAACAATGCTGGAACCTGTCAGGATCCAGCTGTGACGGTGGGAGAGAAGGAATGCGGAGGGATGCCAAAGAGAAGACGGGCTGCGATCACGCCGGAGGAAAAAGAAAGACCAGCTCAGGAGACCACATTTTGCTCTGGAGCATTTTGGCCCAAATTATGCAGCCGTCTAAAATCTGCAGATGAAAAGCAGAAATCACACGAATGAAAAAGAGGAATTGGTCCAATTCACACAGCATCGCGTGTACAATGACGACGGCGTCTGGTCACGTCTGGTGCCAGGAAGCTTCTGCCTCAAGATGAAACAAGTTGCCTTCCTAAATCATGACTCTGCAGTTCACTGGTGCCAACCGAAACACAGCGACGCCTGCAATCATCTCAGCAGATTGAAGAAACAAAGAAGAAGAAGAAAAGAGGAAGATGAACAGTTACTTGATTACAGACAAAAGAGGAAGCTCAAATGAATAGGCATTGTGGAGGATGACAAGATGAGATAGATATCACATTGGTTGACAGTCAGACTGTCTGTCTGTCTGTCTGTGGCGACAGCAGAGAGACAGGAGGATGTGTTGCCACAGATTGACTGTCAAGTCGCAGCAATGATCTAATTGGTCGTTAGTCCTCCGTGACCACTGCATTCACAATGCATATTGTGCAACAAAGCATCAATTGCACATGTGTAACATCTTGCTGCTCCATTGTCTGTGAAATAAAAGGGGGAGGGGGGCATTCCCCCTTTTGTAAAGCGGGTGGAGGAGCTCCGCCTGCTCATGACAGCCTGCTGTCAGCCAGCGTGGTGCTGATTGTACACATTGTAGTTGGAGCCGGGCTCGTAGAAAAACCTGTGATTAAAGCCCCGGTATTCCAGCTCCCCGCCCCTCCAAAAAAAGAAAGAATATTTAGTCCAGGAACATAGTATATCGCCTAGCAACAGTGCGTTGCTAGGCTCACACAGCCTCGCCAGGAAGACAACCCTCACTTCTTTCCCTACAGTGACCCCCCTCCCTCCCTCCTCCCTACAGTGACCCCCCTCCCTCACTTCACTCCCTACAGGGACCCCCCCTCCCTCCTCCCTACAGGGACCCCCCTCCCTCACTTCACTCCCTACAGCAGGGGTGTCAAACTCATTTCCCCCCGTGGGCCACATCTGCATCATGGCCGCCTCTTAAAGGGCCGGTTGTAACAGAAGTATATAAACGTATAAACTACTCCCCAACATATTGTTAAATCTCTCTCTCGTCATTTAATTATTGCTTATTTGAGTGTAGAAATATTGTACATGAAAATAGACTAATATTATAACATAAATCCATTTCATCTGAAACCTTCAAAATAAAAGCACGGGATTTGTTGTCATAAATGTCTTTAAGAAAAGGTGATCGTGTGTCTTTCAAGCCGTCGGGGGGCCACATGAAATGAAGTGGCGGGCCACATTCGGCCCGCGGGCCTTGCGTTTGACACCTGTGCCCTACAGTGACCCCCCCCCCCCCCCCTCTCTCTCAGCAGTCCTCACCAGCTTCAGCTCCCCAGCCGAGCGTCCCTGTTGTAAATGTCTCCCGTGTCAGAGGGACGTGGCAGAGGGCTTCCAGCCTTCCACTAACTTTTTGTTCACGTTGTATTTATAAAATCACGGCGCTGCCGCTTTTGTTCCGCGGGGATACAAACCAACAAAAAGTCGCTCGACTTGTAAGAAAAGTGGAGAACTTGTTTCTCCGTGAGCGAAACCACCCAGCAGCCTCCAGCCGGAGTCCTCTTCCCGGCTGCGAGGCGCTGCTGTCAGCTTCAAGTTCAACATCATAACATCATTTATGACTTCGAGTTTAACTACTGGTGTTTCGGGTGGACCCTCCGCCCCCCGTCCCCACTCCCTCTACACCCACACTGACAGCTATCTCCCCCCTGACCCCCCCAGACAACTGGAGCTGATGCCCGGCGCCGCGTCGCGCAGCCCGGCTCCGTGAGCCCCGGAGAGCCGCTGGTGGAGGCTAGCTTGCTTCGGTGTAGCCGGCTAACGCCTCCGCCGTCACGCACGAACAGCCCCGATACTCACTTTTGTGCCTCCCGGCGGCCCACGACTGTTTGGCGATGCTGGGGCTCCGTATAATTGCCCTTCCGGCGGATTTCAAAGCGTCCATATCGTGCTCCAACAAAGTGTGGCGGCGAACTGCCCGGCGAGCGCCCGTTGGGTGTCGGCGTCGAAACGAGCCGCACTCCGCTCCGCACTCCGCTCGCTTCACAACAGTCTCCCGTTCAAACTTTGTTTCTGCTGTTTCTCCTTCCTCCCCTCCTCCGCGCGGACGCCTCTCAGTCGACGGTAGATTATCATGTTCGTCCCCCTGGGCGGCGTTTTGTATGTAAATTTAACCGGATAATGTGCGTGACGTCCGGGTTGTGGAATCACGCGAGTGAGGTGGTGGTGGTGGTTGTAGCGGCGGCGAGAGGCGGGCGGTGTTTAGTTCCTGTTAAACACACACGCACACACACACACACACACGCACACACGCATGCACGCACACACACGCACACACACGGCGCCGCTTCACTCCCACCCGGTGTGCTTTGTGACCAACGGTTTGCCAGTCACATCACGGGCTGAGGTCGGACCCCCGAGGGGGGGTCTTCAGCCACGTGGCCTCCCCCGTGTGGAGCCTCCTGTCAGGGGGCGATCGTCCCCTCCAGAACACGGGTCGGAGAGCATTAAACAAAAATACTTGGATTCAGTTGCCTCACCTTTTCAGTTTGATGCATTCAATGTTCTGCACCGGAATAAAAACGACATTAATATTGTTATTATTATTATTATTATTATTATTTATTATTTTGTCACGGCCATTCTTCGCAGTCTGCAAGATGCTCTGATTTGGTTCCATACTCATAAATGAACCCCCATATTCTGCCCTGGCTATAGCCCACAGGAGAACAGCTGCAGGGGAGGGGGGCTATGTATGTGTGTATGTGTGTGTGTGTGTGTGTGTGTGGTGGTGGTGGTGGTGGTGGTGCTTTCTTGGAAAAAGCCACTGTTAGTGAGTCAAAACAGAATTGATTGCCAAAGGAGTCCCTGCTGGGCATGTGGAGGAAAAAGGGGTTTCCTGATGAAAGAATGAGGTCAGGGAGATCTGGACTGAGGACAAAAGATGTCTAATGTCTTAGGAAGAGGAAACCCCTGCTCGCCACCCAAGAGCAAGTCATGTCACATTGATCTTTGGTTGTGCGTGATTTAAAAAACATGTTGAATGGCCAAAGGGACGAGAGACGGACCACGACTGAGATCAAAATGACCCTTTGTGACCTTTTATAGTGCGAGTGTTGAGATGATGCAAGGAAACACGTTTAATTTCATCATCATCCTCAAACTGAGATGGTATAATATATAATTTGGGCGTTGGCATTGTATCGGCTGCATTGTGCAAAAAAACATTTTAAATGACACCAAGCACAATTTCTTTAAATTGAATTCTTTTGAGCTGCCGTCATCGAGTCACTCATGGAGAATGGCTTGAAAAAATAATAATAAAACATTTCATAGGAGATGAAAAGCTGGGTTACAAGAGAGCAACGGGCCAACGCATCCCCCCAGGGACACTTCAACTCCACCGTCTTCAATATGAAGCTCGGGTAGCAATTATACAGTATTGAGTTCATGCTGCACAACAACAAAAAGCGGGGAAATATCCCCCCCATCAGTGTGCAGCAGTGTAACACAAATCATCCACTCTCAGGCAGGTGCTTCCCTTCTTTCTTAGCAGCCTCTTCGAGAGAAGAGAAACAAAAAGATGTCGTTTTTATGCTTGTAAATCTGCCGCTTGCTCCATATGAGACATACCTGGACTTTTACAGCAACAAGGGTATGGAGGAGAGAGAACACATCCCACTGCAACAGATTATTCTTATGAAAGACAAAATGCAAAAATTCATCACACACACACACAAGTCGATGTCCGCCAAGGAAACTGCCCCATGGTCCTCATCAAGAGAAACACCTGTAATGTCCTCATCATTATGGCTCCTTCTCCCCAAACAGCTGGATTTACTGTAGATTAAGTGATGTCTGATGGCATCGCGAGTACAGCTGTGCCAGATGCAGACGGCTACAACAGACCCATTACAATCCGTTAATTCCACACTGGATTCGGCCAAAAGCGAGCGGTGCCAAATGGTGACAAGGAGAGCAATAAAGTGCTGAGGGCCGAGTGCAGAGCCAACAAGGAGCGAGGAGCTCTACCCCACATGTGCAGGTTCGTGGAGCGTATTCGGGGCCTGAGTGTGACACAGTGCTGAGGTGGAGGAGGGGGATGGGTTGTGGGTGGGGGCTTCTGTCAAGCATTGAAAGACACCGTTCCTGGCACAGGAACTATTTATCTGCCCACCGAAAATTCCCCCAAGCGCATTACAGATGAATGAATTATCATTCCAATCAAAACGCCCCAAGGTCTCCCACTCGTGGTTCCACCGCTGAAGTCTGAAGGCCAGAGGTCAAGCCGAGCAATCACGTCCACATTTGAAAAGACAACGAGCCGAGTGGAGAAAGATGTGCCCAAATATTAAACATTATTTACACGGTGCATAGGGACTTCCTCTACCGACCCAACGCTGCCTACTGGTCCTCGTGTTTTGACGAGCGGCGATTAGCGGTTAGCGTGAAGGAATTACTCATACTTTCCTTTTGTTAGAGCTAAATGGGATTTTCTAGTCTTGAATAGAGGGATTTAGTGGTTCTTGACAGAATAAAAAAATCAGTGTATGTGGACAGATTATCCCTTCCAAGCCAAAATATATGGATGAACACTGCCCCCTAGTGGCGACAGCAGTAGTGCATCGGACTTCCAATACCAGAAGACAGATTAACAATTTTATGAAGCTTTGTTTGACAGAACCCACATATATGTATATACATATATATATAATATATATAGAGAGAGATTTGTTTTTAATTTTTTATTAATGTATAGTCATTCATTATTGCAAAATGAGTGATGCCGAGATAGTCCTGAAGCTCGCAAAACACTGGATCCTACACTTCCCATGATGCAGCTCAACAGCCTCCGTTAGGGGACGCCCCCACCTCCTAAAGGCCCCCTTCTGTTAAACGTCAGCTTGTCAAGCGGCTTTCTGTTGGACCAGAGCTGAAATAACCCGATGAGTTTGGAAAGGAAATAAATTGAACTTGGTGTAAAAAACAACAACAACAACAACAACAAGCAGAGAACAAATCAAATTGCAAGAAAAAAGAAGAAGTTTATTCCTTGTAAACCTCACAGAGCGAGAGCACAGCCAAGGTCAGACCTGGGGAGAAAGAGCAGTGACTGTGGGCATAAAAAAAATAAAAAATAAAAAACCAAACACTTCTCTATACTCTCAACAATCAGTTGAGCAAACAACCAAACTGGAATTTTCACAACACCCCCCTCCCCCTCCCCCTCCCCCAGGAACCAACGACAGCAATCTGAGCGAAAAATTTGAACATGTCCATTTCTGATGATGGATTTTTTTTTTATCCCTGCAGGAAAATAACAATACTACCAGAAACAGGAGTAAGGAAAACTGCTTAGAAAAACAGCCACGTCCCCAACCGATGAAAATACTGTAACATTCACAAAAAGAAATGACTTCTTTAAAAAAAATGTTTTAAGTCCCTTACTTTAAACTACACAGTCTACTACAAACAGATGACCGCTTCCTCTACCTGCTCAACGTAAACCTCCATTAGGTGGGATTACACTGGACCAACACATCAGAACTAATGTATTTGCGGTACATTCTTGAACACTTTGCTGGAGGAACCAGCGTCTTGGCACGCAAACTGAAGGATTCATTAAATAAAAAGTTATTTATCTGCATTCCCGTAGCGTCGTTTACATTGCAGTCCATCTTTATGTTTTTTCCCTTTTTTTTCCGAAACGGTAAGTGCAACCTTTTTTGGGAAATCAAAAGGAATGGGGGGGGGGGGGGGGGCAGAGATGAGCTCCTGTGGGTGGACATGTAAACACTACACTGTGGTGGCTAACATCATGTCACATACTGAACGGGCAAATAGGAGGACAATTAATTTAGGTATCCGTTAACGTGACTTATTAAAGGGGCAGCGCGGTGCTTCCCTCCCACTTAGCAGGAGACAAACAGCCCAAACTAAAAATACATCTGCATCTGAAGGCAGGTTTGTCCCTCGGCACTCGGCAAAAGGTCAAATGCTCATCCGTTTCCAGCTCAGCGAGATGTTTCGCGACTAATTCATTAAAGGGTTGGGCCGTGATCTCATTCCTCTCTTTGTCCTCAACTCAAGGCACTGTTATCATGACAACCGATGAAAGACAATGCCGAGCAATGAGAAGCCGCTACACCTGTGTGTACACACACACACACACACACACACTTCTGTTCCTGCACTCTACTCAACTCAAAAGCTCGCTTCAGGACTGACTGTCGGAGCGGCTTGGGTTCATGTCATTTTTGCGGTCTATGTTTTCTTCTTATAACACAAAATATTCTCCAACTTGTTGCCATCAACACTTCCAGCTGGTTGAAATCAACACTTGAATCTTAAAGAGTGAACAAATAGAACCACACAATACACTTAAAAAAATAAAAAAGTACCACCGTTCCCAAAAGCAGCCGAGAGCAGGGTTCATTCTGGTGCCTTAAAAAATATAAAATAAAATATAAAACAGGGTTGAGAGTCTGTGCTAACTTTGCACTACATTCCTCGGGTTGTACAGACGTGACCGGACGATCCCGGGAGAAAAACAATTGAGATGCACGTCAGGCTGTGTGATAAAAGGAGAACTCTTGTTTTCCAAGGTTGAGGGAGCGAAAAAAAATCAACCTAATTTGAGAATGAAGCTATTCCCCAGGACCAGAGAGCAGGTGAGTGGCGGCAGGCGGTTGCATTGGTGGTGGTGGTGGTGGTGGGGGGGGGGGGGGAGCAACACCCTTGAGATGAAGATACATACCCGATTCTGTGAGGTTTCACTTGACACTTAAGAGAAGGAGAAGAAAAAGAAAGAAAGAAAAAGCTGCGGCTCCACCGAGATGACATGTGATGTCCGTTTAAAGTTTCTTTTGTCTTTTGTTTTAACTACAACAAATACAGTCACACGATACAACATCCTTCTGATCTGGCGAGGAGGAAACAATGAACACCGGAGGAAAAAAAACAATGCTCGGGGGGGGGGGGGGGGTAATAAAAACGATGGGAGGATGGAGGCGGGAGAGGGGGGGGGGGCGTTCACTTCTTGAGTGGCTGGTAAATGGAGGCGTTGGGGTCGAGGCCGGAGGGGTTGGTGTCCATGAACTTGGAGGAGTAGTGGGGCGTCACGCTGTTGGTGTCGGTCGAGTAGGAGATGCTGGGCATGACGGCCATCACTTCGGCGATCTTCTGCTTCAGGTCCTTGATCTCCTGGTCCTTCTGCAGGATCTGAGCTGGAACCAGACACCGACACGTGAGCACAGCGACGCACGTTTGTGGGACTGAACCGGCGAAATATAATTTTGCCCACGATGTCACGAGGAGAGGGGCAAACATTCCCCCATAATTTAATAGCGTTTAGTTTTTGTTCTTTGTTGTGTGTGTCCTATCTGTATCCCCCTGTACGAGGTATAGGTACACAAACAAATCAGAAAAATGAAATCCGTTATAGTTGTTAATAGTCGTTTAAAAAATGTAATAACAATAAATAACCATAACGAAATAAGAATAACATTTAATATGATTGTCTGATTTTTTTTTCCCTTCAACAAATCGAATAAAACACTTTGAATCCGTAGACTACTGCCTAATAGTCTTATTAGTGCTATTTGTATGACAATTGCTCATATCCTGTAAGCCTAAATAAGTATATTTATTATGTTAAATGTTATTTCAAAAGTATTTTTTTTTAAATGCCCCTGGATTTCAGTCAGTGGGTGAAAAAAATGGCCCCCTAAATAATATGTACAGGACTGTCTCAGAAAATTAGAATATTGTGATAAAGTTCTTTATTTTCTGTAATGCAATTAAAAAAACAAAAATGTCATGCATTCTGATTATGGCTTACAGCTTAAGAAAACTCTAAAATCCTATCTCATAAAATTTTAATATTTCCTCAGACCAAGTAAAAAAAAAGATTTATAACAGCTGAGTGTTTGTCAAGGCTCAGGAAACCCTTGCAGGTGTTTCGAGTTAATTAGACAATTCAAGTGATTTGTTTAATACCCTACTAGTATACTTTTTCATGATATTCTAATATTTAGAGATAGAATATTTGAGTTTTCTTAAGCTGTAAACCATAATCAGCTATATTAAAAGAATAAAAGGCTTGCAATATTTCAGTTGATTTGTAATGAATCCAGAATGCATGACATTTTTGTTTATTTAATTGCATTACAGAAAATAAAGAACTTCATCACAATATTCTAATTTTCTGAGACAGTCCTGTACATGTCCTCCCCTGGACTGACCCATGTTCTCCAAGAATCACGCGTGAATAAATATCAACCAGACTGACCTTGTGCAATCTCCAGCTGTCTCTTGGCGTCTCCCAGCGCCGAGAAGAGGTCCAGTTTGATCCGGGTCTCTGCGCTCAGGCTGTTCTCGAGGTGCTGGGTCTTGTCCTGCATGGCCGACAGCGCCGACATCAGCACCTCGGTGTCTTTTTCGTTCTCCTTATATTTATGAAGCTCCTGTGAGACGGAGGAGAACAGATGCGGTTCGGCTCAAGTCAGGGAGGACCAACTAGTGACAGCAACGGGGCAAACCCATCGGATTCATGTCCAGAGACGATGTGAACCCAAACTCATTCAGTGCTGCATGAGGAACACGTGGAGAGTCCCTGGGGGTCCCTGGGGGTCCCGAGCTCTGGGGCTCGAGAACTGGGACCGGGCTAATCACAAGATTAAAAGTCCCGCTGTAACTCGGTTATCTGGCATGTAAGCATGAAACGTGACCACATGAACAAAGAGGCGTTTTAACACAATAACACGGGAACAACTCGACTGCGCTGGATAGCGACAATTCATTGAAACACATAAATCTATATTTCTTTTTTTAAACCTTACCTGAACTTTCAACTCCAGCTCTCTGATCTGGTCCTCCTTCAGCATGATGTCCAGTGATAGTTTCTTGCACTCTGTTTCTAATTCAATGATTCTCCGCCGCAGCGTGTCTGTGCACTCCCCTCTGACACAAAAAAAGAAGGGAAATAATGTTGGATGAATTATAATAACGGATCAACGCAACAAGTCGGCGGCAGAAATGATGACGGCACCCTCCTCTTCCAACGCGTGCCCGATGTGCACCGACCTGGACGCGGCCGCCAGAGCTACTGCCCGCGCCGCCGTGGCCTCCTCCAACTTCTTCCGCTTCTTTTCGTCAGCGAGCTGTTTCTCTGCGGCGCCTCGAGCCTCCTGCTCGGCTTTGAGCCTCTTCTCCAGTTGGCCCACTGCCTGCTTGTCCTTCTGCTTTGCCTGCACAGCGTTATGAAGCCTACAAGTACACACACACACACACACACACACACACGCACACAGTCAGGATCAGTGTTTCTTTCCTGTGCATTGGATAGAGTTCAGTTGAGAAGCCCATTCAAACCGTTTGTGATTTCATTTACAATCTGAGGAACCTCTCCAGCAGACATCGCCCTGCTAGGAAATATGACTTGCGTGTGTTGAGCTCTTTTGATGATCTTTCACCCCAATCAGGCACGTGCACAGATAGAGCCCTCGTGGTGCTCAAGCACCAGCCCTTTTGCCCTGGATGAGAAAAGTGCCCTTTCTGCTGGAGCCCCTTTTTTTTTCTTCATTCATCAGCATTTAAGAATAAAAATGACTCTCTGTCATCAAGTCCCCCCAAATGTGTTTTGATATACGACGGGGCATTTATTTGAGTTATTGTGAGAATTTCGCCCCGACATGCTTGTACCACATTGTTTTATGTGGTATGTTTCTATTTGTTTTGTCTGTTCCAGTTTTACAAAGATCAATCTTGTATGAGCATTGCAGAGGGTGAAAAGAGTAAACTCAAGAAAAAACAACACTTGTATTAACTAACCCAGAGTGAGATCATTCCGGGAAATATCAGACTGAGGCTTTATAACTTTTTTACAGAGGTTTGATATTTCACGGCATGACCGAGCGGTCGAGGTTAGTAAGTTGTTTATTATATGGCATTTTTCGCTCCTAACATTTTGTAAATAAAAACTAATTGTAATTGTTAATAGAAAACATTTCATTTTGTTTAGCTCTCATGTCTTCTCACGACACAATGCGTTTTAATTACTTGCTAACTTCAAGTTACAGCGATCAATATAAAAATCATTTTGCCGATGGGTGCCCTTTTTTTTGGTTTGAGCACCTGCCCCCCAAAATGTCTGCGCACGTGCCTGACCCCAATGACCCAAAATCAAAACCTCCCTCGTGTGACTTTGCCACTCACTTGTTCTGCAGCAGCTCGTTCTCCTGGCGCAGTTGGCCCAGCTCGGTGCGTATGGAGCGCTCGGCGCAGCCCAGCGAGCCGATCTGGCTGCGCAGGTCCTGCTCCACCTGCCGGCTGGCCTGCAGGTCGGCCTTCAACTTTTTAATATCCTGCTCCAATCTGTGCCCGGTGGGAAGAATGGACAGAGGGGGGAGACGTTGACCTGCTGCTTCTTAGACATTCAACATGACTTGTGGTTTCACACCCAGCGCGGCGACACATTACGTCACATGTCACATGCAGGCCGTTGTGGATACATCCAGATATCGTGGAACAGCGGTCCCGAAATGATCACTGCAGCCGAAGCGTGATCATATTCAATCTATACAGATACACATTTACTTTGTGCCTCGGAGTGTTTCACGAGTGGCGTTGGCCTTCATCCTGAGTCACAAGTGGGTGAAGGAAGTCCTCGCCAAACTTCATATTTCCTGAGACATTTTTAATCATCTGTCCCCAACAAACCTAAACTAAACCCTGTAACGCCTGAGCGATGGCTCCCTTAAAACACCACCTGGAAATAAAACAACAGTCTAACTAGTTGTGCCTTAGAGTCAAATTGACCATTTTTATATATTTTTGTATGACTCGGCGCAATCACATGGCAGCAGAAGAAACCCTCTGAACGACCATCTGCTTGCAAATGTATTTTTACAACTACGGATGTCTCAGACGGATCAGAATAGGGGACGATTCAGGAAACGTTTTAATGGATGCATTGAGGCAAGCTGGTGCACTCCATAAAAACCCCAAAACAACCATGAAATTAAAAGGCGGCAGGCTTTGATCTTTGGTATTCTTTTTTGTGCTAGTTTTCCAAACCCTTTTCAAACCTATTGTGCCAGATCAGATCAACAGGGACACGCCTCTGGTGACCAGAGGTATGAGACTAAATGCCACCGGGCAATCGGACACTACAGGACATCACAAGAAACCACCAAAGGTCAACTGTGATGCAGGTGCTATGTTCCGACTGCAGGGCGGCAAATCCTTTGGTTTACTTTCGGAGATGTAACGTCGGTCTGCAGCGGAATCACACGGAGGAGAAGAATCAATAAAGAATAGGATTGAATTTGTCTTGAGATCAGCAGGGCTCTGCGTCTGCTCTCAAGGCTCCCCGGGGCTTTGGGTCCACCCTTCCTGCCGAGCGTGTGACCGCCGCGCTGCGGTCAGACAGTTTGCTCGTGTCGACGCGCTTGAGGAGCACGTCCGTGTGCGAGCAGGTGCTTCTTACCTCACGAGTGCTTCGGGCTTACTCAGCTGGTTGTTGGGGACGCAGTTGTCCGTGGGGTCCCGGTGGGAGCCCCCCGCTGACCCCTTGCCCGCCGCCAACTTGTGCTTCTTCTCGTTCTTTCCCGAGGAAGAGGAGGAGGAGGGCACGCCGCCGTTGGTGGCGCTGTGGCCGCGGGGCGAGGAGTTGAGCGCCGCGGCGTTCTTGTAGTTCTTGGAGGAGGACGAGGACGAGGAGGAGCAAGAGGAGTTGTTGTCCTCTTTGAGCAACAGGTTGTCCGTGCTGCCCAGCTCTGTGGTCAGTCTCTTGTTGTTCATCTGGTTCTCCATATACTCCATCTCCTGGAGTTTAGAGTCCACAGGCGATGGCAGGATGCTGTTGTGCTGCTTTTTGGCGTCCCCGCCGCCGCCCCTTCCCTCTTTCCCTTTTTCCCGATACTCTAACTCCGGCAGTGACGCCGATGTCTTTTTATTGGCCGGGGCGCCGTTCTGTGACACTGGAGGCGTTTCTACTTCAGATATTCCTTTTGCTGCTGCTGCTGCTGCTGCTACTGCTGCTGCAGGAATGAATGACAAGGGGACGTGAAGGGGACAGATATTATGAATGAATCATGACTTTATATAAGCAATGTGAGCGCTGGCTAGGAGGAGGAGTCACACGCCGGTTGGTTAAGTGCTACTTGTGTTAAATGACTGGACTTCACCCATCACTGCACAACAGCACCACACAGCTGCGATGCATCTCAAGTGATCGTTTTTTATATTGGTCGGCTGCAATGTTAATAACGCTCCATTCAAATCCAAGCCCCCCGCCCCCCCCCCCCAGCTTGATCATTATGTGCATGGGGTGTTTGTTTAAACTGCGAGCCGGGTACACCTGCAACCACAGACTTTGGCTAGGCAGGGAAATACTGCAAATGTACGTTGGTCACAAACTCATTACAAACCAACACGATTTAAAAGACGGCACCATTTCGCCAAAGAGCCATTAAATCATGCAACAACAAAAAAGGACTCAAAAATCTCTCAGGAAACATTTGTCAAGGACTTAAAGGAACGAGTGAGAAGCAGTGATGTGCAAAGAGAACATGATATGCCTATTTTGAGGGAAATTGTGTAATCAAATAATGCGACTGTACTGTCCTCGCAGATGGTGTATTGGAGTCTCACATTTCCTCACACACACACACACACACTTGAATCGTACCGTCTTCTGCTTCTCGCTCTTGCCTCTGAAGCATCTGTTGCTCTGGAGGCAGGGCCTGCTGCAGAAGCTGCATGTAAAACTCATTCTCCTTCTGCACCTCCTTCTGCTTCCGAAGGCGCATCTTATAGCTCACGTAGCTTTTGAAGCCGAAGCCCAGCGTGACCACCGGGTAGCCGATGCTGCAGAGACACAAGAACACCACTCGTGAGTCTGCTGTCGGGTCACAGATCCAAAAAGTACAGATTATATTAACGCTGCTGCAAAAATACACTTGTGTTATCAATCCTTAGAAATTCTTCTATGACCAGCGACGAAAGCGTTGCAGGTATTGTTTTCACCTTGGGAGTCTGTGTGTGCAATGTGTGGTCCTTGAGACACCGACTGAAGCAGGAGTGACCCCAGAAGCACTTTTGCGTACTTAGCCAGGTGTTTATATTTCTGTCTGGGGACACATTTTGTCAGAGATCGGTGTAGCAAGGGCGACGGAAGGAGAAGGGCAAGAACGTGAAGGCCGGAGTCGGCTGCTGTGATGCCATCCCTGGATGGTCTCTACTTGTTGGGAAGGTAGCAGCTCAACTTCACGGTAGAATTGAGCTCATCAGCTTGAAGCTCTTTGGGGTTCTTTTTTAAATTGCATATCTCTGAATTTTAAAGGGTGCTACTTTAAACCTCTCACGGGATTGTTCATAAATATGTAGAGTTTGGGGGAGAATCCAAGAGAAACATCAGACCTGTTTTTTTTTAGTTTTCAACATACACAGAAATCTTTAGCAAACATATTTTTCCGTGGGCCCAAAGAAATGCATTTGACCAAGGCAGAGCAAATTTCTCCACACTTCCTACTAATTTAAAGTAATTTATTCTTTAAAACATTTACAGCAACCAGCCGTAAACTGACTTACATGGATATGAGGAAAGGGAAGAAAAAGAGAGGCATGAGAAACCGATCATGTGACTTCATGTGCAGCCATGAAGCTGTGTCACTGACCCTCGACTTGCCTTTCAGTGGAAACGGGTCCCACTGGTCAAAACAGAGCAGTAGCTCACCAGTGTGCAGCAAAAGGACGGCACAGGTCCACGTGGAAATTCTTCAGGTCTTTGAATCTGATGGCCGCCTCGATGTACACAAAGAGTATCCATAGCGACACGGTCGGGAGACAGACACCCCTCTCTGAAATAAAGATGCAGGACAGAGGTGTTATAAATGGCTATTGAACATCACTAGAAGTACAACCTGGATTGTCTCCATAGCAACGACTGGAAACGTTAGAACCGAGTGCTTGTTCATTGTTGACTTACATTCTTTCAATTCCTGAATCATTGCTAATCTTAGCTAATTATAGTTCTATAATGTCTGTCTGTGGAACAAAAACACGCCTAAGCTTATCTTGTGACAGAAAACATTCTGAGGAGAAAGGGACGCACTGTTCTGCCTTCAGGCAAGATGACTTGGCCCGAGTGACCGCCTGATCATGTGGCCACCACGTTGACTGACCCAAACTCACTCTTTAGAAGACAGACACTGATAGGGTGAAAGAAGTGTGAGAGGCATCATTACACATAGGGTTGCCCCCTAACTTAGAAGTTACTTTGAATAATAGTTTCTGACGATACCAATAGTGAGTTATTGAAACATTCCTGCTATTGGCATTCAAGAAAGACTATTTGTTTACATATGAATAAAAACAGTGTTGATTCTATTTTAATTAATTTGTCTTGCTCAAAATACCGATATAATACCAAAAATAGTACTAGTATCGATAAAATTCTCACGATACCCATCCCGAATTATATGCGGAATGATGCCGCGTTTCTGGCTTCATTTCACCACCTCCCCATCTTCGTCACCAAAATGTTCATACGTCAGAATTACACACATTCTCCTGCCAACTTTGTTTCTATGCAGCACAGCTTTTGCGTGGGAAGTGCCAGTTTCCCCACGTAGGCACCAGTTATAAATGAGACCCGTGATGAACACAGATCCGTGTAGACCGTCATGCTACACAAACCCTGAACTTCTCTACACCCTATGAAAGTCTTTATGGCCACCCCATCATCGCTGAACAGTGGGTGGTAAGAACACAGACTCTACCAATAGTATCCGTAAATAGAATAAACGGTGAGAAGATGTCCCCACCAGGCTGTGGCGTGGTCAGAGATAATAATACGACAGTGAATATCACTGGCGAGGACAGACTGGGACGCACTCCGTGTTGCTCCCTCCCCCAACTGGCACTGGGATTTCCATCTGACACCTGGCCTTTAGTCAACACAGTGGGATGCCGCTAAATCAAACCGACGACTAACCCGCAGCGCGGAGCTCACTTACACACCATGAAAAGCTCTAAGAAGCAAGTCAATTTGTTAATAACATTGCACAATGTGCAAGGGAACTGCACAACACTCATCTGACTTTCCCCGAAAAACTAAAGGGAAGGACAAAGCCGAAAGGTTCTGAGACCGTGTGTGGTCTATGACTGGACAACACTTATCTTTAAAGCCCATCTTGTAAATACACAGAAAGCTTCTTCTTCTTTTTTTTTTAATTGTTGAAAAGAACTAATGTCGAGACGAGTGAGACCAACGGAGCAGGAGCCACGTTGTTCACAGGTAATAACCAGTGTTCATAGCAACATATAAAAAACACACCCATACATCGGAGGGCCTTACCTGTGTGCCAAACATACTGCACCCATACATAAGTACTGGCAGCGAAGAATAGCCATTGCACTGGGATGAAGAGGAGGCAAATGATGTCCGAGGTAAACGCCACACACACAAAGAATACCGAGAAGGCCTGTAGGAGAGATGAGACGTGGTCGTGATGAGGGTCGACCCAGAAACAGCAAGGAAAGATGAAGGTTTGCCGTTTGAACACGTTAATTATTCATGCTTGAAACCTAAAACATTGCCTTAAAAAGGAAAAGGGAATTTTTTCCAGGCCAACAACCAGCTCTAAAAATGTGAGTCGCCAGTTCTCAGAAGAATTGTTGCATTACATCACAATGGATGGTTATGTGAATATTACATTTTAGTTTTCTCCTTTTCTGCATCTCTGTGAGACACAGACACCAACACACACACCTACACACAGCTACACACAGCTACACAATGCATTTCAATGAGAACAAGCTGTACAGCATCAACAAAGGACCCGCGGCAAAATATAACTATCATAGATTAACATTAATGTTTAACATTTAGATAACAGCAATAACTTGAAAGCCTGATCAGGTCTGTCCGATGAGAGTTATGATGTTATGAGGCAGCAGAGGGTAAAGTCTGACTTGGTGAGGCCCAACTGCACGCTCACGGTCTGACATGCGCGGTCCTTTGTCCACCTGCAGCCGCGTCTCTGCCTCGGATATTTAAAGATGATCTCTCCTGTTAAATCATCCCTGGTCACCGTCCAGGTTCTCAAGAAGTTTCTTCGCCTTTTCTTTGGGGATTGGAAACCGTCGGAGTGTTTAGTCTACACTTCGGGACTACGTGCTTTTAATCCAAGATGAAATGTGTTAAATTTATGACTGATACATAATGCTTCATTAATAAGTTGTTTACATTTAGGTTGAAGCATTTTGACGATGCAGTGAAACTGCAGGTTCTGAACTGAGAGAGAAACTTTACTTTTTGCATGCATTTGTATTTTACAAATAAACATTTGGGGAAAAGGAAAAGCAGTGGTGAGACTTCATCTTTCACGTTTAGCCTGATTTCTGATTCTAATTACTTTGGATACTAAGATGCACCACTGTGTGTGCTAATGTTTATTTTTTATCTCACAACACTGCTATCGAGCTACTGTCAACTGCTTCTTGCTTCTCAACTCACTGCAGAAGGGCAACAACGACCTGGTCCCCGTATAATGTAAATGCAGCGACTGTGACAGCAGCACTGTGGTGCTGGTAATCTAAATACACAATTCTAGCATATCAGTACTTGATTGTTTTAGTGCAATAATTGAAAGTTAAGTGGTGAACAAAGAAAGTTGAACAAATAGCTTTGCTCTTCCATCACCTTTATAACAATCATAATAACTAGAAGGACACAGCCACTCACAAGCCCCTGGTATCTGAAGGAGTCGTACACACTCCGGATGAAGAGCCAGAATGGCCAGAGGTACTCAAACCTGAACTCCAGTACAAAGTCTGCCAGTAGCACCAGTGCCCACACCAGCAGGAACTTCAGGTACAGGAAGGTACTGAAAATGATAATAAGCATTGGATGAACACAAATACACATTAATGTATGTACTTTATATTGACAAAGTGGTGTGTTGTTACAAGAATGATAGACACATTTAGCCAGGACATATTTAACAGTCAATATGTGGCAAATCATCACAAAGTCAAACCATCAAAAGAGATTCTGCTTTATTGTAATTGTGTGTTTATCAGGTCACGTTGCTGCTGTTTGACAGGTGAAATGCCTGTGTGCATTGCACTTATAATAAGTGGCTTATGTTATCAGATGCAACTGCATATTTACAGAACAAGTGCACCAATTCAACATGTTCTTCTGTGATGATGCTTTGGACACGAGGACATGGCGACCGTGACAAACTACGGTGTATATACACTTTTCTCAAGAGTTGTGTCCATTTTCATGAGTCTTCTCCACAGTCACACTTAAAATTCAAAGTTATTATAATAGAGACATGTGACTGCAGTTGACATTTGTTTGCCTTAAGTGACACAGTAGGGGGGTCCTTTGAGCTCAGAGCATGGCTGCGATGTGAGGGGTCAACTGGTCAATAATTCAAGAGACACCAGGTGCCTTTCACATTTGCTCCATCGGATAAAAAGTCACATGGAGCCAACTGTTTGGACCTGCAGGTGCGGCTGTGAAGGACAACGGAGCGACTTTAAAGTTGTGTGAACAGTGACACGCGAGGTCTGCAGAAGTCAGACAGTCCACTCGTGTTTTTAGGGTTATCGTCATCGTGCGTTCCGCCCTGATTGGATAAACAAGGCGCATGTGGGGAGGTTAGAAATAACCGAGAACAAGCTGGTGTTGTGCTCGCTAACGAAAGTTACCCCCCGGCTAACAGGGGAAGCGGCTCCGTTTGACACGGCTCGCGGGTGACAACGTGACGCGGGCACCCGGCAGCCAGTCGGTGTCGTTTACCGAGAGTCGCGGAGCACCGTGCCGCTCATCTCGAGGAGCAACGGGGCTCTGAAAGAGACGCTGACACGGTTGCAGACGGGCTGTTTTTTTTTGGGGCCTAGCGCCACGGCTAGCCCACGAGCTAACGTCACCTGCTCAGATACAACGACAACACACCGCGAGCCCACACTGCGCTGCCGTTGGAGGCGAGCGAGGCAGTGCCTTGATATCAGCACGGACGTTAGGCAGCTACCAAGCGGCACACATCCCCATTCATGCCCCCCCGCCATGGTCGCGAGGAGGACCCTCCGTCGGGCTCCGCATAAGTTACCTGCCGTATATACCCTCAGTGATTCGGTTCCGTTTTAACGGCCGTCGGAGTTTGCTGCAGTCCGCATTGCGCCGCTTCATCCTCCTCCCCTTGGCTTTGGCCTTCGAGTAACCACTGTAATCTTATCCAGTTTTCTTGTGTATTCGGACAAATATAATAAATTAAATGCCTGTGTTTAAATGTCGCTGTTATTATTTTTTCCCCCGCTGGAAACAAAGAAATAAATAAAGGACTCTGTTCGGGAACCTCCTCTTTTTCTGTTAGCGCAGACTCAATAAGCCAGGACCGCGCGGTGCTTTACGTCCGTCCGCTTGTCAGACGGCTGGTCCGTCCAATCAGGTCCCTCCGCCGAGGCCTGTCTGTTTGACGGTCACAGAGACCAGCCATTTACGATGCACCGTGGCGGGTCGCTCACTTCTCCTCCGCCAAAGACAGCAGGGGAGAGCGGGGGCGGGGACGCGGCGCACGGAGCCTCCCCGAGAACCAATCAGATGTATGTGGGCTAATCGGACTTCGCTGATTGACCAATGAACTAATCGCGGAGGCGGGTTGTTCTCTTTGAGCTTTCTTTTTGTTGCCTTAGGTTTATTATAGGCAGAAAACATGCAGTCCTTGGGACAGAATTCCCTTTGTGTGAGACACAAAAAAACTTCCAGCATACGGGGGTTATTTATATCAGACCCTTTATTGTGCTTCGTTGATAGAATTGCCCCGAGGCCTTGAATGCCATCTATGTTCTGTTACCAGCTTGACGTATGTGTATGTACGCGCACCGAAAGTGTGGCTTGCAGTTGTTGCTTTTAATATTATGAACTTTATCAATGGCTTTTTGTTAACCTTAGCCTGTATGTCCATAATAAAGCGGCATTATATATATATATATATATATATATCAATGTTAGGGTGTCAATCAATCAAATAATTAATGCTAACTCTCTATGTTGTCTAAATGTACTTTTATCGGCTAATACTGTTCTGTCCCTTCTTCTTAAAAACATTATTTTCAAAAACCCGACTACTTTCATAAAAAGCTATGTTTCAGGACCTCAATCCATTTGAAATTTGTTTTAAGATTCTTGCTTTCTGGCTGAAATGACTAAAGCCTTTTTCTTTTAAGTATCCAAATAAACTTCCCTCATGCAGTCATTGAACCAACCTGCTCCACCGAGCTGTAACGAGTGGATGATTCTGTCCGATATCAGTCATGAAAGACGAGTTCGTGGCAAGCAGCTGATAAATAAGAAAACCACGTGCACGTGTTGAGGGCTGCGCCCTGCACTCAACACTTCGCATCAGTTGGAGTGAAGGGTGCAGGGAACGGTACCGATGGCTCCTCGGTACGCACCGAGTCTGCGGTCCCGTCTGGCACCGCTGCTGCTCTTACTGCAGATCGGCTTCATCGTCATATATGCCCTTTACGTTGAGATCGGAAGCAATATAAAAGCAGATGGGACCACCTTCAGCAGCTCTTACCCAGGTAGGTCTAAGTAGTGAGTTTGGATGGATGAGGGAGGTGTGTGTGTGTGTGGGGGGGTGTGGGGGGGCAACAGGGGTTGAAAGGTGAATAGTTCATCAACAAAACATAATTTTGAAGCTATAAAAAGGTCAAAAAGCTAAAGGAAAGAACAAAACTCCAATCCATATGGGGAGGCTCGTCAGTTGTGATAAGAGCAATCATGCAGCTGCAGATGACCTGGTCGTCGATTGTCAGTTGGTTTGTAGCCGAAACGTAGCCGACGCAACTCTGTGCAGAACTGTATTGTGATTCAAGTATCTGAGAAGGCTTAACTTACTGGTTGCGCCTCTACTATTTCCTTTTCTTTTGCAGAGTTCCAGGATGTGAATGTGATGGTGATTCTAGGTTTTGGCTTCTTGGGCACTTTTCTTGTGCGGTATGGCTACAGCGCCACTGGATTCAACCTCCTCGTAGCCGCCATGGCCACCCAGTGGGCCGTCATACTCAATGGGATGGAGCTCTGGTATTACAGGGGAAAGATCAGGGTAGATTTGAGAAGGTGCGTCACCGGCTGAGACGGTCATATTGATCACTTTTTAAAATGTTACGTCACACATGTTATCTCACACAAATGATCTTACTGAATCCATTTGTCACAGTTCATCTAAAGCTTGTATACAGCAAAATAAAGTGTCACCAAATTGAAGCGAGATGCATCAAACAATAAAATTCACAAAGTACTCCAAACCCAATATCCACATTTCACAGATCTTATGTAAGACAATGGCCAATGTTTTAATGTTAAATGTTCAATGTTTTAATGTTCAATGTTTTAATTCAGCTTGGTGGTAGCTGAGATGTGCGCGGCCTCGGCCCTCATTTCAATCGGAGCCTTGCTGGGGAAGACCAACCCGGTGCACCTCGTCTTCATCGCCCTGCTGGAGGTGTCAGGATTCGTCCTGAATCGATGGCTCCTCCAGACTCTGCTGATGGTGAGCAACTTCCCATCGGGCATGTCACCTTTCCATCAGTTCATCATTTGCCTTAGAATGATGCGTTCTCTATATTTGTACATTTCCACTGTTGACTACATCTGCTCTGCTTCTTTGCACTCTCTGGTCAGATGTAAAACTACATGTCATTGCCCTGGTGACTGAACTCTGTGCAATGACAATAAAGTTGAATCTGAATCCGTTCTACCTCGAGGTCCCGGCGGTGAACAGCATCATGCTGCTTCACACCTTCGGGGCCTTCTTTGGACTCGCGCTGACCTGGATCCTGTTTCGGAAAGGATCCCTGCAGCCTTTTGAAAAGGAGAAGTTTGACCGCCAAGCAGGATTATTCTCCATGTTGGGTAAAGCGGATGGGCTCGTAGGGTTTTCTGAAGTTGCTGCCGGATTGGGATTTAATTTGGCAAGTGGGATTGTTCAACTGGAGATTCAAGTTCAAACGCTGAACTAGTAAGAGTCTGAATCCCATGTCATCTGTTCTGTTCTCCAGGGTCTGTGTTTCTCTGGATGTTCTGGCCCAGTTTTAATTCAGTTCTCGTGGACCACCGCAGTCCGGGGAGGAAGCTGGGGGCCGTGTGCAGCACCTACCTGGCCCTGGCTGTCAGCGCCGTCACAGCAGCAGCTGTGTCTGTGCTCTCCAGCCCCAAGGGGAAGCTCCACCCGGTATTCTGACACCTGATCGTTGTTCTCTTTCATAGCCGGAGTCATTGTTGGCTGCAGTGAATTGTAACTGCTTCGGTGCCTTAACCAATGAGTTCTACTTCATAACAGGACGTATATCTCCACTCTGTCAGATCCACATGCAGTCATGCATCCTTGCCGGGGGCGTTGCTGTCGGGGTCTCCATGTCAGCGGTCCATCAGCCATGGGAAGCCATGACAATCGGATTCACTGCTGCTGTTCTGTCGACCATTGGATCCCGATACCTCAAGGTGGTCCCCCCCCCCCTTAAGTAAATCATCTGCCCTGCACAGCTACAGTCCTGAAATCTTACTTTTGCAGACGCACATGCTTCTTGCATTCGAGTGCCATGACACCCGTGCTCTCCTGAGCACTCACGGACTCCCCGGCCTCCTGGGATGGCTGGCCCACCTCCTCCTGCAGATAAAAGCCTGCGATGACCCCACGGTGTAAGAGCGCACCCCGCCGTACGACACACACACACAGGAGGGGCGACGCCCGGAGTAATCGGTCCTCTGTCTCGCAGGGCGGTCCGGTTTGCCGTATTGCACATTTGCTCTCTCCTCATCACCATCAGTCTGAGTCTGTGCCTGGGCCTCATGACCGGTAAGCCTTCTCCCCAGTACGGTGTCTATTATTAACCGTCTGGCACAATCAAAGACGACAGGAGGTCCAATCTTTATTCAGTCGCAAAATAATGCCATGAACAGGGAAATTGGACCCGGCGCGTGTCTAACTTTAACTTTTCCGGATTTTAGTGAAATGCAGGTCACCTCAGAGGACCCCCACAGCTGCATCTACACCGTATAAATGCCTTTTGTAACCTTAATTACTTCTACGTCATTGTTTAAAGGGCTCCTACTCAAGTGGAACTTCTGGAGACCGCCTCAAGACAACAAATGTTTTGATGACCAGGCTTTCTGGGAGGTAGGCAATCAAGACTTATTCTTAAAACCAAATATCGAGCTAAACATAATTCTCTCACGGCACAGAAAAGATCAATTATCATGATGAATGACTCAACAGCAAAGGACTCTGTATTGTGTTGCGTCATACTTACGGTAGAATCTTAAATCAGCACGGGTCAACAATGTTTTCATGTCTCGCAGTTTCCCCATCTTGCCGTGAAGAAGTAAGAGGACGGAAAAGGAAGTGGACCAAGGTGGATTCCAGAAGAACAAACTATTTCTGGTGTGAGGTATATCAGTTCATACAGTTTCTCTTACTTTAACGCAAAGTCGCTAGTAGATTTTTTTTTCTGATGCGAGAAAGATTGGGATACAAATTAAATTAAATCAAACTCTGGTTGGAACTGTGGAAGCATGGATGCGAGACTCTTTTTCTGCCTGGTACGTCACCGTTTAATGCTGCCGTGGTCGTCATAAACTGACCTCAAGGCTCGGGTGTTACACAAGCAGATGGATGTTACAGTCGCATACAAATCTCAGGTCCAAGTCTGACAACCTACAGTCGACATCGTGTCAGCTGATTCACCGACAACAATACATCTGGACGACTGCAAATTGCAAGAGCTGTGACCTATTGTTATTCCAGGAAACACACAAGCAACCCCGTATGGTTACACTCCGTAAATGTGTACAGTTTTATGAAATATGGCCCTGAAGGATGTGTAATAAGTTATGTTGTTTCCACTTAAAAGACTGTTCAAATTAAAGGATTCCATAAAAGTAAGTCTACCCAACAAGGAAAAGTGGACCGTTCAGAGACGTAAAGCTTCCCAAATAATACATGTTGTTACACATTAGTTGTAAAACACTATGACAACAAAGTCCGAGTGCAAATAGACACTTTTAAATATGTTGTGCCACATTTGGAAAATATTCAAAAAACATTTGGCGGAAACTTTGTTTTGGTCGGGCCATGATACTGCAAAACAATATAACTTAAAAATGTTAATTGTAAAGCTAAAAAGGTGTTTAGATAAAGTGGATAGCCACAAAAGCATCCTGTGTCATACAATGATAGAAAGCAGAGTGTATAAACAGTGGTCCATCACTGCCACAGGTCCTCCGTACGTCCAAACTTGAAGACCAAACCCCTGATCGGAGGACAGGAAGACAGTGTAAGAGACATATACTTCCAAACAACACGCGGCCAAAGTGTAAGCATGAGTTTGATGCCAGACGCCGGCGGAGGAACACCAACTTACCCGAAGAAAATGAAGGCATTTTGGAAGAAAACGGCAATGCCGGGGTACACGACGGGCTTTTCTGCAAGAGACAACCGATGCACAGCTCAGGAAATGAGGATCATTTACAATTTGACAGAGCGCCACATTATAGATGAAGAGAACTGTTCACGGTTGGGCTGTACAACACTTTGTCATACCCTGAAACTGATCCGCCAGTGCAAGCTGCGAGAGAGAGAAGGAAACAAAGGGACTCACGAGGCACTACGAATCCTCCAAACAGAATCCACATGGAGGCAATGAGGGAGCCAAAAGCCAGCATGAAGCCGATGAAGAGCCACACTCGAGCGCCTGCACAACACAGATAAGAAAGCGTGCGTTACTGGGCGCCGCCGCACAGGGATAGCGAGATGGGTTTGTATTTTTATCACACGTATATATCGTAACGGCTGAACGAGGAAAAACACTTTTAAATTAGGGCGCAAATACTGTAGGACCCAGCTGTGGCAGAGTTAAAACACACATCGAGGAAACCATCATAATAAATGGGAAGAATTAAGCGTTGGTGAGGAAGTCTTTGTCCAGCGGGACGAGGAGTTCATCATACACACCCGTCTGTCCGATGCAGCCTTCGCTGTAGCTGTCTCCTCTCACTTGGCCATTTGAAACCGCATTTATCCTGGAGGTGTCCGATGAGAGGATGACAAAAAAACACAATAATTACAAGCATATCCAAAACTACTCGTGCCCCACTGCTTATGTTGACAGACCCCATGGTGTTGGCTGGATACTGTTGGAGAACTGTTTGGAGGACTACACTCACAAACCAACGAGCTGGTAAATACTAATATGACCAACACTTTACCATCACCAGCTGTTTCAGAAGCTATCAGCCCCGTCCAACAGCCCTAAAGGGGCTCAGTTGTCATCGAGATGGTTAAGTTGGTGAAAGATTGAGAAAGTATCTGGCACAGCTGACGTCAAGATACCGAGGGGGGCGACGCCCCCTCTACCTCCCCAATATACACCCACCAGTCTTAATGTGAGTGGACATGTGGGTCACATGATAACAACTATCAACCTCTGTGAGAGATGAGAGGCCTGGGGCACGGTGAGCTGAAGAAACACCAACGGATTGAAACATTTCCGCCGTGGCAGAACACCACAGTGAGCACGGTGTGCCTTACATGAGGAAGGCCACCGTGGCGATGACTCCACAGGTGTGATAGGCATGATGGAACTGGCCCTCGTCGGGATATTTCACCGCCGCATCGATGATGATCCACCAACCGGTGAAGAACTGCAACGAGATACACGGTTAGCCCGAGGGCTTCAGCATGAACACGAGTGTCAACAAACGTGTTGTAAATCTGCATCCTGGCCCCTTACAGCAGGAACCCACAACAACAATGAGGCGGCAGATACAGAACAGGAAGACAAATCAGTGCCTGTCTAAAAAACCCTCCTGTAGCTATATGTATCATTCCTTTCACAACCACAATGAGGGTACTACCAGAACTCCAGCGGCTACGGACGCGATCGTGTTTCTTCTCTCTCCCCAGTCCACGTTACACTCGCAGTCTCCGCACCGGATCCCGTCCAGGAAACCCGACATGACTCTGCGGAGGAAAGGGCGTCACGTTCAACAACGTTAGGGAAAAAACAATCACAAGTGGGGAACACAACAAAAGCTCTTCGCGACATCACACATGTCTTGTTGTGTGTAGCAATAAACAGACGCATTCCATCACCCCCTCTATCTGAAAAACAACGTGCGCTCACGTTCTCGGTGCGTGCGCAATCTCTGTAGGGTGATGCTCAATCACAAGATTTATTTACCGAGCAGCAACTATACTGCTGTAGCGACACACTACAGCGCGTCACGGCTCCGCCATTCGACAAAACAAGGCTGTCGAAGTAACACAGCGTAACTTTACAGGACATTTAAAAACATCGCTGTGTCGACTCGTCACGGTTTCTTTTGTTCACCGCTGCTGGTATTAGCAAACATTTCCTTGAAGGTTTCTTCTCGCTACGAAGTTGCTTGAAATAACAGCGTAAAACTCAAAAGACACCGGCGGTGACGACCCGAGACACGCGAGCCGCCGGAATCACCGGGTCGTCACGTTAATGTCGCTCTGTGTAAGGATTTCTTACCTGTTATCTTTTGGTTCCTGATGCGAAGCCCCTCGTTAAGCCAGACTTTGCTTCCGATAGAGCTCGGTCATGCACATGCGCAGTTCACACCCACACTCGTCTGGTGAGGGAACCAATTTCGTTGCGTTCAGGGTGTTGTGAATAAAATTGGAATTCGTGCAACATCACAAGCGAATGGACATTTTCTACGATTTAACGCAAGTTTTAGAATACGGTACTCAATATATGTGCTACCCTTTTCCCCATATACCTATGGTGTTACCTAGGTTACAGCCAAACGACAAAATGATTTTGTTGTGAATTCCAAAGAAAATGTAGGTTACATTTGGAACTAAAACATGTCTTGAACTATACATTTTTTCATTTAATAAAATTAGTAACTGAATAATAACAAAAGACTAAGGAGAGATGTTGTTAATGGATTTATGAGCATCTAAATTCCTTGAATTTGGGCATATTTGCTTTATCTGTGTTTCACTGGTGCTGTTGCAGAGCAGCTAAAAAGCGTGTTTAAAATATGCTGTTTATTGAAACAAGAGAGAAAAGTGTAGACTTGATCTCAGAGGAATGAACTTGACACAATCAACAGAACATTCCTTGGATCTGTTATTGATTGCAAAAATAACTTGAACAGAGGTATGAAGCCGTTTGCTATATAATCTCATCCGAGACGTCATGTGAGTCACATGGGGCCTTTTCACCCCTTCATTGCTCACAAATAGTAAATCCTCCAACTATGAACTGGGTACAAGAGAAAATGCCTCGGGGGCGCATCATCGACTTCATTTTATTGATGATCACACAGACATTCACAAGTTAGTGGTCCACAAAAACATGTGTAGCGTCATCATTTGAAATCAGTATATAAAGCATTGTACAACTACTTTTAAGTTTACACATTTGAAAAGTCCACGCAAGACAGTATAAATGATTAAACAAGATGACAATCGTCTTAAAAGACTCCAAGCAATTGCAAGGCTACAGATATGGACAGAAAGATGACACCAAAGTATCCAATGTAGCCATAGGCGCCATACATCCTCTTGGCCGGATCTGGAACGAAACAGAAAACAGAACAATGCTAACTTTTCACCAAAGCGAAATTATATGAAAAAACAATGAATACTAAACTTGTTTACATGGGAATATCTGACATTAAAATAAAAATGGTGCTGATAATACATTAAATGACTATGACTGTTGTAAAACCATGTAATTTGTACATCATATGACTACGACTGTTGTAAAACCTTGTAACTTGAACAATTACCATAATTCAGACCCCATGCAATGCTTTAACCCTTGTGTTGCCTTAGGGTCATTTTGACCCGAATCAATATTACACCCTCCCCCCGCCTTAGGATTAATTTGACCCCATTCAATGTTTAATGTCAGTGTTCTTTCGGTAGTCAACAAACAAACATAAAGTGCCTCACACTTAAACTTGGAAAACAATATTAATTCTAATAATTTTCTGGAGGTTTTAATTGCTGGTGTCAAATTGAACCCAAAGGGTAAAATATGTTAGTAAATATAAAGGTAACAGGAGGGTGAAACATTGAATCGGGTCAAAATGACCCAAAGGCAACACAAGGGTTAAAAAAAAAAATATTATCTTTTGCTCAATGTCATATTCTGTCATTGATTAAACAAAACTGGGCGAGGAGTAGCAACAAAAATGCTCCGGCGACCACTGTCACCTCTTTGACTACTGGCAGTGCTAGATTGCGTTGTGATCCTTACGGTCCCCTCCAATGAAACTGTATAACTTTGAAACATGTACTATTGCATACATTTGTCGGCTACTACATAATATTGTATTTTAAATGCATTATGTACTGTCTTTTGTTTATATTACTTTGATATTACTAAGTCTTGTGTGCACTTTACCCCTTTGCTGCTGTAAACCTGCATGTTTCCCCACTGCTGGACTAATAAAGGATTATCTTATCTTATTATGTAAACATTGAAATATTTGTAAAAAAATCTGTGAGACAGATGAAAAGAGTGAGTGACCTGTGTTCAGGGTATTTTTGTCCTTCATTAAAGGCCGTCACATGACATGAACAGAATGTGAGTCTTACCTCCTGTGTAGTAGCCCCAGGCATAGGAAAACCTGCTTGTCACCCAAATAGCCCCCAGCACCGATGCTGATAACTAGAAACACATAAACAAATAATTAGTCAGTTAGGGGGAAGAGCAAGGGTGATTCAGTTTGACCAAGAAAAAAAGTGCTTTATCACTCTGACTCTGCTATCTGGAGAATTGGTGCCAAAGATCATGAGGGTTGATTGCCCCTCCCACAAGTCAGATACAACATGTAGCAGTCTAAATAAATATAGTTGTAAGCCCTGAATAGCATGGCAAACAGGTGTACAAATGATACATACCGGGTAGACCAGAGCCGCAATGGTCTGGAACACGAGCCACTGAGCGTACACCTCCAGTGTGTTCTGGTGTGCTCTCTGGATACAGTTGAATACCTGCTCCTTGTCGCTGTACATCGTGGGATACTGCAAAGAAGAAGAAAAACACATACTATGATAGCCAGTGTACAAAAAACCCTCACACTTCAACTATGCGTGTTCACGTATACTTTATTTAGATTATTTCCCACGAAAGTAAAACCGAACTACCTTGACGTCGTACTTCTTCCTGGCGACCCCGACTTTGACTCCTAAGTAGCCCAGCATGATCCAGCTGTACAGGTAGGTGAATATGGCATAGCCGAAGTTGGACGGCAGTACAGTCAGGATGTCCATCTCTGCACCAAGTGTTGGCCTGCGTTGCACAACGCAATCTGCGACTATTTAGCCTAGCGGGACCAGAGGAGACTAGGGATTGAGGCGGGACGCACAGGAGTAACCAGAAGTCAAAGTTCTATACAAATATCGCGAGATCGCTTGCCTGCCGATGTCGAAACCAATTTAAAGGGAAATGCCACCATAATAATGATGATCTTTAGTTGCACGTGAGGAGCTCGCAGCTTGCTCATAATAATGTGCACGAAATGTATTGTTAATGGAATTTTATAAATGCATTACCGAAACACAGACTTTAAACTGTGTCAACAGTGATAAATAAACGGGATACATATCTTGTGTTCACATACTTGACCATTACAGCTGGTTAAATTAGTCTTTTTTGTATTTCATGACAGGAGAGAACATCGATCTTGGATATATGTATTTTTTATTTATTTATTTTATTTTTAAATAAAAATTATGGCTATAAAAAGAATGTGTTTTAATAATTCAAGTTGCAATGTTACACGGTCCAGGTACACAGGGCTGCACATATTAAATTAAACAAATCTAAAAATATATACAGTTATTGGTATACATATCCTTATATAACTATAAATACTTTGGTTTATAGACAGAAAGGAGGTAGAACAAACATTGCAAATTGAGCAAACATTACATCCAACATCAAACATCTGAGGTAGATTATCTGGTACAGAGCTACAAAATAATATAATGGATATATGTATTAACACCAGCGCTGGAGACATGGCAGGCACTGAAGGGGTTTTTACTTTATTTAACTCAAACATTGTGTCGCACTGCTTAAACAACAGGTCGGACCATATTATTGAATTCGTCAAAACTTTTTGAAACAGGATAGATTTCCAACACTATCTTTTCCTCATTTGGTCTTCATGGCTCGTATACTGTGACTGCTTCTTGCTCCTACCGCAGACCTATGATGACCGCCATTATGTCTGGTGTCGTTAAAACAAAAGCTCCCCAAGACACGAACAACAACACGTGACTGGAATTTTCCAGCGCCGTGACTCCGCCCACTCGCTAACCGTCGTCCCCCACACCAGCGAAGGCGGCAGTTCGTTCAACCTCGAAGGAAGATAAAACGGTCTAGTTTTCGCTAATATCCAGCAACAAACCAACACATTTCTACCACATTTGAGCTTTATGCGTCAATCTTCTTGTTATACGTTTAAGTAAGTGAGTCTTTTGACACAACGTTAGCGTTATAGCGTGAACATCGACGGTATCGGAACAAAGGCTTCACGCTCCAGTCGGCCTGGTAAGACCCGTGACTTCCGCTAGCATGGCTAGCTGTTTTTGGCAAACTAACATCAGTTAACGCTATGTTTATTTTCAATTTGTGAATATAAATGTGACGTTTGTTTGTTCACGATATATAAACGAACTGCATATGTCGTCTTTTGGAGTGATAACAGATGTTAGCGTTAGCATGGATAGCTATCGTTAGCTTGAGTCGTGCGGGCGTTTCTAGAAGGCCTCAACGAGCTGTTGCGTTGCGCCAGTCGCCATGTTATGAAACACCAGCCACAGGCGGGACACATAGCAGGATAAGGGTGGTTTTATAATGGAACTTCTCTACCAGATATAACGACGGGCGATATTGTTACTTTGTAGTCTATTTGTTTTAATCACATTTCTTTTTAAATGTTTTTTTTAAAGTACGCATTTCTCATTTCAGCTCGTGGCAGAAAATACAAAAATGGCCAAGGGAGGTGACTCTCACTTGGAGATTATCCACGTTAGTCAGAGCGATGGCATCAACGTCAAATTTGACCAGAACTGCGCTCCTTCATCTGGCCCCCGATCGCGGTCCAAAAGCGGCAGCGCTGGCCGCCACAGGAGGCGCCACAACCGCAAGGGAGGCAACCGGTCTTCGTCCCGCAGCAGGTCCCCCTCCCGCAACCGGTCCCGCTCTCACCCCCGTTGCCACAGGTCTTCCTCCCGCTGTCGCTGTGACAACCATCGCGGGTCTGGCCGTGTTTGCCGATCCCCGTCACGGCGCCACAAGGACAACTCGGGCTCACCCTCGCCATCCAGACACTCCCGCAGCCGACGCCACAGAACCCACTCCAGGCCAACCAGCCATAAGAGCCGGCAGAGTAAGGAGGTGAGCAGGTTTTCCCAGTCCCCGCCCAGCAACAACGGCTCAAGGTCCGGATCTTCAGAGCATTCGGTCAACTTGAGTTTGGATGGTGAGTTGATTTGATATGGGAATATACTTGACATTAAATGTTATATTGCACATGTGAATACATCTTCCATTTGTTGTGTTTTACGCAGATAAAGAAATCCTTGTCGAGGCTGCAGAGGCCATTGCTATCACGATCCCGGGAGCGGAAATGCTTGAACTTCCCGAGAATGTGAAACCAATCCTGTTGGAGCAGGCGGTGGAGTCCAAACGGCTGTTGTCGGGGACATGGGTGAGACAAGACCCTGAAAAGACTCCATCAGAGGTGGGTGTCTGACAGTGATGGTCCGCTTTACATTGAACACGATACACACTTTAACATAAGGCTTTCTCAGAGATTATTTTTATTAAATGCACAGCCGTTTTTCCCCATCTAGGACGACTATAAATATAAGGTAAGGCGTGTTGAGAATGTCATTGAATAATCATAAATTGATCCTAGCTGTCTCTTAATTTGATCAAAGTTACTGTTTCCTGATCTCCTGTGTCGTTGTTGCAATGTCTCCAGGTGTCTATTGATTAGTTTTAGGGCTATGTTGTTCAATTTCTTGTGACTTGTGTTAACCTTTGGACGAGAGGTTATACATACACTCTGTATTTATTCCTGTTTCATAGATAACATGACAGTGGTCTCCTTCACTCATCGGCACCTGGGATTAAAGGGCTGTCATGTGACTTAGGTGACAACAATACGTGTTTGCGTGAAAGTTTATCTGATAATCCTTGAAATGTTCACAAAGTCTTAAATTAACTAGAGGTTAGCAATTAAACAAACACATTTGCAGATTATCAGACATGGTGCACACAGTCGATATAAATGCTAATTCCTCACATAGACGCTTCATGATCCATTCAGATATTGTATTACACTGACTCCACTTGATATAGGTAGTAGAATTTTGACATTTCCAATGTGTTTATGCTTGAAGTTGAAATGGGTCGTTGTTATTTAGCAGAATCCTTCACTCGCTGATGGAGCAAAGGCGTGTGGACTGCATTATAGTGACTATCCCTGTCAAGAGAGCTAAAAACAGACGAAGAACTCTCCAAAGATAAGTTGGTTCATCAGCCGTGTGCTGAGGACTGGGAAACCTACGTCGCCATCATTCTGCCACTGTAGACAGAGAAGACTTCCTTTTTTACTACGATACTTTTCGTTTCTTTTTGCATTTTACATTTTTGTGTGTTTCAATGTCTGTCCTTGTAGGATGATTTTAAATGATGGTGCCAAGTCTTTGACAGCAGTGGGATTGGGGGGGAGGGGGCTGTGTTGGTGTTGAAACAAACTTAAATATATCCCCATGCAGTGCTTTACAATATTAGTAATGGTAACTATAATCTATCTAAATTAACAAAGAAACTGTCAAAGCACACAATCCGTTATATACGCATGTCTCACTAGGTAGGTCTTCTTGTCTTTTTGAAACAGAGTGATGAAGATCCTGATGATGTGTTCAGCTCGAGGATGTCCCCAAAAAGGAAAACCATCTCTTTCAGCATCAATGTAAGTGAATAAAATAGCAGCATATTCCTGATTTAAATTAGTTTCCTGTTGATATTTTTATATTTATGTGTTCTAATGTCCAATACTTCCCATGTCCCCTCAGAACGCTGTGCTGAAGCCAACGGGGGCAGCTCCATCTGGCGCTAAGGTAACTTCCAGAGTGGACAGCTATGAAAGCAGGAAGCCGTATGGCCACTGGATGCCAGTCAAATCAGGCCACGCCTCCAGTGCTCGCAAACAGGCACTTGCCATGTCACACTAGTGTGGCAGAGTACATGGACCCTGTGAATACTATACATACATATTTTTTTTTTGTACATATGTTTGACCTTTTTATGGCAGAAGTTTTATTACAGATTTTTGTGGGAAGAAGTGAAGAAGTCGATCAGGTGGGATTATTTGTTTTTTCCCATTGTTGTATACTGTGCTTCAATAAAGATATTTATTTGATTACAAAAGTTTCTGTTCTGTGTCTGCATCTTGAAAATCAAATAACTATTTGGGGGGGGGGGAAAGCTTTTAAGAAGTTGAGGCTTCAGTTTCCAAAACTACTAAATTACATGTAGATTAAAAATGGATTTTAACATCTAATAATGAATAGGTTCAATTCCCATACAGGAAAACACTGAATTTACCAGTTATGGCGAGCTTGGATATTCCAGTGGGGTAAAGATTAATGATGTGTACGTAGACCAGTCTTTAAAATAATATATTCAAAATCAAGGATACAACATTCATGCTAACGGACAAAGTCACAATGTAAATGCAATAAATCCCGCCCGACTTCCATTTTGGTGCTTTGCTTTCAGGTTGTTCGGGTTATTTCTGTCACTCATTGCATCACCAGAGGGGAGGCTTGCCTCATGACACACAATGTCCATCCTCGCCCTTCTGCCAGTTACACGTCTGCCACGTTTCTGCTGCATTCTGTATGACCACACGGTGTCAGTATTATCACGTTTTCCATTCGTGTGGTCCTTCTCACTTGTCTTCAGGGGATGCTTCACGTTTTAGAGACGTGAATCACCGCCAGCAGCTTTGATTTGAACATGAACTCGGAGACAAAATGGAAACTCATTTAGTTTTCATGGCAGATATTTCTGAGTTGTTGCAGTAGGAACTAGAATGGGCACTCGGTAGAGCGCATACCTTCGCATATCACAAGATTGGGCATTGACTTATGAACATTTTGGCATTAGTTGCATGCCAATTGGATATAAATTGACCGCGCCATGGTAAAAAGATGTTGACCTTTTCATGACCTTGACCTTTGACCCGATCATCCCAAAATCTAATCAAATGGTCCCCGGATAATAACCAATCATCCCACCAAATTTCATGCGATTCAGTTTAATACTTTTTTACTTATGCGAATAACACGCATATAAATAAATAAATACAAGGCGATCAAAACATTACCTTCCGCATTTTCAATGCGAAGGTAATAATAAACTTAACCATTGCTGAATTCCATTTAGCCGTCGGGGTCCTGCTAAAGGGCATAACGTGTTGGGACTGCAAAACGGCAGTCGTTAACATCATTAGTAACACCTGTGCTCTTCCTGCTGTGCACAACACACCTGTCACAATGTGGAAACTCAGCTGCTGATGATTGTCTGCCAACACGTGATTTATACATGTTCCTTCTTGAGTGACCTGATGTATCCTGCTGTTGTGGTTACTGTGGTACTTACCCTAAAGGTGTGTGTTCTCAGCCCGCATTAAAACAGTGTTGTATTGCCAACAGGTAACTTTTTAGGTGAGATAAGTATAAGTGAGCGGGTAATACATTTAGATGCATGTCACTCAATCTGTTGTAATAAAAAAAGATTGACATTTTTTAAATCACGCCTCACTCCCCAGACTGTGTGTCTGCTGCTGTAGGCGGAGCTGTAATCCTGATGAATTGCTTTGACAGGAGATAAGACGTACAAACACACCCCGTGTCGGTGGAACTGGAGCGCAGGGCGGGGCCCTGTTCCTGTGATAGAGATCATTGATGTGGCAGGCAGTGCCACAGTCATCCTCACAGGACTCATGGAGTCATCACATCGGATTTGGTTATTCTCGGTTGGTAAAATGAATCGATGCCACGTCACCGCCGTCCGGTCTCTGGAAACAACTCCTCCCGCTAACATTCATTAATTATCCAGACATTTTCCTCTGCTCACTGGGCTTAAATCAAACCCATCTATGTGTTACAGGGCAACTCTTTTAAAACAGGCAGTTGGCCTTGAAAGAATCAAAAGTGTCAGTTATGCAGAGTTGTTTTTTTTGTACGAGTACCCGGCAAACATCCACGGGCTAATCAGATAAAACCAAAACAATATCCCAATCCTGCATTGGAACGTTTAATCCACTCCCTAAAAGCTGGAGAGCAGAGCGAGGTATCAAAGCCATCGTCTGAAGCCGTCTGTCATCGGTAAAAAGGAAACAACTTTGCACACCGCCCTTTAAAGGGATCCCGTCTGTGTTTTGTGGAGGATCAGCTTCTATTGACTCACCGGATTAGATCTAACAGATTGTTATAAATATGTATAGCATGGTGTTTGATTCAGTGACTGTGTGTGTGTGTGTGTGGGGGGGGGCAATGCCCCGACATCCACTCTGACACAAGTGGAGGACTTGCATGGGAACCGGTGTTGTTGTCTCTTGATCTCTTCTCCAGTCACAAGGCCTTCCTGCTCATGTCGCAGCTCGGGGCAAGTTCGTTAGACTGAGATGTGGATGATAATATATAAATTCAATTGCTCACTTGTTGCTCTTTTATCCCTTTGTGCACCTAAAAGGAGGCTGGCATGTCGGGCTCCATGTGCCCCGAGCCAACAGAAACTCATTCTCACGCTCCGCCAGCGTCTCCCGTCATGAGACCACACAGTTACCCCGACAAACAAATAACAAAGTCTACAAGGTAAACTATATGTGGTTTATTTAAAAAGAAAGGGTACAATTATCAGTTCTTTTAACTTCAAGAACTGTACAAGATATCACACATCTTACAGATGACTGAATTATCTCAGCTCACAATAATTTCAGCATCATATAAAAATGTTACGACAAGCGCTTTGCAACACAGAGTCTACTTTATAGCATTTCAATACACGTATTCTAGTAGATTGAACACGTGGGCGCAGGTGACCGGACCCTCTAGACAGCCGTGCCTCTCTCCAAGTTCTGTTTGATCTCCGCCGTGTATTTGCCGTAGAAGCGCTCCGCCTTCTTGTTGAACTTGGCGTTCCTCTCGTTAATGTAGTCGATGTCGGCGTCGTCGTTGTAGGCCCTGCGGCGGCTGTACTTGGCCCGCTTCTCTATCCTGACAATCGCACACACAAAAAAAAAAAAGAGAGAAGGCAGCTTAGAGGGGATTTCATAGCCCAGCATGGCCACCACCCATGGCATATTCAATAACAATAATTGGCTACAGGCAATAATTCGAGGGGTGTGCATTTAAATTTGGCAAGGAGAGTGGCGATGGAAAACCTAAAACGCATGCATGCTTGAGGAAAATACTGTCAAGTTGCGAGCTCCCAGTCTTCATTCGCTGCGTCTTCAAAGCATTGTTGTGCTTCATAGCCTGGCAACAGAGTCCTTGTCTAATGCCCCACAGTCGCGTCTCTAAAACAAGCCTCAAGCCGTCTCACATATAGAACAGCTCCGGGGGAGACGGGGGAACAAAAGGGTAAGAGGGGCCTTCTGAAGCCAGGGCACCAACTCAAGACCAGTGGATGAACTAAACCGCTTGAAGCGGCGGTCAGTTCAATGTGAGGGACTCTGAAGGTGGAGTAGCATCGTACCCGCTTGACCAGGACCCAGAGAGAGGCATTCTGTATGAGGGGGGGGGCGCTCGTATTCAGATCACGGCTCGCACAAAAACATCCCCCTCTTCCAAATTGGCATAGAGGTCATAAAGTCATTACTTTCACACATAATTTATTATGACAGATAATCTCATATTTCCATTCTTCACACTGCGTTTGTGGTGGAACAGTGTGGAAAGAAAGGTCTGAATGTACCCACTGTCTTTTTTAAATACCAAATATGTTTTGTTAAAAAAAATACGTCACCCACAAAATGATCATTTTTATATCAATTATTCACCCCGTAGAACCTTCAATTCAAAAGGTGTCTGTGGCAGCGGGGGTGTGGTTCAGGGAACGGTGTCTGATTGTCATCAGCTGGACTGATTGCTAATCAGATTGGTAATCAGTCCAGCTGATAGGTGTTTGTGTATCTGAGGCTGTCTCCATAAAGGAGCTGGACGGACAGAAGAGCGGGAGTCAGGGTGGAGAGCAGAGACACAGCTGCCACAGTCTTTATTGCTTAAATGCATCACGGCTTTCCTCGGCTCCCTTCAGAACTCAAGCCGACACGGGGCGAGTAATTGAATTACAACCGGTCATTTTGAGGGCGAATCCTAATTAACCTCGAATAAAAGTAATGGATGGGGGGGGTTCAATTCTATTGACCTGCCTTATTTACAGTTCACCATTGGTGTCCAGCTTGTTGGCCTGGTTAAAGCCACACTCGCCAGCGAGGAGGAGGATTTATCTCCGCGGTCTGCCCAGTGAGTCGGGCTGAGAGGGAGCCAAATGAATGCGGGGGTTGGGAGAGGCTGAGGCGTCCGAGCTCGATCGCGTGTGACTCACTGTTTCTCCACGTCCTCCACCATGCGGTCGATGCCCTGCTTTGTGGGGACGTGGGTGCCGTGGATCAGGCTGTTGGACGTGGGGTGGAAGTCCACGCCGCTGGGGAGGAGAAGCAAAGGAATTAGACACGCATCAGGATCTGGACGTACTGAAGAAGTGACTTCTCTCTTCCATCATTGTGATCATGTTCATCCCAATGAAAGAAGATAATGTGGCCACAGGGGGAAATGTGTCTGTGCATCCATCACAATTCTGCATGACCGTCATTCTTGAGGGGGAATAACCTGCAGTTATGTTACAATTCATTTAGCTTAACTGGAGATTTCACAGTTACGGTCCTAATGTCAGAGACGTCCCACGCCATCGTCCTCATGGCCCCATTAGCGGGAATGCACCAACAACAACAAAATAGAGCAATCCCAGATTTATTCATGCATGTTGAGCCGTCCGTCTATCTGGGTGAAGTTTTTTTTTTTTAAGATACAGCAAAAGCCGGCGGGGGTCACTCACCAAACCTCCCGTTGCTTCTCGTAGCCTTCCATGTCTGGTCGGATTTGCTTGGTGAGCCTCTGGTACTGTCGGAATTGGGCCTCGGCATAACCTGCAGAACGTTGTGTGAGACGGAGAGAAATGAAAAAAAGTTCATAATAATTACCGGAACAAACAGCGAGCAGGCACGAGGCTCAGCAACACAACCTGCGGCTGGTTAGGGATGAAGAGACAACTTTCATACTCCCTTCCTCTCTTGAGGCCCCTCTGGTGATCATTTTCTCCCCAGAGGTTTTAATTCAGAGGAGGTTTTTGATGGAACAGATGGCAGCCATATTTATGAGAAGTCTTTTTGTTCTTCTTCCCAGGAGATTAAATTAGGAGCAGTTCAAGATGATTAACATCCCAGAGAGGTCCTTACACTCAAACCACGATTGCCGTGTTCACTGCCGCTCCAGAGGATTCAGGCAGCAACAGAAAAACATGCCACAGTGAACCACTTGTTTCCTCAAGAGTCAACTATTAAATTACAATTTATTGAACGAGTAGACTTTGGTTCTGTAGCGTCACTCCGAAAATAAAACAGTTTGAAATAATGAAATAATTTGCTTCCTTGTTACTTCCTGATGCGACGATAAGATTCAGAGTAAATACAATCAGTGAGTCAATACAATCAGTGACAACCACTTCAGTGTGTTAAACAACGAATGACTATTAGGCTTTTGTATACACGTCCCCTTGATTGATCAAGACATGAGTAATTAGTTTAGATTTCTTTGAAAAAATCCAGTCTTTCGTCTGTACATTGAGCTCTATTAATTCAGTGAATATGAGGTTGGTGCCAACGTGCGTCGTGTAATTAAAAGATGACATCCTTTTGGTTCCTTCCACCAATCGAAAGTTGGATGAAAACAAAACAATGTGGTGCTGGTGGAGAATCCCTTTAGAAATAAGATTACAAATATCAAATGGCATTATCCTGAGTAAAAAAATGGACAAATTAAACATAAACTGACCATGCCGACAGGTTTATTAACTCCTTCTGTTCGGCCTGGGAGCGATGGGGCACCTCTGCGTTTGTCCACAGATAATCTCGCGGTGTAATATTTTTAGTTGCCAGTTTTGGCTGCGGTCACTCACACTTTCTCAAAACCCCTTTTATCAGCAGAACATTGTCGAGTGCATCACTGCCACTCAGCAGCTGCTCGGGGGCAGAAAGCTTGTATCAAGTGTTTAACACATGACGGCGCTGATTGTTTGAGTCTTTGCTACACAAGACGGGGGTTTGCACATACAGCACCGGCCGTTGCAGACACACCAGGTGGAGATCTAGGCTCTACTGAGCACTGAATACACTCACAGTTCATGACACGTGCAACCAAACAGTGCGCTGCACACTGCCTCGTGTCTTCACGGGAGATCCTGGCTACAAACCTGCAAATCCTTTGTCCGGGTTCTTCTTCTTTTTCTTCCTCTCCCACCGCTCTGCGTCTTCAGCGGTGATTTCGAGCAGTTTCACTCGTTGGTAGTCCTCCCCTTTGTCAGCACATTCCTGAAAGAAAAACATTGACGCGTTACGCATGTATAAATTAATTGCTATTTCATGAGTACACTGGCCATATATTGAGTTTGTGGTATTAAAGATGTATTTATCCCCAAGAAGGAACCAATTGAATCGCTATAATTATCTTAGGAGATATGAATACATGCATCACCAGAGTGCAATGTATATGGAATTATTGGGGCGCATCAATTAAAGACAGGGTGTGAACTAAATACCTAAAGTGATTTGTATACAACCACAGTCACTTCTATTTGACCTATTAATAAATTTTTATCCAAAAGCACCTCTCCCTTTGACGATCTACGCCGATCCTCAGAAATAAGGAGAGATTTCATCTCACATAAATGTGATGAGATGACAACCGTGTGTCATCTGTGTTTAAAGTCAACATACAGATGTCCTTATTTGTAACATCCAAAGCACTGTAGGTTATAAATACTTTTTTCTTCTCATTTTCAGCCAGCTCCCACTCCAGTCTGGCTTTCTTCGCCTCCCAGTTCTTAGGGAGTTTCAGTCTCTTGTCCTCCTCCACGACCTCCTGGTAATTGAGCTTGCGCGCTTCATTCTGGGAAGAAAGACAACACATGACGTCATGCTGCGCGCGCAGGTGTGTACAGGGGACACATCGGGAGTAAACCTCCAGCCATGTAGCTACTGACGTAAGAGTCTGCCTCTATAACGTAAATAAAATATTAGTTAAAAAAACTCTACACTCACCCGTTTGAAATGCAACTCTCTAAATTTCCGTAGGCTGGCTTCCCTGTTCTGGGAAGCGTGAGTTACTGTGAGTTCCTCCTCTCCCGTGGCCGTAGCAGACTCCTGGAAACACCGACAGATAACGTTATTATTAGCGTGATGTGTGGATATCACGTTATCCACGTTATCAACGAGAGGGACCAGGTGTGGCCTCTGACGGACCCGACGGTCTAAACCTCGCTTAACGTTAGCTAGCATCGGTTAGCTTAGCGCCACGACAACAACAAGTGCGGAACAGAAACACTCTCCGGAGGCGACATGAAACGTCGCCCTGAAAATAAGTACTTCTCGTGGCTCTAATTTGGCCACAATATAAAGTAAATGATGCCAAATTTGACATTAAAACAGAGAAACTACTAACCACAATACAGGACGCCATTGTTGCGCAACACGGAGGATGAAACAGGAAGTGAGACGTTTACACCGGATATGACGCAGGACATCAACATTTCAGATTGTATTATGTTAAAGATGGCTTCATTTCAGTTTTCTGACCTTACTTGATTTATTGTTTTGCCGAATCAGATCTCCTTCATGATTTTTCAATTAATTATTCTCTCTCTCTCTCTCTAATATTCTATAAACATATACTTATGATTCCTTGATTAACTAAGACTTATGTAGCTGATTAGTCATTTATTTTATGCTGTTATGCTGACACAAATTAAAATTAATTTGTACTGGAAAACTAAGTGTGTAACTTAGTGAGCATGTCCGTGGTCTTCCTGGTAACGATGGACAATTCAGAGAATGCTGTCATCTGAAAGAGGTCTTTACATGTTTCCTCTCAAAAAGAGCTCAAGGCGTTTGCTAGTCAAACAAATGGAATTGTGTCATTTCCCATAACTCCTTTAGATGTTCTCTATCTTATTTAGTTTTTGAGTTTCCAGAGAAAATAATGATAATAATAATTGTAACAAAAACAATAATAGTAATACTACAAATAACACTATGAATATAAACTATTCTTCTTCTTCATAATAATAATAATAATATTAATAGGTTATGGAGTCATCTAAGAAACTGGCAACCCTGTACAATAGTGTCATCAGAGCCAAGTTATTAGACATAATATCAGTGACACCACCACCACACAAAAAACTCACTTAAAATATTTGCCAAATTTAATGATCTTTTGACCGTGGCACCACGTCAAAAGAAATTGCCATGCATCATGAATCCTATCTTTGTTTATACTTTAAAAACAGGCCATCTTGCTTTCCTTTGAAGTTTTAAATTATTGAAAAATACTGTTACGAATGGAAACTTGCACAATGCACACAGGCAGCAATTCTGAATATGACTGGAGGTTATACAGAGAGAGGCATGAAAGGTCGAGCATAAAGTCATCAGTGTGCCACACAGAGAGTCCGTTCAGATTCCCCTAAACTCAATTGTTATGGTTGTTTTTGCTGAAGAGAAATAGGACCTCATATGTATCAACTTTGAATGTTTTTTACCCACAGAAAAACACAAATATCACTCGGCGCCTTGGACGTCCAAATATGACTCTCGGATCAGAACAGAAGACAAAAGTAAACACATTCCAGAGCCATTTGAGGCATGTTGGATTTGCCAAAATGGATGTGCTCCCTGTGTGATTGCATTATACAAATATAGCTCTTTTTGAGGATGTAATTAAGTGGAGTTTATAGTCTTAGATTAAAGCATCCTTTAGATCATAGGCAATGTTAATGGAGTGATGCATTTTCACTGAAAACCAGATGGGAGCACATCACAACAGAACAAAACATCATTGGCTCCAGAAATGGGCAGGGCTCTGCTATTGCCATGCAAAAGAGAAAACATCTCCATAATAAATGACTCTCAGATGAAGAGATGGTAACAGCAAAGCAACGGGAAAGGAGCGGAGGAAGTCAAACGAGCACTTCCACAACGGCAGAGCGCAGAAGTGTTGTGAAGCAACGTAAATAGAGTTGTGTGTATTACTTTAAATTTCCAGGCACCAAGACGAAAATGAGCGGAAGAGGTTAGAGTGTGACTTATGGGTGTGTTCTTTGTCTTCAATCGCGGCTGAACTGATAAACAGCTCTCAGGTACTCATGAGTACACTTAACTTGGACAGAGAGGACCTGTGTAACGATTGTAACTCCAAGTTTAATGATCTTGTCACGAGGTGCAGGATAGCGTCCCTTTTCAAATCACTGAACTGTGTTTGGGGACCTGTTACGCAACACATGCCTTGTAATTATAACTTTAATCAGTCAAGAGAATATTACATATTTGCACAATACAGGAACATATAAGTTCAAGGATTTATAGTGACACCAACACAGAAAGAAAAGCATTCTTTCTGTTCATTCCTGTGCCAGCGCTTGTCATCGGCCCCGCAACAGCTCCACATGTTACCGTGGAGATCGGCTTGATCTAGATCTGACATACAAATTGGCTTTGTGACAGCCGACGTGGGGATTAAGCAATGCTGCCATTGACGTTTAAGGGATACTAAACTTTGATGCCGTGCGCCATGGATCTCACATGTGTTGGGGCCACCCAAAAATGCTGAACAGCCACTCCTCGATATTAACTTTTCCACTCAGGCAAATCAGGCCTGAAATAGAGTAACATTATATGTGCAAATAAATTGCACATTTCTAAATTCGTAGCAGACCTCATGATCCTTTCAAGGCATTAATCAAATCGGACATGATATTAGTTCAGTTTGCTGCATGCTGTGACTGAGCTGCTCTGCTTTTGGGACACACAGACCTACATTATGGCGCTGTTATCTTGCTCTGAGGAGTCACTGTAGATAGCACATGGGGGGTGGGGGGCCCCTCTTGCTGCGCATACAGCTGCTTCACATCTGGAACTTAATATAAACATCACGGCCAATAAAATCATTCCATTTCCTTAATTACTATTCCTGTCATTTCCGCACTAAATGAAAAGTTCTTAATTCGGGGCCAACACAAACACGCTTCTCCGACACGAGGAGCTGCTCCTGAAGCGGCGGCCCCCCTGACTACAGGCCGCTGTCACTGGACTGGAACCACACACACACACACCGCCGCCCCGCTCCGCCGCCACGTGCTTGTGTGAACGTGTAAACGTGAGAGTGTGTGTGTGTGGGAAGCAAAGGCCATGGCGCTGCCAGACATGAATGGAATACAAGATGGCGTCTTGTTTTCCATCCCCTCCAAATGGTCCTCCTGGTGCCCGAATAATCACGACAGACGCGACCCGACCCGTCTCTCTCCTCCCCGCAACATTGCTCTTGTTCTTTTGCTGCTTCTCTGTCACGTTCGCAAACGTTTCTGAGGGCAGTGGCAGAGACTCAGGAGGAGAGGAAAACACAGGAGTCGAGGTGAGGTAGAACAACTCTTTACTTGCAAAAAGTCACACGAGGAGGAGGAGGAGGAGGAGGCAACACACGGGAGGTACCATAGACAATCTGGCCCCGAACAAGGAGTAGTCAACGAGACACAGGTGTAAACAATGAGGGCGGGGCTTGCAATCCCACAGGAGTCAGAGGAGTGGCTGCCGGCAGGTGAAGGGAATGAACAATCAGGGACAGGGCAGACACTCACAGGGACAGGAAGTGCAGGACACCAGAGACAAGGACTTCAAAATAAAACAGGAAGCACACAGGGTGTAACATTCTCTGCGTTAATCTCGTGCCTTGCCACCTTTTTTTGTACCCACCCCACTCGTAAACCACTCTTCCCCTCCATCCATTCTCTCCTTTGTTCTCCTCCATGCGGTCCAGTCCATGTTGGATAGCAGGCTTGTTAATGGTTAATGGGACATTTGAAGGAACATCCTTCTGTAATGTGACCGAAATACTTGGCATGCCCTAAATGAAGAATTGAAATCTCTCTCATACGTCATCAAGCTCATTTCTAGCCGAGGCATTCCTCACAGTCCATCATTACCCTCCGTCCCTTGCAGTCAAAATGTGTCCCATTGATTTGCTGCTGCTGCTGCTCAAGACATATCCAAAGGGCATGGATGAATGGAGTTATTTGGATGGGAGTCCTTTTAAAGTTGCCTGACACCCAGCATCTCTGCGTCAACACAAATGCCCATGTATGTGCTTCTCCTGGAGGCAGAGTAACGGCAATATTGCACAGATCGTGAAGAATATGATTTGATATGCTACTAGCTCGTCTGATTTCCAATGAAAGCCATTTGGAGAGGAAGAGGATTCGTTGAACGACACATATACTTACACAGAAGACGCATGTGTGCACTCAAATACCACCAGTTTTGTTGTCAATGCTTTTGCTCCACCACACACAATTAAAGTCCCAATTAAAGGCCATTATGGGTTTTCCACTAGCAGCAACCACAGGGAGAGCAGCTCCACGGCCCGTCCATTGCGGGCACACAGATGTCTCCTGTGTTGTCATCCAAAGGAACTCAGACTGATCGACAAAGTTTATGATCATAATTACTGATCAAAAATTAAAGTGCAACAACAATATAAACTCGGAGATTCCGGTAAAACGAGCCAAGTGGGACTATCAGAGAGGATGTGTTTGTGAGATGTTCATCCTGAGATAAAGTATGAAAGTAAACTGAGTGACTGAAGCCACTTTAAACTCCCCTTTACCACAAGAGGGAGGCATTTCCCTGATATGTCATCAGACACGACCCAGGCCAGCGGAACCAGAGTGGGTATATTAATAAAAAAGGACACCATTTTAAGTTTATTCTCCCGTAATCGTGTTTCCGTATCCCACCAGCCACAGTCACCAACCGATTTGATTTCTCACCACAGATGAAAGCGCTGGACTCCGTATCTGCTGCGAAGCATCTCCTCACCACCATGCCCAAAACCAAGTTCAACCCGAGTGTGTTCCCCTGAGCGTGGCCCAAAAGCATCATGGGTTTACGCCTCAGAGTTCCCATCCTCCTTCCCATCCTCCTTCCCAGTGATGTAAATGAGAGAGTGAAGTTCTCACTCCCAAACAATGCGCTGTTGTAGAGCGCTTGAGATAAGAAGTGGCCAGTCAACAGCTTCCGGACATGCAGCTGTGTAGGCCAACAGTCTTTCTTATCTGTCCCCGACCTGACACCCAAAATCAGTTGCCAGATCAAATAACCTCACACAGACACACACACACACACACACACACACACACACACACACACACACACACACACACACACACACACACACACACACACACACACACACACACACACACACACACACACACACACACACACACACACACACACACACACACACACACACACACACACACACACAGTGAATCCCATTCCCACCTCATTTCGTGCTCTGAGAATTTACTTGAGTGAAAAAGCTCCTTTTATCTCCGGTTCAAAGCGACGGATGTAATTCCAAATCGGATGATGGAAAAAAAGTGTCAACAACAACACCACGACGCTGCAGAGAGATAAATGAGCTCTTTCTTCGTGGTCACTATGGTTTATTCTCAAAACTCATCTTGGGGGTTTTTTTTGGAGCAGAAAATAGCAGTTTAGTCGTTCCTCCATGGGAATGATGTCAAAGTTGGATTTCTTTATGTAAGAAAATGTAAGGATTACATAATGGCATCATTTTTTAGTTTGCTTTCTTTTTGGGACATTGTTTTGCAACCAGAACAAAATCTAAAATTGATGTTTGAAGTTAATTCTTGAAGATTAAGAAAAGCCATTGAGAGAGAGCGAATTCACCATTTAGAGCTTTTAATCATACATACAATTAATTATTGCTTTATATAATATGTATAAAGTGCTCTGGGAAAAAAGAACGTTTCAAATCAACTGGGAATAAGTCCATGAACATGATGAAGATTATATGTGTACAGGTTGTAAAGCCCTCTGAGGCAAACTTGTAATTTGTGATATTGGGCTATACACAATAAACTTGAAAAATATCAAAAGGTCCAGAATGGTTACTAAATGGACCCGGTGAGAATATGTGGATAGCGTTGGTACCTGGAGGCTGATTCAGGGAACAATAAATGCTGTTTGCTCACGAAGCTCGAGCAGGCCAACACACCGAGGTCACCCCACCACATAAGACCCAGAATCCTCCTCTGAATGGAGCCACCGCTACGGATGAATAAATCATGTGCAGCTAAACTTTGGTGAACACAACACTCTAATAGGATAATATCATACACCACTTAAAGTTGAAGATGGCACTCACTGATGATTAATGGAAGTGTAATCCAACTGAAACTATCTCATAAATATCTTCTTTTCAATCACTGATTGGAATGACTAATAATCATCGGATTCCTAAACAATTATTTTATTGATATAAATTAGGAAATGTAATAGCGGGCACATATTTCTGCATTTTATTACTGTGAAAATGAGCTGTCACTTTTTAGTACTTTTTATTTTTGTACTTTAAAAAAATACTTTTACACTTTGACAGGGCAGAGATAGAGAAGGCACACGGAGCGAGAGAAAGAGGTATGACATCGGTCAAATATCAGCCATGTGGGCATCCTGTTTCTATACCGTATGTTTCTATTGTTTGTCTTATTATATGTGAGCTCTACTCAATCATGGTGAGTTGATTACATTACATTACATTTCACTGACGCTTTTCAGGTTTAATTTAGGGTTAAGTAAGTAAAGTGAGTAAGTAAAGTTTATTTATATTGCACTTATCACAGACAAAGTGTCACAAAATGCCTTGCTCAAGGACACATCGAGTAGGGCCGTGAGCCACCGACCCTCTGATTGAAAGACCTGCTAACCACTCACCCTCAGGCTTGTGTCGTCTCATGGTCTTCATGTTTTGGCAAATGACAAAATATACAGAAAAAAAAAGAAACTTTGATATTGACAAAATGGTCTCATCTCTCCGATTAATGGAGATTAAAGGCCATCATTTATTTTTGGCACAAAGGAATACAGTCAGTAGACAAGTCGACCAACTGTGTTTTTATTGTTTTTACTAATAATAATATTTGGTATCTTTTCAAGATTTTGTCTTAGTACATATAAGAAGAAAACTGAGAATTTGTTTTATAAAAAAAAGGATAAAAAATAAAAACATATACATAATGCACCACAACATTTAGGATGAACTCATTAGGTATGAGGTACCTGTGTGAACTGAGTTATGATGACTTGAGTCTTAGTTTGGGTTTTATTCATGCTGTGATCTAAAAAATAATTATCTTTCTTTTTTAAAATATGGTCTGTCACTGTTTTATGTTGTATTGTCTGAAACTGTGTGTAATGTGCTGCTGCTTCTGTCTTGGCCAGGACTCTCTTGTAAAGGAGAGTTTTAATCTCAATGAGGCATTTCCTGGTTAAATAAATACAAATAAATACATTTTAAAAAGAAAAAAAGAAACATTTCACCGTGACAGAGAGCGTCAGGCGGTAGTCAAGCCATTGAGTCTCCTCACCTTGCTGATGAAGGTGAGGAGAATCAACAGTGACAGCTGGTGGACAGGTGAGGAACTGCAGGCCTGAGGCGACGACGAGAGGGTTAGCGCGCGCAAAGAAAAGATGAATCAGCACAAGAGGCAGAAGAGGAAAGCGAGGAGGACAGCGCGGTGGCATGCGACCAAACCGTGACAACCAAACACAATTAATGACAAAAGCAATTACTGGTGGGAGAAACAGGCTGAAAAAAAAGAAAGAAGTAAGTGTCAAAATTTCCAGTGTGGTATTGGCATCGTTCGGCCCATTCAAGTCGTACCGGGGGTCTGTGGGTGACTCGCAGTCATTAAAAGCAGACGCACATGTGGGAGTGCTGAGCGGCTCGGGGGAAAACAATGACGGATATTCCAGAGTGGATGAACTGTCTGGGCCAGACGAGCTGCAGTGATGTAGGGTGATGTGTGTGAATGAATGAGGTGTTTTCCCTAATGTGGGCTATAATCTGACCCCCTTGGGAGGGAGAAGCAGGCAGAGTGCTGCAGAAAAAAATGTTTAGCGTAAATTTAGACTGGGGTCCTTTTCTTATATGGATGGGGTCGAGGGGGGTTAACAAAAACATGGGAATGAAAAAAAAAAAATATTTGGAGAAACGGAGGGATGAAAAGGAAAGAAACGGAGAGCATTAGGCAGAACAAGCTTCGGCCGTGTGTAAACAGAGTATAGAAACCAGATATGTCCAATCCTAAAGGTAATATACAGAGAGAATGCGTTTAGCAGAGTCCATTAAAGCCAAAAGCCTCTGAGGGAACGCTTTCTCTCCAGACACGGGGCTCTGATGGAGGTAGCCAAGACACTCTAACTCCAGGTTAGCCTCTCACTCTGAGTAATGGACCGGGGTGTTTGCAGACTCCCATGGCCCCTCGCGAGCCCCGGTGATGAAGTTAGAGCGGCAGCAGGCAGCGTACGGCAGGGGTAGAGAACCGGCCGGGCCCGTCTCCTGTTGCTGTTGAATGTAATTTCGGATCGTATTGCAGCGGAAGCACAACTGACGGAGGAGGAATCTATCGAATTCGGCTCAGACATCACAATAATATTGAGTCTTGTTTATAAACACGGTGCGGATGCTTCGGGAGCATCATCCGTTTGGAAGGCCCCGGCGCTGAGCGCGGCGAGCCCTCCGTGTGCCTGAGAGCAAAGCCCAGAAGGGGGCTGCCTTTAATGCAAAGGGCCACGAAAAACTTTTGTTTATTTCCTCTGTAGCTCTGCATCAATCGGGTTATTAGATTGATAAATCCTTCATACATCTTATTTGGTACCAATGTACAACATGCAATTAGCACACATGTAATACTTATATATATATACTGTATAATATATACAGTGCATCCGGAAAGTATTCACAGCGCTTCATTTTTTCCACATTTTGTTATGTTACAGCCTTATTCCAAAATGGATTAAATTCATTATTTTCCTCAACATTCTACACACAAAAACCCATAATGACAAAGTGAAAACAGTTTTTTGACATTTTTTGCACATTTATTAAAAATAAAGAACAAAAACATAACATGTCCATAAGTATTCACAGCCTTTGCTCAATACTTTGTTGAAGCACCTTTGGCAGCAATTACAGCCTCAAGTCTTCTTGGGTATGATTCCACAAGCGTGGCACACCTATTTCTGGGCAGTTTCTCCCATTCTTCTTTGCAGAACCTCTCAAGTTCCATCAGGTTGGATGGGGAGCGTCGGTGCACAGCCATTTTCAGATCTCTCCAGAGATGTTCAATCGGGTTCAAGTCAGGGCTCTGGCTGGGCCACTCAAGGACATTCACAGAGTTGTCCCGAAGCCACTCCTTTGTTATCTGGGCTGTGTGCTTCGGGTCGTTGTCCTGTTGGAAGATGAACCGGCGCCCCAGTCTGAGGTCCAGAGCGCTTTGGAGCATGTTTTCATCCAGGATGTCTCTGTACATTGCTGCATTCATCTTTCCCTCAATCCTGATTGGTCTCCCAGTTCCTCCCGTTGAAAAACATCCCCACAGCATGATGCTGCCACCACCGTGCTTCACTGTAGGGATGGTATTGGCCAGGTGATGAGCAGTGCCTGGTTTCCTCCAGACATGACGCTTGGCATTCAGGCCAGAGTTCAATCTTTGTTTCATCAGACCAGAGAATTTGGTTTCTCATGGTCTGAGAGTCCTTCAGGTGCTTTTTTGCAAACTCTAGGCGGGCTGTCATGTGCTTTTTACTGAGGAGTGGCTTCCGTCTGGCCACTCTACCAAACAGGCCTGATTTGTGGAGTGCTGCAGAGATGGTTGTCCTTCTGGAAGGTTCTCCTCTCTTCATAGAACAACGCTGGAGCTCTGTCAGAGTGACCATCGGGTTCCTGGTCACCTCCCTGACTAAGGCCCTTCTCCCCCGATCGCTCAGTCTGGCTGGGCGGCCAACTCTAGGAAGAGTCCTGGTGGTTCCAAACTTCTTCCATGTCCAGATGATGGAGGCCGCTGTGCTCATTGGGACTTTCAATGCTGCAGAAATCTTTCTGTACCCTTCGCCAGATCTGAGCCTCGATACAATTCTGTCTCGGAGGTCTATAGATAATTCCTTGAACTTCATGGCTTGGTTTATGCTCTGATATGCACTGTCAACTGTGATACCTTATATAGACAGGTGTGTGCCTTTCTCAATCATGTCCAATCAACTGAATTTAGCACAGGTGGACTCCAATCAAACATCTCAAGGATGATCAGTGGAAACAGGATGCACCCGAGCTACATTTTGAGTGTCATGGCAAAGGCTGTGAATACTTATGTACATATTATGTTTTCGTTCTTTATTTTTAACAGATTTGCAAAAATTTGCAAAAAACAGTTTTCACTTTGTCATTATGGGTTGTTGTGTGTAGAATGTTGAGGAAAATAATGAATTGAATCCATTTTGGAATAAGGCTGTAACATAACAAAATGTGGAAAAAGTAAAGCGCTGTGAATACTTTCCGGATGCACTGTATATATATAGATATACAGGACTGTCTCAGAAAATTAGAATATTGTGATAAAGTTCTTTATTTTCTGTAATGCAATTAAAAAAACAAAAATGTCATGCATTCTGGATTCATTACAAATCAACTGAAATATTGCAAGCCTTTTATTCTTTTAATATTGCTGATTATGGCTTACAGCTTAAGAAAACTCTAAAATCCTATCTCATAAAATTTTAATATTTCCTCAGACCAAGTAAAAAAAAGATTTATAACAGCTGAGTGTTTGTCAAGGCTCAGGAAACCCTTGCAGGTGTTTCGAGTTAATTAGACAATTCAAGTGATTTGTTTAATACCCTACTAGTATACTTTTTCATGATATTCTAATATTTAGAGATAGGATATTTGAGTTTTCTTAAGCTGTAAGCCATAATCAGCAATATTGAAAGAATAAAAGGCTTGCAATATTTCAGTTGATTTGTAATGAATCCAGAATGCATGACATTTTTGTTTTTTTAATTGCATTGCAGAAAATAAAGAACTTCATCACAATATTCTAATTTTCTGAGACAGTCCTGTATATGTATATTTATATGTATATATATATACATATATATATCTATAGATATATAGATATATATATGTATATTTATATGTATATATATAGATATATAGATATATATCTATATCCATATATTTACATATATATATCGAAATATCTATATATATATCTGTATATATATATATATTTAGATCTGGGCCAGACCACTGGACACAATTCAGCTGAGCCCGACGGAAATATGAAAGGTTTCTGACTGAAGAAGCTCTGATGACGGTACGACAGATGAAAAGTGAATTCATCCTGAGCGCGGCGCGAAGTGTTCTCCATATTTCATGCTGATCCATCACCAGAGTCATTAGAGAGCATCCTGACAAACGTCTGCACAACATCCCCCCCCCCACCCAGAGAACCAGATTGTGGCTCAAGACGTGGTCGATTCACCTCCACCTGATTAACAGGACACATCCTCTCTTCCCTTTCTTGTCATTCATTGCATCCCCATGTCTTTTCCTCTAGCGGTTAACCCGAGTCTTGGCTCGCTCCTCCAGTGCGACGCCATCACTACTATAATGCCATCATCCCCGGCTGCCAAGCCAGAGAGAATGATGTCACTTCCACCCTCGGTCACGGTGGTTTGGGCTTGGCCACTGGTGCATGTGACAATTTGTGCCCTACTAGGAAGCCCTGAAGCTTCCAGCTTGGCAAACGGCCACGACATGCACACCCGCCCTCCGTTTCACAGCCAGACACCCACCCATGCAGCCGTATGTTTGAATTCTACAGCGAGCGTTGGACTGAGCCCTTATTTCTACTTGCGCTCACTTTAATGCTCCCACGTTAAATATCCTCCCCCCCTTTCTCCTCTGTCCTCTTCCCGCCACTCCTGTCATTTACCCCGTGGCTTTGTAGTCGTGTTGCGAGGCGGAAAGGGAGCCGGGCGCGGTGGCTGATGTATGGCTTCTGGAGAGGAAACGCAGCACAGACGGTGAGAAAATGTGGAAATGTAGGCACGGCACGATGCCCGCTGGGCCTGGCCCACTCTGTGTTTAGAGGCTGCCTTTCTTCCCGTGCCAGGTGGGCGGGGGATAAAAGAGGGCACTGGGAGGCTGGTGGGTGGACAAAGGCCTGGGATCAAACGGCAGAGAGGCAGCGGAGCATGGTGGTGGGGGTTGGTGGTCAATGGACTGGCCGGTTTTTTAATTCACATGTGATTAATTACTGCACAGCTATTCCCAGAATATGACCGAGGCCATTAATGACCCATTAAAATGTTGGATGCTGTGTTTCATTTCCCTTTCCTGATACCACTCAAAATGACATCGCAGAATCTGAAATTGAAAACATGTCCCCGCGCTGCTTCGTGAGGTATTTAAAGTTTACGCCATGTGTAAAAAAGGATAATACACCGCTTCTCCGCCCGTCACCAGTGTGGGGGGGAGATTTGGGTCTGAATGCTTCACGAGGGCCGAGTCTGTCCCAGCTGTCTGTCACGCCCTCGCCTCAGGACACAGAGGAGAAGAACGAGGTGTAAAAATACATACATTAGTCATAAATACAGCCAAAAAGAGTGAACCTAACTAAAATATGTATGAATTCAGTCTGTAAAAAGAGACACTCGTTAGATTGTGGGATTGTGTAAGTGACGGACTGGGTTATCAGTATTTCCTCAACTAATACAAATAAACTCATTAAGTCCGTTCAAAGATACAATATATAAATTATAGTCGAGGTCAAAGAAGTTGTGGCAAAACCGAAGTAATTCAAACATTAAAGCAGCTACTGTCAATGTTTGTAGCCAAATAAATCACATTATTATGCAGCCTTCAGTGAAAGGGCCTCCGCCCGACTTTCATGAGACCGGCCTCCGTCAGATTCTCATGAGACCGGCCTCCGCCCGACTCTCATGAGACCGGCCTCCGTCAGACTCTCATGAGACCGGCCTCCGTCAGACTCTCATGAGACCGGCCTCCGTCAGACTCTCATGAGACCGGCCTCCGTCAGACTCTCATGAGAACGGCCTCCGTCAGACTCTCATGAGACCGGCCTCCGTCAGACTCTCATGAGACCGGCCTTCGTCAGATTCTCATGAGAACGGCCTCCGCCCGACTATCATGAGAACGGCCTCCGTCAGACTCTCATGAGACCGGCCTCTGCCCGACTCTCATGAGACCGGCCTCCGTCAGACTCTCATGAGACCGGCCTTCGTCAGATTCTCATGAGAACGGCCTCCGTCAGACTCTCATGAGACCGGCCTCCGTCAGACTCTCATGAGACCGGCCTCCGCCCGACTCTCATGATACCAGCCTCTGTCAGACTCTCATGAGAACGGCCTCCGTCAGACTCTCATGAGAACGGCCTCTGTCAGACTCTCATGAGAACGGCCTCCGTCAGACTCTCATGAGACCGGCCTCCGTCAGACTCTCATGAGAACGGCCTCCGTCAGACTCTCATGAGACCGGCCTCCGCCCGACTCTCATGATACCAGCCTCTGTCAGACTCTCATGAGAACGGCCTCTGTCAGACTCTCATGAGAACGGCCTCCGTCAGACTCTCATGAGACCGGCCTCCGTCAGACTCTCATGAGAACGGCCTCCCCCGACTCTCATGAGACCGGCCTCCGTCAGACTCTCATGAGAACGGCCTCCGTCAGACTCTCATGAGAACGGCCTCCGTCAGACTCTCATGAGAACGGCCTCCGTCAGACTCTCATGAGAACGGCCTCCGTCAGACTCTCATGAGACCGGCCTCCCCCGACTCTCATGAGAATGGCCTCCCCCGACTCTCATGAGAACGGCCTCCGTCAGACTCTCATGAGACCGGCCTCCGTCAGACTCTCATGAGACCGGCCTCCTCCCGACTCATGAGAAAGGCCTCCATCCGACGGCCTCCACCCAGTGGCAGACGGAGTTAGCGGCCAGCTAGCGAACACAGCGGAGCCGCGTATATTCCGGATGTATATAAACAAAAAAGAAACTGTTTACGAAACAATACATCAACTTACATCAGCAATAATATCACAACGGGGTGTTTCTGACGCCCCCTGGTGGCCAAACAATTAATTACTGCAGGTTTAAGATCCCCACATTACAAAAACCCTCGATGTCGTGTTTCTGAGGGAATAACACGAATGACGGAAACGCTACTGTCCGTCGTGAGTGAAACCAGACATTGTTTCTGGGATTTCTGGCTGTCCTCTGAAATGAAAGTTCAGGTTTGATGTTTGAAAGCCAACCATATTTCATGGAAGAAAGCCATGGCTAGGAATGCATAATCAATGCAATTTTGGTCTTACTCTGCTATGCGCTCCTTCGCCCTCCTCGCCGCCTCGTTTACAGTCGAATGCAAACGCTTTATTGGCTCAGTTGTTCCTGTGCCGGAGCGGCGGGGCCTTGCCAGTCGTCGTGGTTACTATAAAAACTAATCATTTCAATTTCCTTGTATCTTATTTCCTCGGCGTACTTTAATCACGGTCTCTGGGAGGCGCCAATGTTTCCCCATGAGTGGCTTCTGCTAAAGAGAGTAGAAGTTCAGAGCGGGCCGTTTTTCGGGGGCCGGCGCTCGGGCAGAGACATCCATACGACTGTATTTAACGACCGCGCTGGAGTTCAAGCGATTGGAGCTCATCTCGGAGGAGCTGCGCGCCCTTTTGATCTTGGAATCCTGCAAATGAAGTCAAGGGGAGAGACAGAGACGAATCACCTGCGGTTTTTGGAAATCACTTAGAATGGACTGGTTCTCCAAACTGATAGGGGTTGAAAAAGGTTTGATCTTTGATCTGCCGCTTCGCAGGGAGGAGAGATAGGGCCTCGTGTGTGGGGGGTAAAAAAATAACCAAAAAAGGGAAAGAGATAGCATGGCTTGGGTTTCCTATACTTGAATTCTTCAACATGAAAACAGATGCAACACTAAAACAATGTAAGCGTGAGGCACTGTGGCAGTCCTGGGCCGGTGAAGAATGATGGCCTTCGTCTGCTCCATTAATTAACAGCCATTCAGACAGGAAACCAGAGCCAGCGCTGCAGTCCGCTTTCATGTCTCATCCCATTTGCCTGCAGAAACCTCATTTTTCATTATTTACTGTCTCACTTCCAGACTGATGATCATCAATAATGTGTACATTAAGAGAAGGAGGGGGGGAATCTTTTTGGAAAAGGTTTGAAGTGCATTTTGCTGTTGGATATATTGTCCCGCTGCTACGGGTTGTTCGTGGAGCCCTCAGTGGGCTGTCACAGCGTGACATTAAAAAGGTCGGCCTTGTACAGCGACACGTCCAGGCGTAACAATAATGAACCTCGGGGACTCTGAGAGCCGGAGGAAAGTGGACACAAGTGTTTTATGATCTGGCAGCGCCGCGGACAAAGCAAATAATCGGCAGACACAGAGGAGCAGGTAGTTTCACTTAACCTCTGCTCAGGGCTGAGCGCCAACTTAACTGGAAGCACATGGCTGCAGAGCGCTCCGACGGAGGGAGACGGGGAGAGAGCGACTGAGAATCCCTATCAACCCACCCACCAGTGAAAGATCCTTCACGGTGCCGAGGCGCAAGACAGCGTCCGACCTCATGGCGCTGATATCCCGCGGTAGCCGGCACTTTGTAGATACCTCCAACCCGACTGCAGCTGCTCGGCTGGCGGAAGTCACAACTCCTGAAGGTGTACCTGCGTGGTCAAATGGAGGAGAGAGTACACATCTCGTGGACTGTGGTCTTCCGTTTACTGGATGTCTGTGGCCTGTGGCTTTGTCTCCCCCCCATTAGTGTGTTTGGTGTTTGTTCGCATACCGACTGGCCCGACGGTAAATGCTGCTTATCGGTCGGCCACTCCTGAGGGCACCGCAGCCGCAGAAACCCCCGAGAGGGTGTAGGATGGATGAGTTGTGTACAACGGGGCAAGTGAGAGAAAGTGCCTGTGCAGGGATGCAACGAGGCGCACACGCGCGCGCATGTGTGTGTGCAAGTCGGACGACGTTGCGCAATGATGCCGCGTATGAACGGGAGTCGAGCCCGCCAGCGGTGACCATCCCTCTCACTGAGGCCACGAGCCGCTCGCCGCACCGCCCGGGTTGACTTCTCCTCAGGCCGAGCGCCGCTATCAGGTTCCCCCATGTGGTTCCACTTAGACCGCCAGGGGCTCCAGCTCCGGTCTGCAGACAGCCTCTCGGGCTACAGGGCGGAGGCGGTGAGGGGAAGGCCCCACTGACTGGATCAGGCTCAATAACCCACATTGTGGCACACACCTCATCGCGAGCAGCCGGTGCCCCGTGGCCTCTTCGGTGCCTGACTGCCCAGAGAATATACGTCCACTGAGCTTTACATGGCATGAGAAGGTAGGTTAAATAAAGCCCAAATGGTTATTATTATTTATTTTATATGTCAATTAAATTATTTGAGGTTTTTTTCTTCTTTATTCAGACTTGCTGGAGTTATGAGTTATGAGACCGAAGCACATTTGGTGGTGAATTTCCAGCTTTCTCATGACACGCCCGGCTCTTTATGCTCTCAGCTCTTTCTGCCTCGGCAAGTTGAAAGCCTGTACTTCTCTGCCAGAGTCCCTCCAACCCTCATTGTCCCCCCTCCACCACTTATAGCCTAACACGGTATATTTCTATTGATGAGGCCTGACAGCGCCCCCCAATTCCAATATAGCTTAGGACATTTGATACGTGCACCCCACCCTTAAAAAACGAAGAAAGAAGAGAAAAATGTTCCTCGTCTGCCTCTCTCAGTCCTGAGACTACACTCCATAACAGCAGGCCCTAATTTCTCCTTCCAGTCATGGAATATGATAATTTTCTTATTTGCAAGAAATATCAATTGCTCAAGGCGGACACATAATCATTGGGGAGGAAAGGAGAAGCTACCTGTGTAATGTGCTTAACAGGCTAACCCGTTTAGCCGCAGGCGCTGTTTGAAAATGAGAAAGTGCTGATGGTCAAAATCAATTTTCCCTGTGTCCAAATTACTCCCTGCCCGGCTTAGAATTTCACCTAAATGGCCAAACCTTAAAACACTGATACTAATTCTATCATATTAGAGCCTGGTCATAAAGTTGAAGTTATTGCTAATGCTATTTTGCTGTATTTATTGATGCAGTGAGATGACTCGAAGGCCAGGGAGCAGAGAGTTCTGTTACTGCCTTTGTGTGTGTGTGTGTGTGTGTGTGTGTGTGTGTGTAGATGCATATCACTACAACTGAATGCATTCACTGTACATGTAGCCGTCAGGCTTTAGCAATGTTTTACGATGTTTGCCGTCTATGGTTTCACAAATCTCATATATCACAAGGAGAAAACGTGGCCTTCCATATATATATATATATATATATATATAGAGTGTATATATATAGTATATATATTATATATACATACTATATATATACAGTATATATATATAAATAAGTTCTCAAAAAGAGATAATCGTCTTTATATCCTGAGTTTCTTAGTAACTGCTTAGAAATGTATTTATTTGTAAATGGTGATGTTTTAGGAAATTTATTGGCCTTTTGTTCTAATTTTATTCAACATGGAAACAGCTAGCAGCTTGGTAGCTTAGCTTAGCATTAAGACTGTTAACAGCTAGCTGCCTTGCTCGTCAAAAGTACCAAGTTATTCTCCCCAGCACCTCTTAAATTCACATGTTACATCGTGTTTGTTTAACCCAGAGCCAGACCAGCTGCTCCCATAGCTTTTTTTCTTCTTCACATTTTATGAACTCAATCTAGCTGGCTTTTATAATAATTTAACAAGGAATAATTTGTGGACTTTTTCTTAGGAAGTTAAATTAATTAGTTACTCAATTTTAAATATTAGAAATAATGATGTTTCCAGAAAACCTCCATGTAAATTACTAGTGACATACAGTATAAACTCGACAAATTTCCCCTTGGGGATTAATAAAGTATCTATCTATTGAAATAAATAGGAAACACAACCTAGGAAATTGAAGGGTTTCCTTATTTTGCCATGCACAAGAGATGTTCTCAATGTAAACTAATATATCTTCATATGCACAAACAACATACTGCATATAGACTTGAATCATATAGTGTAAGGGTTACAGGTACTGGAACCCAAAAGCACGACAAACACAGGAATGCAGGAGGAGGAAGTTTACTGTATGTTTCAGGTAGGGTCAAAATCAGGTAGTCAGTCCAACAGGGCAACAAATCCTAAAAGGGGCAGGCAAGAATCTTGAGTCGGGTTAACAGGCAAACAGGGTCGTAACAGGCAGGTCAGGAATAAACTCTAATAACGCTGGAAGGTTTGGCGGTGACACACAAGACAATCTGGCAGAGGACAAGTGGAAGTGAGGGAGCTAAATAGTGAGGGACTAATGAGGGGATGGGCTGCAGGTGAGAAGGGCGTGAGGACCAGGTGAAGGGAATGAGGGACAATCAGGTGAGGATGACAGGATCTGGAATGACAGGAGAGTTAATTAAATGTGTAAGCAGGATGAATTTAACTAGGAAGGTGGGGAATTCGTGACAGAACCTCCCCTTCTAGAGACGTCCCACTGGGCTGGTCCGGATGAGCACGGTGGAAGGCAGTGATCAGGGAGGGGTCCAGAATGTCGCGAGTGGGGACCCATTGTCGTTCCTCCGGCCCATAGCCCTCCCAATCCACGAGGTATTGAAGTCCCCTACCCCGTCGCCGAGATTTGAGCAGGTGACGGACCGTGTAGATAGGATCCCCGTCGAGGAGCCGGGGGGGGGGGAGGTGAAGCGGGCTTTCCTCGACAGGTTTAACCCTAGAGATGTGGAAGTTGGGGTGAACTCTCATGGCTGGTGGTAGACGCAGCCAGATGGCTGCAGGATTAATGACCCGCGACACCGGAAACGGGCCCACGAACCGAGGAGCCAGTTTCTTGGACTCCACTCTGAGGGGAAGGTCCTGTGTAGACAGCCAGACCCGTTGTCCTGGAGCATACTGATGTGCAGGGAGGCGACGTCTGTTGGCAGACCGTTTGTAGCGCTCGGAAGTGCGCATCAGCGTGGAGCGGGCCTGCCTCCAAGTGCGTCGGCACCGCTGGATAAACGCCTGGACAGAAGGAACACTGGCCTCAAGTTCCTGCTCCGGGAAGAGGGGGCTGATATCCATGGGCACACTGGAAGGGTGAGAGCCCTGTGGCTGAGCTGGGAAGGGTGTTGTGGGGATACTCGACCCACAGAAGTTCCTTGGACCAGGATTGCGGGTTGCGGGAGGAGAGGCATCGTAATGCTGTCTCCATCTCCTGGTTCATGCGCTCCGCCTGTCCATTAGATTGCGGATGAAACCCAGACGACAAGCTGGCTGTGGCCCCCAGTAGCCTGCAAAACTCGGCCCAAAAGCGAGAGGTGAATTGTGGGCCACGGTCGGAGACCACATCTATGGGCAGACCGTGGACACGAAACACCTCCTGTAACAGAATCTCGGCCATTTCCTTGGTGGTAGGCAATTTTGTCAGTGGGATAAGCCGGGCAGATTTGGAGAATCGATCAATGACTGTCAGAATAACTGTGTTACCACTGGAGGTGGGTAGGCCGGTTACGAAATCCAATGCAATATGGGACCATGGGCGATGCGGAAGTGGTAGAGGGTGGAGGAGACCAGAGGCAGCCTTGCGGGAGGTCTTGTGCTGAGCGCAGACTTGGCAAGCACCAACAAATCCCTTGGTGTCCTCCTCTATGGACGGCCACCAAAAGCGTTGCTTGAGCATTGCTAGTGTGCGTCGGATCCCGGGATGGCAAGCAAGGCGAGAAGAGTGACCCCACTGGAGCACCTGCGGGCGGAGGTGAGCAGGAACAAACAACCGGTTAACCGGACAAGGACTGGGAGCAGGATGTTCGGCGTTGGAGCGTTTTACCCTGTCCTCCACCTCCCAGGTTACTGCACCGACAACACACTCCGGAGGGAGGATACCTTCTTTAGAAGCTTCTGTATGTTTTTCTGCTAGTTGTAGCTTTAGCAGTGTCATGGTCATCTTTTCTTTGTTTGCCTTTTCCTCTTCTTCATCTTCGATGTGCTGGGCAATGAAGTGGGTGATGTGTGCATTCCATATCTCAAAAGTGACATATTGGATGCCCACCGTCCGGTACATTTCTCTGGCGAGCTTGGGTGGGAGTCCTTTTATCACTGCATCCTTCCATATGTTCATGGAGGTGGTATCCCTGTCGTGTCTGGTGCCTGTAGCTGATTTCCAGACTTTTGCAGCGCGTGACAAGTAGGCCTCAGCGTCTTCATCTCGCCTTAACTTGATGCCGGACAGGTTGGCCATGTCAGGGGTAAAGGGCCACCGTGTTCTGATGGCAGCGAACAGGTGTATATTGACAGTGTCCACATCTTGGCTGTTATGGGCAGATGAGCAGCCAGCATCTCTCTCCAGGTCGTCTAGCTCTCTCAGTGAGGAGCATTTCGCCAGGATTGCTCTCATGTCTCCTACTGCCAAGGGAATCCCGGTGGTGGCAGCATCGAGTGCCTTTATCCAGGGGACTCCTCCTTTCGATATGGGGGGGAGCTGGTCGGTGATGAAATGCATATCCCTTGGGCTGTACGGCTTGTACTGGGTGACACCGGTGCTCATTGTTATGAGTGGGGCTTGGATATGGTGTTGCTCCGCTTTGTCTTGGGGGCACTCCGTCTGTGGCAGCGGTCTTGTCTGAGGGCTGGTATCTCCGTAGTTGATGTTGGACGTCATCTGTTGGCGGAGTCTGCTTGGCTCGCCAAGTTCTCTGGTCGGTGGATTGGGGGGGGTGGGGGCCAGGCTTGATGGCCTTGGAGCTGCCTCTTTATGCAGGGTTTCAGTCGGGGGAGCTTCTTCTTTGGGAGCGTTCTTGGGGACTGTTCCTTGCTGCTGGGACTGAAGCTTCCTTGCTTTGTTGTCAGCATGGACTGTCATCCCATGCAACAACCGCCTTCCCTGCACCACAGCGTCACTGGCTTTGGCGATGTCTGCTGATCGGGATCTGAACCAGCGTTTCCCTTTTTTGCTCCTCTGCTGCTTTGATGCGACGCTTGAGCACTATCATAAGCATAAGTTTCTGTTCTTGGTGGGCCCCTCCAGGGCTGTTACATCCAGTAAACCCTCTGCATGCCATTCCTGCACGTGCTTCCTCAGCTTCTTGTAGTGGTGCAGTCTGTCGGCTTTCTCCACCATCTTCATGGCAGCGTAGAGAACATCCTCAATCCACGCGGTAGGGGTCTTAATTGACGTTGATTCTGACATTGTTGAAGGGATCAGGTACTGAGGCTTAATATATGTAAGGAAATGTAAATGTAGAGCACAGAAATTCCTAAAAAATTTCAGATCAAAATCCCTCAAAAATCGTAAATCGATTTTTCGAAAGAAATCGAAAGGAAATTTATTCTACACTATGTGTCTAATTTGTGGATGCGGTGCAGTTGGGAAAGAATGCAAATTAGGGTGAATACAGTGAAATTGCACAGCATACAAAATACATAGACATTTTAAAATGGGGAAAATGTTAACAAACAACATATGGGAAAACGGTGTTATCTTAACCAATGAACCAAATGTGATATTTTCTGTGAAATGGGAGAAGCTGTTAATTTAACCAAGTAAGTCATGCAAATTAAGTAAATGTATTCAACTCCCTAACGACCATGTGGGTGAACAAAGGGGAACTACCATCCCTTCTTCTCAGGCCAAATCAAAATGGTGGATTTAAAACAGGAAACACAAAAACACGCTGTATTTATAAGAAGGATCCCATTCTGTCAATGCCGGACATGTTAAACAAGGGTCAAATGCACATTAACAATTTACACGGGCCACCCAACTGATTTATGTGGACTAATGATCTTGTAACTGTGCAGTGCGCCGACGTACACCAGTTTACGTATGTAACTTTAATCAGAATCGTGTCACACGCGTGCGCTAGCTTACGGATGTTTATGTTAGTTTTCTAGCGTGCTCTTAGAGACCCCGCGTCGTCTTCGTCAAATTTACTGTGTGCCAAGCACTCCTGGCTTCCAGGCACATCATTGAGCCACAACTCTTCATACAAAACGTGAGACAAGACAAAACGAGCAACGAGGAACGAACAATGACAAAAACATGCAACGTAATGGTGGATTTAAAACAGGAAACGCAAAACCACGCTGTACTTAAAAGAAGGATCCCCTTTAGTGAATATTGTCAATGCCGGACATGTTAAACAAGGGTCAAACGTACATTAACAACTTACACGGGCCACCCAACTGAGTTTTGTGGGACAATGATCTTGTAACTGTGCAGTGCGCCGACGTACACCAGCTTACGTATATAACTTTAATCTCGTAAATAGCAACGTTCACACACTAATTTAGGATATTATATTGGATATCTAGCGTGCTCTTAGAGAGACCCCGCGTCGTCTTCGTCGAATTTACTATGTGCCAAGCACTCCTGGCTTCCAGGCACATCATTGAGCCACAACTCTTGATACAAAACGTGATACTCACAAGACAAAACGAGCAACGAGGAACACACAATATGACAAAAACATGCACTATATAACACGATAAATACACAACGCTGTTGCAACAGTGACACACCCGGTGTTGGGAGTACACACAGGCTACACACGCAACCGCGCACACACAACTACACTTCAGCGACAGGACCAAACCGTGCACGCGACCACGCGGGCCAAACGTGGGAGACGTGCACGCGCAAATGTGGCACAAAACGTGCAGAGCATGCTAACGCGGCTGGAACAAACACACATGAAACACAAACACAGCGTCAAACGTTTGTTAAACTCCTCCCGCAGGCTTATGCCCTCCGTCGTGTTCTGATGGCGTAAATAGTTTGATTCCTTAGCGCGAGCTACTCACCGCAGGAACGTGTCCGAAGCTCCGTAATCGACGGTGGCCATCTCAGTTCCGCCTTCGTGGTTTCCAAATTGTAAGGTATTCTGAAACTGGGCACTACGCAGATGGTGGAAAACAGGCTTCCGGACGCGCGTGGATTAAGTTATCAACATTTAATGGCAGGAAATGTGAAACAAACCTTCAAAGCGCTCTTTCCTCATGTCCCGGCTCGGGAGCTCAGCCTTTCCCCTCGGGGCTTACCTGTGAAAAGAGGCCGATCTCCCTGAGAGACGGAGTTTTCTCTCACCGGTCGAAACGTCACTTCCGGTACAGTCGCTTTCACAATAAGAATCCCGTCTTGTTAAAGTCACCTTCACAATAAAAGTCTCTTGTTATTGTGAGTCACTGCACGGATTTCAACCGGCTTCGTCAATCTATAATACTAACATAGTCACTCTCATGCAATATACATTAATTCTTGCCATTTACATTTGCATAGAGTAAACATTACCCCTATGCTTCATAATATATTAATAACAATATCAATATTCTCCTTAATATTGTCTATTATAATATCTTTCTATATGTATTAATTTAAAACATAAGACCTCTGCAGATGTTATCAAAATAAACTATTACAACTTAACAGTGACACACAAGACAATCTGGCAGAGGACAAGTGGAAGTGAGGGAGCTAAATAGTGAGGGACTAATGAGGGGATGGGCTGCAGGTGAGAAGGGCGTGAGGACCAGGTGAAGGGAATGAGGGACAATCAGGTGAGGATGACAGGATCTGGAATGACAGGAGAGTTAATTAAACGTGTAAGCAGGATGAATTTAACTAGGAAGGTGGGGAATTCGTGACATATAGAGTGAAGTCACCATCACCAGGATGCTTTTTTGAGCCCTTCTAGTAATCTCTGGAAGAGTAAAGAGTATCTAGTCTGTAGAAATACAAACACCTCTTCTTTCTTCTCACATTTTTATAGAATATTATTTATTTTAAAAAATGGTTTGAGGGACCACTGACAATATTAGGAGCTTTAAAAGGAAAATGTTGAAATCCATTAACAGCTGAATGACCCGTGTTGTTGCTGTGATAAACCCTGGATTAGCTGGCGAGGAGTTCAGGCTGTGCTCAAGCTCAACGACTCGTCTTCCACCAAAAAGACTTAAGAACGGCTCTGGTGGGGACTATAGATCTGTGGATCTGGGGTCAGGTTGGCTTGTGGCCGTGGCCCCGTCCACCTGAACCAGCCACATCATAAACAACAGCCGTGCGTCAGGTCTGCTTCTGTATCGACATCACCACACTGGCCGCTGGCTGCAGCCGCACACAGGTAATATATATCCAGGGAGACCAAGCCTCTAAACACACAGGCCACAGTCCAGGAAGTCCGGTACCGCACTCTGAAACCAAGACGACAACGGAGGAAAGGATGACGCAGACGGTGTCTCAATGAGCGTCTGACGTGCTCTCCATCTGAAGATGGCTGCTACATTACATCTAATGGATTTGTAGCGGCCCTCGTCCCCTCACACTCTTCCTCGCTGAGCGAATCCCCTGAGCTGAGATAACATATCTGCAGCAGCTCTGATTTATCTGCTGGGCCCCGTCCAGCGCTCAGCACACAGATCGGCTTAATAACCTTTGTCAGCTCTTCAGGCGTGAAGAAGGTGTATTGTAACCATTTGGGGAGAAACGGGCCGCCTTTCCCGATATTGACTCAAACACAGCGAGGGGAGAAGGAGGGGAGGCGCGGAATAAAGTGACACTAATGGAGCATTGATGACAAAACAAGGCGCGCACAGGGACCACTTTCTAGCGTTTTTAATTCTTAATGCCGTCGCCTCGGGTTTCAACATGTCTTGGGCCGAGGCAGTGTTCGCACCCGGACGGATCTGGCTCGAGGATTAGGATTTCTTCGGCGAGGAAATGGTCACGTGATTTACTGTTGCCGGAGAGGCGCTACAGGTGCCAGCTCGCGAGGAGGGAGGGATAAGATGACCGAGAGCTCGTCTCCTTGGAACCGCACCGCGCTCCTCGCCCACGCGCCGCAGTCAGCTCCATCGTGACTGGGCCCAGAGACCGGAGCGTCACCCTATACTTTGAAAACACACTTTGATGGCAATTAAATATTAATACGGGGAATCATAGCCTGAGAGCTGTATCCACATTACACGGGGCATGCAAATCGCTCCAATCAGTGAGCCAACTGAAATAGCATCTGGAGAGCTGTATAAATAAGACTTTGGGTATCTTTAATATCATTAATCCCGACTAAACCAACTGCGGAGGGGAAAAACAATATAAAACTGGGAAGCAATAACTGTAATTATCATTCTTTTGTTAAAAAACGTTCACATTCAAAGTAAAAAGCTAATAATGACAAGATGCTTTTTGTCGCCTAAATGTCCAATTCTAAGCGTTTTGTTTGGCTTTTTTATTGTCTGCACACACACACATACAAACACACACACACATAGACACACACACACACACACACACTGACACATACACAAACACAGTCATCTGCCTTTTCTCTTGGTTTCTCTCTCTCCTCCATAATCAGGCCTGGTTTCCTCCCAATAGGAAAACATCCCTCTTTCCTCCTCGCCTGCGTCTGTCAGCGATTCTGTGTGGGCCTGGACTCAACTCAGCCCGTGGGCCAGAAATATCCCCCCATGGCTCCTCTGAATGGGACAGGCCACACAGACCACAGGCACACAGCCCTAAAAATACAGAGAGGCTCGGCCACAGCTCCCCTCGTTCATTCATTAGCGCCGAACAGACTCGGGGGCTAACGGAGGGAGAGAAGCGCCGGGGGGGGGGAGGGGGGGGGCACAGTGATGTCATGATGACACCGACTGGTAGAGGTGTGTGGAGGAACAATGGCTGTCGACTAGGTGACGACTTGGCATCTCATCCACGCCCCGAAGAGGAAGGAGCTGAATAATAATAAGAGAGACAAAAAATTATTCTGGCTGCTCTTGAATAAGTAGCGATGGAGGTGGCGTGGGAGAAATGCATTAGAAGTCATAAAGCTGTCACGCCACGATGATTGATAGGCCTCGGGCTGTTCTCTCACTGCAGATAACTGTTGTCTCATCTCAACGCGATCCATTATCTCCCCGATGTGATGACAGGCAGAGTGAGACAGAAGGTGAGAAAGAGCGTGTTTAATTGCGGCGGCATTGTTAAACGGAGACGAGTTCTTTGTCTGCATTCCTCGCGCTCCACGCCGCATACACTTCCCCACTGTGTGCGACGCTAGCTCCGCCGTTTTTTTTTGGGGCGGCTGCTCCATGTGTGGGCACCGTTTCATACACATTCCTTTCCTCCGAGCCGCCAACAGACGGGACAGGCCCGGGCCGGATCCCGTGATGTGTGTACAGTACGCGAGCACGGGAGCCTATTTGCGTGTGTCTGTTTAGCGAATATGAAAACGTTCTCATGGAGTTCATAGAGATGTGTTCTGTGTTTGAGTGTTTGTCTGTGTGTGTGTGTGTAGCGGAGAAAGCACGCTGCATATTTGTGTTTTTTAAGTATACGCGAAGGGCACGGCGCGCGCCCCCGTGTGTGTGTGTGTGTGTGCGCGTGTGCGCGTGTCTGAGTGTGTAAACAGCTGGCAAGCCTGCCTGTGGTGCTGTGTAAACAGAAGTGAAGGTATTCTGGCTGAGGTTACGAGGTGGGGGGGTGGGGGGGGGGGGGGATGCCGGGGCTGAATAAGGCATTTAGTGCTGACAGTTAAAAATACCCTGAGCAGGGCTAGCGGTGCTGCTGCCGCCGCAGCTATAGCGGCGATACGCCCATGTCGGGCCTGATCTGGGGCTGCGGCCTACATGCTAAACCTGATGTAAGATAATGGTTAACCAGAGGTATGAGTGCAGGCCTCCCACACATGAAGACATGTGGCTTCTTCACGGGCATGAACCAGGACGTCTGAGAGTCAAACGTAAACAAAGTCTTTGTCGTTTCGGCGTCTCTCGACACTCGACAATATCGGAGGCGGCGGGAAGATTTATGGGCGCGGAGGCAAATTGTTGATTAAACCTGAGCCCCATAAAACAGACCGCACGGCTCAGTCTGAGAGATGGAGTTCAAGTTTATCAGACAAAACATGATTAAACTAGAATGGGCACTCGGTAGAGCGCATACCTTCGCATATCACAATATTGGGCATTGAATTATGAACATTTTGGCATTAGTTGCATGCAAATTGGATATAAATTGACCGAGCTATGGTAAAAAGAAGATTTTGACCTTTACCTTGACCTTTGACCCGATCGATCCCAAAGTCTAATCAAATGGTCCCCGGATAATAACCAATCATCCCACCAAATTTCATGCGATTCAAGAAGATGTTGACCTTTTTCATGACCTTGACCTTGACCTTTGACCCGATCGATCCCAAAATCTAATCAAATGGTCCCCGGATAATAACCAATCATCCCACCAAATATCATGCGATTCGGTTTAAAACTTTTTTTGTTATGCGAATAACACGCATACAAATAAATAAATAAATACACGGCGATCAAAACATAACCTTCCGCATTTTCAATGCGAAGGTAATGAAGCAATACACAATACTGTTACATGGCATTATGATAAATAGAAAGCTTTATACTGCATGTTTAGGTGAGAAAAGTATTGTTTCATTTACAACTAAATCATTTCATGAAATAAATCAAAAATGTTAAAATATGATGGAAACTTTTCCTATTTATTGGGTCTTGGCAAACACTGTTAATTCATCTATTTACAATTTGACACATTCATACATTTCCGTAATTCATATCTGATAATTAGATGGACGTATTTGTCCAGAGTCTGTTGGAAGAAAATGCTTCTTTTTAAATCATATTTATTGATTTCTTCAGCTATATTCTTGTCTGTACACCTTTTACTTTATTTAGTTTATTATATTTAAACTATGTCTGGTCTTGTTTGGGTCGAACATTCATAAATTACCTGGATTAGAGCAACGCACAGGCTCAGGCGAGGTTGCTTATACATTGGGACTGAAACAACAACTTAATTCCACTGATTCAATCTGGCCATTAAATCATTTTAGTCAGAGGCAAATGGAGAGCTGTTTGCTGTTTATCAGGCTGAAAGGCTTCCACTCGCTCATTTATTGATAGCATTACAGTAATATAGGTGTTTACGATAGGTGTGGGGCTTATTTAGAGTTAATAAAACATTCTCTTTCCTATGTAATGAAGGATGCTGTTTGACATAAGTGCTTTTTGTTTGTTCTGTTTGGTCTCGAGTGTGAGGGGAGGACCATTAACTTGAGACAAACATTTTTACCAGTGGTTTGTGAAAGCCTTCTCGGAGGAGAGGCACTGATGCACAGTGGGCTGTCATCATCACGTAGGATCTTTTCACAAGAAACAGCAATAAAATAAAAGAAGTTAGCTTTGAATTTAATGTTATATAATGTGAATGTTGTTGAAAAATGTGTACATTGAAGTAACTTGGGTAAAAAAGGTGTGAATACAGTCAAGATTATGCATTTCCATGGATGTTTAGATCTGGTGTGCTCAACACTTGCTATTAAAGCCCAAGATGTCGGAATACAGTCGAGCTCTAGTAGAAAAAAAGGACCAGTGTCTTTATAGGGGAGGGCAGGTTGGTAGAGGGGATATGGTTGAAAAAATATAAAACAGAATTTGTGTTTTTGTGTTAAATTTGATAATGTCCCCCTCGGGGTTCCAGGAACCCGTGGATGGGGCTGAGTGGGGAGCGCACGACAGGGCTTCAAACAGCAGCTATTGAAGAGTTTCAGTTCACAGGACCCTCCAAACAGCCAAACCGCTTCAAACGTCAGCCAAACAAGATCCACATTGTTCAACGGTATGCCCAAAGTGGCCATAACCCGAGCACGGGCCCATAAACAACTTCTAATTGGTTTAATTATCATATAATTTAAAAAATATGTTTTAATATAGGGTCTATCCTTTTATTTACCCAGAGCGAAGTGGAAATAAGACTTGGGCCCAGTAACAAATCCAATATGTTCATTATGTAAACACCTTAAAGAGCTGAGAGAGAGAGAGAGAGAGAGGGGGGGGGGGGAGAGTCAAAATATGTAGAGATTAAATATAAGTGGGGTTTGCACTAAAGTGCTGCGAAAAAAAATGCAAAAAGAAGACTTCAAACTGAATGTTTGGTGCGTGGCATGAAAACCCAAACACACGGCGGCACAGATAGAACAATGTCCAAAACCACTTCTGTTTTTGTTTTTCCGAGAGAGAGCTGACGGATGATGTACAGAGGAAGCGGGCCGAGTGTTTCACAACAACCGCTTCCTTCCTGGATGGAGGTCGGAGTGGCGGAGAGGGGACGAGAGAAGAGGAAAGGTCACAGATCGACAAAGAGGCCGTTCAGGAGAGTTCGTCGGCTCCTCCCTTCAAATTGCGAGCGGCGGAGGAGAGTAAATAAACCGCCTGCCGCCCGCCGACCCGCCGACCCCCCGATCAATACTCTCTCTTTGGACCGCTCGCCGTGGAGTGTTGACACTCGGAGGGCCTGGAACACTGGCCCATAAACGTGTGAGGACACACTGTACCACGATCACAACACACAGGAATGTGCAGCATGTTTAAATGTCTGCCTCATTGGCAAGCCTGATGCGGAATGCCACAGAATGACTGCTTGGCACAACAACAATGGAGTCATGCAAATGAGATGGCAGAGCCCGGCCGTGTCTGTTCATGTCGGAGGAGTTGGGAGCTGTGGTTACAATCAGAAATAATACGTGGGATTTACTCAAGTGTGTGGCCTGTTCTGCAACGCAGACCTGCAGGGAAGCAGATCTCACCCTCGTGGAGACACTTTTCTTTGAAATGGACTGAGAGATGTCTGCGTTGCTTCTCACTGTAATTACGAAGCCCGTTGAATACCCTCTGATTATATTCAAAAATCATTAGTTGCTTTCAGTTTCAGTTTCAGTGACTTGACAGCTATGTTTTATATCATAATGTGTTTGCATTTAAATACAGTTATCTTACATTTCTACTGGATTGTACCTACTCTGGTAGAAAGGTTACTGGTTTTATGCGTAATGGACGTTAGAGACAGAGACATCATTATTTATGGATATACAATGCTGGTTGAAATTATAAATTAAAAAAGAGCGTTGAAAAAGTTTTTTAAAGGTAGTGAATGCATTTATTTTTGTCTTCAAGCCAACGTTTGGTAAGAAAGGCTGAATTGTAAACAGACGAAATCTTTAATACTCTAATTATGACTCATCATAAAGTTGGATTTTGCCGAATGTTATCATACAAGGAGTCACAATACAGTGAATTTGAGTCATCGAGTCATCAGACTGACTCAATAATCACAGTTACACAGCAATGTCTGTCAGCCCAGATTAGCTGTGCACAATACAATGAGCCAATGATGAAGGGTTAATCTGTAAAACCAGTGAATGTATGGAGCGGTGCATCTTAATGCCTCTGAATTCAACTTTTAATTTGTAAGAGAACAAATGTGCTCCTTCTTTTCTCCAAAGGGAACCGACGTGCGAGTGTTCAGCGTGGCGTCACGACATCGAGGGCAGGACGGAGACGCCATCGCGCCTCCTTTCACACCAAGTGCCACCGTGCCAGATCCGCGGCCTCGCAAATAATTTTGGGCGGCGCCAAAAATGAGGGTTAAATTGCCTCGAGTCACCGGATTCCGATTGGGGGAAATGTTAGCGGAGTGATTGGCAGTGAGAGCAGAACCACTTTTTTAAATGGAGGAGATGAAGATGAAGGGAGGAAAAAGAGATTGAGGCATCAGGACTGTTCCAAGAGTAAATCTGACTGTCAACATTGTTAGCCGTTGATCCGGCCCTCCGGCACGACACACGCTGCACGGCATGCCTGTTCGTGGGCGGGGGGGGGGGCTGGAGTAAGATCCAGAAATGTTCTGCTTAAGTGCCGAGGAAGACCAGCGCTGCTCTCACTGGTTGTTCGGTGTGCCCGTGACTTGAGGATTAAGCCTGAATGTTTTGTTAAACCGGCGATTACATTCCAGTGTCCTGTTTATGCGGGAAAACTGGCAACTGAGAGTCGCTCTGTGAAGGCCACACCGGAGCCGTCCTGCACATCCTCTCTCGCTCCGCTTTGGGGGCGAGCCTCGAAATAACGTGCGCTTAATTTGAAGCTTTGACCCCCGGGGATCACATCATCGTCTTCAAAATAAAACGGGTTCACTCCTCATCAGAGGCGAGAAAAGTGATGGAGCGACAGAGGGGAGGGGGGGGGGGAGGGCAAAGAGGGAGAGGCCGATAAATAAAGATAAATGGGACGAGAGGAAAACAGAGAGAGAGAGAGAGAGAGAGCGAGAGACAGCGATGGTGAAGGAGCATTCGGGTTGATGCGAGCCAAACGACAGGCGTCGGGACACGAATGTGAACACTTAATGGGCCGGGCCTCTGAAGTGGGCCTCCGCAGTCAAATGAAAAGCCTGTGGAGCTGGCTCCGGTGATGGATGAAGCGCTGTGCTCGCCGGGCCCTGACAGATTCTGGGAAAGCGTTTGAGCCTGTTCTGATAAAGAAACACGAGAAGAGCCAGCGCTGCTCGTCTCGCTCCCGACAGAGGAGCTTTAAAAAAGTGGCGTGCTGCAGCCAGACCGCCATTAACTTACGGAAAGCTGAATACCGATCACGCAATTTGCTGTGTGCCCTTATTTTATGATCAATACTTTAACGTGTGGCGATATCAACAGCCACAAGTATGAACTGGAAATGCTCTGTTCGGAAACAACGTTGTTTTCATTGGAATTGGAGGCAACCGGTGGCATCCTGCTCAGAGCCTGGCACCGAGCCCACTTCTCCCCAAGTTGTCTCCAGTCTGCTCTCTAATTGGTACCATCCCCCTCTCGGTAACTTCACAGGAGTCGGAGGTGATGGGGACCAGATGGAGACGAGCCGCTCCCGAGCCTCTCTTCTCTTCTCATCAGTGCGGTTTTCCTTCAGGCCCTCGGCTTATCTTATCTGTCTGCTGTCGCCATCGAAACGCTGTTTTTTTATTTATTTATTGCCTTCGGTTTCCAATACAATTGCCGCGGACTAAATCAATGTGCATTCAATTCAACTCCCACTTCCATCACGGCGGCCGCGATTGATCGGACGGGATCAGTTGTCCTTTCCTACGATAGGTGGATTGATTTGGCCTCAAAAGATTGTGCGCTGATTTGAGTAAAGTGGGCTGTGGTGTCTGACTCCTTGTGCAGACTTTCGACCTCTAATTTACACGCCTCCTGTCCTCACCTTCCTCCCCCGCCATCGTTTCCCAAAAGTGATCCAATACAGCCCGGGCCTAAAGCGCCGCTGTCCAGGCGAAGGTCGAACATCTTGGGCTCCCCACCCCGCGTACACAGACACACATTGATCCTACAGGCTGGTGTTCATTTCAGATTCCTGTTAGGATCCATCCACCTCATTGATTTAACCATCTCCTCTGATTAGGCAATTGAGGAGAACATAGCAGCGCTCCGATGGGCCGGATCAGCGAGACTTGCCCCAGAGGACAGCTGGGAGGAAGAGAAGGAAACCGGGGGAGAGAGACAGGCACAAAGAACGTGGCCACAGTCGAGTCTGAAATGTAAACATTACCATTTAAAATGATGACTTAGCAGATCGTATCAGCCCTAGCGAGCTCATTGAGCTACTGTTGGTTGAAGATTGCTGTGGAGCCGCATTTTAATGTTTCCAGTTGTTTCCAGAACTTCATAAAAAGGGTCTCAAATAGGCACTTGGTGGCTCTATGTATGGTTTCCTGCAAATAGACTAAAGCTAACATGTCCCAGAGCATCAGCATCCTCACCAGCTGATGATCCACGGAAATAAAGACAACACTGTTCTGTCCTGCATCGAGTATGAAAACAAGGTCATTATTATCAGACGGATAGTATGAGCTGACATGAATCTGTTACCAGAACAGGGTATTTCCAAAAAGTAAGAAAAGGACTTTAAGGATGAGGACTAACCCATGTGTTTGGCAAACAGTTTTGCGAGATCAGATCCACAGTTTCCAGCTCCGTCATAATTTAAAACACGGCCACTTTAATCCAAGAACAGCCTCAATCACAACCGTACCAGAAACCAATTGAAAACACATCACACAGCTTCATATCGGCGTCAAATAAACACAGATGAACTGTTCCATAAATAGGCGAACCCGCAACGAGCAGTCAGACAATCAAACACACAGAATCCCATGTCAATTTAATTCAGTTCATTTTATAGAGCCCAATATCACAAATGACAAATTTGCCTCAGAGGGCTTTACAATCTGAACGCATACGACATCCCTGTCCCACGACCTCACATCGCCACCCCCCCCCAAAAGAAAGAAAGTTCCACGAGAAAAAAAGTGAAGAAACCTTCAGGAGAGCAACAGAGGAGGATCCCTCTCCAGGATGGACAGAAGCAATAGATGTCATGTGATCAGAAGGAATCATTACAGAGTTACAACACATTCAATGTGTCTGACACAGTTTATGAATAATTAGTAGTCGGCATGGACCACGATCCATGTGGATGATGTCAAGAGAACATTGAATACAATTCATGTGAATCAAGCACATGGCAATTAATAAAAGATGTTGGAAAAAGAAGGAGAAGAAGAAGAAGAAGGATCAACAACAATGCATGTACGCCGACACCGCCGCAACACCAAGGCGTTGGTGGCATGTTCTGCTCGGCGGTTTGAGACCCGGAGGGCCGAGAGCTCGCGACACAGATCACAGGCAACGACCTGGAACTGCTTTTAAACACACAGCCCCGACCACAGAAGTGGATCCAGTCACTGCAGCAGCAGCACAGAGGAAAACTGTCCAGGCATTCTTCCCTGTCTGTGTCAACAATGACACACCTCTGCCCCCCCCCCCCCCTCCCGCCGCCGCCGTCTGTAAAGCCCTGACAGAGAAAAACAGGCCTGTGTCGCTGGAGAGCCAAAACGCTTTCTTTCTTTATTCATTGTATTCATTGTCTTGAGCAGTCCTTGGTTCCAGCTCTCTCTCTCTCTCTCTCTCTTCGGAGGGATAAAGCAGCAGTTGAAGAAGTAGCCCACCCTAGGGGTTGAAAGCCTGTATCCCATCCAACCCTGAAAGCTGTTTTCACTCAAAACATTGTCAGCGTGCCCAAACATGTCAGAGGAAGTTATTTGTAACAAGAGGGATAGGGAACTATCCTTTGGATCTGTCATCGGGCTCTGGAGGGGAAGCTCGCCGCTCACTGGCCACACACCTCCGCCGGCCAATCAGAAGGCGGGAAAGAAAAATAAATAGGTGGCTCTGTCTCCGAATGGACAGCTCCCACCGGTGGTTTCCTCCTCCTCCCGGCGTGACGGGCCCAGTGCTCCTGAGAATGTTTGTGCTTTCTATTTTTCCTCGTCTCTCATCTTATAAACACAGCACACCGAGTGTCGTTTATGGCCAGAATAACTCCAAACAAAATCACAGTGTGTTGCATAATCAACTAAATAAAGCAAAAGTGTTGTTATTTTTGGAAACACGATACACTGTAAGTATTGGATCCTTACAACAGCATCTCTTCCATACTCCTCCTCATGTGCATTCAACTTTCCAGAATCAACTTTAAAATATGAATATTTTGCCTAAATACAACATCCAAGAATATGTGATAGTGGAAGCCATGTTTGCTATTATGGTGTAATGGAAAGCAATGAAAGGGTTAATTCTGTGATTATTGCACTTCCATGAAGTAATAACATTTATTAAGAAAAGATAATAGAAACATTAGAGGCAGATAAATCCTGATCTTTAATCTCTAAAACTTCATTCCCCATGATGAACATGATGAATAAAGTGTTTTTCTTTTCTTTGCAAATCTCCCTCAAGCCTAAAAACACATTAACAAACTGAACAATGTAACATTGGTCCCTTTAACTTGTGACCGTCTCCCAAACACAGGCGGCGGCAGCTTCTAAGCACATGTAAATCAAAGAAGCTAAAAGAGACCAGAGCATGATTTGTGTATTAATTTTCAATGAGTACAGGAGCTGAGCGTCTCCCCCTGCAGTCTGCATCCGGGCCGTGAGTCACGGCAGCTCGTCCAACCAGCTGCGTGGGCGGAGACACCGACTTTATGAGAGGATCACAGACACGGGAGCCGACGACAGTCATCAATCAAAAGGTGGAGCGGTTGCCGTGCGCGACGTGGTGGGAGAGCTCGATTGGAAAAGCATCACAGAAAAATGACTCGTGCTTTTTCCAGGTTTTTGCAATGCAATGCAGTTCCCCCCCTGCACGCCTCCTCCTCCTCCTCCTCCTCCTCCTTCGTCATGGTGGCAAACCCGGAGAGAAAATGTCAGCGGCTGAACGACAAAGGGGTCGCCGCCGAGACGAACACAAACAAATGCAAATGTTGCATTGTGCAAACACCAGCTGATACACCAATTCACCGCTCTGCATGCACGTCAGCCCCCCCCCCCCCCCCCATTAGAATCATTCATAAAACGACAGGCACATGTGCACGATGCTCCATCACCAGAACCACGCACGCACACACGCATTGGGGGGAAACTCCCTCTTCCAGGTAGGCTGCGGCCAATCAATTGTTGCAACCATCACTCAACACATGTGGCTAATTTGTCCCCGGCAATTTCCATCATGGCCGCGTGACGGTCCGCAGAGAGAGAGATAGAACAAAGCCCGGGCGGTCGCACGCCGCCAGGTCCCGACCAAAACCGCCGCGGCCACAAACACACTGGATGGATTTTCGGCACGTTGACCGATCCGGCCTCCCATTCTGCTTCTGTCAACACACACCGGCACCGTAAATATTAGCGAGGATAATGGCTGCGCTGGAGTAATGCCGGAGGCCGGACTTCAGGCTCACGCCGTCGGGGTTCGCCAGGCGGCGAGCGGCGGAGCGTCTGATGTTGCACTGGAGTCGTTTCGCTCAATGAACCCAGTTAAAATGAGCTGGTGGAATATAAAGAGAAGAGTCACTACCTCGTCCACACACATTTGTCAATGCAGGCGGATAGACTGACGGATGCATATGCGTACGTGCAAACACACACACACACACACACACAGGCGTGTGGGTAATAGCGGCTGCATGGGTGTTAGAGGGGCGCCACTGTGGTTGGACTGGGCTGTCTGGGAGCATAAAGTGGCCCTCTCATGGTTCCCCACTTGCCTTGGGTGGTCTGCCTCTGGTGTGTGTGTGTGTGGACAGGGATGGACAGACACCCGTCCTGCAAAGGTGAGATGAGTGAGTGTGTGTGGTTGCAAAGTTGTGGCAAGGCAGCCTGGGCAGTGCCCACACATGGAGCACCACAAGTCCCACTGACCATCCTATTCAGCACACACACACACACACACACACACACAAATATCTTGACAGAGACGGGTAGACGACGGAGCGTCTCCTCTCTCTCTAGACGGGCTACTTCTGGAGCACGACCGGGTCTCGGCACAGGATTGCCTCGGTGTGCTCAAACAGGTCCCGGGGAAACCTCAGACGCTTTTAGAGTCCCCTCCCCCCCCCCCCCCCTCCTTTCAGCCGGCCCGACGACGACTCTGGAGGCAGACGCCGAAAGTCCGAAGCGTCAGACGGTGGGGCGAGGAGGACGGCCGACTCCTTGGGTTTCTAAGTTGCGGCCATGAAGAAAAAAAAATAAACATCTCCTTCCAACGAGATTTCAATGAGCAAATATGTGTCCCGTCGCCCTCCCAGTAACATCGAGAGAGAGAAAAAGTGTCACTCTCTCTCTCATAAGTGCCAGGCTATTTTGGCTTCCCAAAATATTTTCTGAAGCCTGAAGAGCTGCTTTCATATATCTGTCGCCATCGCTGTTTGAAAAGTGAGCGTGTCAGCTGAAAAGGACCATTCAGGGGCCGGAATCAAAGTGTGTTGACTGTGTGAAATGGCGCTCTATTGAGAGGGAGGCCACAAAATGAAAGCTTCACAGCAGCTGATGGTGTCCGTTGCCTTAACCACCGCTGGTGTTTGAATGCATCGCGCCGTCTCGGCGAAACGAGGACGCCGTCGCTTTAAGGATCTCCTTCGCCCACTCCGATTGGTTCGGATCGGTTATTTCCATTCGATGCCCTGCTGAGTTCATTGGACTCCGCTGCATTTGAAAGGGAAACACGGAGCTTTTCGTTCACGTTATTAAAAAAACGAAAGAAACAAATGTTTTTTTTCTCTTTTTCGGGAGAACTTGACCACTGTTGGCGACGCTCTGCACCCTCGCCGTTGTAAAGCTCCCCATTCGACGAGATGCGTTGTTGTTTACATGTTATCCCTCTGCCTCCTCCGTGCATGCAGGCAGAGTTAAGGGAGCACCATTCATTATTGATCAGGCTATTTCCAAATGTCCTTATTGAGTAATAAACAGTCGTTCATAGACAGTCGGTGCATTAGTGTCAGCAGGAGCGCCAGGCGGATAGCAGAGGCCTATCAGTCACCATCACTCCCAACGTGACGAGACTGATTATAGGTTATTATTAAGCTGTATTGATTACTACCAGGGGGAGCTGAGTGTGCTGGAGAGTGACTGTTGAACTGTATAGGGAGAGACTTTTACAGCTCCCTGCACTTTAGTACACTGTAGAGAAGTAATGCACACTACTGGACAGTTAAAGCAGCTCACAATGTTTGACAATAAACAACGTGTTTACTGTGGCGCTTTAATTCTAGCCTATTATCATCACACGCGCACTTTCCCTGAGCAATTTTCTCCCCGGGCCCATGTCAGGGAAGTCATATCTTCCATCGAATTCCATCGGTGGTTTGGAGCTTTTATCGTCACAATAATTACGGCCGTCCATTTATTGAATAAACTTCTGAAGCGGTGGCCCGTTGAGATGCCCGAACACACCACTTTTAGGGGCAGAGGGAACAGCTTACAGGCTTTGGAAGCCATGTGGGTAACCTACGCTGTACCACTCTGTCCACACACACACATATATATATATATACACACACACACACACACACACCATTCTCTCCCCCAAACCGATCATTATACCCATCCTGCCCACAGCTCGAGAGTCCTCAGGTCCACAGAACATACTTAGTTGTGGTTGAAGAAGCACTTACATCCACTCAGCACTCGGCCATTCCCTGCCCAAGACGATGCCGTTCTGGTGGGGGAGATCTTCTTTTACGAACTTCCTGCGATCGTCCATCATCCTGCTAAAAAGAAATGGACGGGTACGGTGGCCACAGTCTGTAACCTCAAAGAGAGCCTAATGCAAGGGGCCTTTCTGGGCCGGCTCCTCGGCCACCGTTGCGTAAGAAGTGATGCCGTTAATTATTTATGCTCCATTGGGTTTAATATTTAATGCCGGCGACATGTAATTTACACTTACACTCGAGAAATCATGGGGTACAGACCAAAATAAACAAGTGTATTTGTTCCAAAGGGTGCAAGGGTTATATGAATCCTATCCGGTGGGCTCTGATTTCACGAATAATCTTCACCGTGAAACAGCACCGGAGTGCTTGATTTGATTCGTATCGGAAAAGTTTGGAACCAGCAGATTTTAATGCACCATTTGTCAATGTGAACCGAATCAATACAATTCAAAAGCAAAAAGGCTTTTTCCTTTTAGCAAAGTTGAAACCCAGAAGGGTGGTCCATTGATTGATTTCTACAATACTCAAACTATTATGTTTGGGGCAACTATTTTTAATACGAAAAAGCAAAATGTGCCTCGGAGCTAAAAATACAACCGTCTGTCAGAGAGCAGGCGCTTCAGCCAGCGACGCCGAGCCCAGCGAGTAACCAGGGGTTGAAATGAGGTGGTGAACTTTGAGTTAACACCTTTCTGGGGTTACGGATGATGTGAGCATGTGTTGTGAATTTGGGAGAGCTGCATGAGAGCAGCAGAGTGACCTCTGACATGAGCAACACCTCCTAATTTGTCCCGAAAAGAAGTTAACGAGGCCTACTGGGGAGAGGGTCGTTAAAGTGAGGGCTCTGGAGGCCTCGCTCTGACAGAGACAAGGAGCCTGTGTGTATGGATGATGAGTTTATGACATTACTATATATGTATATATAGAGGGGGTTATTTATGTGTTTTCTAATATTGGCTAATTTCACGAGAGAATTTAATCTACAAATACTTTAGGGAGACTTTAGGACTGACATTTGACTATACTGTACTGCGAAATGTAATCCAACACATTATGAAGAGAAAACTAAACATTGTAAACTCAAGAAGTGTAAGACTAACTGCCGGGCTATCGGAGACTGCATACTGTACACATGCTCATGTTTCAGGCTGCAGTGGTTGAGGACACATTCAGACACAGACATAGTATTCACCGTACTTTTACTTCATAAAAATAACACCAGTGTTTTAGTACTGGAGATCGGTCTCGGACATGAGGACTCAGGACTTAGTTTAAAGTCATATTACATGTACAAACATATGAAGTACATGTGGCAATAACAGATATGAATGATAGGGACCATTTTCTGTGAGGGGTTATTTTTATGGGTCAATTTAAGGAGTGACTATGGGTGTTCTACTTTTTATATTTCTTAGACCAAGACTGTGAGGCGTTACGAGTCTTAGTCTGAGTAACTCTCCCACTCAGTTAAAATACACTACAGGTAAAAATCCTGCTTTACCAATGTTGCTTCAATAAAAATATTGGCAACAAAGTTATTCACAAGTGACTCATCCTGCAGTACGCCCGTGTTAATTAAGAAGAGGGAGGGGGGGTTCTTACATTTTGATTCATAGACGTGTAAGCAGTACATTATTGTTGGCCGAGTCGGAGCTAATTTGGTCAATTCTTAATCTAAAAAAATTAAACAAATACAGAGGAATAACACGTGTTACACAGGAGAAGTAGAAGTAGAAAGTAGCATCACATGGGGAAAACTCATCTGAAGTACAAGTACAAACTGTATATTTCATAAGGTTCATAAGTGTACATTAACTTATGAACCTTCCACCACTGTGGACGTCCACATACATCATCAGGAACATGTCATGCTGGTCTGGGTTGTGGTGCCCAAGTGACTAACTGTTACATGTACTGTACACATACGTATGTGTGGGCACACATGATTTCCTTCGTGTTTTAAAGGTTCAAAAACAATCCTGTCGTTATTTTATCAGATATTTTTATGGACAACCCAGAGCAGAAGTGACTAAAACTCCCATCACAAAGCATCCGTCTGGCCTCCTCTGATCGTACGGCTTTTCTTTAAGTTCACCTCTTGTGCACCCGAAGCAGTGAAACCGCACCATATGCTTCCAGGGCAGGGTGCTCACCGCTGATAAACATTCCTTCGTCTGTGGTGGAAACAGGATTTCTTTTTTTAAGGCTGCTGTGTGTGCCTTTGTCGGCCAGGAGCCCTCGACTCCGACCGAGGAGGAATGCGCGTAAAGCTGAGCGGCTCCTGAAGGGCCCCTTTTAGCCGCTGCACCACTGGAGGGCACTGCGCCGTCTGCCTCCACACAGAGGCTCTTTGTTGGGAGATGCTCGCTGCCACAGACACTGGGGATGATTAACGGTCACTAAGTGAGGGCATAATAGCTATTTGCCACATTTTGCACCACGCGTGTTGACCGTTTTTTTAACGTCAGAGGTCTCTGGACGCACGGTCACCGCCGCTTTGTTTGCAGGCTATGTTCAATTGAGAAAAAAGTGAAAATACTCAGTGAACTGGTGACGACGAGGACAACTGAACACACTCGAGAGAAGTGCATCGTTATCAATGTGAAAGCCAAAGGGTGTTTACTGCTCACAGAAGAAGGACAACAACAACACACCGATGCCACACAGCATGAAGCCTCTTCTTCTTCTTCTTCTTCTTCTTCTTAAGCAAATTGCAGGAGGGTTGCCTACATTGGAATGCTACCGGGAGTTGAGTTGTTTCAAATGAAATAGTTGGGCCTCAACACCTTCACCCCCCCACCCCCCAGCCACGATGTCACATACACTTACATCCATGGTGGAAAAAAAACAGGAAAAAAAAGAAGGAGAAGAAGAAAAAGAGAGCACAGTGTGCAACGACAGTTGGCAGCGATAAAGCGAAGAAACGAGGCAGCTGCAGGGCCGCAGCAGACCTGCCGACTCAGGGTTTCGGTGTTATAGTGCAGGACGAACATAATTGTTGAGTTGGTTAAATGGAAGATAACTGGTGGTTAATAATTGCAGGAAAATGACAGGATGGATATGGAAATAAAGTGTTGGAAATGTGTGTAGTATAGGTTGAAAGGCAATGGTGGAACAGTTATGAGAACGAAGACTGAAGGAAAATCCATCATGAGATCCAGTCGGACTCTGAGTGACTGATAGGCCTTAATCACAGGAAACGAGACGACGGGGAAGGTCCAAACCACCGGCAGCACCGGGCGCCCGGCGGTGCTGCGACCGACGCCTGCAGAAGCTCGGGCTTTATTGGAGGTGGGCAGACGTTCAACTTTTTGCTTTTGACGCTCCACCCCGCGAGTCGCTTTTATGAGCCTGTTTACTAGCGCGGGGCTTCCAGAGATCTTTATCCACTGCGCCTTTGATTTGCCAGAGCTCTCATCCCACATCCCATATGCAGCGGCAGAGACACGGGGCTTTCAAGACGCACAAATAGAAATCTGGCAGTCATTTCACAGTCACATTTTTTTTCCTGTCTCCCCCTCTTCCTCTCTCCATTCACCCCCTTCATTTTATTCCTTCACATCCCCCCCCCTTCCCCCTCCTCCCCTCCTTCTGTTGCTCCACATCTTCAGATATAATTACGGAGGCTCTTTGCAGATGTTCCTCCTAAGATATGAGGAGATGAGCAGAAATGAGATGTTCGCACCAACAACAGAGGGGTCGGAAAACATTTGCTGTGGACTGCCACCGCACCGTTAATAAGACACATTCCTCTCTGATGAACTACATTAAATAATACACTAAATAATAAATAGAAATGGCAAGAGTCCCCACCACGATATGCAGGCAGCAACAGGATGCGACAGGAACTACAACGCTGTGTTAAATGCGTTTATTGCTTGTGACAACTGCTGCATGACAAAGGCTTCAGCAAACGCACAGTGGCTGCTGGGGGCTACTGCACGGTGGAGGTGGTCAGGACCTCGCTGGGCTCGGCCCCAGACACACTTCTTGCTGATTCTGCATCGATTACAACGCACGGGGGCTTTGAACACTTTTAAAAGGGAGATGACGTCAACAGAAAGAAGAAGAAGTTCAAAACCAATTTCATCCAGGCAAGGATCTAAAACTACAAGCAGGCCGGGGAAAGACAGTCAAATAAGAAAAGTACAGGGTCCAAGGAGAAAAGTCAATACACACACACTGCATATAGCTCTGGTCCAAGGATGACCGTTGGACAGGGTGCAATCATCCTGCACACGAGCCGGAACATTGACCCATTGTTAACACATGGAGCGGCAAGCCGTGCCAAGCACAGCTCCTCAGAAGAGAAACTGGACCTGGCCGGCGAGGCCGGAAACACCCGATCGCGACCGGCCTCGACCAAACCCTGTCACGTGACCGAGGTCGGCGGGAGTTTTCAGAGCGGGAGAAATAACACGGCAGGTTCGGGAGCCCCCCTTCTCCCACTCTGGTTTCATTCGCCGGGAGCAGATGCGATACCTCCGACAGGCGTGCCTACTCAGCGGCTCGGTGACAGCCAGACGGAGAAGTTGCCCGTTCTCAGTTCAGGACACAGAACGTAGTGGCCCCCAGCTGGAAGTCGGAAGCAGCACCTCTCTGCGGAGTAATTCACGAGCTGCCGCGGTCCGGCCCAAGAGGTGTGACTTGGCTCGGAGCGGGCGAGGGCTTCTGCGCGGTAGACAGAGGCAGGAAGCTCTGACTGAGGGAGAGTGGGTCAACAAGTCTATATAACGGTTTCCGGGAGAGAGAAAAGTTGAACTGAAACACAGAGCCCCTCGCTCGTAATCCTTCTGTGGTTTCCTTCCTCAGCTTCACGGCCCCCAAACCCCCATGAAGACCGCCTCCCTTTTTACTGCTGCCCTCTAAACCAACCCCCCCCCCCCACACACACTCCATCCCTCCCTCTCTCTCTCTCTTTCTCTTTCAATCTCTTTTTCATTCTCTTTTCTCTTGTGGTATGAAAGAGATGATGCTTATTCGAGTCTGGCTGCGGCCCTGGCTCCGCTCCATGGGAGGAGATGCGGTTTCTCCAGCTGCTTTGAATCCAGAAACGATGGTCCGCACATGAAGCCGTGCTTAATTTGCGCAGTCGAGGCTACAATGCCCCCCTCCACACACACACACACACACACACACACACACACTCACACACCACCGTTTGATTCCAACATCTCTCTAAATGTGCTCGACCCCTGCATCGTCTCCACGTACCGTCGCTCTGGAAGTCGGACTACTTTTTTCATGACTTCAGCAACACTCTGATGAACACGCTACATATACTGTACTGGCCTAAATACACTTTGTATTTCCTTTACTGAATATTACGTCTTAAAAAGTGCGTGTCGGAGACATGTACGCATTCATACCCACCGAGTGTGTGACTGTGTTGCATTAGGAGTGTTTTGATTCATGGGTAGTTTGGAGCCTTCGAGCAAAACTCGAAGGAAAAAAAACAACGTTATATTTTGGTAAAGAAGCTTATTAGCCTTCTCGCCAATAGTTAGATGAGAAGAATGATACCACTCGCCAATATTTATGGTGATTATGAAGCTGGAGCCAGGAGGCGGTTGTTAGTTTAGCTTAGCAGAAAGTCTGTAAAAGTGGGAAACGGCTAGCTTGCCTCTGTCCAACAATAACATATCTGTCTATGATAGGGTGACCATAATTTAAAACCCCCGAACCGTTTACCTCATGTTCGTGCACGTGCACACATATAAGCGCTCGTGCACTCACCATGGCGTGCTGTTGTGTGTTGCTATCCATCTTAATATGATCTTTTATATCAGCCACATGTTACTCTTGCAGTGTGTGCAGAACGCAGCGTGCAGTGTATTGATGATGTTTAATTAATTAAAGAGTGGGAACGGACATGAGAAACCTCTGGCAATGAAAACCAGCTTAGTCTTATTATTCTGAACAATTTGGTTGTGACTGTTGATTAACCGGATATTTGAGAAGTGAAATACTGATACCAGAGACTAAGAGCATGCCCAGAGTTCTTTTCTCTCTTCTCTTCTCACACCTTATATTGTGTTTGTTTCATCCGATTCCTCGTTTTTGACGGGTTGAATTCACGCTGAACTATATTTTGGCTTTCGGCCGTACCAGTTGGAGACGACAGGAGATCGCTGTGTAAAAGTGTTTTCTCGATGGCCCGGTCCTGCCCACCCGGAGCAGCCTGTGGTTGTCTTATATTCAGGCCAATCTGACCACTTCACTTGACATGTTTGATTGTCAAAGTAAAAGCTCGGCACGAGTCGAACTCCCAGTATAATAGAACATTAATTACACTACGAAGGCCAAGACGCTGACATTTCCAGATGTAAGTCCCATTAACATCTCCCGCACTAACCATAGCCTACTGCGCTGATCAAAACATGACATGAGACTGGTGTGGCGGTAGGGTAGGAAGCCTCGCTGCGATCGAGTGGCTTTCCAGAGGCCCTGGCTTCTCTCTGTACATTAGCCAGGATATTAAAGGAAATGCAGGCCGCCACAGGCTCCACTGCTGCGGTTTGCCATCAGCCGGAGAAAATCTGTGTGTTCCAGTGGCACACTCTCTGCCCAGTCTTGACATGAGGCCTGTGTGTGTTGTGGGGAGAGAGGGGGGATGGAGGGTGGTGGTGGTGGTCGGGGGGGGGAGTCGTAGGGACAACTGCATGACCACTGTGTTCCGTTCTGTGTGGCCTGTCAGCAGCTGGTCGCTATAGTAATACTCACTCATTACACATAATAGTCACAGAGACAAAGAGTCAGACAGATGTATAGGAGCCACACACACACACACACACACACACACATTCCAAGTGGGCCCCTGTGCGTTCACGGACCATTAGCATAGCTACGGTGTGTGCTAATCGGCTGTGGCAGTGTTTTGCCGGGGAGCTGCTGGGTTGGACAGGTAACGTTCAATTACAGCGCCGCCAGTAGGAAACGAGAAGACAGCGGTGTCGCGTTGCTAAGCAAACACGCAACACACACACGGCAGCGTGATGGAGAGGGAGTGGAAGTACGGGGAGCCACACTTTTACTTGGTGTCCTCAACAGAAAAAGCTTCCAACCTCATCAATGCATTGTTTTATTTCAATGAATACCACCCAGTGTGTGTGTGTGTGTGTGTGTGTGTGAAAATGTTCATAGACATTCACACATGACTCACCTTATATGTGTGTGTATTCATTGTTAATAGCTGAACATGCACTGTGTGTGTGCGTCTGCGGGGGATTGTCTCTTAATATAGTTAAGCTGTGAAAACCCCAAAGTCTTTGGCGAGGTCTCACACACGCTTTTCCTCCTTCCTCCCTCTCACCAGAACCATTTATCAGAGCAGAACAGGGGCAGCTTGCGTGTCGTAAGCCTCTTTGGAGCCACAAACAAATCAGGCAGGGCTCTCCATCAAATGAACTCCCCACTCGACCGGCGGTTACATAAAGGTTTGCTCTCTTGCTGTGTAAGAGCATGTTTCAGGGGGAATGGCCTCTGATTGAATACATCCATACATTGCAGCATAGGGGAAGACAAATGACTCAGAATCATGGGGGGGGATCGTCAAACACTTTTCCACTTCTCCACATGTATGTTTTACGAGCGAGGCCGATTCCTATATTTCTACAGGTGTAGGACCCCTGCAGTGGTGCTTAAGTGTGACACTCAAACTGTAATATACACTACCGGTCAAACATTTTATAACACAACCCTTCAGTTTGTATTGAAATGTACACAGTTTAATTTCTCAATGAAACTCTGAAATTAAAGGAGCGAACAAATAAACAATTGGAGATGAAAAATAAATAAATCATGGGCTCGTTTTGTTTAACAATGTAATCTACATTTTGTACTCGTCCTTTTGCAGATATAACAGCCGAACACACTCGTTCTTTCTACTATGGAAATCAGATATTGTTCAGAAAGTTCTTCCCAACACTGTTGCAGAAGTTCCCACACATAGAATCCCACTTGTAGGTTAAAACAATTGGGTTTTTCACAAACTTTTGACTGGTAGTGTTTATAAATATATATACAAGTGGGTACGGAAAGTATTCAGAGCCCTTTAAAATGTTCACTCTTTGTTTCATTGCAGCCATTTTTGAAAAACTTGTTGCATCATTCCCTTGAAGACTCATGGCTGTCCGAGCTCAACAGGCTTCTACTCAATGCTGAGCAAAGGGTCTGAATACTTATGAGCATGTGATATTTCAATTTTTCTTTTTTAATAAATTGGCAACAATTTTTACATTTCTGTTTTTTTCTGTCAAGATGGCGTGCTGAGTGAACATTCGTGAGAAATAAAATGAACTTTTTTGATTGTAGCAAATGGCTGCAATGAAACAAAGAGGGAACATTTTAAAGGGCTCTGAATACTTTCTGTACCCGCTGTATACACCAAGGATTGGTGGGCCGGTGGGTTCACAGTATATGGCCGTTATTGCTGATATTTATTTATAATATCATTTTTATTTTGCAGAACGGCTGGGCTATATATTATACCAATATCGTGATATGAGACAAGATGTGATGATGTTTTTGGATGACATAACATCGTAGTATGTCATACGTTTTTCTGGTTTTACTGTAATGGCTGCATTAAGGTACATTTATGTGATTCTCTAAATTATATTGCAGCTCATCGATTATTTTCCTTTACCCGCTTTGTCATAATAGCTGAAACAATTTGTTAGAAAGACACATTTTTGCCAGTGTTCTACTTTTAGCGTTCACTAGATGCTGTAAAGCACCACACATGCAGTACATGTCTTCACAGGAGACCCGTGGCGCAAGTAGGACGTTTACACCGTGACTCACTCTTTTCTGTGCTCACAAGAATTTGTGGATGCACAAACACAGACAACACCATGGTGACACAACAATAATACAGAAATCGTGGATCAGAGTGCAGGACACAACTGTGGAAATCTTTCATCCCATTTAGTTTGTGTCTCAAAAATAATGGGATCTTTTTTAAAATAAATATCAAGGTCCCAACAATCGTTTCGTCGAACTCGATCTCGAGACGACAGCAAGAAACAATCGAATCGATCAAATCATTGGCCAGATATAATATCTAATAATAATAATAAGGCCTCCGGGCTGTACCATAGAAGATGTTTTCCAGCCTGAAGATATCTAATCAATATCATCAGGCTTCACCCTGCCCTCCTACCAGCCCTGACCAACACACTCGCTGCAGCCAACAGCAGAGGCCTTTGTTGTGCGCTGACCCCCCTCTCCCTCCGACAGCTCGGTCATCGCTGACCATGACCACGAGGGCCACGAGGAGGGACCGTTCACAATCTGGGGGTGCGCGGCCCCGACAAAAGCACGGGTCAGCCCAAACAGACGGAGCGCGGGGTTGAGCCGTCTGCTCTGTGGTCGAGCTGCAGCTGGACCAGGCCCTCTGGAAACTTGACCTTCACCTCTGGACCGGAGGCTTTGGAGGATAGAGAGGGGGCCGTGCCCTGCGCTGACTCCTGTGACTCTATTGGTAATGGGATTGATTACTGCTATTGGACACGAGGATTTGTGAGAGAGAGAGTGTGTGTGTGTGTGTGTGTGTGTGTGTGTGTGTTAGCACGGGCACGGCCGCGTGTAAGCATCGCTAATCGACGGGAAAAAAATTGATGGTCCTGAATTATGGGGGCGAGATGGATGTTGTATGGCTCTGTTGAGTATTTTGAATGATTCATGGTGATGACAAACACTCACGACTTCTCGGCGTAAAACACAAAGTACACAGTCCCTTTGGTCCCTCCCTCTCAGCTCCATCTCACACACCTCCCTGGTGGAGCACAAAGGGGCTTTTAGGGCCCTGTGGAGGATGCAGTCGGAGTCACGGGGTGATGAGTTCTCTCTATCTCATCTCAATTACTGCTGTCATTAAGGCAAAGGACTGCGAGGAGGAGGTCTAGCCCAGAGTGACACTTAACCTTTGGAGCATGGAGATGCTTCTCCACACACTGAAATATATATATAAATATATATACATAGCATATACAGTATATAGAAATGCTAAAGAGGGCGATGTGTGTTTTCAATTAAATCAATTGAGAAAAATCATCGTATTCATCTTATTATTGAATTGATATTGTTAAGTTGTAATAGTTTATTTTGATAACATCTGCAGAGGTCTTATGGTTTAAATTAATACATATAGAAAGATATTATAATAGACAATATTAAGGAGAATATTGATATTGTTATTAATGTATTGTGAAGCATAGGGGTAATGTTTACTCTATGCAAATGTAAATGGCAAGAATTAATGTATGTTGCATGAGAGTGACTGTATGTTAGTATTATAGATTGACGAAGCCGGTTGAATTCCGTGAAGTGACTTACAATAACAAGAGACTTTTATTGTGAAGGTGACTTTAATTGACGGGAATCTTATTGTGAAAGCGACTGAAACCGGAAGTGACGGTTTTGTCCGAAAACAGGAAGGGTATGAGGCTCCGTGTTTGGAGAGGGATCTTTCTCTTTCTCAGGTAAGCTCGACGGAGGAGGCTGTGCTGCCGAGCTCCCGAGCCAGGAGCCGGTGCCGGCGCCGGGACACGAGGAGAGAGCGCTTTGAATGTTTGATTCACTTTTCTTGCCATTAAATGTTGATAACTTAATCCATGCGTGTCCGGAAGCCTGTTTTTTCCACCATCTGCGTAGTGCCCCAGTTTCGAGAATACCTTACAATATGTTAGTTGATTATTTGGTTTGGTTGGTCACATGCACACTGATTCACGACAAGTCATGCTTCATCATGAGCTAATAAACGGCACCTCATTCAGAGAGCGACGGCAGAGCATTCATTGAGACTAAAGTTCATCAGCACAGGATGGCACGACTATAAAACAACCATCTATAAGTGTTTGTCTAAACAATAGGCGGTAATTTGAAATGAAGTGTATACTCACCCATAGAGGGCCCGGTCTCCCAGGGCCACTAGCGAGCATTAGGAGAGGCCTGCAACTCACACGACGCATGAATATTTAAGGACACACTGGGACTCTTCCATTTGGCATCCCAGAGGGAGCGAGGCAGGCCCCTACATCCTCGTCCCCTGCCTCGCTGCACTTTCTCCTCACCCTGACCTCTGCCACCTTCATGCACTTCAGTTCCTTCCCTTCCTTTGCAATCTCTCTTTTTTTGTTATTTTCTCCACACCTCCAAATTCAGTTTTCTCTTATCTTGACGTCCGACGTCTCTTGTTTCTGTGGTTCGTCGGCGCTCAGAAGCCACTGAGGCAGATGAAGGGATGAGCACTTGTCTCCCCCCTCTCCTTCTCCCTCTGCCCATGCATCCAGCCAGCAGGCTGCCAGTGCGTGGGGGAGATTGAGATGCGGTAGACGATGCAGCAGCTGGTTCTTCTTTCGCTCTAATCACTCCCAGAAAGCAGACCATGGTTTGATTTGTTTTTTTTACAGCCCGGCCTTATTTTTCACATCAGCGATGTGAATGCCCCCTCAAGCCCCCCCCCCCCCCCCCCCCCCAACACTTTTGATCAAATTTTCACCATATGCCTTTGAAGGGAGATGAACCGACTGGCAGGCGTGCTTCTCTTTAACTCCCCTTCCCGGTGCAAGTGGTTTGATCAGGCCCCAGCCCTGATGGGGGCAAGCTCTCCAATCCTGAGACAGTATTATGTTCCCAAAATTGCCTGACTCGAGATAATGAAGGCCTATGATTTTTTGGTTTTTTGGGAGCAGCGCTCGCATCCAGAAAGAGGAGTAGACAGCGACTTGACTCAGGACGTGCTCACTAGACCGTTACTACCAAATCAACTTCCTGAGGTAGAAATAGGCAGATACGGGCATAAAAGGAAAGGCCACAGACATCTAATCACCTCTAACTTGATGTCTGTCCTTCTACACATTACGAGTCTCTCCCGCTGCTGAAGCCGATGGGATTAAAAGAGTTTTATTTCACCTTGAATTACCATTGTGCGCACCATGCAGTGTAATCCATATTGAAAGACTTCTGGGAAGAGTTTGGCCAAATGGGGAAAGGAAAGGAAAGGAGGGAGGATGGTGGGCTGATTGCTGAAATGAATGCCGCGTTGCCCCCGTATCTTTGTCCCAATGAAATCCTTCCCTCCTTCAGAAGGAGAGCCAATCAATGCCCTTATCAACTGTCTCATCAGGCCGACGGGCCAAATTAGCCCCGGGCAATTCACAGTGACACATAGTTTGTGTAATCAGGGAGAAATCAACATCTGAGAAACTAGAGTATCCATCGGAAACACAGTGAGGAGAACAGTTAACGAGAATGAACAGATGAAGACGACGATATAGTCAACAAATCACAACCTTTTAGTGAACACAGGTACTGAGACACTTATCCCCGAGACGCACGTCACATTGACTCGTGGTGCAAGGAGACGAAGCTGGATGCTTGTTTGGATGAGCTTGAAAAGAATAATATGACTGAAATAATATTTTAACTGCCAGACAGATGATGCAAAGGCGGCTTTCTCCTCCACACAGTCACATCACGTACTGCCATGTGTAAGTGTGTTTCCATGGGCGATTAAAAGACCGATAAAACGAGTAAACCGACAAGTCAATAACCGACTCAGGTGCAGCGTGAGCGTATGTGAGTTGAATTCCCCCCCATTCTGACATGTTTGCTTATGCCGAAAAGTGCTCAGGGAGGTCAACGTTGATAGCATGTCCTCCCTCCTCCTCCTTGTCAGTGATCTGGTTCCGCTTCTCCACTCGCTGTCACAGAGGTTTCCAAACAGCTGTGGAGGTTTAACGGTTTGGAAAACAATAGCGTGGGTCTTTGCTTCGGCTCACGGGCCCGAGCGTCTCTTGGCTCGAGTCCTTGATGAGGCAGCGAGTGAGGAGTTAAGGGCCTTAAGGGGACAATCGGCGTCTAATTACTTGGTTGAGCAGAAGCAACAGTACGCAGATCAAGAGGATGAACAGTTCTCGGAGGTTGCGCTCCTCTCCCGCGTTGCCGGAGACGATATCAGGAGGCGTGTGTCGGGAGCGCTCATGGATCCTTCCATGTTTAACGAACACGTCCCACCGTGCCGTGTGCAAGTGGAGTTAAACAGCAGCGAACATGCTAGCCGGCAGCAGGGCTGGGAATCATTAATGAACAGTAATGAACAGTGCAGACACAAACTGTAACAGATGAGTTGGTGTGTGTGTGTGTGTGTGTGTGTATGCATGTGCGCAGAAAACATCTTAGATATACTGCATGCAGCACGCCTATCAGCAGGCCATCACTATTGATTTATTAATGCTAGAGAATGCTGCTGCGCTAATTGAATTGAGATCCAGGAAGTCAGTTAATGTAGCTGACAGCGATACAGGAATTTAATCTCCCCAGTGCACAGAATTATGACTCTTCCCTATCTGCGCTGTCGGAGGGATAAATAGTAAATCAATCGTTGCTACAATGGGCCCCACTCAGAGCTTGTGCAGGATGGATCGTAACAACCCCTCTCCGTCTTAAACCATCAACGATCACGACTCAAGCTGTTCAATTGGCTCATTGTCTCATCCCTTCCACCGTAAATCTAAGTTCTGGAAAAGGCCGTTGCTCATGGAAGATGTAGCTTTAAACCCTATAATCATAAAACCTGTCATTATAAAGACAATACGCTCACTATGGCCAAAACACTTGTAACCTAATAGTTTGTAGCCGCCAACATTGTCCAAGTTGGAGCTACACAGATCCACGAGCCTGAAGTCCAGCCCGGTCCAGCTGGTACCGAGCCATCCCACCGTGCCCTTGAAAGACTGCAGGACATCAGCGTTTCTCCGCGTCGGACCACCGCCACTACAATGACCACTACGACCGCCAAGTCATTAATACGGGCCTGGTTGAACGTATATGTGTTTGTACAGCTGCTATGGAGCTGCCGTCTGATGGTAAAGGAAGCCGTACGGCCAAGTGTCTGACAGCGCCGTGCGGCGGCGGACTGTCCAGAGGGGCTAAGGCAGAGACGTTGGCAGGCGAGCTAGTTCAGGGGCCCGGAGCCAAACCACGACAGTGTACTCAAAGGCACCACCACCCAGCCGGCCAAGGTGTGTGGGCCTGCTGGGTGTGGACAGCTCCAGACAGTCAGCGGGTGGACGTGCATGCAGCGTATAAGGCATCATATTGTACATGCATTACAGAAAGTCATGAGCCAGAGAGGATACATATAGCGTTCCCAATGTGGAGGTGCAATGCAGCGGAGATAAACTGAGAGAGGACACGAGGATGTCTTTATGACACATATGTAATATAGACTTACTGGCTAGGCGAGGGTAGAAAAGAAAAACAACTTTTTTTTGTTGCTCTTTCTGCTTCTCTTCCCAGTGGTTAATGGACACATGAGTTATATACAGTTTTTATTTTAGTCCCTTTAATCATGAGCTTTTATCGCATGTTCTGCCAAGACCTTCCACCAGTCGCTGGTCGCGCCTGCCAAGAGAAATGAATGAAAATGTTGAGAAACCAAATATTGTGGAGCCATGGCTCAGAAGTCAAAACCGATCTTTTTCTTCCCTTTGAAGAGCAAAGCTATAAAAGAAACACCTCACTGGGACCAGTATTGTGTTCACAGAGTGCGCGGAGGAGAGACGGGGGAAACACTTTAATCGGGTTTAGCGATATGAGAGGAATGTGTGTGGTAATGTTACCTGGCGAACGCTTGTGCAACATAAGCCCACGTAAGCCGTGCAAAGACAAAAACAAATGGCTGTGTCAGCATTTCCAACGTGTGCGGCTTAGGAGCCGAAGAGACAACACCATTAATCATTTTTTTGACGCGACTTGATCCGCAAGAGATAAAAAAAATATATAAAAAGGAATGCAAAGGCAATTCTTGTTCTAGACACAACATCCACAGAGCGGTGCTTTATTTTTATTTTTAGCAATGTCCTCCCCATTAAAATAAATTAGAAAAACACCCGGTCCAACACAACGGACGTCCCCAGAGATCACACCGACATCAGAGGTGTCGACCATTATCCTGCTGTGTCCTTAATGGATGGAAAGCCCTCAGAGTGGATGAGTGTCTCTGGTCAGGTCTTATTCGGAGGCCGCTGCATTAGATGGGGCCAAGGCTGCGGCCACCGGAGCTCTCAGGCTTGTAGAGTATAGTACTTAATGCTCGGGGAGAGTGGGGGACCTTCCTGCCCACAAAGTCCTACCCCATGCCCCCTGGAAAACCACAGCTGACCACCGGGGCAGTGGGAAATGAAACCGAGGAAACCACGGGCCAGTCGAGAGCAGCGAGGCAGCCGACACCGAGGCGGAAAAAACAAAGAGAAGGGCCTTTTGGCGGCTTGGCGGTTGGCGCTGATGGAGGTATTAAGATATTAATTGCTTTTTGACTTGATTTTGTTAAGGGAGGAGGGCAGACCTGCGGCTTCTCACACAACGGCCAGGATAACGGCGGAGAGTCCTGACGGGGCAGAAAGGGTTCGGCGTGGGGCTCCGTGCTGGAAGGGAGGAATCTCACGGGAGCAACCGGCTTTGACGCACGCTGCCCTCGAAATAATGGTTATCGATATCGTTTTTTAAATAGAATTTTGAAGTTTTCATTTACAAACTAAAAGTCAAACTCATTAAAGGGATAGTTTTATATATTTTCTTAGGCCTACCAAGAGTTAATTGAGAAGATAGATCAAATCTCAAATATGAAGCTATGACTAAATCTCCCTAACAGCATCCCTGAAGCGCACGAATTAACACATTATACCTTGTTCAAAAACCATAATGTCAAAAACGACAGAGCAAGGATCGCCGTCTTCCTACTTCTTGTGCTAAGCTAAGCTAACCACCCCCTGGTTGTAGCTTCATATTTCATTGAGTGTGAGCGGTATCGGCCTTCTCGTCTTTCTCTGTGCAGACGGATTGTTTCCCAAACGTCTAACTGCTCCTTTAATTGCCAAGTTAATGAAAACGCTCCACCGTGAGTGAGCGGGCCGCGAAGTGAAGGCTAAATGCGTCTCCCATCTTCGACCGGGTTAACCCCACTGAGGTGGTAGTGCGTCAGCTGGGGGTGCAGCCTGCGTACACGACAGCAGACATAAACATCAGCGCAGCAGCCCTGACGCAAGGCCGCGGCCTCACACACACTCGCAGAGAGGCTAAGGTTGCAATGGGAAAAGTGAATCACCGACCCCGGTGATTCAGGACCCAGAACCTATACTTACGGGCTGCTGCGCTCATGAAACTGTACTCCGCTGCGTGTGTGTGTGGGAGTGGCGAGCGTCCGATGCGTACGCGTGTACGGCGCAGGCAGCTGCCAGGGGATGGGCAGGGAGCATTACCATCAGCATCTCTGTGGATCAAGGAGAAGCCCCCAGTAATCCTGGCCTCTCTCCAGGCTCCCGCACACCGCAATTAGGATTAATCCTCCCCTCCTCCCTCCGAGCAGCAGAACAACAGAGAACCATGGAGAGAGAGATTCCGCGTGCGTGTGTGTGTGTGCGTGTGTGTGTGTGTGTGTGGGTGGTGTGGCTGTGGGGGGCAATTAGCCAACTTTGTACTTGGGGCGGAGATCCCCCCCCCCAAACCGCCAGACGACCACTAGGCTGTGGGATGGCGCACACACACACTCACAATACGCACACTTGAAATATGGAGGGAGGGTAACAAATTGACCAAAGTGGTGGCGATATAAACAACTGACCGGTGGCCACATAATTGGCTGTAAAGCATGAGTTTGCACTATCTGCAGGGAGTTCTCCCCACAGTATTCCACCACCACCACATCATTTGTCACTGTGCAGACATATTGTTTCATTTTCTAATAATTAGCTCGATCATACATTCTATTTAATAGTCCAGAGAAAAATCCAACGTCCTGCAGCAGCCGGGAGCAGCGGGGCGGATGCCAGAGTGTGAAACCTGATGTCAGGGTGTCTGGAGTCTCTCGGAAGGTTAATTATGGCTTTCACTTGGTTTGACAGATTACCAGCAAACAGCTCAGGTGCCGCTGCGGAGAGCAGGTTAGACATCCAAACACAACCCGGGGGTCACTGTGCAGAGGCTGAGCACCGACGGGAAATATACCCAGGTGTATTTTGAGGTGAGGCGGATTTGGCTCCAGGAATTATTGAGCATTTCCTCTTAGGATGTATGTTTTCCGACCTGATTCTCAAATAAATCATACTACTTTCTACTTAGGTTATAATAAGGAACACGTAATGGTTTGGGCTTAAAGGGTAATGCAGTTTTTATGTTTTGCACTTCGATTAAATTGGGTGACTTAAAAATAGACGGATAAAAATAGTCAAAATCAATGATTGAATGGAGATATTTTGACTTTTATTCCTTTGCATGTGCACACAGCCACGATGACCTCATCGAGGTTATGTTTTTAACTTTTGGAAATCTGTCTTCAGAGCCACATCATACAACTGTTTTCAGAGGCTTAATTGTACTCAAAGACTGGTGGAGGCCCCGAAAAAATGTAAGTAAAAAATGGGTAAAGTCCTGGTCACGGTGAAAAGAAAACAACGTTTACTGAAAGCAGAAAACTGGAAGTGAACTTTGTTGCCGCATCCATCCTCTGTGAAGCGTTTGGGGGGTGCTGCCTTCACCTTTGCTCGTGGCAAACAGACATTTTAAGTTTCCGTATTAAAAGCACATGTGGATCAACTAACAGGAACAACGTTAGTTGAGGTGTCCCAGGAAGCCTCTCTAGCGGTCCAGTAGGCACAAAACCAGGAACCCCAACCTTGCTCAGCTAAATATCCCGATATATTTGTAGAGTTTTAAAAGCACCATCATGTGGCAGTTTTCAGGGGTCGGGCCAATATGCAGTTAAAAAACAAGATGATGGCATCAGCAATGTGCTATATTATTTCTGACTTGCTGTTTTATTACTTTAGAAGTTCCAGAAGCGATTCGCCTGGTTAGCTGAACCTCGGCAGTGGACGTGGGGTCAGTGGCGAGACGGGCAGGGTGAGGAGGGGTGTCGGGGTGGAGCGCCTGCAACGCGCCAAACCTCAGAGCTCACGCCCTCACAGCTTCACAGCTACCGTTAACGGAAGCAAAGATGGACGACTGTCTTTACATTTACCCACTCCCAGATTATATCACCCATAAAGACAAATAAACACAGCAATACACTCTCTCTCTCTCTCTCTCTCTCGCACACACACACAAGTGTGATTCTTAATTGCTTTACAGTTATAAAACAAACATAATTCTGCAGTTCTCTCTTAGATGATCTCTCCCTCGCATCTCGTGATGGCATTTCCCTTGTAATAAAAAGTCAGGGAGTGCAACATGTCCCCATCAGGCAGCTGCGCGCTACGAGTGAAGCGTCAAAATCATTTCCAGACTGCATGCGCTGTGGATCAAGGGGAGGTGAGAGGCACGGGGGAAGGACTCAGGGCAAAATAAATTAATTGCAAATGTATCATGGAGGAGGGGGGGTGGGGGCGGGGGGGGGGAGGGGAAAGATTGGGACAATTCATCTGTGCTGACGGACGTGTGGGACAGCCCCAGTGAGCCGAGGGTGAGGGGATGGGGAGCAGCGCAAGTGATGAGGTGCACAGATTCGACCAAGTGAAAGATGTGCTCGTGAAAGAGAGAAGCAGTGGGGTGTTACACGGACAGTCATGTTCCAGTGCTTCTGAGAGCCGAGGCCGATCTGTTAGTCTTTAAGAGAGCTGGCTGCTGGAGGCTGAGGAGAGGTGAGGGGTGGGAGAGTGGGAGTGGGAGGGAAGGGGGGATTTGAGCTGTGACAATGATAAAGTGCTCGGGGGAAACGGGCTACGGAGATCAGTCAAACACCTGCCCGGCGCTGCATGAGCTGCACGCAACTCAAACAAGATGCGGGAGCAGGAAGTGCAGTGTGCCAGCGCAGGAGGGAGGAGGCTGCTCGCTGCCACCGCTCCCTTTGTTCTAGGAGAACAGAAGATACACGGAGAGGTTCATCGATACCAAGAGAGGAGGAGCAGGAGCCATGGCGCGCCTCCCAGGATAAACTGATTGGGATTGTGTGGTAAAATGTTGACGAGAAAACAATTAAAAGAATTACTGTCCACTATAAGTTGCAGATTGATGTCCTGATATTATTGGCAAAGAGAGGATTTTTTATATTTTTGTAGAAGAGGTGCACAATATGATAGAGGATGTGATCAAAAGGGTTACAAATTGAAATGTTAAGTTAATCTCGAATTCAAGAAAAGGTATGAATAAACTATTGCAAAAAAATGTAATTGAGTTCATCAATTATTATTGATTTTGATATAATAATATAAATTGTGTAAAAAAAAAAGGTGCTAAATTCCTTTCCTTTATTAAAGAACACATATTTTTCCAGCTTTTATTTTTCTTCATATTTTAAAGTAATTCAAAGCAAAGTAATTAATAAAGTAATAAAGTTATTTTGCAGATGCCAAAGCGTGATCAAATCCTGCTAAATGAACTAAAGCTTTTACATCGAACCACTGGATAGTTTTTAAAAATTAACAAGCACATTTATAATATGCAGACATAATAATGTCTGATGTATGAATGTAATTCTTCCCGAATAGCTCCGTCTATAAACTATGATGTGCTCGTCTCCCCAGAGAAAGAGACGAGCGCCGCGATGAGAAGCGACAGGCTGCGATCGCGGCCTCCCGCGAAAATGTTGGACATTTGTATAAAAACATGTCAGGAAGTTACTTCATACTTGTGTGTGTGTGTGTGTGTGTGTGTGTGTGTGTGTGTGTGTGTGTGTTTACTCAACTTCCACAGGATTTATCGTCCTCGATGCAGCCAAATGTATGCTTCAGTGTTAAAATAATGAAAAACATGGAATATAAAACCGCTCTGTTGAAATGCACCACGATGGAGGAAGGCCACCGGTGAGACCGATTCAGAAAACCAGAATTTTTGTTTCCTCTGAGGGCTTCTACACATCCTTTATTTGTTTATTTTTTCCACTGGCATAACTCAAAAAAAGCTTGACAGCAAACGTTATTCTGTGTTGTGCAGCAGGAAGGTTCATAAGCCTTAAAGTGGTGTTCCTGGTCTCTGGAGACAGGAAGAGAAGCGGAGACAGTAACAGCACACAGTCCAGAGTCCGCGTGACTCAGCAGCATTGTTCCCCGTCTGTTTGTTGTGTTCACAAACACAAACAAACAATGTGACTATTCTTTTCACTGAATGCAAAAAGAAAGATTGCAAAAAGTTTTTTGGCCCACAGACCAAAAAACATGCAGCTACGGTTGATTAGCATTAGCCCCGCCCCCCTGTCGCCCAACGTCAGCTGGGGTCGGCTCCAGCCCGCCCCCACCCCCCTGACTCTAAAGGATAAACGAGGACAGCTCTTGGATGCTGAAGGTGTTTAAATCCAAACGGCGACCTCTCTCCTCCGACATCCTCTGCAGCAGACAGACCCAACAGACCCGCCAAAGTGAATTTACCTAGTAAAGTGAATTAGAGGGTGATAAGCGATACTTTGGCAGCGAGGCAGCAAACTGCTGAGAGAAGCTAAATACTAATGCGATTTGCCAAGGAGTTTATAAGCCGTAAGTGCTGCGATGAAATGACTGCCCTCATTGGAAGAGATAAACACGAGGGGAAAGTCTTTTGTTTTGCAGCGCGATCGACCTCTGGGAGGCCGGCGGAGAGGAAATGGTTAACATTTACTGTTACTGTTTACACTAGTGGTTGTGCTAAGAGAGCAGGGACGGTGCTTTCTCAGATGTTGAACCAACGTGCTGCTTCCAAAGGACATCTGAAGATAGATGCTCCAGGCTGCTGATGGAGGGACTCCTCATGAATGAACACTTTTCTGGTTTAACCTCTTCATTTCCATACGGGAGTTCTTTCATATCTGGGCAGACTGCTAGGCCCTAAAAATATCTCCAGTCTCCACCCGACCTACACACACACACACACACACACACACACACACACACACTCCCTATCACTGTGGCTCTGCTGTGGGTGGCTGAAGTGGCCTTTGTGGGCTGAGCTGAATATCTCCGTCCCCTCTGGCAGGGCCTCAGAGTACCTGCTGCCGCCGGCTGCTTCGGGCCCTGGGCACGGGCTGCCAACCCCCTCCCCCCCCCCCCCCCCCGAACCCCTGCCAAGCTCCTGACGCCACCCTGGGTGGTCCCGCTTCATGCGGCTGTGGCTCAAATCTCCCCCTCTTACCCACCCGGCCTCCCCTCCTCTCTGGCTCCCAACGCCAGCCGCAAACAACCTCGCTGTGTTCCCGATGTGGAGCTCCACGGAGAATCAGTCAGTGTTGCAAGTTATATTTTTATCATAAGGGAGGATGTGGATGTACTGTGTTTTTTGAGGTTTTTTGAAAAAGTGAAAAGTGAAGAAAATCTGCCTGTAGGCAGGGGCGTGTATATTTAGTCTGCAGATGACTTTCTGTTGATATATTTGCAGGCTTTTTGGGGGTAAAAAGTGGTGAACTGACGGTTCACACAAACTGAAAGGAAGCAAAGATGCGTTCTTGTTCCAGTCACACGGATACGTCTCTCTTTGCTCTAACTCTCTTACTCTCCATCCTTCTGTATCTCCCATCGTCAATGAACCGCGACCAAGAGTTAAAATCACCAAGACACGGCCCTGAAGTCATCCGCCGTGCAGGTCGCTGCGCGGGGGTTACAGTGATGAGTGGGAAACCTCTGTCAAATTACACCACGAGGACTCCACATTCTCCCGTTACAGATGTCGCAGCATGGCCGCCAACAAATCAAGCCCGCTTAAGCCAGACGGGCGCTCCCACTCCCCGTCTCCCTGCTCTGGGGTTGGGAGTCATGTTCCACGTGGAGCTCTGGAGGTAATTGTGCCACGCTCCTACGCTCACATGTGACCACCCTTCTGTTGCTCTGCTGCCCCGTTAGAGAAAACACCCCCCCCCCCCTCTGTCTGTCTTGTCTCTCTGTCTCTCGTCCAGAGATTCATGACTCCTGCACCTGATTGCGGACGATTAAAATCATTAGAGGTCGTTAGCGAGAGTCACTTACCGTTGAGCTTGCCGCGTGGGCTGGGTGGGGTCCGGAGGAAAACAGGGGGGGGGGGGGGGGCGTAGAGGGAGTGTTGAGGGAGCTTGTGGGGGCGGGCGAGGGTGGGAGTGTCAAAGGGGAGATGGGTATCACTCTCTCCTCTGACCTAAACCAAAGCATTACGCGCTGCCAGACCCAAATGCACATACAGGCACACACATCCATCTGCCCCACCCATCCACCTCGAACACACACACACACACACACACACACCAAAACCACCCATGCTGCTACTGATACCATCAGCAAAAAGTCTTTGAAGAAAAACGCCAATGTGTGTATTCGCAGTGTGTGTAATCACAGGGCCTTTGGGGACCCTAATGGATTAGTACACTAACACGCTGTCAACTCCGGGCCAACTGGGCCCACACTCACACGCACAATGATAATAATGTCAAATGACACAATCCCTTCGCTGGAAAAAGTCCTAATTGCCCCTGTTAGACATCAGCAGAGGACTCCGGGATACTCAAATGGCTCATTTTTGTGCCCAATGTTTTGAGCCAGTTGATTGGAATAAAAAGAGGCAACAACACAAACAGTGTGCTCACAACAAGCGATCATCATCAGCTTCACGAAAACACACTCGCTGTCAGACGTGTGTTTGAACGCAGATGCAACGCAGATGTGTTTATCCCAGCGAGTTGCAGCGATAACTGCAGCTGGTTAAGGCGGCCGTGTGTGTTGCCGTCGGACCGATGCTCTCTGTCTGTCACCGACCGGAGTGGCTGGACAGCTGTTGTAGCCGGTGCGTGCTGTGAGTGGATCACCGGGCTGTAAGGCATGAATAATAGATGCTGTTTATGAGTGTATGTTTTCCATCTGACCCCTGGGTCTACAGCGAAAACTGCAAGCAGGCCTCTTAAGGGGCTGAAGGGGAAAGCGGGAGAGCGAGAGAGAGAAAGAGAGAGAGAGAGAGACAGCCGACGCTCGCCCGGAGGAGGCGATGGGTCATTTAGTGCCCAGGGATCCCCCATCAGCCATCAGTGACATGTTCAATCAGGGCTTATCGTGTTATACACAGAAAAACACACACTTCCTTGTCGTGAGAGCTGCTTTCCCAGAGTCCTGCTGCAGTGAGCAGCGCTCGGCAGTGAAGACTTTTCCACAGATGTTAACCTACAAGCTATGCAACGAGTTTTTAATACGTCCCTGACTCATTTCACGTGGCCGAACACTGGGTGTGCTCAGCTCTTGCTCTCCTGCAGCGGGGAATCCCGCTCGGTGAGGGGAGAGATATTTGAGTCTCCGAGTAAAACCCCCCCGAGGCGTCAAAGTTAGGATCTGAGGGCCCGCTACAGGCTGACTAATGGAAGTCAGGCCTCTGGTGCAGGACAGTGGGGCGAAGCTGCTTTGCCACCATGTTTAGAGGCTGCAGGCCTCGAGGCGCTCATTGCTGCTGGAAGCCTCTCCTAATGACACAGGGGTCAGGGAATGTGTGTGTTTTACAAGGGTGGTTACGGTCTGTGGGTCCCGGCTGTATTCTCATATGTCGAAGAGGCTTTGGTTCTTTGGTTTGAGGATCATGAGGAAAAAAGAAAGGGTCGTCACGGCTCCTGTCGCTCACACCGCAGCCCGTCACAGCTCTTTCTACCTTCATCTCCAGTGGATGTGACTTTGTTGTGAGGTTTGATGGTACAGTTAAGAGTAAGCACACCCCATGCTAAGAAAGACCTGTGGCTGGAGTGCCACTAGGTGGCATGGTCACTTTGAACACATACACACGAACCACTGAAAACCGCAGACGTTCATATGCGAGGTGCAGCTTTGTGACATTTTATTGTGTGCGCAGCTTGATAACTAAGACGTTTGGATACGTGTCTGATTGGTGAAGAGATAACAGCTGGCACACACGAGAGGTACAAAAACATCTGGACAGAATCTGAAGTTCCAGAGCATGCTGGGAAGAGTGAACGCCGATCAATGAGATATTGGAACAATAACACGGAGATAAAGCACTCGGCCTATCTTTGGCCTTTGCACAAGCGACATTATGTATTCACCAGAGGATGTTATGTCTTCAAACGCGGCGCAGTGTGATTGTAACCTTCACGTTCAGCGATTCTCGGAAAAGAACCGCTCGGATGTTATTTCGATGCCGCGTGAAATCACCAAGAGGAAGAGTGATAAATAAAAAAGATAACGGTTCACAGTGTGATAACTGTATGTGCCGTGTGTGTGTGTGTGTGCGTGTGTGTGAGGGTGCATATCTGTGACCATGCCTGTGTGTGATCACAGTATTAGCCTGCTGAATAATTCAGTGTCCCCCCAGTGCAAACACTGACACTAACTGAGGGGAGTCATTAAAGATCCATGAGGAGATCATTACAGGCCGCTGCCCGGCCCTCTCCTCTGCAGCCGCCCCCGCCTTCACCTCCCTGGGGCGACTCCCTCTCCAAACAGTGGGGCCTAACCCCTCAACATGAGCTCACTCTCCCGCCCCGGAGCTGCAAGAAGGGCTGGGGTGGGGGGGGTCAGAGGTTAGCCAAGCAAAGGCATGACCCACTGCACTAATGCACTTGTAACACTTTAAAACACTTTGGCGAGAGTTAAACAGAACACGCTCTCAAGGAGGACCACACAGCGGGCCCGCTGGCTACTCTTTTCTCCCCGTTTCGCCCCTTCGCTCACTGCCTGGTCTTGTTTCTTTGGCTGCTCTTGCGGGCCAAGGTTAGAGGAAAGTGAGAATTTAGTTTGCCGCCTGCCTTTCTTTTCCCTTTCCTCTTTTATTTCATCAAATCCACTTTTGTTTATTCTACTCCATGTCTTGGATACAGACACTGCTGGTGGCTGGTTTCAGAATAAGGGAGTAAACTATTATGTGTAACTGATATATAACTTGTTTTTAAAAGTCCCAAATAAATACTTGACCTTGCACTTAAAGAGACCTCTGAGCCAACCACCGCACTATACGCGGCGTACCCGCCGTAGCGCGTCCTCGACCTGCCTGTCAACAATTCCCTCACACCGGAGGTACCCCGACCAACTTTGAAACACGCTTGCAGCAGATTTGATGGACCTCCGATCTGATCACGTTGGTCTGAAAAGCAAACTTCTCTGCAAAAAAAATTAAAATACTGCAAGTACAAGGTGCATTCTCAGCCGTTATTAAAGGTTGTATTTACATATATTTATAAATATGTTTTCAGTTTCAGGAAAAAGTTGGAAAAGCTTTGTCAGGACAATTCTCGTCATGTGACATCTCGTCCTCCATGTCCTCAAACACAATTGTGGTTATCTTTCATTCTTGTAAAAAGCCTCTAAAGAGGTCAAGCCTGTGTCATTGTTTTTACTGATAGCTGGGGTCAGAGGGTCAGCAAGCCACCACAGTGGCAGCTGTCATTTGACTGATGGCCGATGCCCCTCTTCCCACCAGGAAGCAGAGGTGTGTGTGCTAGAGGCTGTGGAGAGTGTGTGGTTAGCTGGCAGGTCAGTGGTGGGCCCAGAGTGGTCTGGCTCCAGCTACCACGGAGCTCTCAGGCAGCACTGGCAGCCCAGAGCACTGCCTGATAGTGGGCATTATCATTTGTTAAGTGCCCCCTTTGCCTCTGGTCAGGAACACTTAACACTGCCTGTGGTCACTAAATGCTGCTGGACTGCCGGTAGCAAGGTAAAATATTCATTGTCGTGGAGTGGTGGTTTTCCTCTGCACCAACGCTAAAAGCCTGGCTTGGTTTTGTGTTTTTAACCAGGGCCCTAAAACCAGGCCGCACAGGAGTGGCCTTTTACTGGACAATGTAATGGACCTCAATATAATCTGCATACCTCACCACAAATTCACAGGTATCGAGAAGATTCAGCCACAATGAGGACGGAAGATCTGTAAAATACAAGACACATATGGAAAGAAAAGAAGAAGAAGAAAAAGAGAATGTTTTGTTCAGTAGAATCACAAGCGGACGTGAGCGCGGTTGGCTCGGTTGGCTTAAGAACAGATGAGGGGGATTTTCAAACTCCAAAAGTCCAAGAGAATACACAGCAAGCTTTGCTTTTCTCTTTCTCAGAGAAAGAGTGAGTCACCTGCAGTACGCCTCCGCTGGCATTTGGAAGACGTTGCCGCTGGTTACCTTCACGGCTGCAGTAACATCTCTGACAGTGCAGGGGGGGGGGACTTCCCAGAAGACCCTAGCAACCCCCCCCCCAAAAAAAACACCCTGCGTGGCATTTACAGCGGTGACAATGCGCTGAAAAGAGCGAGCGAGAGCACTTTCTTGCTGCGGCTCTTGTCTGCAGCTCTGTTGGACCGAAAGTCACAGAGCAGTTGGAGAGAGCCTCCATTTTGCTTGGTTCTAATGGGGTTGACAGAGGAGCTCCCACCTGTGGTGAGTCTGGCATTTAGCAGCCCGTAAACTCCTCTCTCTCTCTCAGCCATGTGCACACAAACACACTGCAGTGAGTATCAGGTGCTTGTTTCCAAGCGGTCCGTCTCCAGTTCCGTCTTCGTCCCAGCCGATGGTGTCGGAGCACCACAGAGCGCAGTTCGAGGCGAGGGTGGTTTCCCCCCCCCCCCCGTCGCCTCTGACTGACTCTCACTCTCGTTCTCGCGGCGAGCTGAGGCCTTTGGGGTTGTGGGGTTGTCGGGTTCTGGCTGATAGGAGCTCTGCACCCCAAGGGTGCTTGGTGGCATGCTCGGTCAACCTAGGCGCAGATCACAGGAGACTTGAGGCCAGGCAGCAGCCAGGCTGTGGCAGGTGTGGCTGTGGGATATGGGAGGAAACAGCCACATGCATGCTGTTGATGCAATGCATCCTGTGCTCTGCAGACATTAACACGGTCATATAACACGATTCATTCATGAATCGCAAGAAAAATATAGTGTTTGGATGCTGTTCTTTACAGAAGACTCATTGTTCATTGTTCATGCAGGTGCACAGATGTATCCCTCAGATTACATTTTTTTAAAACCCTGAGGTGTATTTCACAAACTCAAAAACGATAACACACTTCAGTTAAACCCCAACGATGAACTCAAAGGCCATTTGGCACATATCAGAAAAAGAGGAAGGAAAATGGGGCAGAATATCACTTTTATTTCACAACAACGTTACAGAGTTTAAAAAAGTGTGCAGGATGAAAAGGCAACTGGACAGCATGTGAAGGGATGTGTTGTCAGACGTGTGTCGCATTTATTACACACTCCAATCATAGCCGGCAGAAATATAAACATAGATATAAATAAATATATATCGATGTAAACTGAAAGAAAAACCTGGTGTCTAATATCTGATGAAGACAAAAAAAAAGAGAAATGCAGAGTTGTGGATGAAATTTCATCGGCGTTGTGTGATATTCTTTTTCCGGAGACATCGGGCATGAGGCAGACGACCACGAGGACCCCCAGGAGTGAGTTTGCAGTTACTTTGAGCTGATTCACCCAGAATCTGAGTGATGGTTTGTCGTGAGGCAACCAAAATGGGAAAAATGAAAGCTGACCATTAAAACCTGACTGAGGGTCTGAGTAACGCGATGTCCGGGCATGGGGGGGGGGGGGGGGGGGTGTCTTTGCAGCGTGACTCAACAGCAACCGCTCTGGAGCGAGGCATTCAGACCTGGCGCGAGCCTCTTTCGGTTCTGGCGAATTCCACGAGTAAAGACTCTTTCTACGGAAAGCGTGTGGTTGATAACTTGAAAATCACCCACACGCTTCCAACCTCAGCACACACACACCGACAGGGAGAGACACGTCACAGTGAAAGACGGGCTGAGGTCGCTGTGGTTCCTCACAGACCAGGTGAGACCTGTTTCCATGACGGGAGACGCACACAGTGACGACAGAGCTGCGGGCGGACTCTCCTCACGTCAGGGGGGGCTGCAGGTGGACTTGAGTTTCTCTGGAAATGTCTGACGATGCATGACTTGCTATGAAGGTTGCACCGACATCACGTTTCTGAGCATGGTGGCGCGAGAGATGCATCAAGTGTCACGTCTCTTTGCTTCCTGTCAGACTCATTGCATGTGTTCATGTAACTCTGTCATGATTCCTTCTGGTCACATGACATCTATTCTTCTGTCCATCCTTGAGAGGGATCCTCCTCTGTTGCTCTCCTGAAGGTTTCTTCCCTTTTTTCCACTGAAAGGTTTTTTTTCCATTTCTTGGGAGTTGTTCCTGATCCGATGTGAGGTCAAAGGTCAGGGATGTCGTATGTGTACAGATTGTAATTTGCCCTCTGAGGCAAATCTGTAATTTGTGATATCGGGCGATACAAAATAATCTGAATTGAATTGAATTTGCTGGAGACTGTTGAATCTATATTTGTAATCTGACTCTTTCCTGATGCTGGTTCCTGCAGATGGTCATCGCTATGAGGATGGCGTTCCCACGCCGGCTGACCGTCTGCGTGGCGCAACGCACGAGTCACGGTCCTTTTCTCATGAAACCACGACGATGGCCCATCAAAAAACCAATAACTTCCTCAGGGCGCCGGCTCACTTCCGCCTTCTGCATGTGGGGACCTGCCGTTGCCATGGTTCCCGGGCCGGCGTTTGCGTGCGAGCAGCTTAGACAGCCGTCTGGTGTTCCACGCACACACATAACAGGAAGGCGCTGGTCGTACTTCACAACCGTTTCTCACTTCTGCCTTCTTGATTTAGGGAAGGCTGCGGAGACGTGCAGACACAACACACTGCGAACAGACGTGGGAGTTGAACCCCCCTCTCTGAAAGAAATTATATAAAAGAAACGATGCAGCCGGTGTGATGTGTAATTGTGATGACTCATTTTCCTCAGGAGTTCCTCAACAGACCAAACTGAAACTACCGACTCTCAGTTAACATGCAGGACACATGGCGTGTTTGGCCTTCAGACACAGAGTACACCATGATATGCAGACTTGTAGAAATGCAGCACGTCTCTAACGACCACACCACGGCTCGGTGTGGCAGACGTGGGTTTGAAAACAGGTTTACTTTCCTCATTAGCATAATGGAAACCTCCTTCTAAAGACTTTGTGACAGGACAAGTGTTGGATGTGGTGATTCATATCTATCGCTCCAGGTTGTTGACCGTTGGCTTCAACAACCCTGATTATGTCAACTTTGAGTCGCTCCACTATACTTGTGCCGCCCGAAGGAAAGCAAACAATTCAACATGTTTAATTCTAGTCTACCAATCAAAATTCACAGGCTCTCGATGGAGGGAGAGAAACTGCTGGGACTTTTATTGTGAAAAGCCTTCTGCGGGATAAACAATCATAAAGAAATATGCACTCACTGATCACCTTTGACCTTTGAGGTCAGCCGGGCTGAAAGATGAGAGACGACCACAGCTCCCGTGTTCAAAGCACACAATGAAGTTTGGACTTCTCTGAAGAGGAAGGGAGGGGGAAAAAGGAAGCTGCTGAAATATCAGGGTGCCAAGTAAGTAGCCAAGTGTAAATGTTAAGCAACCATAAGAGCAGCCCTGCTCGGCGGCTGTGGGAATGTGCATGCCTGTCGCATGGTTTAAGTCTTTCTCCGAGCAGCGGAGTCGTGAAGCCACAGAGAGGCGAGCGATACTGTAAACTCGTACCGGAGCCCGTCTGCGGCCGGAGCCGTGCCAAGGCAAGTCTTCCCCATGCCAACCTGTCTCTGATTTCACTCAACAGGCAGGTCTGCACTCTGCACATAACAAACAAACCCAAAACACATTCACGCACACGCTCCAGCGAGGAAACCCTATCCTCCAATATATCGTCATTTTATAAGCAAAAGTTTCAAACGGTGAAAGGTCGGCGACATTCCATCGTGAATATTCTGTATATTGTGGCTTATTTTAACGGAGGATTCGGGCTTCAAATGATGAATATCGCCGTCGAAATGCATATTTCATTCTTTTCCATTGTTTAACTGTGACAGCGGCCTCGGACGAGGACAAAAGAGAGCCGTGAAATGTGAGCAAATGTTCGCGTTCCAGACGTTATGCGAACACATATCTTGTTTTAAGTGTGCGATGTGCAGCTGGTGTTTTTGTACGCTACAATCAAACCAAACTGTTCCTACTGCAGCAGCTCACACGCTGCTCGTGATGCAACGGCAGGACGAGTCATTCCCATACGCACATGAATCACAACAGCGGCGACTCACTACGAGATAGGTTGACGTTGTAGTGGAACGGTGTGTATGGGTGGGCGTGTGTGTGTGGGTTTGTAGAAAATCACCTTTTGTCATGATCCGGAGTTTTTGTGTCTTATTTTGAAGTCCCCGTCTCTCGTGTCTCTGTTTCCCTGGACTTCCTGTCCCTGTGATTGTCTGCCCTGTTCCTGATTGTTTCCACCTGTGTGATTGCTAGCCCCGCCCTCATTGTGTCCACCTGTGTCTCGTTCCCCAGTGTCCAATCACCTGCACCTTTCCTGTTTATTTAATATTAATAATAATAATAATAATAATGGATTTGTTAGACACTCTTCATCCAAAAATCTCAGAGTGCCACAGAGCCAGTACATAGTTAAAACTATTATAACAAAGGAATATTTGAAACAAGTCATAAAAGTCAACTAAAAGTGAAAAATGCCTTTCTGAATAAAAAGGTTTTTAGGCCTTAAACGAGTCCAGTTTCTCATTCCCCAGTGTGGGTTCGTACATTTTAGTTCATGTGGGTGGTCAGTTCATGTTAGTTCATGTTGACCTGGTTTCTCTAAAGGAATAAATCTTCTGTTGAAACGTTGTTGGCATTTCGGTCAAATCTCTCTCCGGCTCCTGACACCTTTAGTCTTTTGCGAAATCATAAGTAACAATTGACCAACGCGAGTGGGTCGCCGCGACACATGAATATCTGTTTACAGGCCCTTTGTTTCTACTTGTGTCTCCTGAAGCTTCAAACTGAAAGGAAAATGAAAATTTCCAATCAACCCAATCAGGACGATGGCTAAATCTGTGTCCCGGTATGTGTGTGCAGGTCTAAGAGCTTCATCCGTGTGACTCAGATAGTGCATCGTGGTGTGTGTGTGTGTGAAGCCGAAGCCTGAAGAGAGATGACTCAACTTAGCAGAATCTCACCAGGAGTTCTGGGTAAGGAGGTTTGGCTAACCAACACCGTGAGAATGTGGCAACATGTGTCCTGTTCTGCGGCGGTGTCGGCCTCCTTCCTGGTGTCTCTTTCTCTCTCTGTGTGTACAACAAAAGATTCTCGCTGCTTCGTGAAGTGCTTCCGATTAAAATTGTTTGCGTGGTATTGCAGACAAATATTCTGCCTTGTATTAAAGCAGAAGAATGAGGAGTCACTTAATGTTCTCCTGAGTGTGGTAGTGCATCACTCATCGGTAGAAAGTCTACATTTCCCTAAAAAAAGACCCCCCCCAAAAAACAGAAAGAAAGGCAATTCAAATACAAGTTGTAGCCACTTATCAGACGCATGTGACTCAAAATCATTCCTGATTAGTGGGCGATGCCTCGCGATGAGCTGAAATTCAGTCACAATCAATATGAGTTAAGTATTTCACCACATGATTAAAGCTATGCGCACGGTGTTTGAGTGCTGGTTAGCCGAGCTTTATCACAGCAGTGGCATTGTCATGTTCCCACAGCTCTGCTTTCCAGCCTTTTAGGCCGCAGTCATATCCACCTCAGGCGTCATGTGACGCCGCCATGAGTCCTGAGGCAAGGCTGCGGCCGGAGTGGCAGAGCGCTATCTACTCCCATCCTCAGCCACTGTTTGCTTTGTAGTGAGCCCACAACGAGCTCCTCGTGTGGCTTGGAACGAGGCCTTTTGATGAAGCCGGAGCTACATCTTCTAATATGTCGCTTCTGCTGTGTTTCTACAGCACGGGTAGACTTTAACATGACAACAGCGCAGAGGACGTCGTGTCCGCAGCGTGTTCCCGTTGCATTTGACACTTTCACGGCTCAAAAAAAAGCATGAAGAAAGATGTAAGAATCGATGGCTCCCGTTAAAAAACAAACAAACAGGTTACAAACGCAAACTGGCAGACTGCACCGAACGCGGACACACTCGCACGCACTCAAATAACAACGGAAACCAAATCCCCCTGGTCTTGTCACGCGCGTCAGCCTGTGAGCGATATAGAATAGACATTGTATTTTCGTGATATTCACGCACACACGCTCGCATGCAAGCACGCAGATAGAAATATGGAGAATGAAAAAAAAGAGGCCGTCTTTTCTCGGTTGTCTGCACAGCAAGCAAGCCACCAACCACAACCACAAAGCCCCAGTATGTCAGCGAGCACCTGGCTGTACAGCCGCTCCCAGACAGACAGAGACACACATGCAGCGCGCTGCACTCGAGTACCGAAAGATGCACACTTTGGCTTTTCAAAAGATTTCTCAGGAAGAAGATGCAAAAAGCACCTGTTTCCCTCAAAGCCTTGCCATGTGTTGTATATAGGTGGAGCAATGCAAGGGCAGTGGGAGTCTCACAGCCTGGGTGTCAGTGTGTGTGTATGTGTATTTGTGTGTGTGTGTGTGTGTGTGTGTGTGTGTCTGTTACAGAACAACCCAGCAACCTCTAGACCTATTTTCAGCGTTGAACGTGGGAAACATCACAATGTTGTGTTCAAAACTGAACAATTCCACCAAAGTGCTGCCATGTGTTTCATGGAACATGTAAATAGAAATACACATTAGATTATAGAGAATATTCATATCAATAATATGTCTCACTCTTTTATAATGGTTGGATCATCATCATGCATTCTAGCAGTGAGGCATTTTATATATTTGAAGAATTTGGGTATTTTCGTTCCCAACTAGCAAAGGTGACAAACAGTTAAATACAGGCAGGCAGCTGTAGGGACACCCACAGATAAACAAGGTATAGCTGGTATAGATCACAGGATAGATACAGTGGACATGTTTGCCAGTGTTGCAATAATGACACACACACACACACACACACACACGCTGGCTCAAACCAGGATGTCTACCTTCCTCATTTCTACATGCCTACTCATCATTTTTTATATGTTTCGATATAACAAAGATCAGGGGCTGGATTCATAAAAATGATACGGCCCCATTCATTCAAAGAAAGTTCAAAGAGTTGCTCCTGGTCATAAAATGTATTTTTCTGATGACTAAGTTATTCAAAAAGCATCGTAGCCTACAGAGAGCTCCGACCTCCTTGAGCAGAGGAGAACATGGTGGACAGACCGAAGAGGGAGGGGTAATCTGACATTAATGACTGAGGTAATGAAACGCTGCTGGTCAGATCGAGCCGGGTTCATGTTTTTGGTCGACTTCATTAGAGATGCAAATGAAAGTGATCACAACAATAAGATATTTGACAACTGGAAAAATGCGACAGTGTTCAGTGGTTAAAGCCCCATTATGTAGTTTTTTCCCTTTAGCGACCCCTTCAGTTTTTGAGGTATTTAACGTTTATTTCAGTGTCGTAAATACCCAGTTACGATAGATGCAGCCCGGTAGAAGCAATCCGGCGACTGTTTCTATTTTGGATTTATACCAACGGGCGGGATCACTAATACGAAGACTGCGCAGGAACACTGAACTGGGCCCAGCACCTACCGGACTAGGGTGAAGTAGCGCGGGGATTGAACGCGGCGCCTCGCCACGTTTCCGCCTGGTCGGTCAGCTGTTTGCCGGCTTTTGGGGGGAGGGGGGTGTGTGTGCGCGTGCAGTCATTTACTTTTGTTTGGGGGGACTGCAAAGACTTTGGGACTGTCGGGATCCGGGGATTATACTTCGTTTTGAGTGGGATTTGATTGTTTGTAGTGTATGTGTTCATTTTGGGGGCTTGCAGATGCATTGAATTTGATTTAATATAATAACATTTGGGTTTCCGCATATCGACTGTGTGTTTTTCTTTTACGACCATTTGAGCAGAGAGAACTCGCAGATCCGCCCATTCCCTTTATTTTTTGCGTATTGTACCTTTCCCCCTTGATTGAGTTGCTAAGGGCGAATTGTTACAACATAACCAAAAGAATGACAACATTTAGTTAAGATGAAATACCGATCGCGTTTTCAGCCTATATACGTTGTTTTCTAAATGTTTGAATGTGGAGTACGTGCGATCGAATACAATATTGTTGACAACACCAAAAAGCTACATAAAAAAGCTACCCTTATACTGTAGCTGCGAGCGTGGAGTGGAACTATATAACATTGCGTAATCACTGCCGGAAAGCAGGTCGAAGTACATCCGCCCCGGATCGGGCGGCTCCAGAATCCTACATAGCGGAGTTATTTCCCCACAGACCCCCGATGGCAATGGTGGAGACGCAAATCGCCATATTAAAAGTCATTGTATCGGCACAATTTTTTTCAAGCTGTTATTTTAAGGTACAATTGTTTCATAATGTTACTTTAAGAGATTTTAATTTCCTTTAATCTACAAAACTATTATAACAACTATCGGCACATGAATACTGCACAAGTAGACCTGCAGCATACTCTTTATTCAGCAGATGATACATAATATTGATAAATGACCATCACACGTCTGAATAGAAACAAAACTCTGAGAACTGACAGATGGATTTTGCTGCCCATCATCACAAAGAATGCTTTAAAAAAATGTAAAAAGTGCCACCAATAGCACCTCTTGAAAGGAAAACTGCACGTCCTCACTCAGCTAAACATTTCTGTTCCTCGTTGCTATGAGAGGTTTCCTCAATCCCTCCTAAGCCAGGATCCTCGTTGTAAATGTTTAGGGCCCGTTCGGAGAGCGTCAGGAAGGCCCCTGATGCTCCTCCCTCGGCATCACTGCAGCTCGTTATCACTGACTTTATGTTCTAGACCCGAGGTGTTAAAACCACACCACCAGCGAGGATACTCACAACTTTCTCATTTTCACTTTGCTCCTCGCTCGTTAAGCTCTGAAACCCCGAGCAGATGTGACAATCAACGAGTATCATTTATTTAAACCGAGCCTCTTAGTGGACCACCTGTTTGGAGACGTTTTAGCCGGCACACGATCCCAGCTACTCATTTATTATTGCTGCATATGAACATAAATGCCTAGTAAGAACAGAGAGTGGTATACATGTAATGTAAGTCATCGAAGACAATGGGCTGACATTTAAATATAAAAAACACATTTAAATATTAAAAACAGAGCCTAAACATGTTTAGGAGTCCAGGGTTTGGAGATATTTAAGAAACTTATTAGAACCTGAGCGAGGGCGTGACAGCTCAATTATGAGTTGCTTTCCCTTTTTAATTAAAGATGCAAATCTTAAAAGTCACTTTTTTAAACTTACTTTAAAAAAGTCTCTAAAACAGCTTCTGTAGTTTCATTAAAACAACAATAGGCCTACTCAAACGGGAGTAAATGCATTTGTTTGCTACTATTTTATTATATTGACTGTTTATTGAGGGGATGTAGTTATACACATTTCTATTTTTGTGTAAAACAAACATTTCTAAATGTTTTCATAGGAGTGAATTTAGACAGAACCAAATAGTCTGCCCACTGTGCTCCCGTGAACATGTCTTTAATTATCTGCAAGTGACGTTTCGAGCGTAAATTGGACCCAGACCCATCGCTGATGCATCGAGGCTGCGGTTCCACCTGTGAGCAGCGGCGCTCCGTGCGAGGGCCCGAGGAGCCGCTCCCGTATCGAACATCCGTCTGAGCGGGAGATTCATTAGAAACTGCCTCGAGCTGCCTTTTGAACCCACGGCCACTCGGTTGCATGTATGTCTCGAGAGCGGCGGGAGAGAGCGGCGGGAAGCGGGTCGGTGCCGCGGACCCGCTCGGCTGGTGTGCACCCTCGAGCCCCACCAGTCATCCTGCCTGCCAGCAAGTCCGGGGGGCCTGGGATGCATTAGAGGCCGGGGGAGAGGCCGCCCTGAGTGGCCTTCATTAAGAGCAGCACACACCCCTCACGCGCACGCACGCACACACACACACACACACACACACACACACACACACACACACACTCCCCTCCCACAAAGGAAACACTGTATGTCTCCCTCAGAATAAAAGCCAGCCCTGGATCATAGATCAGACACATGTAGCGTCTGCTGAGTCTGGTTCTCGACTGAGTGAGGAGGGCCCGCCAGAGCCGAGGGGTTAAGCTGCACACACACACACACACACACACACACACACAGCGCAGGCACACGCATTGCAATGGATGAATGACAAAGAGCAAATATTAAAGAGCACAGAGGATGAACAGGGAGTGTGTGTGTGTGTGTGTGTGTGTGTGTGCGTGCGTGTGTGTTTGGGGAGTTGAGACAGTGTTAGGGGCCGTCAAGAGTGCCCCATGTCAGCATCACCTCATAAAGCATCCTAATGGACGTCGCCCCTATTTGTCAAAGAGAGAGACAAATGAAAGAGGGGCAGCGTGAGGGAGGGGGGAAGAGAAAGTGAGAAAGACATTTTGGAGAAAAATGGAGTGCGCTATTATGTTACCGGCTTTTAAAAGACTGTAAAAAGCTTTCGCACATATGCCTACATTTACTGTTACGCGGACACACACACACACACATGCAGACAAGCACACGCTCAAAGTTAGCAGTGAGTTTCCTGAGCCCCCCTCTCTCTGTTCTAGGTCAGCAAAACCCACCGAGGTACTGAGATGTGTGGGCTGACAAATGAAAGCAGGTCACTGCTGCACACACACACACACACACACACACACACACACACACATGCACACATGCACACATACATGCCGAAATCAGGAGCAGAGTGATGGTTTAAAAGTATGGTTTCGATGTTGCCCATGGGTCACGGGATTCTTGGGGAAGATAAAAATGCCCTTTATACCTGCTGGTAATGAAGTGGAAGGATATCCACTTCATATTTAAATTCACATAATGCAGATGTCACGTTGCCAAAATTTGGTGGCAGCAGCTTTAAAGGTACTAATGTCGCAGGTAGATTTGTGTCTCACAGAGTTACAGTTATCACCTGAAATAGATCCGTTCGGTCGGACGATACAAAAGTTTTGATGAGTAACACCAATATTTGTATAAATACTTTCATTTTTGAGGTGTTAGAAGTGGATTTTTATTTTGTCTTTTTGTTTGTTTTAGATGTGAACAAATAATAAACCGCTCTGCTAATTTGGTCTGACCATATTTACTTATCACACACACACACACACACACACACACACACACTAGTCATGCGTAACTCTCATGTTATCTCTCATGTGCTCTGATTGTTACTCCGTCTGCATGACACTGAATAACAAAAACAACTCAATAAGGTACAAGTTGTTACACCTTTTATCATCCAGACATCACAAGAGTTACAGCAAGTACAAGTTTGAGGTACTTAAACTTTACTTGAGTGCCCCGGTGACTAGTTTCTTTTTAAATTAATACTTTACATACAAAATATATAATTAACTTTTAAAATAAAAGTCAACTTTCATAATTTTCTTTGAGATACTTTACTTTGTTGATGATATTTCAGTAATTATATTTATTCTAAATGTAACTGGACATGTGACTGTTTCACGACGCACGCTCTCAGTAAACCGCTGTGCATCTGCTGGAGAGGAACATCCGGCCCCACAGACTAGCAGGCTCGTCTGTCACATCCAAAACCCACATCTGAACCACAGGAAGCACGTGTGCACAACACACACACACACACACACACACAAACATATACAGACATAGACGCACGCACGTAGACAGCAGGTAACAGTAAAATGGTGAGAGAGTAGCGCTCTGACATTCTAAACTGTGAGAAGAAAAAATGCATTTCACACAAGCTACATTTGATCGAATAGTGTGTGTGTGTGTGTGTGTGTGTGTGTGTGTGGGGGGTGACGCTGCAGCATTCCACCTGTGTTTGCTCAAAAGATCCCGATGATGCACTGAGGTAATTGGGATCCGTTGGGTTTGTGGCAAGACCGAGGTCTCCTCTATTCTGGTTTGGTTGGGGCTGAGCTGTGTGTGTGTGTGTGTGTGTGTGTGTGTGTGTGTGTGTGTGTGTGTGTGTGTGTGTGTGTGTGTGTGTGTGTGAGCATTGGGGCATTTGGGGTAACTGAGGTCTCAGGTGCTTTTATGTGAGGCTGCAGCACTTCATCCTCTGTGCTGCTGTGTTGTTGATGTGGTGCCTGTGTGCACCTCAGAGTGTGGATGAAGCACCCTGGTGAAGACGAGCGGCTCACAGCAGCACACGGGCACAACGCGATGAGCATTGTGAAACAAAACATGGGACAAAAAAACATCCGGCGCCCAATGTTGAGTTTGATTCATGGCGCTTCTCCATGATTTGATTTTCAGAGTGACACACACGTCACACATGCTGCTTCTTGTCAGCCCACACATGAACACAGGGATGTGCTGTGTAACACACACACACACACACACACATACAGGGAACAGAGGACATCTCAGATTCCTCAAACAACTCAATGGATCTGACAGTCAAGTTGATTCTAAAAAGTCTGACAAAGGTTAAAAAAAACATGTAAATAATCTAAATAAATAAATAATTTCTATTAGGTTTACTTGAAATAAATACAATTCATGCAAGTTAACTCGCCTTAAAATACTGGGTTGAAACAACTTCTCTTGTGCAGCTGTTTTCTCAACCTGCTATGAGTTGGACAATGATACTTATTAATAGATAAATGTGTATATCAGATACATTTCTTAGCTACCAGTGCAAAATCTAAAGTTTAAAGCACATTATTAATGAACTTGTTCCTCTAAATCGAGGACAGACAAATTGAAGACTTAAATGATGGCACTAATCTATTTATGTTTCATAAGCTACAGGAAGAACTATGAGACAGCCATAACTTGTGGACTGAGCCTACAGAGCTCATTGCCGGTGGTTGGGTTAGGGCTGCTCGGTGTCGGTGTCGGCACGCTCTCTGAATAACAGGAAGAGTTTGGTTTTACTACCTGTAGCCATGGTCAGTGTGCATGAGGAGCCGCAGCAGGTGCCGTGAAGGAACCCGGCAGCTGTCGCGAGGTCGTGTACTTTAATCGTGAACTTGAATCTCGACGCAGCACTGATCTGTGACGGTCCATCGCAGCCCCACGGTGCTCTGGGCCCCGCCACAGGTCACACCGGCTATCCTCGGGAGCTCCGGCGAAGTTGTGTGGCGACCACGCGGCTCCCCTCGTCTCCGTGTGGTCGCCACGGTCAAGTCTCCATGTCTGCTGGAGCCGATCAATAAATAATGTGCCCGGCGATCACTTCCAACCGTGATCCTGCGCGCTAAAACCACTGCATGGGAGTGCCTCGCTCACAATGACAACAACAACACAGGCACATGTAGACACACACACACACACACACACACACACACACACACACACAGATCAATGCTGAGACGGTAACAGTGAAGTCATTTCTCGTACAGCTGCAACTTTTTTTAAAGTTCCGACAAGCTGAATTTACACATTCTACTTATGTGTATATATATATATACTTTTTATTTGTATTTGAGGGGGCCGATGCTTGTAAAAAGAGAATCAGCTTGAGAACTGTTAAAAGTGTCCGTCCCGCATCAATATGAGTTATATGCGATGTTATAAATCACAAGAGTAGGACTAAGGTGTCCTGTGAGTGGACAGGGCCATACGTCAATGGACTGAGCGGTTTAATGTGATTAAAAGAAAATGGGCAGTATGAGGTGTGAGTGAGCAGGTAGGACATTGGACCCGTGTGTGCAGAACCCCCCCAAAGAAACGTCTCCCAGGGCCTGTCCTCGAGGCAGGCAGCGCCGTGGTGTTTGATGCAATGACGGCCACTTCATTATAAAAGCCTCCTCAAGTCCCACGCTGCATTCCACGTTTATAGGGAACACATGGGGAAGCCTGCAATTTTTAGACCACAAAATAAGCCCCTTTGCAGCTGGACGCGCGACCGCACTGGGTCCTTTTTGCCTCGCGAGCCACACCCGAGAGGCGTAGGACCACTGACAGTGATTAAACCACCACAGTTTTCTCAGCAAAACAGGAGTTATATTAAGCTTAAATACAGGGGCTTGATAAACAAGGCCTGGGCAGGGGAAAAAAGAAAAAAGAATTGAGTGAAAGACGGCCACAATGATCTTCAGACTATTTTCCCCTCACGGTCATGGGCAGTGCAAAGCCATGAGATACATTTCAAAACATGAAGCAGATGTTTACCTAGACAAAGAAGAAAAAACAGGGAGCGGGCCCGAGAGCGGAGAGAAAGAGCCCTCCGCTGCACCGCCTTTCTTCAAATGTCGAGTTTGGACTACACAATGGAGCCAATTCCCATTGTTGCGCAACGCTGTGGGATGGTCCCGCGTCTGTTTAGCTTTCCTCTATTCCTCGTCGAAAATCCAGACGCAACGTCTCCCACCACAACATGGACACAAATAAGGAAATTGACAATAATCCGAAACAGTCGGCACGGCGAACGGAGAAATACACTCTACCGAGATTATATGTGAGAAGCAAAACAACATGAATTATTACCAGCAACATGTCACACTTGCACAAACACATGCACGTAAAAAAAGAAAAAGAACGATGATAAACTCAAACAAGCACAGGGCCCTGTGCTGTGCAACCAGCACGTTGCTCTCTCTCTCTCTCTCTTTATCGCTCTCTCAAGCGAACCCCGCTTTCTAAACAAACGCAGATGAGACCGCACCAGAACCCAGAGGAGGCCCTGCACTCCGAATGTAGCCGACCTGAGGAGAACGTCATCAAACTAACCCGTTTGCATCTGAAGCTGAAGAAGGACTCGGAGGACTCGGTGTCCCAGCGGGCCTGCCGTGCCTCCCGCTCAGCTGCAGTCTGTCCCCGGGCCGGCAGGCCGGGGCCGAGGCCATGTCGGGAGGCGGCGGAGGTGTGAGAAGAGGAAGCCTCGCCGCGTGTGAGGTTACGGCCGAGGCCCGTCGTGGCCGCACGGACGGACTGATAAAAGCTCTGGGGCCGCGGCTGTGGCCTCAGCGTTCGGCCACACTTGCCGACACGCCGTGTCATTTAGCCCACGCTGCCGCCTAACTCAACGGCAACTGCTCATTTACAGGGCAGTGCGGGCTACCAGCAAGAGTAGCAAACTCTCTCTCTCAGACACACACACACACACACACACACACTCAGAACATAGTACTGTATATACACATACAAACATATGCTGTGGTCCGGGCAGTCCAGAAATTAGCAGAGGACTATGTGGGCTGACATCACACACAGTTTGAAGCAGTAACGGGACAGAACCCTGCACTCACTCACACTCACACACATACACACACAGGTTTATAAGGAACGTATTGGGGTCACATGAGTGACCAGACGGTGGTTTGGGTCTGTTGTCCCGTGGCCAGACATGGTGAGTGTGTCACTGAGAGACAGGAGAGAGGAAGTGTGGCTACCACAGGTTAGCAAATGTCAGTGATTTGTGCACTAACACACACACACACACACACACACAGGATGGCGTAAACACAAGCACACGTACTAAATGCTCGGAGCACTGCGAGATCGTCTGGTTATCAGCACCACAACAAACAGTCTGTCTCCTCTCAGTTCGGTCCCGTATGAATCTGATGCATCGTGAATCATTTCCTGTTTCACTCACAAACTGCAGGAGAAATGTTGAAATAAATGGAATAAAAAGTAGAGAGGAAAGACAAAAAGTCACGTCTCAGGCTGAGAAAAGGAAGAAAGTTAAAACCACAATCAGGTGAAATGGCTCGGGGAGGGAAGGCCACGAATACTGACGTGTTTGTCTTTGTCGTTTCCTTTTGCAATATGAATCAGAAAAAACACTCACCTTTTAAAAGTAAATGTTTCTCGGCAAAGCCAAGTGAACCTGAACTGAATTTTTTTTTTAATAAAAAAAAAATTGGGGGGGGGGTTATGAGTTCAAATTAAATATAAAAACAGAGTGGGAGAGCGCCAAAGGAAGAACGACTACGCGAGGGATGGAGGCGAGCGACCGGCATCGTGCTTCTAATGAGGAAAGACTGCGAGACGCTCAGGCGGTGGGCGGGTGGAGGATGTGCAGGCCCCAAACCACCGACTCTTCTGAGTCAGACAAACAATAAAACCTGAACAGGACACACATGCTCACTGAACAACAAGCTCGGTGCTCTTCAGCAGTTAGCCCGTCACTTTCCTGCCTCCCGGCAGCGGCCGAAGCCACGGCTGTCCCTCAATCCCTCTCTTTCTCATTCACTCCCGTTCTCTCCTCTCTTTTTTTTCGGGTGCGTTTGGCTTCAACGTAATCTGAATGCCTCTCCGGCTCTTCCACGGAGATCTGCAAACCTCTGGAAGCCGCAGCCCGGTTTGAACTCAAAAGAAAATAGAATGTTTCCAAAAAAACTTCGGATGGCCAATGAGAAGTGAGAGCGAAGACGGCGAGTCGGAGAGGGAGAAGCATGGAAAGTGAAGAAAGAAAAAAAAGCGACGCAGAGGAACCAGAGAAATGAAATAAATAAAGCGAAGACGATAGGAGTGGGAGGGAGGGTGAGAGGGTGGGAGGGTGAGAGGGAGAGGCCCGGTGACCTCACGTGACGTGGGCTCCACCACTCACGGAGGGGAGTGTGTGTGCGTCTCTGTGTGGAGGATGGCGAGGAGGATGCAGATAGACTGTGGCTTTTTAGCCTTTTACTAGCATTGACGCTGCACTCAGGCCACCACCGTCGTGGAGGAGAAAGAGAAAGGCAGACCACGCCATCCAGCTCGCTGGCTAACCTCAGACCCTCAGCCCGCCGTGTGATCCAGGACCACAAAGCCCAGCCCTCCTCCGCCGACCCCGCTGCCACCACCCCGCAGGGCTCCTGGTGAGTCCACCGCCACACCTGGAGACCCAAACGCCGCCGTCATCTCGGATGAAACTGTTTCTTTCATTTTTTCTCGCATTCTGGAAACTGCCATCTCTTCACAGTTTCTTGTTTTCTTTCTCTTCTTCTCCTCTCTCAAGCTGCTGCCGCGAACACAAGCTGCTGCTGCTGCTGCTCTCTCTCTCTCTCTCTGCAGGCTTGTGGCTTGGGATTCCTGCGGTGGTCACAAACCCTAGATTCTTGGTTGCAAACGGACTCCGAGCTCCAGGAGTTTTGTCCTCCTCTCTTCTCTCTGACTCTTAATCTCATACTTGTGTGTTTTCTCCTCCCAAGGTCGGTGGAGATCGCTCCACGCCGTTCTGGCTCTCCTTGAAATGGCATCAAACAGCATCTTTGACTCCTTCTCCAACTACAGCAGCAGTCTACTCAGAGGTGAGCGCTGACCCCCCCCCCCCTCTCCTCCTCCTCCCTCTCCCATCACCATCTCACACCTCTGTCCACATACACAGCGTTGTTAGTTTTGACAACTGGTTTCGTTTGACACAAAAAAAGACAATTTAAAGAAGAAGAAAAAAAAGAAAGAAGTAAAACGTCAGCGTCGTGACCACGTTGTTGTGTGAGAGACGGGCGCTTCTCGAACGCATTTGTCTCTCACGTCCACACACACTCGCTCATGTGCTGAGGGAGGATATCATTTGCACAGAAGCCCTCATCAAGTTGACTAATATGGCCCTTAAATGGCTTCGCCTCCTGCGCTCCTGTGTTTTCTGTAGGCTTGATGGAGTAGCGCCATAATGGGATTCTCACCACAGACATTCATTATCAAGTGGAAGTCGGCGCTCTCTCTGTGAGAACACGAGCTCGGAGGCTCCATGTGACCGGGCCCTTTACCGGAACACGGCAGGCAATACAATAAAAGAGCAAAGAGGAAAGAAAACAAACATATTAGACTCTCTCACTCTGCTTTACTTCCAGGAGGTACTTTTGGTCTGTGTGGTGAGGTGAGTGCACTATACTTGGCGACGCTCAACGCCAGCCTCAACAAGGAAGCCATTTGTTGCCATGGCGATTCCAATCAGACGGCTTTCACTTGCAAACAGTGCAGCTCTTAAGTGTGGGGAAGAGGCTCGAAACTTGTACCTTATTCCAACTGTAATACTTTGGCTTTATTCCTGTGAGTGGCGATAAACACAAACGTGAAGCAGTCTGTCTTGAACTTGGCGTGCCGAGGGACTCGGTTGTTCCCGCTGCGACACCGAAAGACAGAAGGAAAAAAAAAAAAAATCTCCTTCCCAATTAAGGCCTTGTTGCAGTGTTAATTAGAGACAACCACAGGAGAAGCACTACCAGCTCCTAATTGTTTGCAGAGTATATTTTAAGATCTCTGGAGCCTCACACACACACACACACACACACACACACACACACACACACACACACACATACATCTGGGCCTCACATGAGAACAATCCTCTGATATCCTAAGTGGAACCGCAGTGACAGGGGATGATGTTCCAGTGTGCAGCTTCTACAGAAACCCAGGCATTTATAGTTTCCTCAAGGCTCAGGCCGTGCCCCCCTCCCCTCCCCCCGCATCCCCTTTTCTTCCCTAGAACCGCTGGATGTGCATCCCTTCATCTCTCCTCACTGTTTACAGATGAGCGCGTGCCTTCAGGTTTCATGCGTCCATCAGGCTCGAGAGCCGTCCTAACCTCGAACGTAATGCGCTCTCGGGCCGCCTGATTTTTTATTTTGAAGCCTGCACCAGCGCAGCGAGACGGGATGTGAGGCAGTAGGTCAAGAGGGGGAAAGAAGACAAGCATTTAAAGCTGTAATAATCCATTGGAAATCATTAGTGAATATGCAATATCCTTTTACAATGCGTTCTGTCAGGAGACTGAAACTGAACTGCGGGAGAACAAAGGCAAAGAGTCATTAAATACGGCAGTTCAATCTGAAAGCGTTTCAAATCGGGACTACCTCATGTAAGCAAAATACCCCAGTGGTTCATTTAACAACTTGCATTACACAGGCAAAGCAATTTGGCACGTTCTCTATTTTTTTTGACTCAAATCAAACTGAAATTAAGAGGAACGGTTTTCAGAAAATCAAGGAGACTGTTAAACGTCTGGCTCCCCGAGCTCTGACTTTAATACCGTGCGACGTGAAGCTTGTGGAAATAATGTCTCATCTCTTCAGAAGGCAGGAAACATGTCGCTCACTTGAAGAAACAGAAAGAAAATACTTTTCAATTAAAAGTTCCTGAATTAAAAATTGTAAAATGTCTCATTCAAATTAAACTCTTAACATCTTTCTTTCCGTGGTGCAAACTTGGAATTTGATGTACAACAACAACAACAACAACAACAACAAAACACAAGGGCAACACACACACGATGCTGTGCTGTAGGTGTCGTTGTGTTTTACGTTGCTGGCCGCCTCTCTCACTGCAGACAGAGATCACATGTCAGCGCGTGATGTGCAACATCAGATGCACTTCCCGTGAGAAGCGAGAGGACGCCTCACCTCAGAAACCTCAGTCCTACGCTCAAGCTCGGGAAGAGACACACACACACACGCACATGTATGACATATGACACGGACACACCGAGTCACAAAGGGAGCAGACGGAGCGACCATGTCGTTCTCATGGCGTCCAATTTGGCACTGAGCACAAAAGAAAACAGCTAATATTCTGATATGTGTTCTGAGAGGAGGAAAGAGAGACGGAGGAGGAGAGCTCTGCATCATGAGGCGTTAATCTGATGCAGACTCACGGCGCTGCTGCAGTGGACTGATAATAACCACAGTGAGGCTATACACCTGCTCGCCCTCACACGGCAGCACCGCCATTTAACCAGAAAGCAGCTTTTCTCTGACGCGTAAACATAAAAAAGGCCACAAAAAAGGAGAATAAAACTGGACTTCCCCCTGTGAAGCAGAGCCGTATAAACTTTACTGAGTTTTCCGATCCTGATACACGGGCGGTGTCTGCGTCAGGTGGGCTACCTGGTTTATAGCAGCTGGGATTAGAACGCTGTGTTCCCCGCAGGCTTTATACAGGAGTCCATTTTTATTTATTTTTTAAGATGCTTTTTTGGGAGTCGGCACCTTTTGCGGCAGAGAAAGGGGGCTCCTGGTTTATTTGGGTGGGAATGGTTTTATACGTTTGGCTTATTGCGCCGCATGAATGGAAGTGAGGGCTTGTGTGGCGAGGTTATTCTGGAGGATTCCGGGAGGTGGTCTGGTTTGTTCTACGACGGAGAAAAGCGACACATGCACAGTGTGAGAGGAATGCATCGGGATGAATCATTCACAGGGGATAAAAGTCGGGACCAACTTCAAGCTAAGAACCGCTGACAAATAAAAAAGGCGCTATACAGTAGCTCAAGAAAGAAAGAAGGCTATAAATTTGACAGAACACATGGCTGGCCTCTAGTGAAGTTATTAATAACAAGTCAAATGGAGAGGAAACACACACACACACACTCTTCAATGAACATGCTTGATTGGAGCCCATTCCTGCTGAGAGTGCGAGGCCCCGGAGTGACGCCGGAACATGAAAACTGGCTGAGCCGGGGATGGAATCTGTAACCAGATATTCAGAGTTTCAATATTCTAGAGCGAAAGCAAATAATAGAAAACTCATGACGGCCACAGAGCGACACAACCCTGTCTCCAATTTAGCAGAGTATAATATCTATTTATAAAATTGAAGGCGTATTGTATGGGGGGGGGGGGGGGAGGGGGGACGCTCTGGACTTGATTAGGGGCTGTAAACGTTTTTAGAGGTACTTATTTACTTTTTGGTCCGTCTCGCCGTTTTCACCGTCTGTCAACACGCCTTCATGGGGAACACGTTCAGGGGTTGCCACAGTCAGATGGCTTCCAGGTAAGAATGTGCAGAGGGGCGTGCTGATTGTGTGGTCGACTAATCCCCGACCCGCCTTCGCCCTTGTGCACATTTGGCTCGAACCGCCACGCTCGGCGCTGCGTTGGTCAAGGTTAACGTCGCGCTAAGTGTAGTAGTAAATACAATTTTCTGGTGGTCGACGAGCAACCGCATGGGGCCAGGTTGTTTTCAGCCAATCTGATATTATAGATTTATGATGTGCAGGTTTTTCTTACACAGTGAGGGGGGGGGGGGGGGTGTTCTGAAAGGTTGAGCAACTTCTTTCAACAAGCAACCCCATCGGTGCGTCATGAAGGCAGGTAGGCGGGGAGATGGCTCGGTGTCTCCCCTTTTAACAAAGTTCACCCAGACTTAGTGTTAAACTCTGTGATGTGAGAGTGGCGCTTGGGAATCCTACGTGTGACATTACTTTCGGCATATTTGGACATTTGTGTCCAAATATAACCAAAGTAACGAGAGAGGAATTCACAAAGTCTAGACCAGCCACATTAACTGGGAGCGTCTGATGAAGAAAAGAAGAAAAATCTAAACATGCAGGAACCGACTACATGCTGGCAGGAGAATATGCCGACATTGACAACCGCGTGCGTAATTGGATAACGAGGTGGAAATGAACACAGCGTAAAATTAGTTTGTTTGATTTTTTAAGAAAGTACTTTACTATGATTCACTTGTTAACGGTTCATTTGCTCCACTTACGAGCTGATAACATTTCATAGGAACGCTTACGGTAAAACGATTAAACCTCACGGTCATAATATCAGACTCTTCATGAGCTCATGCGTCCTGCACGGCGGACGACTAAATTAAGGAACGGCCTTTCTCTCAATTTTCTGTTTCTTAATTTTGTTTTAAACCTACGCCCTAAACCGCAGGCCGGCCCCACAGCTTATTACATGGTACGGCTGGGGTTGCAGAAAAAAACACGAGTATTATTGTTAGCTAATTTATGTATTATTAACCTAAATTTATGCAGCAGTTATGCGGGTATATGGAATTTGCCTGAAATTTTCGGCAAAGCTGCAGAATAAGGTAAACAATTGAACGTAAAGCCTGACATGAAACATTTGTGTCATCACAGGTTTAGTTTGTTTTAGTAACTCTGGCTACAATTAGAGAGAGCTGTGACCTGAGTTTGACTCAGATGAAGAAGACTTATTGTTTAGACCCCTCCCTGTACCGTTAACCAGATGTTGTCAACAACATCCTTTCTGTTGCAGCGAGAGGGAGGAAAAGCCAAAAGTGTCTGTGACTAAGCACAGCGTCGATTGCCGTGCACTTTTGTTTTTAACATTACAGTTGAATTCCTAGCCACAAATTACTTTAATGGGCGGGCATGGGTTTGGTCGGCAGCACATAAAATGACTCAAACTTATGGAGATCCCACATGTTCAGAAACATATCAGCAGAGAAGAAACTCTTTTTTTACACAAGATGGAACAGCGGAGGAACAGAGTGTTTTATTCCATCATGTGTGAAGGTTTAGCAAAAATCTAAAGCCCAGAGGAACTCACTCTGTCCCCATCAAAGGATTAAAAGGAATGTTTTTCATGGACAAAATATCCGTCTTCCAGACTAAAACGTCATAATGAGCGACTTTAATCACTCTCAAAACATCCTTATAGTCTATCCCTCTTCCCATAAGCAATAAAGAAAAGAAAAAAACTTAATTATGGTAGAGGAAAAAAGCAGATAATGATAGGATGTGAGAGGCTGCCGGCTAAGAAATGTTTTCTGATTCTCTATTTTCCCCGATTATTATTTAAACTTGCTTACATATAGTCAATTGGCGTTGCTGCAATAACAATTGGGTTGCTTCTTCATTCCCCTCAAACATAACTTTAACTGCAGGGAATTGATGTTTGTGGAAATCATTTCAAAAATGGGATTTGAGTTTTTCTCTTGGCCTATTCATTGGGGAGGGCAAATAGATGACTAGGCTGCCTGCATCAGTCATGAACCACCTAATTGTGCTTTTCGACTCTGCAGAAGAGGGATGCAAATTATTAGAGCATCATCATTTATGTTGCTACTAAAAACCAGTGAAGGACCAGGTTGACATGTCGGGACATGAGCTTACTGGCTCACTTGCTGATCTATTCATTGATACCAATTTTATATTTAGCATATGTCAGTTTAAGATGAACCACTAGCCACTTAGCTTAGCATAACGGGCAAAAATAGGGGGAAACTGCTCGCCTGGTTCTTTCCAAAGGTCACATAATCTACCGACCGACATCTCTCAAGCTCCCTAACTAATCTGTCCAACAAAAAAAATTAAGTGGATATAAATTTTCTCAAATCCTCAAAAATCACGCCAAACTTACAAAATGATCCACCACCCCTGTATTGCAGCAGGTTTTTCGCCCTGGAGTAAACTTTAGCGAGCGTGCACTTTCTCCATAGCTGCTCACTTCTGTATTGGCTCGGGAGGAAACACCATGCCAGGGATTCCCCCTCAGCTGTGCAGCAGCAGTGGCCCCTCCATGTCTTCTCCATCGTCTGTCTCCTGTGAGGTCACTCCGTCTGCTGCACACACTCTTCTCACGGTTGCAGACGCAGCCGTCACGAGCTGAACTGTACGTCACGCGCACGCAAAGCTACATGTACACACACACACCTACACACACACATAAAGTCCCCCATGCTGAGTCAGAGAGGCGCAGTGCATGTCAACATGATGACCGTGACGTTTTCCCTCTCTAAATGCTGTGTGACCTCACCGTAATAGCTGGTCAGGACTAACATATGGTCTCCCGGTGCCTTAGTGCAGCAGACTTGCCTTCATGGTGACTAAACAGCAGAGGACTTCACTGAAAAATATCAGGGGCTGTGTTCCTGATTTCATTAAAGGTGCCATTTCTTTCTTGTACTTAAAATATATATTTAACCGACGACTAGACACTGTGCTAGCTTGGGTTCTACAACCTCGTTAAATCCACTGTCACAACATCTCTGTGCATGAGGGGCTCTCTCATCAGTTGCACTCAGAAGCTTGACTGTTGCTGTTAAACATGAATTGTTACAGATTTATATCACAGTTTAAGTAACAGCCTCCTCACACATTTTGTCACGTTAAAAGTCGGTCCTCAACATGACGACTCAGCATCTTTTAGCATGCCAGCTAGCCGTCGAACACTGCCAACCTGGCAGAAAGACGTTTGTGTTAGAAGGGCCCGACGGACTTGAACGCAACTTCTCCCCTTTAATCAGTGTGATGACATAAGAGGCAGACGGCGAGCCAGTCATTCAGTCGGTACAGAGTTTGATTAACCTAATCACCAGGCAGCCAGGCTCCAGGCTGCTGATTTGGTTTACAAACGCTCCCTGTCATCGTCGTGTCATTAGCTCGTCGTTAGCCGCGGCCGCCTTGACGTGGAGCAGCGACGTCCCGAGCCTCAACACAGCAATCAGGGGATTAGTGTGCAGTTACAGCAAAGCCTCGATGGACGCCTCGGGCTCTGAGTCAAAAAAGGGGAAAGTCCTGCCTCACCATGCTAGCTCCACGTGGCCGGGGTGCTAACTGCACACGGGCAACGCCACTGCCGATTAGCGATGGAGATGATGAGAGGAAACATTCAGTCACTTCGGACACACGGGTGGTTTCCCGGACTCCAATTAACTCGAGTCCTCGACTCAAGCAATGATTTGAACGGAGGGCTCCTTTGAAAATACGTTTTAGCCCCCAATTAGTTTTAGCTTAATCTAGAGCTGGGAATAAAGCCCAAAGACATCACAGAAACAGAGTTGCATGCAGCACAGTGAGTCTCTGCAGAAAAGCTGCACAAAAGCTTGTTGGCTTTTGAAGAAGCTTTTTTTTTTTTATTTTTTTTATAGACTTTGGAATCAATAATTAGTGACTGTGCAAATGTCTGGGACTCAGACGTTATGAAGTATGACAATGGCATGCGTCGAAGTTCTCTCCTGAGCTCCTTAGCTTGCAGGCCGAGAGTCGCCACACCCTTGTTTCCTCACGATGAAAGGCCCTGAGGGCCAAACGGGTACTTTTCCAAGAGTTAAGGAAAGTGGCACGGACATTTGTCAGGAAACCAGCGCCGGGTTTCCTGCTCGAATCTGGTCACATGGTGCTCGGGAGGCCGAACCCCTTCGGAAGAGGAAAAAATAAATGCAAATTCAATCTTTGGGGGCTTTTGAAGTCCATTTGGACTTGAATGAGTGTGACAGAACCTGGAATGACCCCTGTACAAAGAGTCCCTCAACGGTGATGAAAGGAGTTGAAAGGGACAATCGACGACAATGCATGGAAAGTTGTAAACGTGGACATGCTGTGTGCTTGAGTGCGTTTACAAAAGGCTATGCAGAGGTGTTAAGACACAATGCAGCTCAGAACAATACGTTCGGCCCAGTGCCTGTTGGCAGAGACCTCAGCGACGTGTTTTTTGCTGGTTAGCGTTCAAGCCCTTCATCGCATGCGTTACATATCTCACCGCGTTCCTCCGTAGTCCAAAGTAACAAGGACCTCGTCTCAAAAAATAAAAACATGTGGCTTTTGTTGCCGAGAGGAATGAACAACAGCATTCCGTGTGCGACCACATCAAAGGTCCCCCTCGCCATGGGGCTAAATGAGGGCAGACTGCCCTGCTCGCCCCTCCTGACACGACTGCCACTAATTAACCAGAGATCTAAAACTGACACTTCATCTTCATCACTTTCCCTCACGTCTTCGTGCTAATCTCTGCAGTTCTTCTCTTTTTTTTTCAATGGGTATTGCTTCTCTTCGGGCTCCAGCGAGAAGGGGACAGCCACACAACATGCACAAAGGGGCATTGTCTGATGGTGAAAATGTGGTTTACAGGCTCTGCCATAATGGCTCGGTGGTTGCTGGAAGCCATGCGCACTTCCTAATATTCAACTCACATGCGATTTCATTTTGAGAAAAAGGCCGAGCTGTGGGGGCTTTCTGCCTTTGTGTGAGAGCGACGCCTCACAACTTATTTTCTCCCTAACCCCCAACCCGCTATTCACCCCCCCCCCCCCCCTCTCTCCGCCTCCCTGATGGCGCTACTATATTTGCGCTGTGCGTCTCCAGCGATGCTCGAGCACACGCAGGCTGCGTCGCCAGTCAAACGTGTTCGGGCCGTCAGACTGAGAAGGCTTCCAGCGCTGCGATCTGTCTCCTCTCCTCGTCAGTGCGAGCCGTTTGATCTGACAGAGCGACTCCATTCGAGACACGGGGAAGTTCAGCTGCTGGGAGGTTGGATGGCTTCAGCAGTCGAGAGGAGCCGCCCAGAGAGGAAAAGCTTTGCACACGCGGTCTGGTTGCAATCTTAGTGTCTCGCTGTGTGTCTATAAATGTCTCTGAGCATTACTTGTCCTTATGCTAGGTGTGTGTGGTTACACGTCGACGAGTGCAACATAAGAAAGCTCAACTGGGCAGACATCTTTTGGGGGCTCTGTCGGGCAAGAAGGGGGCGACGACGCGCTGGATAATGAGACCATAAATGTGCAGCGCTGCTGAGCTGCATTGACAGGAAGAGAGAGAGAGAGAGAGAGATTGTTTGCAGAGGCTTTGAGAGGAGAAAGCGAGACGTGTGTGTGCGGCCTTCTTCAACACACACCACGGCTTTCACCCGGTCTCCCACGGTGGTGATGACCTCATAAACCCGCGCCGCAGTCCACTCGAGTACAGCCGCTGGTGTCGGGGCGGTGAAATGGTCGACAATGGTTTGATAAATATGCATCGAGGGTTCAGCCACAGACCGTCACCACGCTCCCGACATTTAATGTGGCTGCAACTTCCACTGATCAGCAGGAACTCTGACAAATGACTCCTCCGACGTGTTCACAAGGAACATTAGGGGATTAGTGTTGATGTTTCATTTGAAGCGTCTGCGTCGCGATAGCTGTTAACAAAGGAACACAGAGAGCGAGTTGGTGTGAGAGATTCTGCTGATCTGTGTGTGGCAGCTGGGCTCTGGCACCGGGGCTGCACGGCAGTTAAACTGTCACTGGCAGGAACTGTAAATCTTGTGCAGTATAGGTGAATGCAGTGTGACAGCTCCGCAGGTGTGAGTGTTTGTTTGTGTGTGTGTGGGTGTGTGGGTGTGTGGGTATGCATGTGCTTACCATTTGCAAGTGTGTGACAATACTATACTTGCTTGTCTCTATGTCCTCGTCTCTAAGCCAGTAGCAGCCTCCAATTTATTATAGTTGTGTGTGTGTGTGTGTGTGTAGGGGGTGGGGGTGCTGCCAGTGTGTGTCTATAGGGTGTGTGTGTGTGTGTAGGGGTGGGGGTGCTGTCACTTTGGCAACGCAACTGCACATATTGCAGCGATTACCGCAACGGAAAAATGTTTTTCTGCAACATGCAATTACTACAGATTACAGATTGCCGTCCTTGCATCAGAAGCTCTCGCTAGAAAAAGGAGAAACAGAGCAGAGTTTGTGTGTGTTTGTGGATGAGTGTGTGTGTGTGTGTGTTACACACAAATAGACAGACAAGACACAAAAACAAAGATAGATGAGAAATGATTATAGCTCACACTAAAAACCACATCTGAAATAAAATGGGGGAGTTGACGTATTTATTGGACTCGTTTAGATTGTAAAGTTATGCAGACTTTTAGGGGTAAATAATGACCGTGGCAAAAAAAATACAATCTGTACTTCAGTGAAATGACGAAAAGTAGAGCAGGGTACATTCCGTATATGTCCGTCATCGTCAACTTTATGAAAACACTGACGTCTTTGTGAAGTACACGACCCTCGACGCCACAAGTCATATCAATTTTGGACTTTACATTTGGTTCCAGGTTACAAATCACCCTGGATATCAAAAAGCTTCCCTCAGGTCACACTAAACAATGAAGCCCAAAAGTGGTGCCCCGCAGCAAGGCAGGGCCCTATTTACAAAACCCACCAGATCAAAACTCGACCCAAAGTGCTCCTATAATAGCACCGGGGCCTTCTGGTGAGCTTTCCATCCAATGCTACTTTTAGTGGGTTTCCAAAGAATAAACAGGCCGGGGAACCACATCACAGACTGCTGACTGTCATCGTTGGGTGAGTGTACCCGACGGATGATGTGAGGGCGGAGCGAACGTGACACTGGGGTTTACGGCGAGCCCCCCCCCCCCCCCCCCTCCCTTGGGGTGTGGTGTGTGCCATTGAACTGTCACTGAAAGGACAAGAAGGGGGCCTGACCACGACCCCCCCCCCCGCCCCTCCCGTACGCCGATCACAGTGAACCCATCAGCGTCTCACTGGGCCTTTGAGCATGCAGGAAAGCAGGGAGTGATTTTGGGGTAATAAAATAAAAAAAAGGTATGTTTGGTTGTGCAATATGCTTAAAAGTAAACAAGTAAACAATCTTTCACAGCTAAATGTGCAGTAAGGGGCCACAGTACTACAACCTGTATCAGCTATCATTATTGTTTTGTTTTAATTGCTGCTGGGTGTCAAATGTCCGTGGAGGTATTTGGTTTGAGGGTCCTCCAAGAACACTGAAGGTCTACAATTTAAAATGACTTTGGACCATTATTATTGCTCGTTAAATTATTATTTCAATATGTATACATCATAGCTTTTGTCTGAATGTTTCATGAAGAATTATAAACAATATATTGGTCCGATAAGTATGTGTTCACTAATTAAAAGGGCTAGGGTTAGATAATTTTAAAAAAGGACAATATGACATTTTATAAAAAGGCTTATGTAGATTCTCTCTCCATTGTTTTTATGTTTTACGGCTTATGAAGCGCAGTGAAAAGCACATGGTGCCGCGGAATATAATGTAAAGGTAAACCCAGGAAAAAAACTAAAAAACATCAGGAATCGCTGACACAGCCTGATGGTGGAGGGCAGTAGAAGCGCCCATCGTGCATAGTGAGAACGGCCCACTTCAAGGGGGACGACGACAGGACAATAATGGTGAAGCAAACATATACCTGACTCAGTAATGTCAGTTACACAGGAACATCGAGCTGAAGTGAGCTAACATTAGCCACCACGTGCTAATGGTCATACCAGAAGAAGAGTTTCCTGAATTAACAAAGTGTGCACTTTATTTGTGTTGTGTTAAACACTTCATTTGTGTTATTTCTCCTTTTTTGAAATGACAGTGTTATTATGTTACATACCGAGAAGATTAGAGGGGAATCTTTCTTTGGTGGAACTGCTAACAACTAATTTTTCTATAACAGTTGAAATAAAACACAAAATACTGCAAACCACTATTTTAATCTTAATGTGTTGCATTTAATAGGTTTATCATATTTTTTTCTCAATGAAAACCATAATCTGAATTTGAACTAGTAGCTTAAACTGTCAAATAAATATAATGCAGTAAAAAGTCCAATAATTTCCTCTGAAATGTGTTCAGGTAGAAGTATAAAGCATTAAATAGTGCGAATAGTGTTAAATTGTGTTACTCTCACTGCTCTAGAGGATCGGAGGACATCAAACGGCATCGCTACCAAACTCATCCCGTAATGAATTCAATATGAAGTGAACAAAATGAACACACGCCTGGTACGTCTGAAACATGAATGCAGTCTTTAAGAAGTCCATTTACATTCAGCGGACTGATATAAAAATGCAGTTGGAGTTGTCCCCCAGCAGCCATTACGCAGCTCAATTGATTCAGGGGGCTTTTATAAGCCCTCGGCTCCGATCTGCACCTTTTATAAAAATGTAAGCAGAATATTAAAGATGCATGAGCTGAATGGGCTCATTGTCTCCTCTGGTTACCGCTGCATCTCAACTCATCACGCTTACAAAGCAATTAGCTGTTGGGCTTTGGGAATGTCACTATCCTCTTTTAGGATAATTAATACTCCTAAACTTCTTCAAGGATAAAGTCCTGACACTCCTATGATGGAGGGGGGAAAAAAACAACACACAAATTCAGATGATGGAGATTGTTCAATGTGTTTCCTATTTTCTTGTCTGAACATCGAAATGGACATAAATGACCACCAATTGTGATGTGCTGACAGATTAAGTAATCAAAATTCGAGAGAATCAGGCATCAGAGCAGCGAGAGCCCAACAACCCAAACAGTCTGTACCCACTGACTGTTGTTTAAAAGTTTCTCCATATACTTGTGTATATAAACACTCCAACGCTAGAATACGAGTTGGCTTTGAGGGGACGGGCACAAATGGCTTCGGTGCCTTACATCATGCTTGGAAGTCTAATCACAGACACTCTTGTCATATCAAGCAGGAAAAAGTCCATTTCATAGCGAGCAACGTCTCCAAAAAAATAAAAAAAGAGGAGGGAAGGGTAAACAAGCCTGGCGTTCCACAGCCACCGCAGAATTCATCATTCATACAAAAAAAAAACCCAGAGCCCTAAAGTAGAGCTAATTTAATCCGAGAGGAATAAAACTGCATTTCATAGAAGCCGTCCATTCACAACACTCATATTTCCACCGAGCAGAAAACCCCCGGCTGAAATTTGAGCAGACACTTTTCGGAAGGAATGCATTCGGTGGGTTGAGGGCCAAAGCTTGCCCTGTAATTTGTGAATGTACAGAAATGTGTGACCGCCACAGCTCCTCTAAAGATAGAAATCTTTGTCTTATGTCATTGCCGAACCTCAAACTATTTCTAATTGCCCCCGTAGACCCCTTTTCCAAATGAATAGCTACCCATCCAAAGGCGTATATATATGCGTGTCTGAAAATAGCCCGGGAGTTTACGCAGGCTAATAGATCATATTCAGGAAAAGAAAATTTAAAAAAGATGAAAAACCTTGAAAGGGTCTCCACGTGTCGGAGACGGCCCTCGTCTTCAAAGTGACTTTTAAGTGGCATGAAGACCGTGTGGGTGGCATTTAGAGGCAGTTTTACACACCCCAAAGGCTTGCAGCGGTTTCATGGTAATGGGCATCACACTCATATTAGCCTCTCCAATGTGACTCATTACATACATGACCTAAAGTAAATGTTCCCTTTGGTTTCATTCACACACAGGAAGAAGTGCTGTCTCAGTATAAGGACTCCAAGGATGCATCATTTCTCAACTCTTTGTTCCGGTCCTACGTAGAACCGTTGGACCGGGGTAGGGAACCTTTTTTTGGGGTTGTGAGCGTCCATTGAGATCCAGGCCGTTAGCACACAGGCTTGAAGGCGACCTCTCACTCACACGTTTTCACTTAACAGTGATGTGATATCTCGATGTCTATCCGCATAGGATCCATTTTCTTTTTAACCTTCAATGGTAAGAATCCTATATGTGCTGAGGCCCATTTGAGGTGGGCGCAGGGGTTTCACATGTCCTCCACGAGTTCTGTCTTGATTTCAGGCTCAACCCACCCGGATCATTAAAAATCGTTCAGGGGCACGGCGGGCTGCGTCCTCGAGGCCTGTGCGGCTGAAACTGTAGAAACTGCATGTTGAGATGTGGAGGTCTAAATGTGACAGGCGCACGGAGCACTCACTATACGGCTGAGGAGGGCGGTCACATATTAATAATGATGAACTCAGGAGGACGACTAAAATATCACCGGCATCATCATTGTCCCAGTCGAGCTGCACTCAAAATAGATACGGCATGATAGCTGATCTGATCAGAGCTCATTATTCTTATTTAATGTGTTTGCAGTGAGGATAGTGGGGGTCTAGCTGTTGCTGTGTGGACGGGTTCAAGTTCAGCTGTGGAATGAGCCGGTGTGATTTGAGAAGCTAAACCTAAACTCATTAAGCATTGGGGTCATGAGGTATTTCCCCCAGTACCCTTTCAAAGTAAGAGTCCATGTTGTGCTGAAGTCATAAAGATAAAGGCTTCATCTGCAGAATTTGTGCATCATTTCTAGTGATAAAATTGTGATTAAAAAAATTAATTGTAATTGTTAAGTCACCAGATGCCACTAAACTATAGATCACCAAAATAGCAAGCAACAGGCACACAGGATTATCAGGGTATTACACAAATTACCCCAAAAAAGATCTGATGGCAAGAGATCTGCACTATAGATGAATTATATATTTTTGCATTTGTACAAATAATTTTTTCCTGGAACAAGGAATTTCCCTTTTTAAAACTTTTTAAACCCTCTATCTCCATCTCTGTCTCTCTGCAGTCTGTTTTAGTGCAATGTGGGAAAATTAAGGCAGCATGCGCAGCCACTCCGATGACTCCTCGAGCCACTTAACGGCACCTAATTTATTCTCATGCAAGTAAACAACTTAAAAACCGCGGCACGCGAGAATAAATGATTATTAAACATCAAACATCGATTGATTGGATGCATTTTAATATGCGCTTCGACGGAAGAAAAAAATCCACGTCTTGTTCAATATTTCTTATAATGCAAATGTCCTGTTTTTGTAAATTAATATACATCATTATTTGATTTTTGTCTTCGAACCATTTTTATTATTTGTAATCAAGAATTTTGAAATAAATTTCTGCGGCAGTCAACATCCCAAAATCTTTCAGAATAATGTTTATTATCCTAATCGATAATTAACTGTCAGTGCTCACTGACCCGACATGTGACTTGTTATATGAAGCCTCGTCTGATAATCTGCAACAGACACAATACAAATTAATGAATCCTCTAAATTTAGAAAAGGACATGACCTCAGTCCATCACGTGTTGGTTATTTAACGAATAAATGTCAGCGCTTTCATAATCATTTAGTGTATCAACAATGTTACAGATTATCGTCCTTCGGGCCAATAAAAAAAAAACTCGACACAAAATGTAAAAAAATAGTTTATTGCTTCTTTCATTCACACATATATATTCGTTTAACGTACGATACTTTAATTCATTCGGGTGTCCATCCTCACACATAGCAGTGTATTTCTCTCTGCAGCCTCACAGACCGATTCAAAAGGCAAACGCGCCAACTAGCGTCTGAAAGCCGCATGACGGCGGCGGCGGCGGCTCTGCAGGGCGTGCCGTCATCTGAGGTGACGCTCCTATCATTTCAGGTTTCTTGTGAATTCATAATCTGGCACGCGCGCGCAGACAGAGTCATTAGGCTCCGTTGTGTCTTTTGATGTAGAGGAAACCTATTTGCTTATGTTTGCTTTAATTATCTTATTAATGCCGCTCCGCCACTTAGAGTGATTAGCATCTCTACCTGCCGCCTAATAATTAGCACTTGATGAAAGATTGAAAGTGAGAGGAGAGGAGGCATGAAGCCGCCTGACAAATATAATCGCTTTTCAAAACGGAATAAGTGAGAGCACAACCGCAGGCCTCTGCAGTGTAACGCCTTTCTTATATTAATTAAACAGAAGAACGTTGTGACAGAGAGTGTCAGGAATTAAGGTGCACTTTATATATATATAATTTGATCAATTAAACTGAGTCCACGTAATGCCGATAATTATAAAACAACACAGAGGTTGCTTTGCGCTAAACTATATTAGATTATGGAAAGTTTTAATCCACCACGTTGGATATGTTATACAAGTATAATTTATTTATTTGATAACAACGGTGCGTATGTTTTAAATTATTATTAAAAATGACAAAATAATATATTGGTGCAGAGCTCTGTAAAAAAAATTATATATTTTTTAAACGAGTCCTTTCTTTTAACTCACTATCTCCTAATGTTCTGCCTGCATCGCGTTAACGTCAGTCTGACAAAAAAAGAGCAGAGAGAAAAGCACAGATATGTATCAATAATTCAGCTCGTGTGTGTGTCAGTGAGTGTTTGTGAGTGTGCGTGTGCGTGGGACAACAGCACGGGGCTTGAGGAAGGAGCACCCGGGAGTTTTGATTGGCCCGGTGAAAGCCCAACCCAGCCGGTTGATTGGTGGAAACCCTCTCCACACTCCCAACCACCAAACACTAAAATGACTCGGGTAAAATAATATCGCTGCACTCTGCACTCCGTCCAGCCTCGCGGCTCCTCCTGCTTTGCGCCACACGAGCTCTGCGCTGAAGGATAAACTTTCTGGGACTTTGTGGAGCGACGGAACCTCTCCGTGTGGCAACACAGTGACGTCGGCTGGCGCGAGGAGGGAGAGATCCAACCAAGATAAAAGTTGAGAGAACTTTTACGCGAGAAAAAGGACACTGATGCTCCGCAGTGCGCTGTAAACACATTGTGTTTGATTCCAGAGGAAGTCTGGTGAGATCCGGAGAGGCGTCTGGCAAAGTTTGGCTGATCAGTCGATTCATTTATCATTATTTAAAAAACGTTGAGTCGAGGGAGCCAGTCCACTGGATTGTCGAACTTTCTGCGCCGCGGCTGGATTACCCGATCACTGCCGACGCATCGCCACTGCTCGGCAATCACTACTGTAGAAGTTTCTCTTACTCAATTTGAGATTTCAAAGTAAGAGCACAGCGGTCCATCAAGAGCGCCGATATAAGACCAGAGACACTTTTTGTTTTTTGCCTTATCTGATGAGGTGTGTCCCACACAGAGCGACCCCGAGGCTCCTCTGGCTGTCGCATCCTGAGCAGATGATCTAGCGCCATCCCAGATTATAGTTTAAGGTCGCGAGGCTCTCTTCACTCTGACCCGGCGCGCTCTCGCCTCCATCCTCTGCGCTCAGTGGACTCGTGAGACCACCAGCGTCTGGAGAACTAACAGAACTGAACTCCCAAAGAGTCCCGCGCTGCTGATACAACCCGGTCAGGTGGCACTGACCCAAAACTGTTGTGATGCATATTCCCGTAGAGTCGCCCACCACCAGACGGTTCACGCCGCCCTCCACGTCCTTCCCCTGTAAACTCGGAGACGTCAACGGGGCCATGGCCACCCCGGGCCCCCTCAGGTCAAGATCCGACACCAGGAACGTGGTGGACGTCCTGGCGGACCACGCCGGCGAGCTGGTCCGGACCGACAGCCCCAACTTCCTCTGCTCCGTCCTGCCGTCTCACTGGAGGTGCAACAAGACGCTCCCCGTGGCGTTCAAGGCAAGACACATGGCTTCTAATTTTTCTTCATTATATTTTTATTCTGATGACGCACACTGTGGGTTTCTTACTGTGGAGAGAGGTGAACACGTCTTAAATGATTTAAGAACAACCAGATACATTTTATTGAGGAAACCATTTGTTTGACATAAATAGCGCTGGACGTTTTGATCGTTGGTTTGTGTTGTTTATTTTTATTTGTGTGGAATATTAAATTATTAAACAGTATGGGTTAATATGCTGACATTGGCTTCAAACGGCTCCATCCAGAGTATTAGCATCCTTAATCTGATTATAAATTATTACAAATGAGAGGTCTGGAATTACAAGATGACTGAACAAATAGACCTGAATTACATTTTGTATTATTTTATTTTTCTGTATTATTGCCTCTATGAGTTGTGTGCTTTATAGTTGGGCCTCGTGTTAATAATAAATATATTTTGATTATATCCGATGAGAAGAAGAAAATAAATAACAATGATACATGTAATGTATTTTTAAACGTAATTTATCTACAGTGGAGGGTCTTCGAGCTAACCCCACAGATATAATATGTATTAAGTTACTCGTGAAATGTTGAGGAATTTCCTGCTTAATATTATGGGAGTCGGATGCGGTTTACACCGCGCAGTGTGCGTGTGCGTGTTTGCGTGTGTGCGCGTGTGTTTGTGCGTGTGTGTGTGTGTTCGGTTCGGTGACCAAGAGTGACCGCCCGTGTCTCCCCCGTGAAGGTCGTGGCTCTGGGTGACGTGCCCGACGGGACTCTGGTCACCGTGATGGCCGGGAACGACGAGAACTACTCGGCCGAGCTGAGGAACGCCTCCGCGGTGCTGAAGAACCAGGTGGCCCGCTTCAACGACCTGCGCTTCGTGGGCAGGAGCGGACGAGGTGAGCCCCCCCCCACTCACACACACACACACACACACACACACACACACACACACACACACACATAATGAAAGAACGGCTCACTGATTGTAATGCCATTTGCAGCATCATTTGTAAACGCGCATATAATAATGTATTATGCGTCATGCGTCACGGGGTCTAAGTGGATAACGACTGACAACTGACAGCGTGCTATTATTTCTTAATAAATGTTTTAAATAAATACGAGACGTCTGCATGTGACCCCGTTTATGTTGCACAGACGCGCACACATAGGACACGCGTATTCTCATTTAATATGACGTTTAAAGTATTTGTCTGATCTCGGCTGCCTTTATAAAGATTGTTATTAAAAGTGCGGATCTGGAATCATTTAGTTGGAGCACGGCGGGTGCCCTCATTCTGAGGTCCGTGATGGGTGTCATCCGAAACATCTGGCCTGCGTCACGGTGAACATGTCGCGAGTTGTATTAATCCAGGGGAATATAAGTGATTATCCACGTGGTGTAAATAAATAAATAAATAAAAAGAAAACAATTCACGTTGCGACTTGTCGAATAATCCCCACCTATAAAATGCAATATTTATATTGTGTGCTGTATTTAAAAGGGAAATAATGTAATGTTGTGGTCAATGGGCCCGTTGAGCAATATTTATTTGTGTTGTATTATATATATGTACATCAAATAATATTAGACTAAATGTCCTGAAATAAAAAATAATTTATATGTAATTTTTTAAGCCTAAAATCGGGAGCCTCTTTATAGCCGTTTATAATTAATTTTAATTTAACAAAATAGCTGTTATTTGATGAATAGGAAAGAGGTGTCCAAATAAAATAAAAAATAAAATAAAAAAGAAGAAGTAGCCTCAAGAACTCGAGGGTTCTTCTCTTTCTTCTTTCCTCCCACGCGGTTTCTTTTTGTTTTTGTAAACACTCTCGGTGCCGCAGACGAGCACCGGACCGGCTGCATGGACCGGCCTCCCGGGTGCACATCCTGCTCCTTGTCGAACAATAAACTATCCGGCCTGTCGGGCGATCTGGAACGCATCGTCTTAATAATCTAAATCATACCCGGCCATCAATAGAGGTGGTCCATGCCTCTTCTCCTTTTTTTCTTCTTCTTCTTTTTTTCGTCTTCTTTTCTCTCTCCCCCGCCGTAATTCAAAGGCTGCGGCGGAACATAAATCCGGTGATGATTTGAGGTTGAACAAGCGAAGTATTGTTATACGAGCCAGAGACAACAAAAATAGTTTGCAGACATTAACATGAAATGACGTCATAACCCTCACGACCACGCTTGTGCTGCAGGGAAGAGCTTCACGCTGACCATCACGGTGCTCACCGGGCCGCCACAGGTGGCCACTTACCACCGCGCCATCAAAGTCACCGTGGATGGACCCCGAGAACCGCGGAGTGAGTACACGGACGCACGCACGCACGCATACACGCACACACACACACACACACACACACACACACACACACACACACACACACACACCAACGCTATATTGTTCTAACTAAAAACGCATTGTTGGGTGATGAGAATGTTGCAGAGCCAGCCAGTTAGATGCAGCTATTCCTGTTCCTGAAAGAGCATGTGTAAGGGGGGGGGTGGGATTTGGTATCTTTACATGCTAAAAGAACTATACTGCATGTGTCATATGCAGATGGTGCAGAAAAATCCAACACTGTGAGCGTATCTGATGATCTGTGATTTGTGTGCTTGTGAGTTTTGCGTTCATCACACCGAAGGAGGTATACAACATTTTTTTTAAATCTGTTCACACGATCACATGTGCCAAAATCGGGTTTCCACTAGATATATTTTGGGGTTAAGACTTGGTTTTGGGGTTAAGATTAGAAAATAAGAGTGGGGTTAGACATGTAGCGGTTATGGTTAAGCCTCCAGAGAATGAATATAGGGCAGTGCATCGTCCTCGCAAGTATAGTAGTGCAGGTTTGTGTGTGTGTGTGTGTGTGTGTGTGAGTGTGTGTGTGTGCAGCAGGGGCACAGGGACGGGCCTATAGGAAACTGTAAAGCATATTAAGGCATAACCCAAGACCACTAAGAGGAGCTGAGTGAGTCTCCAAGCCGCAGGTGGCTCAGCTCAGTCGAATCCCCTCCCCCCCTCTCCTCCTCGCCCTATACCTTCCCGAGTGCTGGTCATAGGGGGTCGATCTACCTGACCGACCACATACGTGTCCTGTTGATTTGACACAGTTGGGCCTGGCATGGCGTGCTAAAGCCGTTAGCGCCACCGCTCAGCCGCAGCTCCATTCTCGTGTGGTTTAATGCGGCTGGTGTGATGGACGGCGTTACTCACATGGGGCGGGGGCCGTGTGCATGCTCAGGGCCTGCCGGACGGGGTGGCTATGGGTTTCATGATCTAGGGGGGGGGGGCTTTTCGGGACAGGGTGGATTTAGCCCAGTCAAAACAGACCACAGGGGGAGAGAGAGAGTGGTAGCAAGTGCCACATGAGAGGGAGGGGCGGGCGGGGTATGGCTGGCAGAGAGGGAGCCAAGGGGCACAGAAAGAGGGGCATCACCCCCCCCCCCTCCCCCCAACTCCGGTCAGACTGGATGCTATTTGCAGAGGCATTAAAGAGAACAGTGACTGCAAAGGAGGAGGATAATTATAAACACCGTACGTGTGTGTGTGTGTGTGTGGATGGTTTCAATTGGATCGTCTTTTGTTTGAAGAAAAAAAGGGAGAAAAAAAAGTCTTCACATGTGTGTGCATAAATGCATTCTCATGTGCATCTGCCGGCGCCTCAGCCTGAAATAACTGCGTGCATCAAGGTTGTCTCCCGTCCGTCTGTCAACATGTTGCAGCTCCAGCGGAGGCGTCAGCGTGGCCGTGCTACTTTTACACCGGCGCTGGCTGCTATAAAGTGACACTGTTTAATATAGGGCTGGAGGAATTTAGGGCTCCATTAAAATCTGCTACACGGTGCCGAGAGAATTCGTAGGATGACAGAAAATACATTTCAGCTCAGGCGGATTCATAGATAAAAAAGATTGAAATGAAAAAAAGCATCATATGTATTACAATATGGAGAGAAAGCCCCTTCACCCCCCACCCCCTGGAACCAGAGTGTGTTTGTTACTCTGCAGTGAAAACAGACCCGGCCTCAACCAGGAAGATAAAAAAGCTGATCCCAGTTAATAGAATACGTGGCTTTATTTAACTCATTATATTTGTTTTTTAAACGCCTTTGAGCCCAGTTCCAGTTCCTCGTCCCCTCAAAACAGAAACCAGTTAGGAGAAGAGATAAAGGACCTCTCTTATAGAAGAAGACATGCTAAGAGCCTATTATCATGTCGGCTCACACACGCTACCATTCAGACGTCATTAGGGCCATCTAATTAATCAGATTGTCCTCTAACCACAAGACACAACGTACTATTGGCGGTTTGTCATTTAGAGCCGGAGCCAAATGCCAAGCACATAAAACTAATGACATTCTTTTATTACAAATCTAATTCTCAAGAGACGGTTGCTTCACAATGTCGCCTGTGCTTCGTCAGAGCCGGAGTGCAGACACCCCGCCGGGCTCACCTGTCTGCGGGGCCGTTTGCGCGGCTGCCAGCCGAGCCGCGGCAGGACTTGGCACAGAGGGAGGAGGTTTTATTCATGTTTACTGAACCTGACGGACGGGACTGCGGCGGCGGCTTGCTAGTGGCAAAGTAACAAAGGACACCATGCCCTCGGAAAACACTTGAGCCGTATGATAGACTCACACACACACACACACACACACACACACACACACACACACACACACACACACACACACACACACATTTAAATGGATATGAACATGACACAAACAGCATTCTGTTCCTCAACAGAAAGTAGGCTAAATGTTCAGCTCAGTATTTTTGTCTCTGTTGCTGCTGATTTCCTCATCACACATCCGGCATTCGTCACCATACCCCCCCCCCCCCTTCCCCTTCTCTCCCCCTCCCCCTGATATATCTGTCATACTACACTATCAAACTTCTGCTGAGGACAAACTGCAAAACCAACTGTTGCAACTGAAAACGCTCGCTCCAACTCTGACACAAACAAGAGAAGGGAGGGAGGGCGAGAGAGAAAGAGAGAGAGAGATACAGCCTGCTGCGCTAAAAAAGACAGAAACAGGAAAGCAGATGACTTGAGTGTCGAGGCCCTCCCTGTTGCGCTCACCAATTAATCCCACGACTATATTTTTGGTGCTCGTCTCACTCCCTCACTTACATATGACATCAGCCCCTGCCTATTTACCCTCGGGGTGGGGGGGGGGTTGTATTTCCGTATCTCTCGACCTGAATTGAATCAGTCCCCAGGAAGAAAAGATGAACTCACCGCAGGTCAGGCTGGGCCAGAGAGATCAAAAAAAGGGAGTCTGAAATATTTTGAGCTTGTGAGATGATGTTCAGATATAGTTTACACTCTGTGTGTGTGGGTGAGTGTGTGGGTGTAAATAATTAGTACTATTTGTAGTATTTAAATGTGTAGAAAAACAAATATAGATGTGCAGACCTTGAAATGTGTGTGTGTGTGTGTGGGTGGGGGGGGATTGGGGAGTGAAATTAGAGCATAAAAACATGTACTTGTTTGTGAATATGTGAGGACTCAAAGCTGCAGTGTGTGTGTGTGTGTGTGTGAACATCACACTCTGATCTTGAGCCTCTATGTGTGACGCTGAATCACACTGATCGGGCAATTAGAAAGCAATACTTCTTTTGATCCAGTTCGGGATGAGGTCATGCACCCTGAGGTCTGGTGGCGAAACAGAAACGAGAAGACGGTTGTTGGATCTCGAGGATGTGGAAGTCTGTTGTCGTGAACTCCGGGCTGCAATTTGTCTGATGAGTTTTGAAAACGATACACATGAATACACCCAAACCGCTAACCCAATTATACCGTGTACACCTGCATGCATTCAGCGAGAGCTCACACACCTCCCCACCCACGGGCCCACACATCCACCCAAATCAAGTGCTGTCGTGTTTTGTTGCCTCTATTTACTCGGCTGGGTGTGTTCACAGAGCTCCAGGGAGGAGAATGGCAGGCGTGGGGCGGCGGTGGTGGTGAGGGGGGGGGGGCAGTCGGAGCGGCGGGGGTTGCATATGTTGGCGTTGGCGGGTTGATTCTATTTGCATTTGGCACACAGACTGTACAAAGTATGCAAATAGACAAACAATGACATTTGCTGTGTTATTTTCCCTGTGATATTGCAGTCTCTCGGTGTAGTAAACAGAAAGGCGGCGTGCGCGTCGGTGCGTGTGCATTTGCGTGCGCGCGTGTTCAGCTCATACACCTGCCAGGTGCATCCATCTCTTTAAGTCCCCCCCACCCCAAAACCCCCCCACGGGCCACGCCCTCGCTCCACAAATCACATGAAAGGCTCGCCCTCGGTGCCATTTGCCCTCTCAAAAGGCAACTTTGATGTTTGGAAATGGAGACGGGTGTCTTTGAAAGGAAGGCCTACAGGTGTACCAGTGCCAGGGGAGGAAACCAGTGGCACTTGTGATGCTGGGTGCTTTCCTGAACTGACTCCCAGATGTATTACCTGGAGACATAGTGGCCTACGCACGCCCGATCTCACACACACACACACACACGATTAATCTCAACAGCCAAGCTCATGACCAACCCTTTCATGATTTTGGTAGAAGCGATCAGTCTGACCCGATACCACTGATAGACGGCTAAAGATTTGATGTATTTTTCGGAGAAACGACGCTCCGCGGTGTCTTCCGTGACTCGAGGACCGTGACGTTCCTCCTCCCTGGGATCACTCCAGACGCTTCCTACGATCAGCGATTAGAAGCAGAGCAAACATTGGCCGACTGATAAATCCGCTGGAATGCGGCGTTGCCTATGAAATAGGACGGATTAGAAAGAGGAACGTCAATCTGAGGCCCGAGGCTCGCGATGGTCGGCGGAGGAGGACAGTTTCCTTTGGGGAGTTGTGCAAGACGTCCACGTAATAGAGACAACCAACTGCACTCTGCCGTTGATTATTTTGCCTGGCGTCTTTCTGTCTTTTTATGTTGGAGTCAGAGTCATTAAAGCGTGATTCAACAGACATGAAAGCATCTGTAATATAATCAAATTTTGTTGTGGGAGGGTAAATAAAGGACTGAGATGAAAGCTCTTTGACCACTGTTGCCACCTTAACCACATCGAGAAGCTCTGAGGCCAACTCCCTTTGAGGGCTAGACACACACACACACACGCACACACACACAGCTGTTGGTAATCCTACTTAGGCTTTTGTACTTTGGCTTTCCTGTGAAAGCAGAGCTAATTAGTCTAAATACCAAAGCTAAACTGAGATATCAACAAATCAAAGTCTATTAATGACACTTTTCTCCTCTTCTCCCCTCGCCGCATCCGTTTGCTGGTCGGCATGTCGCTGCAGCGTCAAAGCACAAGTTTAAAAACAGTCAAACAGTAAAACACAAGACCATTGTCTGACATTTTTAAGCAGCGCGATGTTCCTTCCTCGGGCCAGATGATGACACACACACACACACACACACACATAAACACAATAGCCTCGGGGCGTAATGCCCTTTCTTTTTTCCACTCAGACAAACATTTCCACCCTGTATTTGCTGACGCCAGATAGCACAGCAGTGTGTACAAGGCCCCAGACAGTGCTTCTAATTCACCCTCGATGATGCAAGTAGAACACATTTTCTCAGAATCGCCGAGGAGCTCGGCCGACGTCGCCTCTCCCTCTCTCCACTCGCCGGCCAAGCGTCTTTCCTGTTTACCTACCTATGAAGGGAAGTCAAATGCCCACTCTGTGTGTGCTCACTCTTCCTTGTTTACACTGACCCATAGGGCAGGGAGCCATTACGACCTTTCAGCCGTAATTCAATAAAAGTTCGGTTTTGCATTTCGAAAAAAATAAATGGCCCATGAGGGGAGGAATATTTTCTCCACCGCTGCATTGTAACAATAAACCAGGTTTCTGTGTTTGGAGGGGGTTTGTGGGAAGAAGGCACCTGCTGGTTACTGGAAAAGTCGCTGTGTGCAACCACCCTGCGGTTTGGGGATATTTATTTCTTCAGGCCTTAATGGTTAGGAACAGTGAGCAAATAATAGGTGTAGCGAGATCTTTCTTTTGCTTCCAGGAGCGGAGGAAGTTATAATCCTCTGTGTAAACACAGAGGGAAGCCTTGGAAACATCACAGAAACAAAGAGGTCGATCTTTTGAGACCTCCACACGGCCGTAGCAGTCCACTCGCATCACGACGACCCGAGAGAAAGTACTGAGAGTCAAATATGTCGCCAGCTTACACGCTGGAAAAATTCACACATTTCACACGTTTGCTTTGACCCACCGACAAATATAAATCCTCATTCTGCGTAACTGTGTGCGTGTTTCGGGGCACGCTCGCTGCACATCGTCGTGACGGAGCTAGCGTGCACGAAGGTGTGAAAGCGAAGCCGTTTTGACACATCTGCCGGCGTCGGATTGATGTGTGACAACAGCAGCTTGCTCTCCTTTCCCACAGCCTTGCGAGGCCCCCGCCTTTCCCCCGGTGCCTTGCTGCTCAGAACAACCCGACTACCACGTAGACGCGCAATCATGTCCACGGCCGCCGACGCACAACAACCCCAGTCGCCATTAGAGATAAAAAAACAAAAAAATGTCAAAAGAAAACAAAATGCAAAGCAGCTTATTGCTTTAATGCGAGCGGTCACCGGAGCCACACAGGCCTTCTGTGCTCGGCCAGGAGCAGCACAAGTAGCAGCACTGGTGGAATCTATCAAGTCTGCAGGAAAGCAGACAAAAAAAACAGCTGGAAAACAGCCACATCAAGCCCGACACGTCTCAACTCCAGAGTGGAAGACAGTTACACACACAGACACACACATGCACGCGTGCACGCACACACATGTGTGGAATGGAGGGACAAAAGAGGGATGATTGCTCTCAATGTGCTACGGGCCTCGCTGTATAGTTAGATAATCCGGGTGCAGTGGGCCTTCTTTAGGCACCCCTTCATCCTCTTTGCCTGCCTCAACCTGCTTGGCTGTGGGGCTGTCCTTGTGCGGCACTGCTTCTGTTCCACACACACACACACACACGCCCACGCGCCCACACACACATAAACAGACACATGCAAAGAGCTTTATCCTCTTATCAGAAAAGGAAGGCTGCGCTCTTTGCTCAAACAGTCTCATGTAGCAACTTCCGCTGTGAGCAGCTTGTTTTCAGCTCTGCGAGGGGGGTTTTCACACTGCTGATGTCCCCAGAGAGAGGCCGACGCATCACCCTCGGGGGCCAGACGCTCCCCCGGCTGTGGTCAGAGAGGGTGAAACTGATAAAAGAGTGCCAAAACACTTGCTGACCCCCCAGCTGAAGGATAAGATGGAAATAATATTTCCACAAAACCCCCATTTGGCAGTGTATTAGGTGCTGCCAAGTTTATGACACCTCGACTCACTTTATTTGCATCCGATCCCTGATAATGATTTAGCTGTTAAAACGTAACGCATTCATAGTGACAGTTACGAGCGTGTTATGTAAATGAGCGTCGTGAAGTAGTGTAATGTCTGCGTGCGGCTAGCACCGACTCCTTTAGGCCCAGACGAGACAGCCACAATCACCAGCCGAGGGTGAAACCCACATCCTTCAGGGTCAGCCTCAAAACGAGAACTTTGATTCGTCCCACTGTAAATACCCAGCGGTGTGATTGGTGGCCTTGGGAAACACTGGTGGCAAAAAAACACACACACAAAAACGCCCTGCTGCAGAGATGCTTCTGAGCTGCGCTCCGGGTGCCAGGAACAAAGCGACAGATAAGGGAAGTGTACGAGTGGCAGAAGGAAGCAGGGTGTGAGCGAGAACGTTGGGGCTTCAGGTCTGCTCGCGAGGAGGAAGAGGAAGAGGAAGACAGGTGTACTAGTCTTTGCTCAACTGATGTTGAAACGTCCCCAGCGTCTGTTGAGGGCAAGCGGAAGTCTGCTCGCAGGCAAGGAGTTCAACCGTCGCCCCACATCGCACTGCGAGGATCCAAGAGTCAGATAAGCCGGCTGCTCTCGTCCGGCCCCTTCTTTTTCGACACTTAACTCTCAAGAGCAAAGCGAGGCGCATTTGAAGTTGTGGTGCGACTGATTTGACTCACCGCCGCGACAATATTCAAACATTTTATGAGCTACAGAAGGCGGCCATCTCAGGCAGCCTTCATATTAGACTCTCAAATTCTTCTGAAACGACCCAGACATGTTGTGTGTGTGTGTGTGTAAGGATATAGCGCACAGAGACTTAACGGCCCAGACATAGTTTTCAGCGTTAAGCGAGATGCATGCACTCCAGATCAATTCTAGTCTGTTATCGGGGGCCTATCGAGTCCATTTATACGCTGAATACAAATATTTACACTTCAAATACATTCAGTGCAGGCTTGGGCCGGGGCCAAAGCACGTACTGCCCTTTGCTGTCCGGATAGAGTTTCACTTTGCCCGTGAAAAAGCGCCCAGCCATTTACTAAAAAGAGCTTGTGTTTAATGTGTGTCCCTTTGGACGGGAACATATGTTTCTTTCAATGGAGACGGAGGCAGACAGAGAGAAAGAGAGGAGAGAAAAAAATATGTGGGGGGGGGGGGGAGCAGGTCGTATTGGGTGATCATTCAGCTGTGGCGTCGGCGCTGAAGGCCTGGCTGTCACCTCACTGAGCAAATACTGTCTCTAGGCTGAGCTGATAGGGGAGTGGAAGGCGCTGGGCACGGCTCCGTGGGGTTGTGCCGGGGGGGCAACGTCAAGAAAAATGGCGTTCGCACTTTTCACAGCGCTTGCACTCTGATGTGCGTGCAAAGCTCCGGGAGCAAGAGAGTAACATGTCAAGTTATTCTGCAGCAAAAATAAAACACTATCAGAAAATAAAAAGGCACTCATTCACACACACACACACACACACACACACACACAAAACAAAGCAGGGCTTAGAACGGCACACCCATTTCTTCACAACACAGCCGTCCCCTCTCAGTACGTCGTTAATACCAGACATTTTAATATCACGGTTTTTATTTGTTCTTCGTAGACTTCCATAATGCTTTCAGATGATGCGACCGCTACTCTGAAAGGAGGCTAGTAAATCTACAACCTTTAGCATCCATTTCGGCTCCGGGTGCTTAATGAGCGCTGCTGTTTAGGCCTCATGTGTGCATTGGCCCCCATCTCCCAGCTCTATCTTGTGGTTATGATATCATAGAGAGAAAAACAAGGGCATTCTCTCCTAAGTGCACCCTGACACATTAAATATTCATCCGACCACAAAAACCCCTCTGAAATGGGGCCGGTGTGGAGCGCTGGCACCCCTCTGGCCCCCGGACCGGCAGAGTAGAAGTCAAATGTTGGCGGTCGGCGCTGACACACTGTGGCTACACACCGGGTCAACTGGCCAAAGAGAGCGCATTAACGTGAGGTATCGCCGGAAGATGCGGGTTGAGTGTTTTTGACGATGTCTTGCAGAGATTAAATTGATTTAGATGGTGCGGAAAAAAAACTTTTCTAGCGTGAATAACGCTGGCAATGTGCAGGAGAGAAATGAAGAGGCAAAAAGTGTATCGTTCATTTCTTAATAGCCCTTTAAATCAGGAACAGTTGCACTTCGCAAGAACTTCACAAGAACACACAAGAAGGTACAATTCAGGACTAAACAGTCGTAAAAAGAAGAAGATAATGTCTCAATAGTTGTGTTTTCTTTATCATCAAAGCGAGCCTCTCAAATAAATCTAATCTAAACTTGCCTATCATGGAACGCACATCCAGAGGATGAGAGGAGGTATGTGTGAGTGCTGCCCTCCTTTCGATCAAACAAAGGCACAGGGGGACAACAGCGTGGACGGGGAAAATAAAGTTTCGAGCCCCCCCCCCCCCGGTTGATTAGTGGTGTTAACAGCGACTGTGGCCTCCGGGGTTAATGAGCCCCGGGCTTCCGCTCCTCCAAAAGAAGAAAAAGATTCACAGCCCACTAAACCCCCTACTGGAGGCTCCGGACAGTGTGTCGCTGAGCGCCGTGCGTCCCTGCCAACTGGAACTGGGCCACGGGATCCACAGATACAGGCTCGAGTGTGTGTGTGTGTGTGTTTGTGGGCAGCTGAATGATCACTTTCATCCCCAAAGAGCCAGCCGATTCATCTTAGACCACCACTGGCCGCAGAAAAAACGGACCAATTATCGCTTTTTCCCTGCCGTCTTGTCTTTTTTTTTTCCGACCAGAGAGCGGTGGGATGTATCGTTTCCCTGACCTCAGCCGTTTGAGGTGGTGTAAATCTCTTAATAACTACACAAGGACACATATAGGGGCTATATTTGGAGGGCTGCTTCCCCTGGCCGCCCCTGCTCTGGCCTGGAGCAGACAGTAGCCACAGTGTCTATGTGGGTGATGGAGCGTGTGTGTCTGTCTGTGTGTGTGTGTGTGTGTGTGTGTGTGTGTGAAAGAGAGAGAGTGTGAGAGGGAGAGGGAGAACGCAGACCTTCATTCCTTCCTTCAGTGTTTAAAGAGAAGGCAGACTGGCCACATGTGAGTGTGAATACAAAAAGATATTGCAGAGTTTGTGCCGGCGTGTGTCCACCCATGTTTCTGAGTACACAGACACACACACACACACACACACACACACACAGAGACACACCGTCCTTTCCTTTGGCGTCCAGCGTCCTTAATGCTCGGGAAAACAAACAACTGGAAAGCAGCGTCGCCGTCTCTGCTCAGACGTTTCACTTTCTTTGACACACAAACACTCACACACGTAAAGTGCAATACATCTGTAGATTAGTGGGTGTGAATAAAGAAATAGTGGCATTCTGTGATGTACTTTGGCTTTGGACCGTAGGGGTTTGGTGGACAGTAACTGCCATTGTGTCTGGGCATCGATGCGCCGACCGCGTACCCTTTGTGCATCTGTCTGCGTGTGTGTGTGTGTGTGTGTGTGTGTGTGTTGGGGGATGTCAGTGCCAGATGTTTCTATACAGTTCTTAAAGAGAGGACGGAGGGGAGGCGGTGGGCACAAACAAATGGACAGAGCGGTAAATGAGAGCAAACTTTACCCATGGGTCAGCCTCCGAGGGAAGATATATTGCCCATGGGTCAATGGAGAGAAAGGACGGGCAAAATCCATATTGGTCCGTCTGCCTTGCCCCCTTTATATAGTGATAAAATATTCAAATCCAGCCATTACTTCACATTAGGCTACTCTGTAGAGATGCCAGGGAGAAAACCACAGAATGTATACATGCTGGTTCACACACAGTTTTGGTGCATTGATAGTTACATTAAAATCTCTTCCTCCCATTAGAGGCATAGCCCTCATCCGGACTCACGTCTGTCATCTTTACGTGTGCTCACATGTACAGTATGTGTGTGTGTGTGTGTAAGAACATGTGTGTCTATATAAAAGGCATGGACAGAGGTTTTGTGTTACCATCTCCCTGAACGGGACATCAAAGTGGTAAGGGCCCTAAGTGTGTTGGTTAGTTTTCCGTGGTCTGGATAAAAAGAGATGCAGCAGATATGCCTCACTTATTCTCACATCCTGCACACACACACACACACACACACACACACACACACACATACACACACTTACACACTCTCTCTCTCACACCTACAAAAGCTGTCTTTCTCTTTCTTTCGCCGTTATGTTTAAGACTGATGACTACATGGTCTGGTAGCCTCGTCTGGGTGGTGACTAAGTGCTGTGTCAGTCAGAACTGAATGTGTGTGTGTGTGTGTGTGTCTCTTTGTTTTTTTTAAAGTAGGGTGCCAAGATAAAGATCACTTAGCTTCAGCAGTTCATAGAGGTGCCTAATGTCACAACTCATAGTTCATCATTTCTTGTGCTTTAGGCTCCGGGAAAACAGAATTCCTCCAACAATTATTTTCAACCACTTATGCTCTCGTTATCTGGGATGACGCGGCAGCAGGTGCAGTTTGGGTAACACTTAGTGTCTAGTCGATGTATGTCAAGGTCCGCTAACATTCTAATAATATTTTTGTGTTTGCAAGCTGAAAACATGGTGACAGTGACTCCTCCCTTCCCCTATACAGTATAATTTGATCCTGTGTGAGTGCTCGTGAATGACAGTGGACGATATTAATAGTCTTCACAGTCTACGTTGAATTTAGACAGGAGAAGATTAGTTTATATTTTTGCCAGGACGTTAGAAACTGCCAAGAAATGTGGACGAGGCGAAAAGGTTTCACAATTGGACTCTTGTTATTGTTTTTGTGAAACGCTGGAAACATACGAGCGTCATCTTGTGCCGCCTGGTTGTGTCGGTGGTCAAATTGGCAAGTCCTTGATTTCTCTCTTACCCGTCCTCCTCATGTCGCTGTTTCAGGGCACAGGGTGAAGATAGAAGACCCCCAGAAGATGCAGTTCTCGGACAGGCTGTCAGAGATCGAGCGCTACCAGCGGTCTATGCGGATAGGCCCGGTGAACAATAACCCCCGCCCCATCCACCAAACCCACCTAAGCACCACACAAGGTGAGGACCGCTGATACAGACAACCACGCGCAGCCGACACCCTACACCGCCGAGTCCGCTCGCATCGACCGCCATGACTAAGTTAATCGCTCCTTCAACATAACAAACACATTTTGTTTTTATTTGCACGGAGGGGTAAGTAATGCACCACCTGTGAACATCCACACGGCGTGTGTCGTTCACCGAGCGGTAAACTCAGCCAGAGGCGCTTCATGTGCCCCTTCATTGGGGCTGCTATGTGTGTTGGCCGTCCGATGGGAAGCTCGTGTCAGTTTGTTGTTCCCGGGTGCCCTGCGTTGGTGGGTCGGGGCCCCCCAGCCTGCAGGGTTGAGTCTGTGGCCGGGTGGCACGGCGGGTGCTGCCAGCCCAGCTCCTGGCCTGCATGCTGTAGCCTCCTCCGCTACAGCCTCAGGAATTTAACAGCCGCCCGCTACCTTGGCAATCACGTCACTCTCAGACTGGTCGAATGTGTGGGAAGGGGAAGTGTGTGTGTGTGTGTGTGGACGGCTGCGTGGGTGATGCTTGGAGTGAGGATGAGTGTTCACTCTCCGTCATAAGTCAGCAGGATACAGACTAAACACACGCACACACACACACACACGCGTACACACGCACAGCCACACACAGTGTGCCCTCCTCTCCCACCCACTCTCTAGTTCTCATGCTAGCTAATGAATCTCATTACCTTTGTATCAGCACGCCGCTGTGTACGGGGAGGCCTTGTTTGGGAGCTCTGGGCCGTGTGTGGGTGGACCTATCAGTGTGTATCGCAGCCGCTCACCAGTGTTTGACCTTGTGCTCGGCTCAGCCGGCGCTGAGTCACCGGCATGGGCCTATCTCGCCGCTGACTGCCGAGAACACGGGGTCTCTTCCCCCCCCCCACTCCCACTCCACCCCCCCATGTCCTTACTGACCGTTGATATTGATTTTTTTTTCTTCCCTCGCACTGCCTGTACAGAGGAGAGAACATTTCAGCCATTTTAGAAACCCCCGCCGCCCGGCGTGCGTGGAACATAAGCACGGCGGAGCATCAACACAATACGGCCACTGTGGTGATCCTTTTCTGATGGGTTTGAGTTTGGCGTGAGCTCTGTCGGTCGTCTGCCAATAAAAAGCCCCCTGCGGCTAGGCTTATACTGGGAGATTTAAGTTTCTGAGGGCTGACTTGAATGAAAGGGGGCGGGGGTGGGAGGAGGAGGGGGGGGGGGCACATGGGAGAGGTGTACAGACTTGGTCCAGACAGCAGACGTAGGGGAGCTCTTTGCTCTGCTCTCGTCTGCCTCGCACGGGATTAAGGCGAGAATTAAAGCGTCACAGGCTTCAAAGGCCTGCAATGGTGCAACATACACACACACACACACACACACACACACACACACGTACAGTACGTCCACCAATGAGCAGACACAATACTTTAACATGAGTTGGAGCTGTCAGAGACGATAAAGGCCTTGAGCTTGACACTACAGCTGCCAGGGACTGGAGGCCGCCTACGAGAAGTGTGTGAGACAGACGAGGGGAAGGGCTGTAAAAAACCGCACACCTTAATCTGTGGTATTACCGTCATGACGGCATACCGCAGGGCAGGAGCGGTAAAATAATTAAATAACAGAGCAGAGGGCCCTCGTCCCGCCCACCTCGCCGCGCCGGGCGCTCCCCGTATGCGTGTTTGGATCGCGCGGACAACACCGCCGCGGCATGAGGAGCGAAGCACAAACATAAATAGACGTGTTGTAATGAATCCCATTCAGAGACACAGCGAGGTGTTTACATATCAACGGCACACACGTCTCTGCTTTTGGCCGCCCTGCCAGACGCTGTTGTATTTTGCAGATACGTTAAATCCCGGGGTTTGTTTGTTTGGGAATTGCCGGGTGATAGATCTCCCATCAACACGATATAATTACACGGATTCCCGCCTCGCTGTTACAAAAGATGTTTTTCCCATAATCCGGGGGCTGGAAACGTGTGTTTATCCTTTTTGAAGACGGCTAGAAAAAAAATAAAAAAAATAAGACGGCGTCATCTCCTCCTAAAGCCTCCTTGCTCCATATTGTTGTCTGAGCAATGAAACACCGTCTCAGTTTTCTTGTCAACAATTAAGACACGTCTCCAGACATCTAGTCAATGCTACCTTGGATTCCTAAATCTCCATTGCACCATAGGCACATTAAAAACACAAAGCACATACGCACACACGCACACACACACACGCACACACACACACGATTGTGTGCTAGTGTTGCAAGTTCTCCGCTAGTGCCCCAGACAGACAGGGTAATTAAGAGCTCATTACAGTGCATGCAGTGACAGGAATCCTGAGCGCTGCATTCGCTGCTTGTTTTTGTTCTCCTGTGGCCACAGGTGAGCCTGCTAGACATGTGGAATGATTCTCAGCGAGGGGTGGAGCGATGGTGTGTGTGTGTGTGTGTGTGGTTCCAAATGTGCGGTTCCACCAGTGCAGTGAAGCAAATCTAACACTCTGATAATTAAGTACTAAATTGTTATTCTGGTTTTCAAAACCTCCAGCGAGGTGTGTGTACTACGTGTTTGTGGGTGGCAGTTTTTTATTTTATTCTTCTGTTTGGAGTTTGTCCTTTAACGTCTGACTGTGACTTTGCGTTTATAACACACGGCTCTTTCCACGCTCGAAGGAAAGCCCAACCGATGATAGAAAAATCTGACTTTCTTCAAAGTGGAGAACGGATTCCAGTTTTACGTCGTTACATATTTAAATGCAGACAAAACTCAACAAGCCCCTCTGGCACAGCCTCTAACAGACCGCCCAGACGAAAGCGGCTCCTTCAACTTAAATGGCTTTTAACAGTGAGAGGGGAGGGGGAGGAGGTGGAGGGGGTGGGGTAATAAAGTATCAATTGAATCATCCAAATAAAAAAGTCACTGCCACTTTTGAGGTGGTATCGTTTAACATGTTATTTGTTCCAACACCTGTGTGTTCCCCTCTGGAGATGAGTATCGGATGCTAGCATAGCGTCACGCCATCAAGTCAAGTGCTCGATGCTTTGATGAGGGCCCAGCAGAGTGTGAGTGCCTGTCTCTTTGACTGTGTGACCTTTGTGGTGATAGTTAATACAATAAGGTCAGTAGAATCTTGCAGATGTATAAAAAAAAATCCTCCAAGTTTTTTATTTGTTTATATTCAGTTTATTTTGTATAGCCCATTATCACAAATTACAAATTTGCCTCAGAGGGCTTTACAGTCTGTACACATAGACATCCCAGTCATATTTAAAAAAAAAAAAGAAAACCATTTCTATCAACGCCACTTCCTCGTCTGCCGCCGCCGTGCTCGGGCCCTGTTGTCCGGACTTAACTTTGAGAAAGTCCTGTTTGCAGCCGAGCCCCTCCCGCCCCGTCCACAGTGACCACACTGTTTACACCACATAAACAAGCCGGCCCGGCCCCCCCAGGTTCGAGGCGGCACTCTGCTACCGCCGCGGCCGAGAGCCTCACACTAATTCACACATCCAGAATGACATGATCAGCCAATTAGAAGCCAGCGCGAGACAGGAAATTAGCACCGTCAGGTAGCTGTGGTGTGGACTTTAGAGTAGAGCCGTCACGCTCGTTGGGTTTCATGCTGATTTCTGCCAAACCCGAGCAGGACGCGGGCCCTCTGAGGCCAATACAACCAAAAGGAGCAGAAATCTGGACCAGTCCTTTGGACACTTTTACTTCTGCTCTCCACTATTTACATAATATGTCAATGGCTGCTGCGGAGTTTATTTGTTATGGTGCCTGAAAGCTTCACTTGTGGTTACACTCTTTTTGTGACCCTGAGATGAATAATTTAAACTGAAAATGTTTTTGTTCTTCGACCCCCCCCCCCCCCACCCCCCAAAAAATCTTTTGAAGCCGCCTTCTTGGCAGAAAAAAAAGAAAGAGAGAGAAAAAGAGAAGTGAGAGCGAGTTGCTTTTTACCAGACTCAACTGTTTGTGTAAGTTATAATTTCACATCAGAGTCCGGCTGAGTTTTACATTTCAGCAATTACAGAAACTACATGTGTGCCATGAACAGTCTCTATTGAGTCTGTGGAGAGGGGAAGGGTGGGAGGACGACGCTCTCAAAGAGAACATAGGATTTTTCAGCCCCATGTGTTTGTTTTTGCTCACGTTATAAGTGAGGGCTCAAAAGACATATCAAATGTCCCACATAGCTGAGCCAAGGCCGTGTTCCTCCCCTCTCTAACACGCTTCCTTTCTCCCTCCTTCCCTCGCTGGCGTCTTTCTTTCTGTCCTGCCTGCTCTCTCACATTCTCTCCCCGTTGAGACGCCTAAGGCCTAAGCGAAACAGGAAGCCGGCACAAGGACCGGCATTCACTGTGTCTCAATGACACGCTTCATTACGCCAAGCGCTTTACATGTATGTCTCAGAGGCGCTGCTGGATCCGGAGTCACGAGGACGGACGCCATTTTGGCTCAAATGTCCGCTCTTTCATCTACACTAGTAGTGCATGCGTTTATTTGTGTGTGTGACCCCCCCCCCCCCCCAAAAAAAAGAAAGAACTATCACTGGCACCACCCCAAAGCTGCTTATTAGTGACGCAGTCGCCGCCCCGGCGCCGCCCCGCTCCTTGGCCCCGCCCAGGGGGAGCCAGCCCTCTTATTAACAGGGGTAATCTGTGCCCCTGGTATTGACGTTGTCTGCTGGCCAATCAAAATATTTGAAGGAAATGTTTATTTTCTTGAGCGAATCGCACCAGCTGCTCGCGAGCCCTTCTGAATAAGGCCATTTATGTGTAAGAATTTGCCATTGTGAGGTATAGTGCGGGACCTCTCGGTGACTGAGTGCTGATTTGGGTCTTTGCAGAGGAAGTGGAGGAGCTCCAGGGGAAGCATAGATCTTACACATGCGGAGCCCAGTGCGGCTATAGGTGAACCCCCCCCCCCCCCCCCCAACCCACAACCCTTCTCTGCTTCTGGCATCCCTCTCCATCCTAATTGCCACTACAGGAGGTTAGGAGTTACTGTATTGCGGTATCTCAACAGCGAAGGGCATTTAGAGTCACAGTGATACCACATGGCCGACTGCTGCGGTCGTTCAAAAAGCAGAGTGAAGAAAAAGAAAGTTGCCTCTATAGGATGCCGGTTCGTGTCTTCCTCAACGCGGATCCGCCTTTGAGGAACAGAAGCTCTGGAAGCGTGTTCAGAGGCTCGCGGACTGACCCGCGTCCACAGAGCAAGAACAACTGCACCGTCTCAGACCTGAGAGCAAACAGCGCCCCGTTTGCGTCGGCCCTCCTGCGGTGTGGCCGTGGAGTGTGAGGCAGGGTCCCACGCGGCGGGCCAGCCGGTCCGCGAACCCTCCTCCGCTTCCCGACAGGCGAGCGAGTGTCCTGCGCTTCACAGGTCTCCGCGGGCCCCTCCGGTGTCTCGGGGCCAGAGAGACCCAAAAATATCTCCCATGCACCCATCGAGCATGTTTTTCCAGGCCCTGGTCTCACTCTGGTGAGAAAAAGCCACCCCTCCGCTTTCCCAATCCTGGCTGCTCAGTCAGCAGAGGCCAACCTGTAACAGGAAGACGCATCTCCCGGCCGACAGATGTCAAGACCGTTTTGACAAGTGTCACGGGGAGGTGTTTTTGGATCGTGCTCGAGATTTCTATGGTGCAGGCAGTGACTTCCTCACCCTGTTCACATATACAGGACAAGCCGCACATTGATTTTTGAGTTCCACAAGAAAGATTTTGCATTCCTGCACAAACTCCACTGACTTATTCCTAATAAGCAGATCCTAGTGCTTACCTATTGTTCATATTGTGTGTTACACCAGCCCTGTGGCAGGAGCAAATGGACAGCCCCGCTCTGAAGACATGCAAGGTGGAAGAGGACCTGAGACCATGGCCAGGTGAGACACTGCACTGCCCTTCTTCCTGACGTCTGTGTACCTTTTTCAAGCCTCTTCTTTTGACCTTTTTTTCCCTGGAGTGAAGCGCGGCTGTTCCAGTCTGACGGCAAATCGAATGTGAAGCGCGTTCGCCTGCGGCCTCTATTTTCTTTTGTTTGTTTCGAGAAAGTTGTTTTAAAGTGTGCTCGGTAGTCGCCGAGGCGAAATCATCCCGCGCGTGCCAATCAAAGAGCGGCGGCGAGGGGCGAGGTCCATAACAAGCAGTTGGCTTAATTACCAAATGCGAGATAATTGAGGCTCTGTGCGCCGCCAAAGCTTTCACACCTTTTTTTAAAAGTGGGGCACTTGAAGTACACTGCTGGCACCTTTTTAAATGAAAGCAAACAATGCTCAATCGGAGAAGCGGGAAAAACTGGCACCGCACAGGGTGTGCCATTTGGTGTGACAATTTTGGAGTCTGTTTTTCGTTTTGCCCGGAGGGCACTACTACACCCCGGAACATTCCTCAAGAGCCACCACCGTGCCTCCTTTCTTCTTCTTCTTCTTCTTCTTCTTCTTCTTTCTCTCACACTCCCTCTTTCTTTCATTTGTTTCTTGGAGATTTGGATCATTGCTGCTGTCCAACAGCCGCCTCCGTCTCCTATCTGTCTCCTGTTCCCGGAAACCAGCACACTGCGCCAGTCATCGGCTGAGGACACACACACACACACACACACACACACACACACACACACACACACACACACACACACACACACACACACACACACACACACACACAGTTGAAAGAATAAAAAACATTTTTTTTAAATAACACAACGCCTGGAGCAGAGTACCGAGATATGGGCAGTACATATTTACATGTGTTACTGCTTGTGCGAGGCGTTTCACTGCAGAGCAAAACGTTCACGAGGATGTGAAAAAAATGTGATCGACCGCGATGGATAGTAAAAGCACATGTCCGGGGCCTCGCCGCCTCAAACTGGGAACGCCGGGTCGTACGGAAAAACGTGTCCGAGTTGTAAGACAGTGTGATAAATGTCGATGCTACTTGTAGTCAAATGCCTTTATCCTTACAATAACAGCGCACGCAGTCCAGGGTCAGCAAAACACACACCGCCTCAGCGGCTTCGCGAGGAAGTATCATATCTCTCACAGAAAAATAATTTACGTAACAAACAAACGTATTAATCACGCCGCCGTGTGTGTGCGTGTCGACGCATTAGGAAAATCTCAGGTTTCTCTCTGTGATCACAAGCCTCCTCTACCCGGGCTTGTGTTGCATGTCACAAGTCGGCGACATGCAAAACCCTCTGCGCTCACATGATGAAGGGCCCAACAAGGCCGAGGCTGCGGGGCTGTTGACCGTGGTGCCACAGTACAGAGGTGATGCTCATTTGCATTCGACACGATGCTCCGGCCCCAAAGCCGTGGCGCTTAAACAAGCACCTGGAGATCATTTGTGTTCATTTGGGTCTCCTATTATTCGGGCCCCCACCCCGCTCCCCCCCCATGCGCGCTGCAGCTCCACCGGGGGGGCGTCGAGTTGCCTCGTCGTCATCGCCCTGTTCATCAACACTAACCGCTCATCCTCTTGGCGGGCGCCGTTCAGAGAAGAAAAAAAAACTGCCCAAACCGGTCAGTGAATCAAAGAGGATCGCTCGTGGATCGGAGAGGAGCTGCCACCCCCCCCACCCCCCACCCACCCCCTGTGCTTCTTCGGCGAACGCCGGGAGGAAAAAAACAATCTCGGCGCACCGCCGTGGTCGGGGGCCTCTCTCTCTCTCGTTTCCTCCGCTCCACTTATTTGCCTGAGACACCATTCCCTGGGCGCCGGCCGTCACAGTTTGCATCCAGCCTGAGTAAACATTTCACAGGTGAGCGCCTGTATTTGCATCTCCCCATCGCCAGGTCCACCACATGCGGACACGCACACACACACACACACACACATATAACTCCCGCGCACTATGACGCACACAGACATGACCGCCTCAAACTTGCCCTTATGTTAACAACCAAAATCAGTTTCTCCCGTACGCAAATGAGACAAAACCTCCTCTCGTATCTGGGTTACACGCTTGACTGTGGACTAGTGGACTTCTCGAGCCGAGCGGAGAGGAAGAGGAGGACGACTCCGCCCTTGGTGTTGCAGAATTAAAATAAGTGCGTGGCGCTGTGCTGGAGCGCTAGAGGAGGAAAGGGAGCGCTGGAACACTATGTTCTCTATAAAAGCCCCGATTCCCAGCTCCCCGCTACGTAGACGGGGAACATCACAGACAGCGGGCCGTGCCAGCTCGCCCTCTGGGGTCCATCCCCTCTCCTGTCCCTGCAATTTAGTCAACACGTTTCAGATGAGCCTAATGGAGATCATGTGTGGTTTTCGGGCCGCAGAGGTTACAGGCAGCTACGACGAGGCTCGGTCAGGAAGAGGGTCTCGTGCCAAAGATACACCGCTGTGACCACAGCCACAACAGCGAGGCCTGTACTTATACTGGGTGGGGGAGGGTGGGGACGCAGTAAGGTATGCAACATGCTTAAGGAGGAGGAAAAGCAGACGGCGAAACTCTGCTTCTCAATTACAACACAGTTTGTTCAGGCCTCTCCTCCAGAGGGAGCTACTGTACTGGAGAGAGGAGGGGTTTTTTGGGAGCTGGTATAGCAGGCTCCTCTTGGCGAAGAGCCAACTGCTTGATACGGCACCGGCCCATTAAGGTGTTGTGATAAGTGTCCGGTCCAGTTTCCCCTGACAGAACACAGGAGCCGATCCCCACCGCAGTTTAGCCAACACGTTCCCACCGCCTCCAATTAAATGGAGATCATAAAGCGGGGTGGGCCCGCGGCAGAGCCAGAACCATCGAGTCCCTCCCCCCCCCCCCCCCCACCTACATTTAGTAAAGACAGACAGACAGACAGAGAGAGAGAGAGAGTCCGGTAGGAATTAGTGGGCCGACTCCACTTCACCCGAATCAACAGCAGCTGAAGGCTCGGATTTTCCTCGCGTGAAATCAGATACGGAGCCCGACTCCGGTGCCGGGTAGACTCTGGAAAAAGAAACAGCCCCCCCACCACCACCAAACTCCCTCATTCCAAAAAGAAGAGGAAATTCAACTGCAGAAGTGTGTTGTTGCAACCTAAAAAAGAAAAAAGAAAGAAAGAGTATAGCATGGGCCATGGAAATTGCAAAGGAACAGTTTTTTTTTTGTTGCAGCTGAAAATGGACCCAGTTCTCCAGACATAGGGAAAAGACATTTCAACAAGACTGTGGCACGCAATTTTGGCATTCTCCCCCCTCGGGGCGATGGCGTGCAAGCGCTTGCTTTTTCACAAATACAAGCTTTCTTTTCTCTGCCATCCAAATCCACATTTTACACTTGCAGTCATGTGCACCCATGAATGCTGCAGGCCGACAAACAAATGACCATGGACGGAGGTGTGTGTGTGTGTCTGTATTTGTGTGTGTGTGTGGTTACAAGCAGCAGGTGTGGAAGGAGGTGTGTGTGTGTGTGTGTGTGTGTGCTGACAGGAACTCATACTGTACAGCCAGGTTCGGGGCGTTTAAAGTATATGAGCGTTTGTTCTCCAGAAATATCTCGAGTGTCATGAGCATGAGCCCCCCCTCACCCTCAAGACACGACACGTCTGACTTGTCACACCACAAAGCGATCATTGTAATGTGGTGCAATAAATAGATGAAAGATAATATACCTTCTGAGTTACGTGGGTATCCTGCAGAACTGTGAATGGGTTCATATAAGTTAGAGGAGAAGGAACTACGTTTTTTTGACAGTCGCGTCCCGATATTTTAGAAAAAGCAAGCTGCCAAGTCGAACCCCGGAGCCATTTCCCTTTTTTCCCCCTTTGTCAGCTGAGTAAATTAGTGAGTGTGCAGTGAAATTGAAGTCCGAACAGCCGGGCTCACAGTGCTCTGTTACCTGTGAGATTACACCTAGCAGTTAACTCTGACAGCTCTTGGACTGCGATACCCATCAGAGCGGAGGAACACACTTTCTAGGTTATTTTCCCTCTTTGTGTCTATCCCTTCGCTTTTTTTCCCCTTTTTCCTTTTTCCTTGTCTCCCCGACTGTCTTCGATTGGGACCGTCTGCCTCCAACTATGATTTATGAATTGCACATCAGAGCAACAAGCCGTCTGTGTTTATACAAAACACCCCACAGAACCGACAATGCCTCTCTTCATCGAGAGACGCGGTAACGTACGTCGCTCTCCTTTTGAAGGAGAGGTTTTGAGGGATGTGGCGAGGGGGCCTGTTCATATCGGGCCTGAGCGCGGGACTGTGGGATGATGGGCTGTCACTGCTTGATGACTGTTATTAAGCAAAAAATGTCTCAGTTCATTACTTTGAGCAATGAACAGACGTATCGCAGGAAATCCGAGCTCTGAATTGTGGGTTTGGAGAGATTTGCTGTTGTGGAGATGGGGGGGGGGGGGGGCCTTGTTTCATAATCACAGCAGCAGTTTTCATTCACGGCTGAATGTCGGTGGACTCAACCTTGTCCTTCTTCTCTCTTTGTGCCTCCAGGGACGACCGACCTCTTCAACCAGAGGACCACCTTCCCGTCTCTGTCGCCGCTGACGGACCCCCGCTTCTCAGACCCTCGCATGCACTACCCGGGGGCCTTCCCTTACTCCACCAACACCTCCAGCAGCGGCATCAGCGGCCTCAGCATGTCAGCCTCCTCTCGATACCACACCTATCTGCCGCCGCCCTACTCAAACAACCAAAGCCAGAACTTCCAGTCCAACTCCTACCTGTATTACGGCACGGGCTCTGGATCCTACCAGTTCTCCATGGTGGCGCCGGGGAACACCGGGGGCGAGCGCTCCCCCACCCGCCTGCTGTCCTGCTCGGGGGCCACGGGCCCCGGAGGCACCAACAGCCTGATGAACCCGGGGCTGAACAACCAGAGCGAGGGCGTGGAGGCCGACGGCAGCCACAGCAACTCCCCCACCACCATGAGCACCTCGGGCCGCTTGGATGAGTCCGTGTGGAGGCCGTACTGACTGACGGGCGCCTAGACAATCACAGGGTGCAGGAGAGGTGAGGGAGGAAAAGTAAAGAGGACGATGAACAAAAAAAAACATGAACACCGAAAGCCCCCCCCAAAAAAAGAAGCAAAACTAATTAAATAAATAGAAATGCTGCATGTTTGTCTTTTAGTTCTCCGGCACTCGCTTCAAAGACTCGAGACTCTCTGTTCTACCAACTCTCGCGAGACTTCTGTGTATTTTGTACAATTTGAGAAAACTCCTGCACTAACAAACACACACACACGAAAACAGGACTACAAAAGCCAGAGAAGTTAAGAAGTCCGAAACTGTAAATAGACGTTGGTAAACCCGGAGATGCCATATAGTCCCATTTCAGGATCATTTGAGCCAAACAGGTACTCAGTAAAAGACAAAAGAACAAAAAGACAATGGCGGTTTGATCAATCAGTGCAGCTGATGAACTGGAAAACAGCAGCAGGCACTCGTCAAACGGACGGAGCAGAAGAGCAGTCCGATGTTTCCGATGCCTCCCCGAGCGACTCCGACATCCTTCGTGAGGCACGGGAGTTGAATATTGTGTTTGTGTAAACCTCTTCAGTTGCACCGGGTCTGGTCCCCGTGCTCACGGCTCTCGTGCGGTACCTTCGATGCCTAATTTATTATCCAAATGGACACAATAGCCTCCGGTGCCGCGTGTGTGCCCACTCGATTTGAGAGAAGAGCCTTTTCGACAGGTTTAAGATATTAATCCTCCTCTGCTGCGTCATCATTGCGACCGGACGACGGAGGAATGTAAAGACTAACGCAGAGGGGTAGTTATTGGTCTCTTTTTTTCCTGCAGGAATATTTCAGTCCTGTTGCGTCTCTACTCTTTTACTTTTTCCTTACATTTCTTACCCAAGCCCTTTCTGAAAAAAAATGAAAAAAGAGGGGAAAAAAAGGTTGAGTTCTGGTCTGGTATTTTTGAACTGGATGACTTACTTTTGATATTTATTTGAGCCAAATTGTGAGGAAATGTGCGCATATACCCAAAAATCCGTAAGCATTTCTCTCTACCTTTCCTTTTTATATATATATATATGTATATGTATATATATATATATATGTATGCAGTAAATATGCCTTATTTTGTTGTTAAGTATAAATTTGGAATCTGTGTAATATATTGCGACTAAATTATGAAAAAAACAAAAAGCCTTTAATGTAATTATTTTGTCTTCCAATGTAGCTTTGATGCACTAAAAACCTTTATTCCTTATGAACCACGCCCACCAGAGTCTGTTCGTGAGATGGTGTATCTGCAGCCCTAATCCTTTAAACGAGTTCCCTCATTGCCTTCCTGCGCTAAATAAGCCATTTGCTTAATTTTTGCACTATGTTTGAGTTTTCATTTTTGTTTTTGTTTTTTGGTTATGTATTTACAAATATCTAAAACTCTTCCTAACTAAAACATATTCCTTCACTTGATCTGCTGAACACACTTTAAGTTTCCCTTTGAACAAATCCTTCCCCAAGTAATTAATAATGATATTAATGACATACACCCACCCACCCACACACACATTCCTGCACCACAGGTGTGTGTGTGTGCACATTCCCCCCGTCCTAAGGGCCTTTCCCCTGCAGTTAACCATGTGATCCCTCTATTCCTGGAGGAGGAGGAGTGTGAGGATGAAGGGATAGGAGGAGGTGGGGTCAGAGTGGTATCTTCTTACCAGCACCAAGGGCAGTTATGCAAAAAAAGAAAAGAAAAAGAAAAAAAAACTTCCCTTGTTGTGCACAGGTCCCTTTGTTCTGTCAAATCAGTGAGCGCTTTGAAGCCTTTATGGCCCTGATTCTCTCTTTTTGGGTCTAATTTACTGATCAGCGGTGCCAGAGGCTCATGGCTCTGCCAATAATTCATACGCCGGCACAGATGAGCTGTGTGAAAGCATTTTCAGCTGCTATCAGGTGTCTGATATCTCCTTTAAAAAGAAAAAACACTTCCACAAGTGTCCATGACTTGGAAAGATTTAGTTGCTACAAAAAGTGAGATTTAATTTCAAAGTGAATAGTGATCCAAAAAGGCTTGTACTTACAGCTCAGGTTAAAAAAAAAACAAGAAAAAAAGGAATGTATGGTTTTGTAGAGCTCAAATAAAGACCCTTTGCCTTAATTCCCTTTTTCTTATGAGAAACAATCAGTAACGACGTCTCGCTCCTGTCTCCTGTTGATGTGGAGGAGCAGCATGTCTCCCTGAGGAGAGGACCTTTCTTTATTATGGGCAACAATCATGCAGCTAGAGAAACCACGCGTGGACTTTGTAAAACGTGTGTGGTTCCTTAAAAAGTAAAAAAACCAAAGATCTTCACAACTGCCTGTGATACTGTCAGGGTGATGATGGGAACGAGGTTCGGCAAACGGAGTCTGGATTGATCTCCGATATCTTTCTTTATGCAAAACTAGGGCGCCAAAATGTACAAGTGATGTCATTGTTATTGGATTAAAGAGCACAATGTTACGTTTTATTTTCTCTATTGTTTTTCCTTTTCATATACCGACATGTTAATTCATCTTGCTCCTTTCATTTTTCCTTTTTAAGCTCAAAGCATGTACATCTGAAAACTGATATGTTAATTTAAGAATCTCATCTATGTATGTAATGGCATCGTTTATGCTTCCATATCGAGTGCTTGTAAAGTTTGCGGATAATGTAGTTTTTAATCATTTTAATTAAAAAACATGTGTCTCACTTTTGTCTTCACAGCTGCTGTTTATTTAACAAAAGGGAATACTTTTTTTTTTTACACGTTTAAAGAAACTCCAGGAGAGAGCTATGACAAGACATCGTTTTTTTTCTTTCCACTTTTAAAAGGCGCCCTCTCGAGAAAAATCACACCAACGTTAGATTTAGCTTCAGCATTTACGGCCACATTCTTCAACTTTATTCGATTTACTATTAAAAAAATTATTGCGTACCATAACAGTTAATTTCTACATTCAATGCCCCTGGTTTAACAGGGCGCAGGTGTCGAGCGTGAAAACATTAAACGTGGAGGCGCAGGGTGTGAATCATCTCATCCCGTCACCGTCACATCGACTGACGAACGAGCGGGAAAATAAAATAATAAATAAATAAAAAAACGTAATAAACATTCGTGGGACCCGATTTGATGCCAGCACATTCTGATCCAACAAATTCTGTTCTTCCGCTGTCTTCTTTGGCCTCATGCGGTACACGCCACCCCCCCCCCCCCCCCTCCTTTTAATAATCCTCCTCTTCTCTCCCATTAGCCATCTTCTCTCTGGCCATTACCCAGACTTTTCTGGGGTTTCGAGAAAAAAAATGCCCCGGCTGTCAACGCGGTGGTACCCAGAGCGTAAATAAAGCGCCGCTCAGGAATCCAGCGTGCCCTGCACGGCGGCCTCCGTGTTAGCGCACGCCGGCGAGTCGTCACTCGTCTGAAACAATAGGGGGGGGGGGGGGGGGGGTCTGGAATGCCGTCCGTCTCTTTCAACCCGGCGATGCCTGCGTGCCCTCGTTAATCTACGCGGCGCTGATGGCATCCGTGTGGACCGTTGGAGGGCGAGCCACGAGGTTCAACACTTGAGATGCTCTACCTTGTGCGGTGGTCTGATCTCAGATGTCTCATGTGGTTAACCCGACACACAATACCCACAATCCCTCCCTCTTAAACTAATGCCACCTGTCCCTGTAACCATGAAAGGGGCTTTCACTTCTAAACGCTTTGTTTTTCCTTCTTCAAATTAGTCGCTCTTTTATTCTCCCTCTTTATCCTCTCCTGTAGTGCATCTACTCTCCTTCCTCGTCCCTTTCATCCCCTCCTCTCATTCAACCTATCCCGCCTTTCTTTCCTTTTCTTTTTCTTTCTTTCTTTCTGTATGGCTTCGGCTGTGTCTGCGCCGGGCCTTCTATGGGGGCAGTGTTGGCAGGACAACAAAGCCTCGGGACGCACACACACACAGCCTTGATACACACTGTATTCAATTAACTCTGCACACTCAAAGCATTTCCACTCACGCACAATACACTCACACACACTCACACACACACACACACACACAATCCCCTGCCGACAGATCTCACACCAGCCTCCACCCAGACAGCCGGAGCTCCACCGAGCGTACGACAGATCTGCTTAAACATTACCAACTATTTCCTCCAGGTCTCATCACAAGAGTCGCTCTTCCCCTCCGATCCCCCACCGCTCAGGAAGCACAAAGAGAAGAAGATAAGCTTTCAATTAGGCCGAGCTCAGGGGAATTTTCCAGCTGTCTTCGCACACTCTGTGAGACCCGACTCTCCCGTCCACATGTGGGGAGCAGAGGAGCTCTCATCTGGCTCCGTCTTTGTCGTGCATTTTTTTTTTCTTTCCTTCCCCCTCTTCTCTCTGTTCCCCGCTATGCTGTTCTTCTTCTTCTTCCGAAAGCTGTAACTCTACAGGAAAGAGGGGAAGCGCTGGCCTGGATGAGGCCGCCTGTCTGGATGTAATTGTAGTCAACGGCATGATGAATTGGTTTATGGGACGGCCGAGAAAATTGCTTTTTAAGTGGATGAAACATAAAGAGAACTGGGGGCATGATTGTGAGCGTCACAGGAACGGGAAGACGAAGACAATGAGAATCATTGAGGGCAAAAATACTTTGGCAAAGTCAATCATGGGTTCTGGTGAACAGCGCAGTGTCTCCTCTTTTTTCTCTCGACTAAATCGAGCGTTGTCCCCGACACCGCTTTATCTTCAATTAATCAGAAAGATGATAGATTAAAGCCCTATTTATACATTCAAATGAGAGACAGACGAGAAGAGACGCAGGAAACTGAGGAGAATGGACAGAGAGGGAGTGTTTTGGAAAGCGCACAGAATCCTTAAAAGCCCTCTCGTTTCTCATGGATGTAGAATCCCGTGTCGATTCTGCGGTACCTGCATACGAAACCCATTAGGGCCTCCTCTGCAGCCGCTGACCTCTCCTCCCCCCTAACCCGTGAGAAGGAGCGGGCTAGAACCGGCTCGGTTTGGGTGACCAGAAGTCTATTTTCTAACCAGACTTGGTGGTGGGAACAGAGGCTGCCGTCCAGAATCAGGGTTCCCACAGATTGACCGAGAAACACAGGGGCCAGGGGTGGGGGTGGGGCGGGGAGCTGTGATGCAACCGTTCTCACACTGATGACCAGCGCTGCCTTCGCTGACAGGGAGCGCCATGCGGAGAGATGGAGAGAGAGGAGGAGAAAGAGGGTTCTCCTCGTTCAGCGAAGGTGGTTTCTCATCCGCGCTCGGGGTCTCCAGAGACGAGCAAGTTCCCACAGTGGGGAGAGCGCCTCTCTCCGTGGGGCCCGGGGTCCGGCCCCGCTCCGGACCCAGAGGATCTCCCACTATCGGGTCACTGGAGAGCGAACGTAAGGTCACCATCGCGTGTGAGACGGAGATTGTGAAATGATCTGAATAAATGGCAAACACAGAGTTACTGTAGATTTAGGAGTCACGACTACAAGAGCTGAAGCTGTTGGTTAATTGAGGGAGCAGTGGAACAAAGAAGGGCCCGCAGAGTGTGTGAAGTGCTGCGTTATCCTCATCTCGTCATCGGAAACCAAAACATGTAAATGAGTTGAGACCAGAAGAAAGACTTAATGCATTCATTCGCAGAAACCCGACGGAGCGCATCATGGTGGACCTGTGGGCCAGACCATGGTTAGAGGCTATTCTGGCGAAGACCACTGCAGCTAACTTTCATTTAGATGCCCTGACGGCGTGTTGTTGCATAATGACCACAGCGCGCTGGGTCTAACCAATCTGGTCATAATTGAATTAGTAGAGAATGAAAGAACATTTGATATTTTGAGGATAATAGCTCGTAGTGTTTTAGGAATATTCTTTGGCTGAAATAATGAAATGACACGCTTTCTCAAAGTCTAATTTAGTCTTTGCATTTGCACCCGAGAACCAAAAGATGTGTTCTTCTCGAGGGCAGATTCCCAGAAACAATGGTGGTTGTTTCCCATAAAGATTCATGAGAATTCACTAAATCTTTTTCTTCTTTTTTTTCTTCCTTCTTCTTCCCTGTCCTCTTTTTCTCACAGAGAAAATCTGAATAACGTTCAGTACATGCGAACGCTGCTTCCTCAATAAAACCGGAAATTAACACACACACACACACACAAACACACACACAAACGCATAAAGAGAGCACATAAACACCACACACTGTAGCTCTCTGCCAGGCTCGCCCCCATCACGTCGGGGTCCTGAGTCGGGGGGGGGCGGAGCAAGGCGGCGAGAAGGGGAAACGGAGATCCCTGTGGACCAGGTCTCTGTGCACTTCCTGCTCAAGCAGGGGAACACGCAAAATAGGCGGTTCACATACACACTTTCTATCTTTCTATCTCCCTTCCTTTTCTTTTTTTTCATCATCCATGTACGCACGTAAAACGAGGATGATTGCTCGAGTCTGTTTCGGATCACGTGGGAACCTCGAACAGCCACGAACAGCTCGCCCGTCCTCTGCTGGCTCGCTCCCACTCTCTACTTTGGAAGGCTTCAATTGTCCCCGAGTTCTGTGTCCGTCCCACATGAGCCGTCAACCGTCCATCGTGTCGGCTGTGAAGGAGAAGAAAAAGAAAGAGTGAAGCGCCACCGAGCGACAGCCTCCTCTGGCCTTTGGCTGGCTGTCGGAGCGACAACATTAACAACATTCCCCGTTCCTTTCAAGTGTTACTCAACACAAGACGTGTGTGTCCTCGACTGTCTTATGCCATGAGTCATCCTGTCACGGGCGCTTTCTTTGCTGCTTTGAGCCGTCGAGACAATCGAAGCCAAGTCGGAATGAAACAAAGCTTCTGCTGACACGCATTAAATAAAGTGTCGGCTATTGTTATTGTTCGACAGGTGAGGTGAGGTGAGTGTGTGTCTGTGTGTGTGTGTGTGTGTGTGTTTAGGCCTGCAGGCCTCTGCTCGGCAGTTCCCATGATTCCACTATAGCGACTGTGGAGCTCCTCGGGGGACACCTCCCACTCACTGGTTTGTTTTCATCCTTAATGGGAGCTCATCTTACACTCTTTAGCGTGTGTGAAGTAAACAGTTGTGTGTGTGTGTGTGAGTGCGTGTCTGTGTGTGTGTTTTTTGTCTCCTCTGTGCATGCACCTGCACGGACAAAGGCATGTCATTGGTTATGAGTGTGTGTGAAGGTGTGTGTGTGCGTGAGGTTACAGCAGCGAGACGTCTCATGCGTGTTGATCTACAGACACCAGACACCTCAATTTATCCTCCTTTTGTTTTTGCCCACGAGGCAAAGAAAAGATGAAGGAAGAAAAGTATCTTGTGAGTGTCTGGAGACGTCGGCTGGGGAGCGTTCATATTTAGGAATAATTGCTTTTAAGTGCTGAAATACAACAAGCCAAATGGCCCGTGGAACAAAGAGGACTTGTGGGGTGGGTGGGAAATGAAACATTTACATCCAGGGCCTGGTAATGAGGGGGTTTTCCTGAGAGATGACAGCGAGGAGGAGGATCAGAGAGCGAGGTAAAGCAAAGAGAATACATCAGATCAAGGGGGTGGCGACTACAACGCTGATCTCAGACAAGCTTTCTGGCTGTAAAGATGGCCGCCAGACTGTGACTGGCCAAAAGGATCATGGGCACGCGTGCAAAGAATCCTCCCCCAGTTTGAAGCCTGCAGGTGTGTGTGTGTGTGTGTGTGTGTGTGTGTGTGCATCACGGTGGCCCTGGACTAAACCTCAACAGGGTCTGCAGCAGCAGAGCGAGCGAAAGGAGGACCTAACTCGCAGCGGGACACGGCAGACCTGAACATAAACACAGTCGGCCCATAAAAAAACCATCCATCAAACTGGTCCGCCAGAGAAGCAGAAACCATCAGTCTCACTCACGGGAACAGATTATTGAGGACGCTGAAAGGAGTTATGGAGGTTTTTTGGTGGACATTTAGTTGATAAAATGCATGACTGCCCCCGAGATGCGTTATTTAAATGAAGAAGATACCCACTGCTTCTTCACCAAATCAAACAATCTATTTCTTTTTTGCGTTTTCAGAGACATTTCACTCGGCTCCACGGTCCCTCCGTATTTTAAGGCAGTTTTCTTTTTGTGGTTTTTGGAAAATGCCTCCACTTTTCCGGCCCTGCTCCAATTTTCTTTAAATACAACCGTAATTGGTTTGATTTCCTACCTCCGGCCTGGCGGGGAAAGGGGGCAGGGGATAACGAGCAGTGGTGGGAGCGACTGAGGGCCGGACGAAGGGGACCGAGCCCACAGCAGCCCATCTGCATGCTTGGGTGGTAATACAGTTTGGATGTCAGTGCCAGCACCACGACTCCCCCGTTTAAAGGCTGTTTATGGGCCATCAGTGGAAACCGACATAAATCAGCACAGAAAAGCTCACCAGCAAAACCCAACCTAACAATATTCACGAAATGTATAGCCTCTAACACCTGAACGTGTCCGAGTCATGAGCATAAATGCATCATAACTCTAAACCCCCCCCCGCCCCAGTGTCTCCTTTTCTCTCCCCCGCATCCATCACACCCACTGCCAACCAATCTTGGGACATTATCACAAAGACATTCCAGCCTCCAAATCAAAACCAGTCTCAGACACACACACACACACACACACACACACGCACACAAAAAATGCCTTTTTCTTTGTGATGTCTCTCACAGGCAGACAGAGAGGAGTGTGAGTGTGCCGCTCATCAGGCAGCCATGAGTAATCAAGAAGGAAATAAGACGTAGCGTCTGCGAGACGGGGCCCTACTGATCCGCAGCCAGCGCATTGTTCTGGCCCTCGATTGTTTCCTGGTTAGTTGGCAGACCTGAGAGCAGCCGGCCAATAAGAAGGGCCGGTGGAGATCCGATGGTCTTGGAGCGGCTCCGAGATATTCAGGCGGCACCCGTGGTCTGCTCTGTAAACGAATGCACAGCTAAACACATAAATTAAAGGGAGGTGACATTCGGCGTGTTATTGCATCACGTCAAGTCGGATCTAGATTGAAACCTGCAGATGTTTGGGGGGGAAACTGTTTCCGTACGTTGAAAAGTCTCAGTCTGGGGTAGAGGAGGTGTTGATTTTGACTGTAGCCAGAGGCAACGCGGAGCGGGCCTGTTATGGTGAGTCCGGGGCCAAACACAGCTTGTTAATACGGGATGGGGAGACAGGAGAGGAGTGTGTCTTCTTTATGATGGCTGGAAATAAAAACAAGACGCACTTCCAACCAAAGCAAGATTCTGGGGCATGCGGGCAGCAGAGACGGAGCACAGCGCCGGTGCAGAGAGAACACACAGGAGCTCTTCCAGAAAAATGTCACACGTGCGCACACACACACACACACACACACCGTGGTGCCTTCCCGGCAAAGGGGACAGTCATCACGGCGGAAAAATATGGTCATCGGTGGATTAAAGCCCCGGACTTTGAGGGATTGCAGAGACACAGTGAGGACAGGCAGACCACCACACGATATCCAGAGGAGCCACAAACACACGGGCCGGGGAGACGGAACCAAGCTAATGGGATCCGGTCTGAGTCTATATGTGCATGTGTTTGAGCATATCTGGGAATATGTGTCTGCTCATATTAGATATGCACAGCCACTCTGCATATCCAAATCCAGCCATCAAAGCCAAACCTCCCCAATAATTGTGTAGGCCTCAGCGATCGACAGTGACCTCGCTCCTAATAAACAACTTTTATAAAAACAAGATGGTTTTAGGAGCAGAACAGCAAACAGCTCAACAACAAACAAACAAAAACAAATAAACAACAGACTGGGCCTTTTCATGGCGGGTTCAGGCGCGCGGTTCTGTTGCCGTACAACCCCAAACGGCACCGTTCCCTCGGAGCCCCTTCCCCAGTCTGGAGCCGTGGGTCTCTCCTCGTTAAGTGAACCGTACGAACGCTCACGACTCCTGGCGCTTCCTCGCACGTCTGTCAGGACTTATTTTTACTGCGCACAAGCCCGCAGGTTTTTTTACGGGGTGAGTGAGCCACGGATTTCACTGCTCAATCGAAAAAACGAAATCCCAAAAGACTAAAAGCTAATCGGGCTCGAGGCTGACCAAAGAACAGCAAAGCCAAGGAAACGCTGGCGAGGACGCCAGTAAACCAGCCTTCTTGGCCTCGTGATCACGTCTTGTGCGTTCCTGATGAGCTGACGGGCTGGAGAGGTAACACGGACGGTCCTATTAATGCTTAAAGCATTCTGACAGAGCCTTTTGTTACTTACTTAAACCACGCTGCCTGCAACCACCTAATGGAAGTCTAAAAGCCATTAGGCCGGAGCTCAGCCAACACAAACCATGCACGCAGGCTATGAAGGAGCAGCTCAGGGCAATCGATATCTCCCCTCCTCCTCCTCCTCCTCCTCCTCACCCTCCTTTCCTCCTTTAGTGTTCAAGCAAAATGTCCCAGCATCCTCTCTGACTGCTGGCGAGTAAAGGAGACACTTTGGTTTAGATCAGAGAGTAACCAGAGGACGGCGGGCCGGCAGCACCTGCAGCGTGGGCGCGTAGACGTCCATTAGCGTCAGCGGCCTGCACGTTGGTTATCTTTCGGCCCGAGGCCTCCCTGCCCGCGTGTTTCCACCGCGTGTCCACTTGTTCGGGCTGAGCCTGTTTTAAGACATCGCCAACGGGGCAAAAAGCCCAAAAACCAAACCAGAGAGAGGAGCGTTACTGTCAGCAGGGGTCACGTGAGCGTACAGTTACTGTTGTCGTTTTGCCATGGCGACAAGGCGGGGAGGAGCCCGTCGGGGCGTTTCTCTTTAACGAGCCTGGCCTCTGCAGCGGCTGGCATGAAAAGAAAGCCAGCGAGCTGGAGACGGATGGCAGAACCCAAAAACTTCAAAGACCTCCTCTCTTTCCCTCTAGATATGCTGCACGGCTCTGAAAGGGAACCTGCTAGTTCACTTTAGCACAAAGCCATTCAGGCACACACACACACACACCTGGGATTATCAGCACACCTAACAGACGTTTCCTGATTCCTTAAAAAAAAAAAAGAGAAAAAAAAAGGAACAACAGGAGTATAGTTTGGTCATGAAAACCCACACACATGCAGACATGTCGTGTTACATGGATGCACACACACACACACACACACACACACACACACACACACAAAGCAATAATTCACCACATACCAGACAGATACTCGCCACGGGCTTTGACACACTAACACAACATAAACTGTGAGGTAAATCTTCCTCTGTGTGCAGCTAAGGCGTGTGTGTGTGTGTGTGTGAGGGGGGGGGGGGGGGGTGCTGAAAGAGCAAAGTCTTTTATGTCTAATAGTTTTTTCCGGCGCAGACTAAATATAACAGGCCACTATTGTAGTCTTATAAAGAGACTAAACAACCTCCACAAAGGCCCCTGGAGGCAATAAAAACCTGATGTCTCACCATATCTCTCAAGTACACAGCTGATGAGGACTCATTTAGTTGCCCTTTTTGGTCTTTAGAACCACTTACTTTAAGACACACATCTCTCCTTATCCCTTTCACACACACACGCACGCACACACACGCGCGCGCACAAGCAACAACAAAAAAACTCCCTCGTGCTTCCTGTGAAAAAGTGCTGAGCATGTAAAGGAGATAAGAACAAAAAACCCCGGGAGAATAGTGCCCGGCAGCGTTCAGAGTGCCCCCTCCTTGGGCGGCTCACTGTGGCATGAGCACCCTCTAGTGGCGCGTGCGGGGGACTGCACCTCTCCTTTCTTTGACGCGCGCGTCCTTGAACCCTCGGTGCGCCTCTTTACCAGCCGGCAGCCGCAGCAGACCGCAGGCCTGCCACAGAGTGCGACTGCAGGACCCACATGGGGTGAGTGGCACGCAGGGGGAAAGGGGGTGAGACAGCTTTTTGTGGGCGGGGAGGGGTGGGGGTGGGGTACCACCACCACCACAGTCCCCTATCTCCCCACCACAGTAGCCGCTGAGCCCCGGAGACAGAAAGCCACCCCACCACATATTTAATGACGGCTAAAATAAACAATGTGAGCACACACACAGCAAACCCACCCTGACTGGTTGACTGCAGGCAGTGGAGCGGGGCAGATAAGCCAGGGCTGTTATTCGGTGGTGTGTGAGAATCCGTTGGGGTGGATTGGTGCCACAATGGACGCCACTATATGAGCTCCACTTGGATGGCAACATTGGACACGTTTCACGCACTGCACGACTTACCTGTCGATGGCACCTGGCCATGCAGATCGTGGAGCTTTGGTTTCATTTGCCAAGAGTTTTTGTTTGTTTGTTGGAGATATCATCTGTCATACTCTCACACAAAAGGAGGAGAGAGGAATTTAAAACATGCTGCTCAAAGAAAAACTACGTTTGCACATTTAAAACATCTCAGTGGAATGCCACAGTGGGTTTACTCAAGCAGTGCATTGTGGGTCGTGTGCTTTACTAGAGTTCAATGTGATGCACTGTCATACATCAAGGTGCCCAAAAAGTATACAAATGGGATCTACTTGGATTAACAACAACATCCTAATAACGCACTATTCAGTATGAATACACCAATAATAACAGTAGGACCCTCACAGGGGTCATTTTCTGCATTATGAGTACTTGTTTAAAACAATTTGTGTACATTTTGCTGGTAAAAAATAGGTATTTTTAACATTTAAAATGTAGGAATATTACTATTATTTATTCTAATTACCATTATACATCTAGTATTTAGTATTGTTATTGTGTTTTATTTGTATCTTTTATTTGTATTAATGCTCTAATGTGCCCCCGCTGCTGTAATCCTGAAATGTCCCCACTGTGGGACTAATAAAGTAATATCTCATCTTATTACTTGTACTTGTAATTTAAGTCAAATATGAGGAGTCTCCCCCACTGCTGTTTACACCCTGTGGGTCCTCCAGAGCCACAATGGACCCTGCTCATGGAAAGATACGCTGGCTGTTTTAGTTTAACATGGTTGTTGTTTTTTTACCTGTCAATTTCATTACATTGACGTTAACTCAATAAAACATACTTTTCAATAGTGTGGGTGAACTCCACCTTTAAAATACACAGTCTTTGATAACACGTGAAGCATTTATTCTCGAAACCGGGGCAAAAAAAGGCCAAACTGTCGAGATCCACATCCTTTGAACCCAGTTTGAAACACACCAAATATACAAGAATATTCTCGGGTTTCATGTTTTCCTCCAGTGTGCCATTCTGCATCACTTTTAGCATATTGATGTGTTTTTCAGAGCTATATAAATATGCCAAATATATATAGGTCCATGTGTGCGTAACTATATGCCTACAGGACAAAAAAAAAAATAAACCTTGTGTTGCTGCCAAGAAAAGAAAAGAAAAAAGGTCCAACAGGATGACGGGTCAGTGACAGCTCGTTCTACCACTTGAAGACGTTTGGCAAGAAAAAAACACACCTTGGCTAACAAGTCACAGGCGACGAGTAGTCAGAGTTGTGGGTGGATGCCAACATGTTTTCTGAAGAAAAGGCCGGAGCAGATAAAGGGCAAGGGAGTCAGAATTGTGTGTGTGTGTGTGTGTGTGTGTGTGGTAAAGGCTCACAGCACTGTAGTAGAAATGCCTGAAGTTCACTGCGAGCCAACACACACACACTGCGGTCCGTGCCAGAGCGGCAGCCTGTGCTGCCTGGCTCTGATAGGCTCATTAGCTAACGTGCCCATGATTCTCACCCCAGTGTGGACACACACCAGCTATTCTTCTTTTTCTTCTTCTTCATATTCGCGAGCTACTGTGGCGAGCAGCCATGAATGCAATTAAAGGGGTGTCATATCAATTCTTTTTGGATGGTTCAGAGCCCATTTCTCACCAGAAAACGTCATGATGTGGAACTAATAACATTAATTACGGGCTGGTTCCATTTCACTGAGCCAGTTTTCCTTCCTGCCGCTGAGCCGGCATGAAAAGGGCCTTCTCGTCCAAAACTCTCGAGGAACACCTGAGTGGAGTGGAGCCTGTATCCGCGTTCACGCTTCATTTACAAGCCACACAAGTGCATTGTTCGACGCTGCGTGGGGACAAACTCTTCTACTCGGCTGCTACACATCAAGCTTTTGTTTCCTAATTTACATTTTAATGAGATTAATGTTGTGGGTCTAACTGCAAAAAACATAGTGAATTAATGCTTTCAAGGACACATAACTAAACCGCCACGATATGCCACTCGCCATCCAGAATCAGGGCTCAGTGTTACAGGCTTTTGGTTCCTAACCTGCGGGTCGGGGCCCCACAAGGATAACACTGAGGGGTCAAGAGCATCAAAATGCTGCGAAAAATCTTTGGATTTCATAGCTGCATCCTTAATCTTGTGTCTTTCTTGTAAAGTCTAACATTTTATGCATGTTCCCTTAAAATATATATTTTATTGCGTCTCTACAACGTCCAGCCTCAGGGCTATCGAGGCATGTCGCCCACAGTAGACTTAAAGAACAAGCTGGCAGTGACAATAACATCTATCCTTTCAACTCATGTAGCTGTCATGATGGAGGTTAGATCATATGGATGGAATATTACATGCAAATCAAAAACTAAATGATAGTTCCCATCATACATTATTATTTTCAAACTGAGGAATCCCAATATTCTTGCGGCCATTAACTTCCTGCATGTTTTCCTGTGTGCCGTCACACAACCAATCAAACAGAAACCTCCAAAATGATCCAGGAAAAGTGGAGGGAACCTCCTTTCTGCACTTTGTGTATTTTTCTATTTTTTCTTCCTTTTTGTATCATCGGTTATCGTCTCATTTCAAATAAAACAATACTCCATCAAAACATCTAAAAGGCCCAAAGAATAGGTACAAACCAGCCTGGCATTCACTTTCATCAGTCAGTGCTTAAGAATAATTAAAATGTAAGAATTCAATTAAATTAAATTCAGTTTATTTGTATAGCCCAATTTCACAAACTACAAATTTGTCTCGGAGTGCTTTACAATCTGTACACATAGACATCCCTGCCCCAAAACCTCACATCGGATCAGGAAAAACTCCCAAATAACCCTTCAGGGGGAAAAAAGGGAAGAAATCTTCAGGAGAGCAACAGAGGAGGATCCCTCTCCAGGATGGACAGGTGCAATAGATGTAGATGTAGGAGGACAGATTTAGAGTTAAAATACATTCAATGAATATGACAGAGTGTATGAATTGTTTGTTGTAGGCATATTCCACGATGGAGACCTCCACGATCCATCAGGCAGATGGAGGTAGAGAGGAGGAGTGGGCAGACAAAGAAGAACAAAGAATTATGAAAATAAATACCTTGAAGAAAAGAAAAATGCATAAAATAAAATGCTGCATGTCTTTTTGCATGATGTAACCTTAACAAATAGCATTCTACGTTTTTTTTTATATGATCAAAAATGTGAATTTTTCAGATAGCAGGATTAGCTCTCGGGCCATCGATATGCAAAGAGTGATATTTCCCACATTGCGGGCCCAGAACCCAGTTGGGATACCACTGTGTACCCTTGAGCGAGCTACTTTACCAGTGTAAATATTTAGCCAGCTGCCTAAATGCATGTTTGTGTAGAAGCTGCAGAACTGAACAGAGTCAATGCCAAACACAGAGAACTGCGCCAAGCATATCGAGTGGCAGGAAGAGACACAGCTGGTTAATCTAGCCATTAAAGTGAGGGCATTAATGGCATTAAATGTCTGTCAATGGGGGGAGGGGGGGGGGGGTGTTGGCCTCCACGTTTTCTTATCCTAACAAAGAAGAAAAAACACCCCAAGGAAGCAACTGTGACTGTGGCCGCATGAGTTTCTCTGAGTTGTTGGCTCCCTCTCATGGTGTGTAATATAGCCCTGCTCTGTACACACACACACACGTTTGAGAAACAATATTCAGCCCCTCCTGCATGGCCTCACCTTCATTACCCAATTACACTAATACACTCACCCTGCTTGTAATGAGTGCGCTTTGTTGTGTCTTCTCTCACCTCACACACCTACACACACGCAATGACACACACGTCTGTTTGCTTATGGGTGGATTTTCCTGGCTGAATATCAGGTGGAGACCGTGTCTCCGTGTTCACCATAAGGGAGTAGCACATGTCTGGGGTTGAAACATGACACTTTAATGATCTGGAGAGCCTCCAAAAACTGTACGCCTCCATACTTTCTTCTTTCTTTTAAATCTCTTGCGAAACTTGGCTGCCATCCTCCTCGCGGAACAGACTTGTTTGTGCTTCAGAACAGTAGGGAATCGGCTGAAAAACACGATGGAGCCGACAGCCAGAGGGCATCTTCGCAGTGGGTGGAGGAGCCCACAGTGGTTGGACACCCACATGGGACATTCCTTAGAGAGAAGCGCTGTAAACAAACAAGTTTTGGCTCGGGGGTTCCCAAACCCTTCTGGATTTCTGTATCAGGGGTCTGATAGATTAACAAGTAGAGCAAGAAACTCATTATATATATATATAGAGAGAAAAACATACACACACACTTATTATAAATATATATAGAATATTTGTATACATTATTTTTGTAATGGAAAGAAGAACAACATCATTCAAATTTGGTTAATCCTCAAAAAAATTCAGCAATTTACATAATTAGTTCTAGAGCTGGTACAAATCAGATTTGTGACAATGAAACATAAGTTTTAACAGCTGCTTCAAAATCCATGTATTTCCAGGTCAAGAAAGAAGCTTCAAGCTCAACTGTAGGAGCTCAAGACGATGATCAAAGGCTGCCGAGCCACCGGAGACAACGTCCACGACGGAGGACAACGCAGCCGCGTTGCCACTAAACACATCGACGTCTTGGATGTGAGGTCTCGGTTCTGAGACGTGAAGTCACCTTAAAGCATGAGGCCGTAAATACAATGCGGACCAAAGGAAACCTAACCTCTCAAAAGACCAGACTGCCAACACACTTGAGAAACACAAATAGGTCAGAGTGCCAATATGTTTATTTCAATTCAGTCAATATTGTTAAAAAGAAAAGAAAAAAAAGCTACAATATAGCTTCGATATTTTCGTACAACATCACAATTGTTGTAATGAAATGATCTCTGAAAAACCGTCCTACAAAACAAGGTGAATAGGAGATGGTTTATCTGGAATTAAAATCAAAGTAGGCAAGAAATGAGCCTCACGAGTCAGATGCAACGCAAACAATTTACACATCCAATCCAGAGCAATCAAAAACAAATATATACAGTTCCTTATTTTATTATTAAATTTGTTTCATAACAAAAATATGGCAAACGGGAGAAAACAAAAACAGGTTTTGCTTCGTCCGCCCTAAAGCACTTTTGGAGCTACTGTTGTCCAACAATCACAGAGACGTCTTCACACCGGAGGGGGAGGGGGGGACGCCTTCATAAATATGTGTCCCCTTGCCTGGTGCCTGACTGCACACATGGGGTCCTTCATCCTGTATGCTATAGAGTGGGGAAACGACGTGTGTGCGTGTGTGTGTGCGTGTGTGTGCGTGTGTCCCGTTTACATAGCTGGAGTCATCCCATCCACAGCGAGGCCGGTATAATGAGCCTCTTTTTGGTCTGCCATGTGTAATGCAAACGACCGCTGCAGTCAAAAGACTTTCCTTCGGGCTTCACATGGGAAGAAAGAGTCAGACAATTGTGTCGCCGTGGTGACCGACAGAAAGGCCACAGACAATCTACGCAACAGTCACAAATGTGTGTTTGCTACATCCTGTTACATAACATTTCAGATCAAAGTCGTGACGGCGGATCCCCTTACGATCCGACCGAGCTGCGAAACGTCTGCCCATTGAGACGATGAGGAAACCAGAGCTTGGAGAACAGGTAGCTCTACCTGCGGTTACAAAAGGTCCTGACTCGACATTTAAATAAAGCTTCTCTAGCCTCTCGGATTAGCCTCTGCTTAGACCCGCAAAGTACTCGAGCTGAAAACACTGAAGCGCCAACACTGCTGACGAGGCCTCTTAATACGGTCAACGCTCCACGTTTGTTTTTAAAGCAACCCTGGACAGAGCGATTCAATATTAAAACAGACAACAGGGGAAACAATAACACTAAATCAACAACGCCTTGTGACTTTGCCCCCTGCACGCAGAGCGAAGGTAAGCTCGAAGGTCACTTGTGAGGGAGAGAGTTTGACGAGGCTCCCAACATTGATAAGCACCGATACACATCCGGCTTCTTCTTCTTCTTCTTCTCCTCCTCCTCCTCCTCCGCCTCACAACATTCATCAGGGGGCAAAAAGCAATTAATGATGAATAAAAAAGTGGAACAACGGTGACCTTTTTGTTGAACCAACCAAATGGGAGGTCTTCGTAAAAATAAAAATAAACATTTTAAAAGGAGGGAAAAAAATTAGCCAGAAAGGTTCATGCATCTGGGGGTTCGCTGCAGACGAGGAGAAGGAAAAGAGGTCCAGAGTTTTTTCTTTCTCGTGAAAGAGCACATCAGTCCTGGTGCTGGGGAAGGTGAGGATAGAGAGAGAGGAGGGCGGGAGGGGGATAACGGGGTGAGGGATGGAGGAGCTTATTTGACGAGCCTCTTGGCGACGTCTCCGTAGGCGATCTCGATCTCTTTGTCACTGGGGCAGGTGTTGGTGAACTCCTCGCGCGTGTAGGCGTGGTTCAGGTACTTCCAGATGGCGGTCATCTCTTTGGGGATGCCAAAGCCTCTGTACTTCTTGGCCACCACCTGGAGAACAAACAGACGCGTCACCGGCGGAGCAACGAACGCCGGTAGGAACCCAGGAGCACCGGAGAAATACATCGCTCGTCAAGAGATCCCACTTAGAAAACAATAAACAAACAGTTTCCTGAGCAATTA